>NC_072483.1:37287500-37895000 GCF_027574615.1 Eptesicus fuscus
CAGAGGAAAAGGCCTCTCTTTCAATGAACATTTTGTACAATAATAATCTCTAGAAAAGATTTATACCTGTTTGAACATAATTGAAATTAGGTAAGATCAAATAATTACCATTTTATGTAATTAGAAATTATATTGAGCTCTCAAGAGTCCTGGCATCCATATATATTTACTTCCAAATGGGTCCCTACATCCCAATAAATGGAAGCAAAACCATAAGGTCAGTAATTTTTTTTTTTCAAATGGAGTCAATAAAGTGTATAGGCATGACCTTCTCTACATCAGTGGCTTCTAAATTTTTGACCACTATCTGTGAGAAAAAAAGTATGTTTTGCATTATTATATACGTGACATTATATAGAGAGATTTATTTACAAAAACAAAAGTTTCATGAAATAATACTTGCTTTTACTATGAGACATGTTTTCTAATTTATTCAACTATTCTGTTCTATTTTACTTTAAAATCTTGGTCTGAACCCTCTAAATTTATTTTACGATCCTCTAATGGGTTGTGACTTGCCCTTTGACAAGCAACATTATAAGTCATCACATTTTTTCGACTCTACACACAGCCCCCCACTCCCAGGTTCTCCTCAGAACACCCCATGAGCCATCGAGTCCGGACTGGGTCCTTCTGTCTTCATGCAGACTGTGTAAAGAATAGGTTCTGTACCATAATCTGCCTCCATTCTCTTCATTCATTAATTTATTCATTCACTCTTTTTTTATTGTTAAGTCCATTCATTCAATGAAACATTTATTGAATATTCACTATGTAGCAGACACAGGTCTTACAAATCGAGTTATGGGCATATAAAGAGATAATTATAATGTTATGTGTTAAGAACTGAGCCAGGGAGTGATGGAGTCACAGAGGAGGGGCACCTAGAGGCAGTGAGCTGAAAAAGACATGAAGAATGGGCTGGGTGAAGTCGCAGACAAGACAAGGCATCTCAGTGCCCTACGAAATGAGCTTTCGGGTAGGAAGTGGGTCCATAGACCAGAGGCCTGGGAGCGGGATGGACATGGGAAGGGATCTGTGATGACAAGATGAGCTGACGTCTTTGGAGAATAGTGGGGGAGGGGAGGAGAGCGCTCCTGGCCCAGTGCTCAGTTGTCTCCCAGAGAAAGTTGACCTTACTTTCATGTTAACCAAGGATCTCGTCTTTCCTTGTGACACTCCTAAATCATTAATTCCTGTAAACAGCAAAGATGTAGTCCTGAGCTTGGAGTAAATACAGGACTCCTAAGATCACTCCTCTTGAAGAGCCTCTTCTTCCCATGAGAGCTCATTATGCGATCATGGAAAAAATTCAGTAATGGGCATCCAACTGCTTCCATTTTACAGATGAGGACAACGGAGGCTGGTGACCTGCCCAAATCCACACGGCTGGTCAGTGGGAAAACCAGGCCTGGAAGCTGGCCTCCTGCCTTGTGCACCAGCCTTAGTGCCACCCTGTGATTTCATGACGAGGTGCTTCTGCAGGGGGTGGACACGGCAAGCTTGAGTAGCTTCTCTTTCGTCTCATTGCCTTTTGCTGCTTCCTATGCAGGCCAGAGGGAGGCGCCCTACGCAAGTGGGCCACTGATTTGGTAGATGATGGCTTCTCCACAGTCTTCATTGGAGTCTTCTTTGTTAAAGCAGCAAACATTCTGGTTGGCAGGAGTTTCAGAAACTCACTGCATGGGTCTCTTGAGCTCCTGGGGGAGACTCCTTGGGGTCAAACCCATTTAATTGTTGGGCTTCTGTTTGTTCCTGTGGAAGACTAAAATGCAGTATTGTTAGAAATTTAATGTGCATGAAAGTCACCTAAAGATCTTATTTAAAAATGCAAATCCCAGAATCCATCCCCAAACATTCAAATTCTTAGGTTTCAGGCGTGAGAGAACCCAGCCTTCACAAAATGCCTTTTAATACCTTTCCCAAAAATGCTGACACACGTATCCTTGTGCACACATTTGGGGAAATATAGCAGTAAGAGCGTACAGGGTTTGAGTAAAACAAAGACTTGGATGCCCAAAAGTTGTCGCTGCTCTTGACTAAAACGAAGTTTATGGACCAAAAAGTCTTCTTTCCCAACTAATCCATTGAGGCCGCTATTCTTTTCCCAAAACTTCCAATAATATCCACAAGTTGACCTGAAAAGGAGCAGGATTGGGATGTAAACCTCAGGGGGAAAGATCAGATTCGAAGTCCTTTAATTTAAATGGCAATAGGGCCCTAAACCCTGGAAAAACCCGTTTAAGTGGCAGATTCCACAGTGACCACAAGGTGGCGATCTTCTGCATCTATTGAAAAGCTATGAGCGTTATCAGGTTTAACTTATTTTCAGTATTAAATACATCATTAGTTTTAACAGTGTGCGTTAATTTTAAAAGTATGCAAGGAGAAATGGTTTAACATGTAAGCCTTTAAACTTGCATTTCATTCAAATACTGACATGCCCTAGATGGAGGAATTTAGTGAGATTTCCATATCAGACCCCAGCAAAAAGATAAAAATCTGTTTGAGAAAAAGCTATAGCTTCGCAAAATGAAAAATGTCACTCAAAAACAGGTGTCTTAAAAGCTTTCTGATAAAAAAAAAATTTAAGAACCAGCAGGTGCAGTTTTGTCATTAGAAAAATAAAAAAGCATCATCTGGTAAAATTTCCTTTTTATTGGTCTGTAGTCAGGATCAGAAAATGAAGGAGAGACGGAAACTCTGGATAAACATCATAACACCGGGGAAGTTCTGCACCAAAGACAACATCCGGCAGCGCCCCTCCCTGTCTTTGCCGTGGCCGCAGTGGTCCTGTGCCGAGCCCTCAAGGCCTCCTCTCTGCTCAGCCCACCGGCTCCCTCACCTGCCGCTGCCCCTCTAGGGAGGGAGGCCTAGTGGAACTGTTGGGAGAAAGGTTCAAGCAGCAGCTCTGCTGTCATTTTGGGGGACCTCAGGACAGAGAGGCCAGTGTTTACATGATGCCAAGGCACCAAAGAGTCAGCCGGGGTCAGTTCAGAGCCTTATAGCTTTGGCAGTCTTCATTCTCCAACTAGCTCTAGTTACCTTCTTGGTTGGTAACATTTATAACTGAACTTCTTTGTAGAACTCATCTGAACCACAACTATGCCATCAGAAGGCTATGAGATAAAATTGAGAAAAGACATTCCCAATTTGTCACCATCCATGGCGTTCTAATTCCTATCCTTTTGGTTAAAACTGTAGTCTCTGAATTGGCTAAAATACTTGATTGCTTGCTTTAAAAAGCCCTTCTTTCCTCTTGTTTTAAGCCAAGATCATTGGAATCCGGTGGTGATCATGATCATCACAATTATCACAAAAAATCCTCCCTTGAGTGTCCCCTCCCTGTGCTTTGTGCTCATCACGCAGAATGCACATCTTCAACAGCTGAATATCACATTAAGTTCTGGGCAGCACATTTCATTAGGGATATCGGAAACCACAAAGTTCCCAGGAGAGTGTTGCCAGGATCTGGAAACTACGATAAATGAACACGCCAAAGAACTGATGATCACCAGTCTGGAGAAGAGAATCCTAACTTAAAAATCGAGAGCTAGCACCCTGGCCAGTGTGGCTCAGTTGGTTGGGTATCATCTCACACACCAAAGCGTTGCCGGTTTGATTCCCAGTCAGGGCACATGCTCAGGTTATGGGCTTGATCCCTGGTTGGGGCATGCATGAGTCAGCCAATCAATGTTCCACTCTCACATTGATGTTTCTCTCCCTCTAAAAATCAATAAAGATTTTTTTAAATTGAGAACTAGCCGCTACCCATAATGTGGAATTGGGACCAGATATTGCTCATTTGGGTTTCTAAAGAAGAACCTAATAATGCTTAGAGAATATTGGAAGAGTATTGGAATGAGATGGGATGAAGTCGTGAGCATCCTGTCACCAGATATGTTCATGGAGAAATGGTGTGAGTCTCCTTCCAGGGTACCATATTGGGGACCCCTCCCAGGGTAACCTGTAGTGAAAGGCTCTGAGTTTGAACTGGGGGTACAAATAGATGGATGGCAAAGCACCTACCATCGTGGTGATCAGTCTTCCAGAAGAAATGATGCCTAAGTGAAAATGTAAGTGACACTGTAGGGAAGTACATGACACAGACCAGGGAGCTATTGAGAGCTGAGGTTGGGGAGGGAAGTGGTGGCTGCAGAAGGCTTCGTTAGGAGGTGGGATGTGATGTGCGTGCTGAAAAGTGACCAGGACTCAAATAATGGTGAGGAAGATTCCAGGGGTGCAGTTGGGGCTACAGGGACCACTGTGAGCAAAGGATTGTGCTGGAACAATGAGCATGCCTAGGATAGAGAGGAGGGTTTGTGAGGAGAGGGCTAAGATAGAAGATCAGAGACCCCTCTAAAGGCCAGATTCTGGGAATCCTTGAAGTCCAGGCTGTTGGAGTCAATTCTCTACCGGTACTTGAGTTGCTAAGCAGCAGTGCCTCTCAGACTTGTCAGGCAGCCCTGGCTTCTTAGTGTCGGGCCTCAGAGAAGCTAAATGCAAGGGTAGAAGGGCAGTAATATTATGGCATTTTCCTGACCTCTTTCATCACTGGAGGCTTCAGCCCTAACAGGCTTTTAAGGGAAATAGTACTGTTATTTTGGCATTTGCCAGTATCAGCCGACCCACCCCTAAACCCTTGAAGCCCACTGTGTAATCACCCCCGGAGGCCAGAGGCCATTTAGAACAGGGAGTGTAGACAACACCCGGCTATTAGAACTCAAATTTCAGAGCTTTCCTTAAATTCCAGCCTGTAGCATTTTGGAGATGGGAGAGGGTTCCCAAGATGGGGGCCCTTTGAGGTTGGTATTTCCTGCTTGGGATGAAGGCTGTGGTTTCTGAGGTTGGCCTCCCCACCCGCAGGCTGTGATCCTGAGGGTGGGGAGGCTTTCTCTCCTCCCAGGCACATACTCGCCAGTTCTTTCTCTTTCTGCATTTAGCTGGGCTCTTTGGGATGAAAGCTCAGATGAGACTCGGGGCTACTCCTGTGACCTGCTACCCCAGATGGGAGGGCTGCTCCAGACAGGACCTTCCCATGAGCCAGGAGCTGGGAAGTGAGCATCCAGCAGTGGGTCACCATGCAGGGCTATTTCATGGCCAAGATGTGGGCAGTATCCAACTTGCTCCCTACACAAGCCGCCTGCAGAGGGCTACCCGACATGTTCTAATTTAAGGGGCCCCAATAGCTTCCACATTAGCCTAACTTGAGGTTTGAAATGTTACCATTAGGACAGATTCTCTTTAAAAATGTAGTTTCGAGGGCAACAGGGTTCTGAGAAAGGACTTGGTGGGGTATCGTCATTCCCTCTACTCCGGTCTCTGCGCCTCTGGCAGGGCTGCCAGTGGTACTGTGTCGGGACCGGGCATTCGGAGGGTCACAATGCTATGGTCCTAGGCGCCACTGTGAGGAGGGCCCGGGAAAGAATTTCCATTTTCATGGAAAGCACGTGGCGGTTACGAGTTGTGATGCCTATGTACTTTGGTTCTGGATTTGCCACACCAACTGCCTAAGACATACGGGTGTTTCAGTTAACCCTTGAAGCAGCTATGAAGAGGAGCGGTTTAAGAGGTGCAATTTCTTTGAAAAAATGGATCCAAGGGTTGCACTCAACATACTAGATGTGTTTGTAAATAAACTTAGGGCATGAAAAAAAATGCAATGTCACCAGGATGCAATAAATTAGTTTATTGGCTCATTCTTCCCTGATGAGAGACGAGCACAGCCCTGAAAGCACCAGGAGCGGGAGAAGGCAGACAACAACAACCAAATGTTCTGAACTGAGAGGGCAGAGCGGACCAAGGGCCCCTCAGTTCCTGTAGAATATGCCTGGGGCCAACGCAGACCCAGTCAAGCAGCATCTTCTGGCTATGGGGACCCAGAATAAGGCTCTTATTCTCTAAAATGAATGCTTTTAAAACAATTTATTTTTCAATTTCAGTTGACATACAATATTATTATTAGTTTCAGGTGTACAACATAGTAATTAGACAAATGTATATCCCTTATGAAGTCATCACTCCAATGGAACTAGTACCCATCCTATATAATAAAAGCCTAATATGCTAAGTATCCAGTCAACCAGTTGGCTGTTCAACCAATCAAAGCGTAATATGCTAATGACTAGAGGCCTGATGCACAAAATTCGTGCAAGGGCCATGGCCCCAGCCCCCGCCTATCACTGCCACGGCCGGGGGCCTCTGCCGCCTCTGCCTCAGCCCCAGCCCACTGCGGCTTTGTCTGGAAGGAAGGACGTCTGGAAGGATGTCCTGTCTAATTAGCATATTATGCTTTTATTATTATAGACTAGTGGCCTTGGCCTAGTGCGCAAAATTCGTGCCTGGGGCGGGTGTCCCTCAGCCCAGCCTGCACCCTCTCCAATCTGGGACCCCTTGGGGGATGTTCACCTGCCAGTTTAGGCCCAATCCTGCTGGCTCCTAACCTCTCACCTGCCTTCCTGCCTGATTGCTCCTAACCACTCTGCCTGTCAGTCTGCTCGCCCTCAACTGCCCCCCTGCTGGCCTTCTTTTCCCCAACTGCCCCCTGCCGGCCTGCTTGCCCCCACTGGCCCCCCCTGCCAGCCTGATCGCCCCCAACTGCCCCCCTGCCAGCCTGATCGCCCCAACTGCCTCCTCCCCACCCCCCCACTGGCCTGATCACCCCCAACTGCCCTCCCCTCTTGGCCTGATCACCCTTAACCGCCTCTGCCTCAGCCCCGCCACCATGGCTTGGTCCGGAAGGACATCCGGAAGGTCTCCTGGAAGGTCTCCTGGTCTAATTAGCATATTACCCTTTTATTAGTATAGATATGCTAAGGCCGCTCAACCACTCACTATGACGTGCATTAACCACCAGGGGGCAGACAGTCAACCAGTCACTATGACATACACTGACCACCAGGGGGCAGACACTCTGACCAGTAGGGTAGCTTGCTGCTGGGGTCCAGCCAATTGGGACTGAGCAAGATGGGCCGGACATGCCCTGGAGTTCTCCCTCGGTCCCTCCCCAGCTGGCCAACCTCCCGTGTCTCTCTCTGGCCCTGATCGTGCACCAGAGGGGTCCCTTGGCCTGGCCTGCACCCTCTCACAATCCGGGACCCCTCAGGGGGGTGTCAGAGAGCTGGTTTTGGCCCGATCCCACCAGGCCAAGGGACCCCACTCATGCATAAATTCATGTACCGGGCCTCTAATCTGTTATAAAATAAATGCTTTTGAAGCCCAGCTTTATACTCAATCTCTTCAGGAGGAAAAAACTTAGAAATCCAGAATTTGACCATGATCACCAGTTCTACCTTTTCACCCTTGACCAGCTCTGCCTGGAATTCTTGCGTTCATTTTTACTGTCCGAGCCTTTGACTTTGAACTTGGCTGGAGATTCTCAGGTTTGTTCCCTGTCGTAGGAGGCACATTTTCACTGAGCAGCTGCAGCACTCACCAGGGTGTGGAAAGATCTCCATCCCCATCCCAGTCCAGAAGCCAAGGATCTAGACCAGTGGTCGGCAAACTCATTAGTCAACAGAGCCAAATATCAACAGTACAACGACTGAAATTTTTTTTGAGAGCCAAATTTTTTAAACTTAAACTTCTTCTAACTCCACTTCTTCAAAATAGACTCGCCCAGGCCATGGTATTTTGTGGAAGAGCCACACTCAAGGGGCCAAAGAGCCACATGTGGCTCGCGAGCCGCTGTTTGCCGACCACGGTCCTAGACCATCCCACATGGAACAAAGGCCTCTGCTCAGATGCTTTCCAGAAAGAGAGAAACCGTCCAGCAGGTGTCAGTAAGTTCTAAGACGTGCAGGGGAGCCCACCGTGACAGTCAATCTACGGTGCTCTTTTCCAAACCAGCATTTGAGACCCTCAGAAGGAATGAGAGTGACCAGAGGGCCTTGAGGAGCGGAGCTCCCCAAGAGGAGAGCAAGGGGTGGAAATAGAAGTCCATATCCTTGCAGAGAAGTACTGAGACTGTCATGTGCCTGAGGATTCTGGGAAGTCTGTGCTATAGAACCCAGGCTGAAAAATGCATAGTGATTGACAAGGTGAAGGTTATGAGGCACCAGACAGCTGTTCATTCTGTCTATTTCGCTGCTGCAGGGCATAAGCCAGTTCTGGCTTAACCAGAGGCAGCCTGTTCAAACCAGCCTTAGGTTTCTTATTCAACTTGAACGAGGCCTTGACTGTGTCTGGACACTGTCCGTGCAGCATAGCGGTTTCCATTCTTCCCTAAGGTGACCCTTCACCACATAAAATTGTGCAAATTGAAGTCCTAAGCCTATAGCTTAGGTGGGGCCCCCATTTCTGGCTTGGCATCAGACTGGGTTCTAGACTGGGTGAGGCAGGGGTGTGGAGAAGAGCTCTTTACCTCAGTACAGCCTTCTTCTTTGATCGGCACTTATGAAAAGACTGCTATTTTTAAGTGCGGTGCTAGGAACGAAGGGGGATGCATAGAGATACAACATTGAGCACCTAAGTTGAAGGGGGTCAGTATCTTAAAGTGGGCATTGGTATTCATAGTTCTTGTGGATCAGCATCCTATCCCATTCCTATTATGTTGGTTCCAATCAGAGGAAATCCTTCTCACTTTTATAGGACCTTCATAGGGTTAGCAATGGAGCACCACACCCTCCGACCCACAGGATGGGATTGTGACCTGGGCTGGCTAATGAGCGTGTACGCTACCATCACTCAATGGGTGTTCTCTGTTTCTTTAGCCAAAGGAGTGGTGGGGGTGGGGATGGGGATGGGGTCATGGATGAAAAAGTTGAATGGGAATAAAAAAAAATAATGCTAAAAAGTAACTTGCCTAGGGTCACACAGCCAGTAAGTTGGAATTTGAATTCATGCAGCCTAACTTGAGAAAGCATAAGGGCATAACCAATATGTTCTTTACCTCTTGCAAATGCCATTTCTTTAAGTTGTTTTTTAAATGGGCCATCTTATATCTGTCGTCTAATATTTACACTTGCAGTTCCCTTTACCGTGCCTGACAAATCTACTCATTCTTAAGATCACAGCTGAAACATCAGCCCCTCTCGGAAGCCTTCTCTGATCGAAACAAAACAAAACACACAAAAAACAAAGGAGTGGAATTAATCCAAAAATTGATGATATTTGATCTGCCAACTGTCTAGCGTTATCTAAAAACCAGCATGAAATTCTCCAGGGAAGGGGTTTTTATTTAAAGTGGGATACAATTGTTCAAAACATAGGCAATGAAACTGCTTTTCCTCAGATAAGCAGCTATTATCTTTACAAGCTACTTGAATAGGGAATGTCTAGGAAGTTTATTTTCACATTAAGCCTAGATTAATGAGTTCTGAAGCACAAGGATGGTGCCAAATAGTTAACCAATAGTTTCCAGGCACTTGGAGATGCTGTTGCCGCTCTGACGTGTGAGTCACTTAGACGGTAGAAGAAGGATCCTGAGCATAAACTCGCGGTAAACCGGGCTCACAAGCTCAGCAAGTAACAGTGATCATTTGAAAAAGCCAAAGACCAGCTTTACTTCTTTAGTCTGAGATATTAGTCACATTATCTTTACAGAAGGGCTAGGAAAAGCACTTTCTGAGTTTCTTAAGCCATTCTGCAAGATTCATAGTGGCACACGCTCTGTTATTAAAGGTATATTTTGTGTTTTGCAGAGTCTAACATAAAGTTTTCCCACTTGAGCCTGAAGAGCAAATGTTCAGGTGGTGCAAATATTCAGCCCTGTCACTACAGCTGTACCCCCATGGGCTAAGCAGAGACATCACATGCTCCTGCTGAGTCCCTGGGGGCTCTTAGAAGTGACCTCAACACAAAACCCTTGGCCTTGGCATTGGTGACCAGTGCATTAGTGCTGGCTCACTGTGTGCCAGGAAAGATGAAAGCTGCCCTCCAGCATAAACTGTAACCAGGGTGCAAGTGTATGTGAAGACCCTGAGCAGACATTTTGCTAGCTCTTATCTGTTCACAAGCTTGTGTAAACCTCAGAGAAACACACAACTTCAAAATCAATCAACTATAGATTGTGACACTGACGCTGTGAATATGAATGTTTATGGAAAGGTGAATGAAGGTAAGACCAGCTACTTCTAAGGACTCAATGTGTCAGTTTCATGTCCCTGTGGGTGGGCAGAAGATAAATATTCATTGAATGAATCAAAGAACGGTGATGAGTTGAAAGGGATGCAGTCAAAATTACACATTTCCAAATATGTTTTGCTTTATGCTGACAGGTCCCAGACAGACCATCAAGAAGACCCAAGGTCAACTGCATGTTCTTTAAAAAAAAAAAAAGACATCTCCAACAAAACACTAGCTCAGTCCAAAGCCTGAGACAGTTTCCCATCTGCAAGCTCATTTATTTTCTAGAATCTCAGATTCTTTCTTATTGCAGAGGGCCAAGCAGGGTCCAACTTGACAGAGAGGAAGGAAATGTAACAATCCTTATGAGGGGGATGGATATATTTGTTTCCTAGAGCTATTATAACAGAGCACCCTAGCTGGGTGGCTTAAACCAGTAGAAATTTATTATCTTACTGTTCTGAAGGCTGAAAGCCCTAAATCAAGGTCAAGAGGGTTGGTTCCTTCTGAGGGGTCTTTTCACTGCCTCTCTCCCAGCTCCTAGTGACATTGAGGGATTGGCAGCTGGCAATCTCAGCATTCCTTGACTTATAGATACAGCTCTCCAGTGTTCTCTGTCTGTGTCTATCTTCACATGACCATCTTTTTATAGGGACACCAGTAATATTAGATTAGGGGCCCACGCTACTCCAGTATGACCTCATCTTAATTAATTATATCTGCAACAATCCTATTTCCAAATAAGGTCACATTCCTTCGTACTGGGATTAGGACTTAGACATATTTTTCGTGGAGGACACAATCTAACCCTAATGGGGGATGAGAAATTACCTGATTCTGTCAAATAACGAATATTGTCAAAGAATGTAAGGTAACATCTTAGATGGGTTTGATTTGTGGTGGCAGGTTCACAGGCCTGTGGAAGAAACAAAGACATTCTGTTATTTTCCCATCTCGGCTCTGATTAGAATGCCAATTCCCAGAATCATCTTATTTTTAGTTTCCCAAATTTGAAGATGTCAGAAACACATCTTTCAGTATTTGTATCACTAACACCAGCTTTCTGTATCCTGTGGCTTCTCTCTGGGGCTCTCTACCTACCAGATTTTCAACTTGGCTTCAATACACGTGGAAACAGAAGAATGATTTCACACAGGTTAAGGTCATGTGAGGCTGATTTGTTAATGAGTTGTGTCTCCAGGATAAGTGGAACCAAAATGATTGATTTCAAAGAACTGGACTGATAACCCCATTTGGACTGCACCAATGACGGGGACAACCAAAGCCATGATCCTCTGTGGCCTGCATCTGAAATGTGTTTGTAATTTTTCACGGGGCAGATGCTGGAATGATATATTTCGTATTATGCAGCAACACTAGACCGACAGCTAATATTTTTTCCAGTTCAGTTATTCATACCTCAGCACTGCTATAGAAAATTCATTTTGTTCCTTTTACTAGAAAGAAAGTAAAGAGTTTGTGCTACTCTTCATCACTGAACTGAAACAGCCTTTGGCTAAGGCCCATCTGCAAAACCACATTGGGAGCGAATTTTTTCCTCTCTCTGCTTTCTGACTTCCCCAAAGACATCACTGTCAAGGGCAGGCATTAAACATTTGATTGCGGGTTTCTGTAGAGGGCAAGGAAGAAGAGAGGGCCATATGTACCCACCACTTAGACCAGCTTTAACTTCATCCCTGGAGACCAGGTCACCAAGATTAGTGTTACCCATAGTCTATACCAACAATTTTCAACTGTGTGCCACAAGAATTTTTAAGATGTTCAATACCTGACTATTTACTCAGGGGTACTGACCTCTTTTCCCTTAGATTGTAAAATTAAAAAAAAAAATCCTAACAGCCAATATAACAATAGCTGTCTGGTGTGAATGAATCAAAATTACTGTCAGATCAGCAAAAAATATATTTTTTGGTGTGCTGCAGAATTTCAGTAATTAGTTATGTGTGCCAGGAGATGAAAGGGGTGGTCTATAGTATAGACTCTATACCATAGCTTCTGCTGGGCGTCCATCATTTTCCCAGGGGAGGAAGCACCTTCCCTCGAGAGCTGATGACGTCTGCCTCCCACCCCAAGGAGATCTAATCCGTTTTGGCTGGTTGCACCGAGACACTCTCTGTTCCCAATTAAGTCAATTATCTGGGTAATCTTCACAAATGATGGCAGAAGACTTGAGCTGTCGGGACCACTGCAGCAAACGTCTTTGGGCCTGTGGGTTAAGCCACAGTTGCCCCGTGGGTGTCTGAGGCTGGGGCCCGAAGGGTGCTGAGTGCACACTGGGGCCAGCTTTCTCAGTCAGCAACGGGCTCTAACAAAGCGGCAGAAGGGCTTTTGCTTGGAAGTGAGGATTCAGTGTTCTGCTGGACCTCTGGTGCCAGCAAGCTGAGTCACGGCGAGATTCTTCACCTCAGAATGCCTTATCTCTACCTCTGCAAAAAGACGGACTGAAGCCAGATGCCAAGCAAATGATGAACACAGGGTTGGGCAAAAGTAGGCTGACAGTTGTTCGTACGGAAAATAAAACAATAATTGATAAATAGTGACACAAGAATAAACTCTGTGTTTCATGTACTCACAACTGTAAACCTCCGTTTGCGCCACCCTGCATAAGGCACTGCAGTAAGCATCATTTCATTAATCCTCATAACCAGACTTTGCTGGAAAACAGGGCAGGGAGAGGATAAGTAACTGGCCAAGGTCACACAGCTAGTCACTTTCAAAGAGCAGCGGGTCCTAAGCTCCCTCCCGGCTGTACCTTTAAGGGCTTGCTGAGAGTCAAAAGGAAGATTCTGTCCCAACTGAGGCTTAGGTTAATTTAGATTCCTGTCACTCAGAGTCCTGGACTAACAGCAGAAGCATCACCTGCAATCTTTGTGGGAATTCTGAATCTCACTTTCCACATTTACTACTCAGAACCGACATGAATCAGATACCAAGGAGATTCGTGTGTTTGGGAGACTCTGGTCTCAGGCTGACCAAAGGCCAAGGCCGGTCAAATGGAAACCACTGCCAGGTGTTTCTACTTTCTGTCACCTCTGGGAAGCTCTGAAGGCCCTAGATGGGGGCACCAGGGAGGGGTGCTGTTCCTTCCTTCCTGCAGATACTGGTAGTTCTAAACCATTTGCCCAGGGCGAGGATCTGTGTTTCGGCTTTTAATTTCTTATCCAAGCCATAGGCTCCTGACTCTCTGCCCCACTTCCCAAAGAAATCCAGAAGAGATCTTTGTGGGCTGACCACAGGGGGGAGGCCATTATGAACGGATTAAATATGTGCGGGATGAAATTCTCCAAAGTTCTATTGAAGGCGGGAGAAATTGCCATTCCAACTCTCCCGCTGGCTTCCCCCCTTTATTTAACAATGACTCTACACAAAAGCGTTCTATGAAAAGATAATTGGATTTCTAACTCTATTTGTTCAAAACTCACTTAACATTATAATGCCCTAGTTCTATTGTTTGTATCAACTCATCAGTGGTAAAGTACCTATTTCTGAATAAATATCTAGATTCCGTCCATACATCTAATGTTACCAAAGCAGGAAGAGAAAAAGAAGCCGGAAATAGAAATCCATTAATAAAAACAGATACCACATACATCTTGCTGTGCCAGGCTCGGATGTGCTGAGTAAGTTGAGGTTTGCACCATCTGAACTCTATTTTTATCTTACCTATGGATGCATTTGCTCTGTGTTTAATCACTGCGGGTACTTTTGGCAAATCAGTCACTGCCGAGGAAGAATATAACTTATTGTATTTACAACTGAAGTGCCAATTTAACTCAATCTAAAGTGAATTAAACATATACTTTAATCTAACAGTGATCCCTCCTTCCTCACAATGGAGTCTGCAACAGAATTCCACTTCCTGAAAATACTAGAGGTTTCTCTCATATTTTTAGGGCAAAAGGAGAGAGAGTATTTCTAGGGATTTCTGTGTTTCCATTATGTGTGCTGGATAAAGATTTCTTTTTTATCTTTTTAGATACATAATAACAATGGCTCTTCCCCTGGACAAGGAAGAAGCCACCCCTCTGTGTCTGAAACAAAGAGCAGATGCAGTTGTTCGCTAAGTAAGGGGTAACCATGTTTGTAAGCCACAGTCCCTCTGATGAAAGCGGATGGCTGCTCTAATGTGGGGTTTGGGAAAGCATGGCACTCAGAGATTGGCAGCTTCTCAGAAGCAGGACTGGTCAGGGATTGGCTGATCTGCTGCCACTAACCGTGTTACTGAAGTGTAGCTACTGCTGATTGGCTGGCTTTTAGAAGCGTGGTTAGCAATTCAAAGTTGTCATTCATTGATGGAGAATGGTTTAAAACCCAATCTGGTAGTTAATTGTTACTATAACTCTTCCTTTTTGGAATTGGGAGTACAGTCAAACCTCGGTTCTCAAATATCTCCCATCTCGAACAATTCAGTTCTTGACCAAGTAATTTCTCAGAAAAAAAAATGTCTCGGTGTTGAACAAACTTCGGTTCTCAACCTGACGTCCCTTTCATGCTGATACATCGGCATGGCAAAAAGCATCTCTCAGGCCACAAACGAAGGAGAGAATGAGCCAGTATGAGTTAGTTTACCTTTAAACCTCTTGTTGTTAACATCTCAGGAAATTGCGCTGTGAATATTTTTGTGGTTTTTTGCTTTTGTTGCTGGCAAAATGGATGATTAGCACAATTTCAAAACACAAAGAGGCCATCAAGAGTGTTAATGTTGTGAAAGAAATAATGATCACAGGCAACCGAAGAGGTAGAAAAACAGTTAGCCAGGGGCAGCATTTCAGAGTCAATGACTTGTAAAGAAGCAAAGATGCCGCATGCTGACCTCCTGAAAGACCCCTGGGAAGGAGTGCTGGAAGTGATTTCTTTAAAGCTAGTAGGGGAGGAGTCGATAAATTTAAGAAGTGTTTGTTTATAGATTAAACAATACATTAGACATGTACTGTATATAATAAAGGTTAAAACGGAATCATTTGGGGGTCTGGAATAGATTAATTCAATTTACATTATTTCTAATTAGAAAAAAAATGATTGGTTTTTTGAACAAATTGCTTCTCAACCAGCCTTCCAGAACGAATTAAGTTTGAGAACCAAGATTCCACTGTATTGACATTTCTATGCTCACCTCCTGCCCCCACCTACCATCTCAGGCAGCCTGTGTGCTCGTCCTGGTATGACATATTACAGAACATAATCTTTATGAGTCCATTGAATCTTAAAGTGCCCCTCTCTTGGCTCTACACCTGAGGGTCACATAGTAAATACATGGCCCCTGGATGGGCCAGTCCCCCTTTCAGAGGCAGCTTTGTTCAAATCCCATGCCATTCTTTGCCATGGAACTCAGCGTAGGCCTTAGGCTACATTCTAGAAGTCTCTACCAATCCAGCAGGGTTCCCATCTGACATGGAAGAATCTTATTTGCCAACCCTGCTCTCAAACAGCTCTGCAAATGGAACTGTCCTGTGTCATTCTTTCAGGCTTCTCCTTTCCAATAAACCAGCTGAGGAAAGAGAGTTCCAGGGCAATTTTCCCCAGAAAATATAATGTATATTACATTGAAAGCATAACTGTAATGGTTAAGGGCGAAAATCCTGAGCTGTATTCTGTGGAATGGATCTATTCCTGAGAAGGGGCGCAATCATGTGTCAAGAGCACCACCGATAAACATGGCTTCTAATTCTGGCTGGCGTCATTTGCCAGCTGTTTGACATTGAGCAAGTCACTTAACCTCTCTGAGACTCTGTTTTTTCACCTGTAGAATAGCGGTAAAGCATAGTACTTGTCTCATGGGATTATTGTAAGAAATAGATGACAGGAACACATAGAACACCTAGGATGGTACCTGGTAGATAGTATGCACTCAAAGTCTTGGTTATATCATCATTTGCTATTTTTACCTGTAAATAAATCTGGTGGTACAATGGGATAAGGCCTGATCTGGGAGTCAGAAGACTTGGGTTTGAATATGGTTAATATTACTAGCCAGTGGCCAATGGTTAGCCACTAAACCTCTTACAGAAATAATTTTCTTATTTTACAAAATAAGAATTCGTGCTCTGCCTGCATAATTGAAGTTAATATTTACTAACTTTGTGTTGCTGTTCAAATCGCCTTCCTGGGGCCTCAATTTCCTTACCTGTAAAATGGTGCTAATTGCTGTTCAGTTTAAGAAACAGTGTCTGTGAGTATTAAATAAATAATATACATATAATGATAAAGAACCATAGGTAGTCCTCATTATCCACGGATAATTGATATTAAAAAGAGATATCACTTCAAACAAGAACCAAAACTCCACAATAAATGGTTGAAACTATTGTTTGAATTTTATTGTTAAATATGAAATATATAGAAATAAGTTCGTCTCCTTATGATGGGGCAGTGCAGCTATAGACCAAGCTGTATCTGTTTGGGAAGGGAGAAAAAACAGCAGCTGGCATCAATGGCAACTTCTCCAGGTGAGTGGTACTGGAGAGGTATGTAGGACTCTACGTGGCCAGCCACACACACACACACACACACAAAGAAATAAGTTAGTATTTATCTTACATTTACCAGAATCTTATATAATAATTTTAGTTATTTGATAATTTTTTGAATCAGAAAATGAATCAAGTCTGCGCCCCCCGCCCCCTTTACTTAGTATTTGACTTTTGCTGCACAATTATTAAAAGGGTCACTTTTTGCAAAAATATTAAAAAACTTTACCCACTCTCCCTAGGGCCTCTTTTAATTCTCTGATATTTAAATTAATCTCTTTTGAAGCTCAAATTGTGTCCTCAGCCAAGTTGGATGGAAGCCTGCATCTTTTGCAGGATATGCAATTTCACTTTGTTACAAACATTTGCATTTGATTTGCATTGTATTATTGACCACCTGGGAGTGTCCAGCAAAGATCTTGATGCCACATGTGAGGATAGACACTGTCATACATGGGAAGTCATGGTTAAATGGGGAACTAATTATAAAAGTGGTCAGTTAATTAGTGAATCTTGTTCTGTCCTGAGAATTTTTGCTTCCCCACCCCATCTCGGAACTGCACAGTTTTAGTTAGTGAGTCCTCCTACTCTCATTAAAACTCTATGATTTGGAATCAAGTTCTTAAGAATCAGATTGAACCCTTGGGTGGGAGATACTATTTTAAGACATCCTTTGATGTTTTTCAAGTAAAATGAAAAACCTGCCTAATCCTTGACTTAATTTTACTTTTGTCCATATTGTTAACGAAAAAACCATTGAAACCTGTAAAGAATTTTAGTGAGTTTATTTGAGCCAAAATGTCGACATATGCCGGGAAGCAGAATCTCAATGAATTGAGATAATGCTCCGAAGAAATGGTGGGTTCCATCTGTATTTATACATTGCCATCAGAGGAGGGACATAGGTGAGCTACATGAAATTCATTGGTGACGGATTAAGGAGGTGGGATAAAGTCAAACGGTGGGAAACCTCTGGGATTGGGTGAAAAGTGAAATGATGGACATGTGCTTCTCTTACAGAGATAGATACAGGATACTTTAACGTAATTAACAGTTGACAATTAACTTGATAACAATAACAATGAAGGAATGTCCCGGTGCCATTTGTTGTGCCCTGAGGGGTCCGGGGTAAAAAGGAAGTTACAAGTTACCCAGACATCTCACAGACATCTCACAGATATGTTATCTTAGAGGCAAAAAAGGCAAATGGGCTCAGTAAAGATCTAAGTTGACCTTTGTCAGGGAAGATATCGGCCTAGGACATGACTGCCCACTATAACCTGTTTGTAGTTAAATATTTAATTTTCAAACCATCCTTTGTGGTTATTTCAGGTCTCTGAGTTTGCAAGACTGCCACATAGGCCTCCCCTGAGCTTGTCAGGTTAGCATGTGGCTCCTTCCGTTCACACATTCCCCTTTTGGTCATAAATCAATCCAAAGGATGCATTGATGACCAACCTTTTGGTTGGATAATGGAGTCCCACGGTGCTAGGAAGGCTCATTCCTAGGATGTCTCAGTGTCAGCATGTCTCGCTGAACAGGTGGACCACTGGGGATGGGGCAAGACCATAACCTTAGATGGCATTTAAGGTCGAATTACATATATATTTTAAAAAGGCAGGTAAATGGGAGGCAGTCAGATCCTATATGTCCTTGTTAAAAAGTATTCTGGATCATTTCTAATTTTGAGCCACCATGATCCGAGTCTTTTTGCTGTTTGTCTTACATTCTGCTTTTCTGCATCTAATATAACATTTACATATCATGAACAAAAGTAACAATAGTAAACCAATAACACTGATTAGGAACAGAAAATGTCTAATACTAGACAAGGAAAAGTCTAAGGGGAACAAGCATCACAGCCAACTGAAAAACCCTTTACATGTATTATCATAATTTTTATTAAGCTAATTATATGTTTTCCTCCTTCATCCACTGTCATTCGTACCTTATGATATGTTTGGCCAAATGAATTAAGACTCCACTATTTCATTATCTAGAAGCTCTAATTTTCTTCTGGCCAATTAGTTCCCATAAAAATGGCCTCATGGGGAGGAGTTCAATTTCCCAATACATTGGTTTTTCAGTATCAATATTATCATAGGTTTTATGAACCTCAGGCAAAGTTATTTTGCCTATAATTTCAGTATTACACCATATTCCAGTATTATTTAAAGTAAACGTGGTGTTATTACAGTAAAAATCAGTTATTATAACAGAAGAGTTTTTTAACCCTTCCCAGCAAAACGCCCCTTTCCCATATACCATATGTTGTTATTCATGGGGGTAGATACAATAGGCCAGGACTGGGTGAATTCAGTATTCCCTATGGATTGAGGGCATAACCATTCACCTTTCCAATTTTCACTGACAGTGAGATGGGTTCACATTGTTTATTATTTTTAAATATGGCCCATAAACTTCCCATTGGAAGTATTCTAGTATTATAGAGGATAGTCCTTACGCCAGCCAGTTGAACTACTGGGAATTTTAAGCTTAGGATTTAACTCACACCTGGGCTTTTAAAAACACAATATCGTAGATAACATTTCCCATTTAAAATTTTCCAAATTCCTGGGGAACCATATGAGTCCCATAAGTGTCTGGCCTGGGCTTCTGCAACCATTATAGTTGGCCATTGTTGCAGAGCCACTTCAGATTCCTTGCATTAACATAGACAATAGGCCCTGTTGAGTTAGGGCACAGGCACGTTCCCATTATTGGGTTTGTGCATAAGTTTTTAGAGTCTGTTCTATCCATGAAACTAAGGCTTTATTGTCTTTCCCTGCTGCTTCCCCCTGTTTTTCCTTCTTCCTGAAACAGCATTCCCTCTAGATGACCTATTTGAGATAAGAATCCTTTTCTAATGAATGATGTTCTTCATTAGCTGCAAGTTCAGCTTGTCCCAGGATACCAAGGCCAGCCCCTACTCCTCCAAGTATTCCCCTTTTGCTTCTTTTAGGGAGACCAATGTTGTTGGATCCACCAGAAATATTGTTGCCATTGGGTAGCTATGACTTGGGAGCAGTTAGGGTATACTGAGTGGAGCCAAAAATGTTGAGTTTCCCATGCCATAGTTAAATGAGTGAAGGAGACTCCCAAATGGGCTAGAGTTTGAGTATTTATAGGGCTCCTCAAACATCCAGGACACAAGGACGGTGGGGTAATTATAAACATATCTACCCACCAAATGATGTCAATAATTTCTGAAATGGGGACCCATTGATTTCTTTCTTATTTCACAGACATCCAGCCATAAGAGCATGGCTGGTGAGTCTGAGGACATGATATGCTATGACAGATAGCACAGGCTGCTGCAAGCTTTTGGCCATTATATCAGGGTGTTTTTCTTAGTTATTCATCACCCATCTCTATAGCCATACAATATTCATCCAGATTACATCCATATACAATTCTACCAGTGGAATTATCAGGGAGGTGTTCTTGGAGGTATTTGCCTAAGGTGGGTCCTTTATAATGGATAGAGCCAGAAAACAACAACAACCACCAAAGCTTATATTGATAGTAGGAGAAGACCAATGTGTGGCTAACAAGCATTAATTTCACGATCATACCTGATAATCAGAACATCATTGTATACTAGGTGGGAAAGATTAGCAGGCATTTAGGTTAAATTTTCATATCTAATAAAGGAAGAGGTCTGGGGAGGCAGATATTGTTTCCACTAGGGAACCATAAGGATAATAATAATATGAAAATCATTTTATATACATTCAATCAATAACCATCAGTTGATATAAAACAAGGTTCAAGCAGTATCAGTTTGTGATCATACAGGCCTTGTTGATGTCATCTTGGGATAGCTGTCTGCCTCCGTGGTCGGCGACTTCTCGTCCTCGAAAGGTCCCAGCTGTTCTTTATCCTTGAAAAGTCTTTGATCTCCGCTGCAGACGGAGATGGGGTCAGAGATGGGAGTAGACGTCCATTCATAGTCAAATGCCTTTTTTAAATGAGAAATGTGAATCCATGAGCTACCTCCTTTAAGTTTAGTTGCACATGGGTTAGTTAGTAATACCTGGTAAGGTCCCCTCCAATGAGGTTGGAGAGTCTTTTATTTGGTGTCTTTTCCAAGACAGCAAATCTCCTGGTTGTAAGCCATGATCTTTGAACCCTTCGTCTCCAGGGAGCGCACTGTGAAATGAATCTGTTACCAATTTGTTAGTTCCTACAATGCAGAATGTCTGCTCTTTACTTTTCCCTATATTCAGGAAACAAAAGATTTAAGTGTCAACAATATTTTAAATAGAATCATAAGAATAATTATCCTCAATTCATTTAGTCCCATAGTTGTTTTTGTTTATTTATTCCTTGAAGTTCTATAAATCTTCATCCAGTTCAAAATATGACCTGCTTAGAAGCCTGCAAGTTAAGAGTAAATCCGAGTCCTTTTCATGGATTTTTCTAGACATATATACCTACAAATGCATCAGAATAAAGCAGTCCACAAATGACAAAAATTTAAAAGTAGCATGGTTATAGATTTGATAAAAACCTTGCTTTTCTATAAAATATAACATTCCAAGACAACAACTTCTTGGTAAGTAATAATCCCTGTAAAATGACATAGAGAATAATATAAAATTTGTATACCTTTAGATTCAATTATAACTTTAACATATAAAGAATAATATGCAAGATTTTAAAATGAGGCACAAGGCTTATTGCAAGCAGTGTATTGAGCATTGAAAATAACACATAAACTCCCAATATGTGAAACGCAAATTCCCAGAGTATCACTGGCAGACGCCCCCACAGGGAATCATGACTCTTGGCTTGCCGGTGTCCCTGACTGGACACATGCTACCCTCCTAAAGTTTCCTGTTTGAACTTGGCTCTGAGAATCTCTGCAAGTTTCTTTCTGAAGCAGAGTGCCTTAACAACGCACGTGACCTGTCCTTGCTCTTGATTGGAGCTCAGGCACACAGTCTTTCCTGATTGGCTAATTCAAAGGGAGGGGTTGGCCCTTGCTCTTTCAAGGGAAGCATCAAGCCATGCGGCCAACATGGCGGCTGCCAAGTCACAGTCCAAAATGGAGGCTGTCTAAACTATTCTTAGACAGAAAAGATGATTTGTTTATTCTCACAACAAAGGAAAGAGCAAACCAAAATCCCTAAGAGATAGACAGCCACAATTATATTTCAGACAAACAGACAGAAATCTCACTAGCTGTTTTTGGAAGCTGAACCCTGAGAGGGAGAGCAAGAAGAGCCCCCAAGATTAAGAATTCTTGGCAGCTGCTGGGACGTTCTTGCAATCTCTCTCACGCTTTCAACCCCACCACACACAACTAGGCTTCCCCGAAGTGGGACTTGCCTTTTCTTTCAACAAATTAAACAACAACAACAAAGCGACACAAAAACATCAACACTGTTATTAGGCGAGCAGAAAACACACTAAGAATTTACACCAGAGAATGTCTAGCATTAAAATTACCAAAGCAGTGTCTTTGTCCCCGGTTTGGGAACTGCCCCTCTCTAGAATTTCAGTACACTCCCAAAGGACTATTCAAAAATGGCTGTAGACATTTGTTAACTTCAGAATAGTTCTGAGACAGTCCCTGAAAATCTTTTTTATTAATTTCCATCTATAGGAAGAAAAAAAAATTTTTTTTCTTAGAAGCTTCTAGTTTCCAAATCAAGATACGCTTCCCATATACTCATTCACTTTAATTTCAGAGCCGGCATTTTTTTTTTTTTTAATTCCTGCATGCAAAATATTAACATAGGTACCCCAAACAAACTGCATTTTTTTCTTTCTGGCCATTCCTCAGTTAATATGTTCTAGTTAAATTTTCTCATTTCTGGTAAGTACTTGCAAGTAAAGGCTTCTTATCAGGAGTATTAAATGAGGGCTGGGGTCTTGGGAGCTTCTAGCCTTGGAGGCACAATTTCCCATGTTAAATTTTTTATTTTTGGATATCTGTAGTCTGAGCAAACTTTAGATATGTTATGTAGTAGGTCAAATGTGGCCTCAGTTTCTCTCCCGGCTGTCTAAAACCACAAAAAAGTTTTTTGGGGCCCGGGCAGACCAAGCCTTTATGGTGGCCCCCTAGAAAAACCATTTAGTTAATTACAGTCGGAACTTCCAGACGGGGCTCCTGCATTTCTGACACTTCCACAAAATTCTTAGTCACCTAAGAACACCTCAGAATCAGACTATTCTTTAAAAATAAAAAAGTGTTGCCCCTTTATCTTCAGAGCTGAATGAGTTCAGCTCATTTATACGGCGAAGGTTATTTTTGCTCAGACTCTCAGCAATTCCAATTGAAAAGCCAAAATCAAAACCAGCCACCCATTTTTCCTCCAGAGAAAGCCTAAGCCTGGGTTCTGCCAACCCTTAACCTGGGGTTTTGTCAACCCTGGTTCTACCTCGAGGATTTTAAAACACAGCTCAAATAAAGTCAGAGACCCTCTACCAACAAGGGACGGTCCTGGATCCGAGAGATCACTCACCCACGTTCACCCAATGGGCGGAGAACCGGTGGGCTCAACGGGCCCTTTGCTGGATCCTAGCTCCAAGTCCAAGTCCAAAGGATGATCCCGGGTGAGTTTTCTTTGGAATCCTGCCATGACTACGCCAAAAATGTTAACGAAAAAACCATTGAAACCTGTAAAGAATTTTAGTGAGTTTATTTGAGCCAAAATGTCGACATATGCCGGGAAGCAGAATCTCAATGAATTGAGATAATGCTCCGAAGAAATGGTGGGTTCCATCTGTATTTATACATTGCCATCAGAGGAGGGACATAGGTGAGCTACATGAAATTCATTGGTGACGGATTAAGGAGGTGGGATAAAGTCAAACGGTGGGAAACCTCTGGGATTGGGTGAAAAGTGAAATGATGGACATGTGCTTCTCTTACAGAGATAGATACAGGATACTTTAACGTAATTAACAGTTGACAATTAACTTGATAACAATAACAATGAAGGAATGTCCCGGTGCCATTTGTTGTGCCCTGAGGGGTCCAGGGTAAAAAGGAAGTTACAAGTTACCCAGACATCTCACAGACATCTCACAGATATGTTATCTTAGAGGCAAAAAGGCAAATGGGCTCAGTAAAGATCTAAGTTGACCTTTGTCAGGGAAGATATCGGCCTAGGACATGACTGCCCACTATAACCTGTTTGTAGTTAAATATTTAATTTTCAAACCATCCTTTGTGGTTATTTCAGGTCTCTGAGTTTGCAAGACTGCCACATAGGCCTCCCCTGAGCTTGTCAGGTTAGCATGTGGCTCCTTCCGTTCACATATGATTTCCAGGAATCACACTTTCTTGGATTTCTTAGGGTACATCCACGTTTCTTCAGTGGCCTCACTTTTCTCCCTGCAGACAAGTGACCAGGTTCAAGACCATTTTTCATTAGGCCCCAGACAGGGCAGGCCTAGTAAAAGCTCCCCACCTGCAGGGAGAGTGGATTCCTGTGTGAGCACCTCGCTTGCTTCCTGCAGCCCTGACTCCTACAGGCCTGCAGAGCCTTCTTCTTGGTCCTCTGCAGGCCAGAGCGGCGGATGATGAAAGACACAAGCAGGACAGGAAAGAACGGCCCCTTCTCTTCCTGAGCACCTTCCAGAACCTGTAACATCCCCTGACATGTCTGGAAGGGGAAGTGTCTGGTGTTTACCATGATCACAAAAGCCTCCCTTTTCCCATCTTGAAAGGAACTCCACGTTCCTATCCTGTGGGATTAGCAGTGAATACGGCTGAGATCAAACAGGATTTCATGGCGCTTTTGTTAGATTTCCTAAACAGGCAGCTGCGGGCAGAAAATGAAACAAACAACAGGGCTTTTCAGGGGATCCTTAAATGATTGTCTAGAGCAGTGATTTTTTGACTTTTGTCATCTCATGGATCACATAAACTAATTACTAAAATTCTCTGGCACACCAAAAAACATATTTCTTGCTGATCTGGTAAAGATAAAAGGTACAATTTTGACACATTCACACCAGATGGCTACTGTTGTGTTGGTTGCTGTCATTTTTTATTTGGCAATCCAAGGGAAAATAGGTCAGTGACCCTGACTAATAGACAGGTGCCGCATGTTTAAAATGCTTGCGGCACAGGGTTGAAAATCGCTGGTGTGGTGTCCTCATTGACCATGTTGCCCCCAGTTCTGCAGCCAGACCTTGTAATGCCAAGGAGCTCACACTCAGGAATAAGGGAGACCTTTTTGAAAGTGCTTTGTTCTCCTTTTCCTTCCAAAACCACAGTGGGTGGGAAGAGGAAGAGAGGAAGGGAGTGGGAGAGAGAGAAGGAGAGGGAGAGGGAGAAGGAGAGGGAGAAGGAGAGAGGGGGAGAGGGAGGAAGAGGGAGAGGGAGAGGAAGGGGGAGAGGGAGGGGGAGGATAGGGCTCTGGAGAGACTGCTATGCTGTCTGGAGAGGAAGGGAGGCATCATACGGTTTGTTGGGAAGGAGGCCTTTTGGGAAAAGAAGTGATTTTCACCCTGAAGTCCTCCCTCATCAAAGTGGCCCCTGCTGAACCTCCTGCCAGGCCTAGGCCTGTGAAACTCGAACACACACCATCCACAAAGACCCAAGCCAAATGTGGAGTCTCAGAGCCTCATTTCACACCACATCTCCAGGCAGTCCTAAATCCTCATAGCTTCTCATTTAGGAGATGGAAGAGAAGTGCCCTTGGGGAAATCCCCTTTGAAGGCCTAAGCTCTAATGTTTAAAATCTGTTAGCAAACCACATCTTTCTCCTCTCCCGCTAGGGCAACTGGGTTCTCTCCAAATAAATCACAGGCCCACTGAGCATTTCAATGCGAGATCTTAGGGGTCTCCTTTAAACACTGCTCCAAAAGCCCAGCCTAGGGAAACTGTCCTGAGACGGCCTCCTACAGTCTACAATCCTGTTTGTAAAAAGCCCGTGGGACTGGCATGCCTGGAACATTGTGCAACCCTGGCATTGCCAAGAGCACCAGGTGGTGGTCAGGGTCCGGGGACATCAGAAGTCAAACATGGCAGATGGCCAGCGAGAGACATGTGGATCCTCCACGAGGGCATCAAGTGCTTCCTCCCTGTGATGATTGGCACCTCAACCACCCAGGGCCTCGTGAGCACTTGTGGGAAGAAAGAGGAGCAGTGCAGCTCATAACCTCAGCAGAGTCTGAGTAAATCTCACATGCACAGGCCATGGGGCTCTGTATCTGAAAGATGATGATCCAATGGGAAAGGCCGTCAGAGGAGGAAAAGAAGGATCTTTTAAGGGTCAGCTGTGTGCTGGCTTCAGAGGACCCAGAGCGCACAGCAGTCACAATCCTGCCCACTCAGTGCTTGCAGTCTAGTTGGGGGGATGAGATGAAGACACTGGAAGT
Organism: Eptesicus fuscus; assembly: GCF_027574615.1. Lineage (NCBI taxonomy): Eukaryota > Metazoa > Chordata > Mammalia > Chiroptera > Vespertilionidae > Eptesicus > Eptesicus fuscus. The sequence goes on from NC_072483.1 coordinate 37,313,396, forward strand.
TAGAAGGAGAGATTCTCTGAGGGCAGTAGGCCATGGTGACTGCAGGTTTTGTCTCTGGAATCCGAGTTCTTGACACTAATCCCGCATCCACCAACCTTGCAGCTGTATAACGGAAGGAAAGCTTCTGAACCACCAGGAAGCTCAGGTTCCTCCCTTCAGATGTGTGCATCAGAGTGCCCACCTCCCAAGAAGGCAGTGAAGGTCACATGAGCTATTCCTGTGGAGCACTTAGCCCATAAAAGGTGCTCAATAAGTATTGGCTGTGGCTATTACCCGTTATTCAAAGATGGAATATAAGTAAGCTCTAAAAGAGTGTGGTATTGTCCAGAGGAACTAACAGTTCAGAGAGACAGCATATAAATTGGATTTGAGGTGGGCTTGGGAAAATAGGTTGGGATTACATTAGCTGTGGGGAAGGGCCGAAATCACTTGGGACATGCAAACACTGTGAGGGAAGACGTGGGCAGCAGCCCAGTGTTCCTGGGCCAGTTTGGACATCCGCCTGCCTAGAGAGGCGTGGTGAGCATGGAAGGAATTTGGATTAGTTTACAAGGGCAGAGCCTGATTGAAGCAAATCCCACTGGATGTGAGAGGGAGGAGGGAGATGTCCAATGTGTAAGTCTCTGAACAGGAGAGGACGTGGTCACGGTGCAGGTTCAGGAAGACGAACGGGGCAAGACTTGCAGGAGAACAGGGAGTGGAGAGCCTGGAGGCAGGCCGACCCGCTAGGGCAACCTGGCAGTGTGACAATGGGACCTAGAGTAGGGTGGAGAGATGGATTAGGAAAACGTTTACAGAATTCACACAATGAGACTTGATGGTACTCACGGGCACAACATACACATTGCAGAATACGAAAGCTTTAACTAAAAGCTTGTTTAGATATCCTGGCTTTAGGGAACAGAAATGCATTCAAATTAAATCAAGCAATTAAAGATTTGTGCACAAGCGTGGGGCTCAGGAAAAACTCCACAAGCAAAGTGAAACCCCGGGGACACAGTAACTGGAGTCTCTGATAACCCAAGTGGCTCTGGTAGATCGCGGGTTTCATGTTCAGGCTCCACCAATAACAGATCTAATTTTGCTCCCTGTGTCTGCATCTCAGTTCTCTCACTTCTGGCCAGCTCCCTCACCCTTCATATATAATTTCTATTATATATAATGTAAAGATAATGTATTATCTATAGTGTAAAAGGGATAATATTTGCAAAATATTAAACTAATATGTTACATTTTTCCTCTGAACTCATAGTCTTTGTAGTCTTCTGCCTCTGAACCTCAACCATGAGTCCCTTGTCCTATGAGAAAATATCAGGTTTGAAAACCAGGCTTGGCTGAGAGGCTTTTCTAAATCCCTTTAGAATTTTAGGAACTAAATTGAATGGGTCAGATCATAGGATTCCTTCTGGGCATGAAGATGACATGTTTTCCATCGAATACTATGGCTAAGACCCAAGGCTTGGCTAGTAATGGTGGCAGGACGATATCATTCAGGTGAGTGATGATAAACCTCACCCGTCGAGCCTGAAGGACAGTGGTAGAAAGGAGAGCGGCAGAAGTGAAGGAAAGACGCCTGTTCGTTGTCCTCTTCCTCCTATCTCTTACCACCACCTTGAAGTCAAACTTGAAGGTCAGTGTGTAGCTTTAGGAATATCTAGGTGGTTTGGGGTATGTAAATAGCATGAGGATTCTGCTCCGCCCACACCTGAGACTGTGGAAGGCAATCGCTTCATGTGCAGCCCCCTGCAGCTCGCTCGCTGGGACAGCATCATCACAGTAAACCTGGCGGCTGTGGCAGAAGAGATGAACTTCCTGATGGGGCTCCTTTAGGGCTCCAGCGATGGGGATTCAACATGATGGAAACAGACTCTGGGGAGCTCTACTGCTTAGCAAGCGTGTTCTGATGCTGCGGCAGATGAAGGGAGTCACAGCCCTTTGACATCAGCAAGATGAGGCCACGTGACCCAGGGAGGGCCACCAGTCACTGTCCAAGCTGCAACGGACCATGTCACAAGTGATACCACCAGTTGACACAGCTGTGAGAGCCAGCAGGGCCAACGTGCCCAGGTGCTCAAGGGTCAGGGCTGTGGAGATTAGAGGACACAAAAGGTGTCAAATGGCTTTTGGCCTCTTTCCCATCAGAAGGTCACTTAAACCCCACTTGCTCCAAAGTCCTGGATGCCATATTGAAACTGAGAATGGAAAAAAACAAAATTCTAGAACAGGGAGTAATACTTCAAGAAATGTCAAAATTATTACTATAAGTTCAGAACTGGACTAAAGTGTTTTATTTTGCTTTGTTCCTTTTGTTACCCAGGGGATATGGGCTCATGAAAACCATTAAAGAAGTTATAAATCCAACAAGGGAGCTGTGTTTTCTCTTCACAGTGAAACTGTAGTTTATGTACATTTATAACCCCATCACTAGCGTGTCTGCTCACTCATAGTTTCCACTCCCTCAAAACCTCACTTGAAAATGGTCCATCATGACTTCCCAACTTTTCAGTTGTTCTAAATCAGTGGTTCTCAACCTTCCTAATGCTGGGACCCTTTAATACAGTTCCTCATGTTGTGGTGACCCCCAACCATAAAATTATTTTCGTTGCTACTTCATAATTGTAATTTTGCTACTGTTATGAATCATAATGTAAATATCTGTGTTTTCTGATGGTCTTAGGCGACTCACAGGTTGAGAACCGCTGCTGTAGAGCCTAAGATCATCGGAAAACACAGATATTTACATTACGATTCATTAACAGTAGCAAAATTACAGTTATGAAGTAGCAACGAAAATAATTTTATGGTTGGGGGTTACCACAACATGAGGAACTGTATTAAAGGGTCGCAGCATTAGGAAGGTTGAGAACCACTGCTCTAAATCATTACCTACAGGTTCATTTCTCACTATCAAGCATCTATTTGTTAGTTCAAGGACTCCCCAGTCAGAGAATCTGCTTGAGTCTGATTGTCTTTTTGATGCAGGTTGTTTGGATTGAGATCTGCTGTTGGGTTAGTAAATGAGAGAGAGAGAGAGAGAGAGAGAGAGAGAGAGAGAGAGAGAGAGAGAGAGAAAGAGAGGCTCAGGGGAAGTTCTAGGAAGGCACCTGAGGTAGATAACTCAGTAGAATATAGTCAATTATTTACTTTTTCAGCTATTCTGAAAGTCATGGCCAAAGGAGAACTGGGAAAAGTGCCCTGCAAATATATAAAAATGTTCTATCTTGACAACATGTTCCTTCTCTGTGTCTCTCCAATAAGCTTAATTGTGACTGAGTTTCTCCACTACCAGGACAAGCTCAGGGAGTTCTGCAAGTTTCACCTCCTTTTCCCATATGGAGAATCAGTCAATTCTTTCTTATGTATTGTAGTTACTCAAATATTGCAGTGAATAAAACGTTGCCATTATATAAGTAAAATATGATTTTTCAAAGATTAAAATAGAGAAATAGATAAACTAAAATCACACTACATACTATTTTTTGTTTGAAGATTCAGAAGATAGTTCAATATGTTAGCCTCTGGGTTATAATTATGAAAATCAGTTACCATTGTTCTTGATATGTGCATCTCAGAGCCTTTTGCTTAACAGTCTAAGTCAGTTTATAATTCTACTAGAGGCCTGATGCACGAAATTTGTGCAAGAGTAGGCCTTCCTTCTCCCGGCTGCCGGCACCAGTTCCCTCTGGCACCCAGGACCGGGCTTCCCTTGCAGCCCCGGCTTCGTCAGGAAAGACACCCGGTCTAATTAGCATATTATGCTTTTATTGTTATAGATCTAATGTTGCATTTATTCCAAGTTTCATTCCATCCATCTAAAAGGTGTCCTGTGATGTATTTCCCACCTCATAGACATCTTTGTCAAGAACTCCACATGTTCACACCGTAGGGGTGTTGAGGTTCATTTAAGGGGAACCAATCTCAAAGCCCTTTTCAGGCTCTTTACCCTTTAGCATGAGCTGGGCCTGCTGAGCCGTGGGAAAGCCACAGGAGGACCCGAGGGGTGTTTGGAAATATAGGGGCTGCTGGTGTACTCATTCATCTGTCATCAGCATAAGTTTAAACGTGCCCTTTCCTCGAGTTGTCATGTCAGTGACAAGAAGAGCGTGCTGATGTAAGTATTTGGTAGCTGACATCAGTTTTAAGCCTGGGTATTGTTCTCTACTCAGAAGTATCATGAGGGTTTACCTAAGGCCAAGCCAAGAGACCAGTGGACATGAGAAGACACAGAAGTCTCTTTTTTGAATTCAGTGCTGATTTTTAGTGAAAATAACATTCACTTCAATATCAGCTATAATTGCTGAACAACAGATTAACCTTTTGCACTCGGATGTCGAGTGTGACTCAACACGGTTAGCATCGGTAGCATGAATGTACCTTTTTATAGTTACAGGTAGGGGACAGTTTAACATCTTTATCCAATGCCCCTGTGGCTCATCTGGAGGACACTTTGGAAGTATAATTTTTTTCCATTGACTTTTAGAGAGGGTGAAAGTGCTTTAAAGAGTTGCAAATTATCTACCATCCAAGATTCCTGGCTCCATTTGTAACCATATTCTTCTTGCTTCTCTAGGACCTACCATTTGAGTGACTTGAAAAGGAGAAAGTCAGAAAGCCACATGAGGAGCCGAGGGGTGTTTGGAAATAGAGGTGAACCCCCATCTAATTTCTACCCCTGGCCCTCTCTCAGCTAAGCAGGGCGGCCTCTTTAAAGAACTGATGTGAGTGAGTGTGTCCTTGGCCATCTCTTTCCCCCGCAGCACCTCTCCTCCCCCAGACACCAGTGCTATGGGGGTAAGCCCTGATGACCTAGGTCTCCCCTGTGTGGCTCCAGACATTCTGCTTGCCCATCCCCCATCACAATGTAACTGTTACGTGTTTGACCCTCTTGGGGGTCACACTATATTCTAAAATAATGGTTGACTATGGACATGTCTAACTTCTTCCACTCAAAAGCCGGACAGATAGTTTATTTCAAAGGCATACATCCATCAGGGTCAATTCTGGGACTGATGGAGAGTGATTTTGGGGCTCGTGCATCTGACTGTATCATCCTCAAATCCACAAGGGGACCAAAGCCTCCCCATCCATGTCACAGCCTTCTCTCTTCCTTTAGCCTCATGGGTTAAGGTCCATGTAGTTTTGGTGCAATGCAAACTGGAGGACACCAGATCTTGTTATATGTTCCTTCCCCCATTTTTCTTTTTAAATTTCCTCATATGTCTGTGGGCCCTCATTTTTAGCAGCAGAGAATGATTTTTTTTTTTAGCTTTTTTAAATTTTATATTAGGGGGTGATACATTAGTGAGTCTTTCCCTACTGTGAACAGGCACATGGAAATCATAGCTGAGGGAGAATAGGCTGGAGCGATCAGACTCCTACACTCTGTGGAAAGCACCAGTATGGGTACTTTAACCCACTGATGCACTTTGACCCATTGCAAAGAACTTAGGCTGTAGCAGAATAGTCATCCGCTTTCATTTGGGATCCTAAAGTGAACTGGGGAATACTACCTGGGGAGAAGTTTGGAAATGCTTTTCATTAATTTCTTATGATCCTGCATTAGAATTCAAATGTATTTGTTTAAGGCCTAAACCCTGTGGACAGTTTTCCCTTGAAAGAGACTTGAGCAAAATGGCTCTCATGTGTTATGACTTATTCGGACTAAAAAGCTGCATTGCAATGTGAAATAAAAACCCCTTGGGCTCTGGGACTCTTCCTTCACAGTGGTGATTCGTTTTGCAATTTCTGAAAGTCAATCTCCTTGATTCTCTCAATTTTCTTTCTCTTTTTTCCTGAGTGGAGAAGTGAAAATATTAAGAATTATAGGCATCAACGGAGAGAGGATAGTTCTATGTCTTGTTCCTAACACAGAAATTTAGCAGAGAGTCTTTAGCTAAAGAGATTCATGAGAAATAAACAAACACCTTTGAGCGCCGAGGCCTTCCTTGGGCATATGCTGACACAGACCATCTCTCCAGGAGGCAGTAACATATTTTCTCTGTTCTGCATTTTTAAGAACCTGCGAGAGCCGCTGCAACTCTTCGTTAAAAACATAAAGGCCAAGACTCTTAGTCAAGACTGTGAAGAAAACAGCTTGACTCCAATTTGTTTACATGGATTACTTGCCTTAGTTCCCCCCCCCCTGCCCCCTCCCCATGTTCTACTTGATCCTGTTCTTGCTCTCTGATAGGGTAAGAGATGAAAAACCACATTAACACCAATTGAAAAAATCTAGTCTCTAAAAGAGACCTTAGAATAAAAAGTACCTGGCATTTACTGAGTGAACAAAGTGGACAAATATTCTATTATTCAGGGAATTTTTAAACATGAGTTTTTATTTGCTGCTGTCACGTGTGAATATGGAATTTAAAACAGGGTGGCACACAGAAGCAATAATTTAGCTGGTTGTGGGCTATTTACAAGTCATTTGGGGCAATCTGAGAAATATACATATGGACTATCTTTCATTTTATAAGCGACCTAATTTGTTTCATTTAGCTTCTTTTGCTTATGGAATTTATAAGCCCAGGGAGGCTTTATTACACTTCATGATTAAATCAACTGTAATGATCATTGAAAATTTTCTGTCAGATGTTGGGAAAGGAAGGGGTTCTGTGCTGAGAGCAAATTGAGGAATTATCTGTTTCTCAGAATCCAAACTGTCCAAAAGAATAGCTAAAATGAATTTTAAAATTTCTACTTGCAGAGAGGACAATGCTTACTACACTTTACCAAGCAAGGTGCTGCTATTCGCAGACATTTCCCCGAGTCTTCGCAAAACCAGAGAGTAGGGTACTATCATTCCCTCCTCATAGGGGTGGTACACAGGTATACTGAAAGGTAGGTGGGTTCCCTAGCTGTCCTGGCACACACCCCTCCTAAACAAATCATGTGCTCTTTTTCCTAACCCACAAGGTCTTCCAAGTAAATACCTTCCACTCTGCAGTGGATAATTCATCTTCTAGGTACAAGCACATTGAGATGGTGTTAGGTTGTCAGATTCAACAAATGAAAATATAGGACATACTGTATATGTCCCAAATATTGTATGAGACATACTAAAAATATTACTCGTTTATCTGAAATTCAGATTTAACTGATGGTCTGTATTTTATCTGGGAACTCTGGGAGGGGGAGAAGGGAAGGACTTTATGGGCATTTGCCAAAAGAGAGGAACTTGAAGGAAAAAGCAGGTAAGAAATTAAAACCTAACAATGAGTCTGGGGACGAACGAACAGTGTAAAATACATGTAACATAAAGTTTATCATCTTAACAATTTTTAAGTGTATGGTTCCGTGGCATTAAGTATATTCATAGTGTTGTTCAACCATCGCCACCATTCACCCCCAGACGTTCTTTCATCTTGCAAAATTGAAACTCTGTACCCATTAAACAATAACTCCCTATTCCCACCTCCCCTCAACTCCTGGTAACCACCATTCAACATACTGCCTCTAAGAGTTTGACTTACTCTAGGTATCTCATTTAAATGGAAGTATACAGTATTTGTCCTTTTGTGTTGGGCTTCTTTCACTTAGCCTAATGTCCTCAAGGTTCACCCATGCTGCAGCATGTGTCAGAATTTTATTCCTTTTCATGGCTGAATAATATTCCATTTTATGTATATACCACATTTGTTTATCTAATTACCTGTCAAGGTACATTTAGATGGCTCTATCATTTGGCTGTTGTGAATAATGCTGCTATGAACAGGAGTTGGGCCTATGAATTTTATGTGACACTGTGCTAAGCTCTGTACAGAGGAACCATGCATTGGCTCTCTAGGAGTTTCTATTTTATTTTATTTTACTTTAAAAATTTTTACTGATATTTTTTATCCTCACTTGAGGATACATTTTTATTGATTTTAGAGAGAGAGGAAGTGAGATAGAAACATCGATGCGAAAGAGAAACATTAATTGGTTGCCTCCCGTACATGCCCCAACCAGGGATTGAACCTGTACCAGGTATGTGCCCTGGTCTGGAATCAAACCCACAACCTTTTGGTGAATGGGACATTGCTCCAACCAACCTAGCCACCCAGTCAGGGCTAAGAGTTTATATTTTAAAGTAATATCACATCTAACCAACAAATATGGCATAACAACCAAGCCCTACTTCTTCCATCTATTAGACATTTATTGAGAGCCTACTGTGCACTTGTGTGTAGCAAAAAAAAAAAAAAAAAAAAAAAGAAGGCATTGCTCGAAGAGAGTTCTGGCTTTTGACTTTGACTTTTGGGAGGTAATCTCTAGGTCCTTGGAAATTTATAGGACTGTCTTTGTTTGAGGGCTTTGGGTTATATTGCACAGCCCACCAATGTGATTTATGGTGGGGGCTGGCCACATTCATATAGAATAGGGCTGGCCAGGCCAGAAAGATTGACATTGTGGCTTAGGGTCAGAATATAGCAGTTGACCTAGAGATTAAGATTAACCATGTAGACAATCAGTCAATCAATTAAGCCTATGTGATGGAGCCTGAATAAAACTCTGAATTCCCATGCGTGGGCAAGTTTCCCTGGTTAGCAATACTCAATGCAGATTGTCACACATGATGCCAGGACAGTAATGTGTCCTGACTGCCCTGGGAGGGAACAGAAGCTCTGGGCTGCGTTCTTCTCCTGCAGTCTGCTCTATGCGCTTCTTGTTTGGCTGATTTTAATCTGTATCATTTTCCTGCAATAAACAGTAAGTATAATAGCTTTCAGTGAGTTATATGCTTCCCTCTAGTGAATTATCCAACCTGAAGGTGGTTTTGGAATCCCCTGAACTTGAAGTTGGTGTCAGAAGTGAGAGCAATCTTGGGCACTGTACAATCTAACTTTGTAGTTATCCTAACTTCTCACACCTAGACATTGTGTTCGGTAATGAGTGTATGTTATCAAAGACAGTGCAGCTCCCACAAAGCAAGGGAAAGGAGAAATCAGATTTCCCATTGCTGAGGACAGAATGTTGGGAGGCAATGAGACATGAAATAGCAAGATGCATTTCAGAAGTGGCAAGTTTGGTACAGCTGGTTTTATTCGAGGCTTCCCATGTTGCTTCTGTCTCGTTGAATGACATCTTCATCCATTCAGTTGGTCAAGCTAGAAATCTAGAAGTCATCCTTGACTTCTCTTTTTTTTCCTTAACTTCATGACCATTGTCAGGTCCCATTAATTTTACCTCTGTGTCTTTCAAGTGTACCTATACCTTCCTATCTCCTCCTCCACCACAATCCTGGTTTGTGCTACCATTAACCTCCACCTGGATCACTGCAGTAGCTGTCTAACTGGTATACCAGATCCACTTCATCCCTGTCCATTTATTTTCCATGATGCAGCCAGAGATATTTTAAAAATGCAAATCTGATGACGGTATCACTTTATCTTCCCCACAAACTCAATATCTTTCTGTCTTCTCCTCCCCAATATGGCTTCCTCTTTCTTCGCCCTTTTCCTTCCCTCCAGCACTTAAGCCTTTGTTTTATACTTTAGTCATTCATGGCTCCTAAATGCAGCCTTTTCTCCAAGCCTCTCATCCCTGTAGTGCCCTAACCCATAAGAGCTTCTTCTCTTCACCACTCATTAAAACTCCCATTTCCTGAAATACTTACCTCAACCAGATGTTAAGAGAAAGCATTTTGCTTAACTTGTTAAAGAAGTCTATCATAAAGTATAAATAGCTTATTTGTGTTAGTACACTCATTAATATACATTATTAATACAATAATATGTGTTCTTTTGTTCAAGCACATCTCTGTTGTGTGTGTGTGTGTGTGTGTGTGTGTGTGTGTGTGTGTGTGTGTGTGAGTGTGTGTGTATGCTCATGTGCACACAAAGGGACTCTCCCCAAGGTTTGTGTCTGACTGGAGAAGCTGCAGAGCATGGTGCTTAGGAGGGCAGCTCTGGAATTAGTCTGCTAGGTTTCATATCCAGATTTAGTCTCATATTAGCTATGTGACCTTATGCAAGTTACTTCGTGTTTTCAAGTAGTGTGTCTTCATTCTACGCTAGGTCTAATAAGGCTTTTGTAGGTTAAAATTAGACGATTCATGTAATTTACTTGGGGGAGTACTTGGCTAAGAGTAAGCTGCCCGGTAAATGTTAGCTATCGTGATAGTTGATAATCAAGGCAGTCATCCCCCCATCTCACCCACTTTTGCTTTGAGTCTCAGGAAAGGTGGGACACAATTTCCTCAAAAGTTTCCTATGGTGAGAAAAGTATCTCTTTCTGTTTTGTCAATGACTGGAAAGCAAGATTCCAAGAATTCAGCATTTAAGCATAAAGTAATTAGAAGGTTTGTGCTATTGACTGAATTGTGTGCCCTGCCCCCCAAGTTTATATGTTGAAGCCCCAACCTCTGATGCAATGGAATTTGGACTTGGGGCCTTTGGGAGGTAAGTAGGTTTAGACAAGGTCATGAGAGTGGGGCCTCATGATGTAAGTGTCCTTATAAGAAGAGACACCAAAGAGCTTTCTCTCTCTCTCTGCCATGTGAGGGCAGGGCAAAAAGGCAGCATCTGCAACCAGGAAGATGGTCCTCATCGAACCTTGATCTCAGACTCCCAGCCTCCAGAACCATGAGAAAATAAATGTCTGTTGTTTATGCCATCTGGTGTATGGCATTTTGTTATGGCAGCCCAATCAGACTAATACCACGTTAGTGATAAGATGATCTTGCAACCATTAAGTATCAAATGTCTTTTCAGTGACCCAGTAGAAACTTACTAATAAAGCTAAGACTTTATTCATTAACCTGTGATCTGGTTCACTATGTTAATTATAGTCTCAGGCTACAACCCCAGTCAGATGTCTTTTAGATGAATCACAAAAATTGTTCTCTGAACTGGCTAAGAACTCAGGGTCATTTGATTCTCCTTCCCGTGTGGCAGAATAAGTCACTGAGGCCAAGAGTGGTTAAGAGGTTTAGCAGAAGCGACATAGCTGGAGGCCAGGTTCTCTCTCAGAGGCCAGTGTTCTCTTTCCCTCAGGCCTCAGTGCATAGGGAGGCCCTCGGGGTGGTGGTGGGAGTGGGGGGGCCTGCAGAGATGAGTTGGCCCAAAGCAGGGCTCTGAGGAAGAGTGCAAAGATCTCCTCTCCTAAGCGATCTTCTCGTGCATGTGAGAAAACATTGTATAGCAGAGCTGGACTTTTCCTTGCACTCTAAGTCAGAGATACAAAGAGATGGCGGCTTATTTATTTTCTATAATGATCCCAAACTTCCTCCTCCTCCCCTGCCCCCAGTGTGGGGGGTGGGAGAGAGGGAGTCGTGGTTTGGGACAGTGAGTGGTGACGTCTACATTTGCCAACAAACACTATGGCTGTCTCTTCCATTTAAACAGTCTGTTTTAGACCATTTGACTCACTTGGGGTTGGTCTTTTAGGTTTCTTCCCTCTACCCTGCTCCTTCTTGAGATGGCCTTGAGTTCACATGTGCCAGTGTGTGTGCGGTCCTGTGTGCTGTCTGGTCCTTGGTGGGTGCCTCCTGGGCCTGCCTCACCTGGGTGCATAGATCAGGTAATTAGGTCCTAACCCATGGATCCTTTAGTCTCAGTTCTCTCTGTGACTCCTGTCATTTCTCTGAGACATGTGGGAACTTTTGGATTAGGGATGGGCACACCATGGCCCTCAGGCCACACCCTGCTTTTGTAAGTAAAGTTTTATTGAAACATGACCATGCCCATTCATTTACACATGAACTAGGGTTCTTTCATGCTACAACTGAGGAGTTGGGATGAAGGCTGTCTGCTCCACAATGCCAAAACTACTTACTATCTGGCCCTTTAGAGAAAAAGTTCGTAACTACTGCTGGTGTGGCTCGGTTAGTTGAGCGTCATCCTATGTATCAAGAGGTTGCCAGTTTGATTCCCCATCAGGGCACATGCCTGGGGTTTTGGGCTCAATCCCCAGAGGGGGCCTGCAGGAGGCAGGTGATTGATGTTTCTATCTCTCTTCCTCTCTCTCTCTAAAATCAATAAAAACATATTTAAAATTTATTTTTTTAAAACATATATATTTTTTTAAAACAAAGTTTGTGACTACTGCTCTAGACCAGTCCTGTTCGATAGAACTTTGTGCCACAATGGAAATGTCTTATGTCTGTGCTTTTCAAACCAACACTTGAAATGTGGCTAATGTGACCAAGGTACCAAATTTTAAATTTTATTTAATTTTGATAACTTTAGATTTTAATTTAAGTAGCCTTATGTGTCTAGTGGCTACCATATTGGACAGTGCAGCTGTAGGTGCCCTCAACAGGCCTTAGGGAGCCAGGAGTTCTGCCTCAGGATCTTCTCTTGGGGTCTACATGATCATTTCTGCGGTATGTGTTCCCATTCAAGGTTTTTAACCAAGGGATGCAGCTTTCCTCAGCAAAGAGAAACATGTGATTTCTGATGTTCCAGATCCTGCCATATCTGTCACCTATTTGCTACCTAGCACCCCCTCCCCCCCACCACACACACACACACACACACACACACACACACACACACACACACACTGGGCCCTAGGTTTGGAACCAGGGATAGGCTGCAAAGAGGAAACTAACATTCTTCTTCTTCCATAGCCACTGGTTCTGGGAGGGGAGGTGGCCCCTCTTATCTCATTTGACTGGGGCTTCCCTTACAAAACGCTATATTTTTACCCTCCCTAACATCACATCTGTTCTGTTCCCTTCCTGGGACCATCAGATGGATGAGGCACAGAGACAGAAACTGGCTTAACTTCAAGGGAGGGTCATCATACTGACATCCTAAAATACTGTTTTTGATAGGACTGCTACATTAACTGGATTTATATGAGGTTAGAAGCTTGACTGTGCTCAGATTCAACACCCATTTGTTGAGTGCCTAATGTTTCACAGGCCCTCAATCCATTCTTAGAAAGAACCCAATCTGCTTTGCCCCTTTTCTCATCTTCTCCCCCATCCCCAAGCTGACATAGTCTCACAATCATCCCTTTGAATCAGCTTCAGCAGTTTTACAGGAAATAGTTGCAATCTAAGCATGGTCTTTTTTTGATTAATATACATTGTTTTGAACTATCACCTCTTCTGGAAGGCCTTTCCCGATCACCTTGCTTAGAACCACATCCCTCACCCACCCGTGACAGCGCCCCCTGTCTTCTCCAGACTGCACTGTTCTCCACACCATTATCACCTGACAAATTCCTGATTACCTGACAAATTCCTGATTACCCTATTAATTTCCTGTCCCACTTCAGAATGCAGCTACATGAGAGCAGGAACTCCGGTTTACTGCTGTACTCTTAGAACACAGAACAGTGCTGGACAGAGGAAGATACTCAAAATTTTGAATGAATAAAAATACTGGGATTATATCTCATAGTATAACTTTGATTTAAAAACAAGCAAAACTTGCCCTGGCAGGTGTGACTCAGTTGGTTGGAGTGTCGTCCCATATACCAAAAGGTGGTGGGTTGGATTTCTGGTCAGGGCACATACCCAGGTTGTGGGTTCAATCCCCAGTTGGGCATGCATGCAGGAGGCAACCATCCATGTTTCTCTCTCACATCTCTTCCTTTCTCTCTTTCTCAAATTAATTTTAAAAACGTTAAAAAACAAAACTCCTTCCCTACTGGGGTCATGATAGACAAGTCTGAAAGAGATAAAGGCTACAGGGCCTCCCTCTTTGCTGCCTTTGTGGGGATAGTGACAGCAAATGTTATAAAGAACCATGGGCTCCCACCTGCATCATGGATTAAGACACTAAAAGGTCCAGAAGTGAAATGACGACCTATCGCTGGAAGAGAAGAGATGTAAACCCACATGCCCTGTTTCCCAAATTCCAAGTTGTTATCATATCCATCCTGTATTTCCATTCTGTCTTTGGTTATAAGTCCTGTAATCCAGATTAATTTCTGAAACTCATTTATTTACCTAAAATTTCAATACTTAATCAACTTCTAGAGGTATCTTTTATATTTTAATAGAATAATTAGCTTGTGGGGGTTTCTTAAGTTTCTCTTTGGAAGTAACTGGGATGTTTTTAAAATTATGTTTCACCTTCACAGCTTTAAGCTGCAATGTACCTCAAGTTAGGCTTCTTTATTAAAAAATAAAAGGGTACTAGCAGATAAAATTTCTTAAGATTTATTTCAAATGAAATCATATATATATGTATATATACAAACACATCACAAACCATATGTATTCTATATTAGGAAGGCATTGTCACTATCATCGGTATCAGCAATCCTTGAGAAAACTTTGAAATAAAGGTGTGTTTTTCTCACCTTGCCAAGAGTGTGACATTATTTAAAATTTGGAAATTGCCTAACATTTAGTTGAATGAAAATAGCATAAATTCCGCATTCTTGTAAAGTGATAGGAATCTTTCTAAACTCATCCAATGGAGAGTACTGTCTTTGGCCAATACAGGACTGGGGGATAGGGAATCCGTGGGCTTATTTGTGTAGTTATAATTACAGGTTGTGAAGCTCTGCTTTGGCTTTAAGAGATTCAGGATGGGATTTTACACCAGGGCGGACTCAATATCAGGGTTTAACCCGGGGAGGAACAAGTCGTAATAAGCTCCTGACTATTTTCTTGCCACAGAGAATTACCTCAATGCATTTCTTCCAACAACCTCCTGATTTTGTGTAAATAAGAAAAGCCTATGCAATTAAACAGCTCAAATCCAGTGCAAATGTTTGAGAGAAATTAATATGAAAGACAGGTATATTTATTACCTCCAGTCTATTTGGTTTGAATGTGATAGAGATGGCCTAAGTAGCTAGTGTAAGGATGTCCTTCTATTTCTCTGGGCCTCCGTTCTCTCATCTGTAAAACGAAGCAGGTAGATGGCCAGGAACCACAGTGATCACAGCCCTGGCGTGGGTTTGTGTGGCGCCTGCTGCAGGGGCTAAGCTAACAGGGGGTTACTGAGGACTGTGGGGACCAGAACACGCAGGGCCTTTCCTCAAGCATTCAGACTCCACACTGCAAAGCTCTTTGCTGTCCACAGGGCCTGGTTTGTTCGTCAGACCTTTGGCTGGCTGCCTCCGGGATGAATGATTGCTGAGGTGCAAAGAGCCATATTCTATGAAGCTATATCTTTTCTTTTAGGCTTCTGATGTCAATCTGTGCAAGTTATTTATTGCCTCTCCGCTTCAAATTGACCCTTTCTGCTTGCTCTGTGAAAACGGAGCAGGACCCTTCAGGTAGTTCTCCCATGCCAGCGGGCACAGGTGAAGCTACGTTAGTAGGTGGTGCTGGAGAGACTGCAGGAGAGAGAGGTTTGCTTCCTGATTCCAAGAGCTCCCCTGGTGGGCTCCTGCAGGGGCACAGCTCCGCCGGCACCCTGCTCCCGCAGTGCCGGTGGCTCCTCAAGCTGCCCTAGTGTCAGCTACTGCAGTGCAGCGGCTCCCCGCTGCCAAGCTCTGCATGTGGGTGATTTCTCGAGCATCTGGCTCCTGCAGCATGGCTGCCTCTCCATTGTCCAGCTCCTGCAGGGTGCAGAGCCTCCCTGACACCCAGCTTCTCCAGTGGGCGACTTCTCCAGCCGCTCCCTGCTGCAGGCACACAACTCCCAGTGCCTGGCTCCTGCAGTGCACTGTGGCCAGCAGCTCCCCCGGAAGCCTCTGGGCACCCTTAGAGCAGAACACCTCTGGGAAGACACCTCCCTGTGAACAGCTTTCCCTGTCATCCTACAGGGAGGATATCCAGCAAGTGCCCCCGGAGCGTTATCGCGGTGACTTCTCTGGCATTCGAGAGCACACCCATGCCCTCTAACAAGCTCTGCATCTCAGCCTTGAGAGTGGGAGGGGACGGGGGAGGGTAGTGGCTGATCTTATAGCTGCTGTTTTATATTCTTTATAGCCAATCCCTTGCTACTCTAACCTATTTCTATAGTTAACAATTCTTTATATTAAACTGTCCCTTGTTCAAATTACTGTGTGGTATCTGTCTCATGAATGGACCCAAATCTGAACCATCCTGGAGCTCGGCAGCTCTCCCATTTGTTGGTGTCATTTATATTGGGCATCCCTACCCACTCCAGACAAGATATCTCTACCTTCCCCAACCTAGATATCAGACATCCTGGCAATATGTGCTCAAGTCTCTTCACCCGAGTAAAGAATCCAACCCATTTAGTAGGTGAGATACCTGAGAACAAGAAAGGCTGCATGATCTCCTTCCTTATGATCATGCAGCCAGCTAATTATGGAACTGGGACTAGAACCCTAGTCTCCTGGTTCCCAATCCGGTGCTCCTTCTACTCTGCCACACTCACACATGCACCAAAAATATTAAGCAACTCTCTGCTGATGGTCCTATAAAGTACTCAGATTATAAAAATTTGATCCTAGATATGCTTCTCAGGTAGAGTAAACAGGGTTTGAAAAAGAGTGTGGAATTCAGCATCAGAGAGACCTGGCTTTGACCTGAGGGACCTGGGGCAAATGGGCTAGCATTGTTGTAAAATGAAAATATCTACATTACAAGGTTGTTGTGAAGTGGAAACAAGATCACATACATGAATCATCTATCATCATCTAGACACATTTAGGGGAACCGGACAAATAAAAAGGCAATTCTATCATGTTGAATGCATTCCATTTCACTCAATTATTTCCCTACTTGCACATTTCTCCCACATCTATTTTATTTTTAAGATTATAAAAGGTCATGATTTTATTTACACTGTCATAGTTACATGATTTTACACTAAGATAAAATTAGAGATACTGCATGTGTCTTTACAAATGAGGGTACTTTTTAATCATTTTCCTTAGCTTTATTGAGGTATAATTGACAAATGAAAATTGTATCTATTTAGGTGTACAACTTGATGTTTTGATATACATATATGCTGTGAAATAATCACCATAATCAATCAAATTAACATAACAATCACCTCACATAATTACTACTTTCTACTTTCCGTGTGTGTGTGTGTGTGTGTGTGTGTGTGTGTGTGTGTGTGGTGAGAATACTTAAGATTTTCCCTCTTAGCAAATTTCAAGTGTTCAATGCAGTGCTCACTGTAGTTAGATTGTTGCACATAGAATCTCCATAACTTATTTATCTGTATAAGTGAAACTTCATACCCCTTGGCCAACAACTCTCCATTTCTTCCTTCCCTTCCTGGCCACCCCATTCTACTCTGTGTTTCTGAGTTTAACTATTTTAGAACCTACATAAGTGCGATCCTGTAGTATTTGTCTCTCTGTGCCTGGCTTATTTCATTTAGCATGATTTCCTTCAGTTTCTCTCATGCTGTGGCAAATGGCAGGAGTTCCTTCTTTTTTAAGGCTGAATAATATTCCATTATTGTATGTATATACCACTTTTGTATTCAGTCATCTATCACGAGAGAGTTAGGTTGTTTTCATGCCTTGGCTATTGTGACTAATGCTTCAATGAACATGGGAGTAGAAATAGCTCTTCCAAATCCTGATTTTATATCCTTTGAATATACATCCAGAATCTCATGTATATTTTAAGAAAAAGATTTGGGGAAAAAAATAAGCTTTTCCAATATTTTCTTCCCTACCTGCTGCTCTCCAACAATGAGTGCGCATCTAGCAGAGAAAGGCCAAATGAGTTAGAATGTGTCAGAGTCATTGAGAGCGGGGAAGCTACAGGCGCCTGATTCATTGTCCCTCCACATAATCAGTGTGGATAAATGGAAAGCTAACTGCATTCAGCAAAATGTATCGTGGGAATGACTTTCCTGTTTGCCAGGCACTACATGCACAGAGCCATCCAGGCCGTTCATGGTAATCAGCAGCTATGTGCGAAGTCTGACGCTGTGGCAGAGCCTGGCTTAGAGACAGTACAGCCACAGACACTCCTGGCCGCAGCCCCGAGCGCTCCTGGACTCTCCCCTTCAAGCTCTCTTGTTTGACTAAGAGATTCAGATTCCATTTCCCATTTCTTTATTTGCATGTTCCATATTTTTTTAAGTATGTTGAGATATTAAGATAATAAATGTTATTAAAATAATAATTTTCATCCTTTATTATGTGCTTATAAACCAGGTATTTAATATATTTTTTCATTTTATCTTCCCAACACTCCCGCATGGTAGTTACTATTATTTCCATTTTACTAGGGAAAAAAATAGCAAACAGTAACGTTTGGAAAGATGATGAGCTTGCCCAATGATATATGAGTCCATTTGGCTTAAAAAGAATTATCTTTTCAGTACACCATATTGCCTCTGAAGGTGCAATTTGTTAGTCTACAATTTTGAAACAAGACAGCATCCATATTCTGTGATAGAATTGTGCTCACTGTTTCTTTCTGCTTCCAGAGCCAAGAATATGGCTTTTCTCTAAATACAATGACTTTCCATTCATCCACACACTGATTATACTCCAGGACAATACATCATTTGGTATATTGTTGGTCTATTCTTATAAATCTCGATACTCTTCTCTCTTCAAGTTTATTAGGGCCATAGTTCTCTTCCTTAGCTAGTTCAACTCAAATAAAAACTTGCCAAACTTTGCAATATTTTTTCAACTTTGAAACCGAATTGTGACACTATTACCAACATTCCAGCTTCTGCATCTTGTTCACCAGACTATGATCTCATTGGTGTGGGGATGGAGAAGGGATTAAGGCAAAGAAGAAGAGAATTAAAATTAGGCGTGGAACATCTTTGCTTTTTATTCCCCTGCCCCTTCTCTCACCCCAACAAAGGAGAGAGAGCCAGGTTCTGATGAGAAGAGGGAAAAATCTCCAGGAACCAGGACTATTTGTTAGAAAACCGCATGTTGTAACATTTAAAAATTACTGACTTAAAGGCATTTATCTTCAAATATTTTCAAATGAAATTTGACATTAAAAAATGTAGTGTGCCATGCTGTGTCCGATTCTAAGTGTTGATTTGCAGTGTTGTTGCGCGTCCAATGAATTAGAGACATAGATACCAAGCATTACCGGGCACATAAAGGCATCGATGCATTCTCATAAAAAAAATTACAGAATAGAGCAGAATTCCGTGAAATGCTGATATTGAAAAGACATGATCCTAAGTCCAAAAGCTGCTTAACAAAAATCAAGGCTATTTTAAAGAAAAATTTGAGCCCTTTCCCATATTCTTTATACTGAACTATGTTTTTCTTTTGCCTGAGGACCAAGTCAATTCAGAAACTCCTCTGATTTTTACAGTATCATCTTTGCTTATTAAGCAAAGTATGTGCAAAGGACAGGGAATACTGAGTCACGTGGATATCTCTTCCAAAGTAAACCGAAGACTGCTGTGTAAAAGTGAGCATCAGTGAGCTATAAGGTATAGCTCAGGGCAGCCCTGGTTCAGAAACGAAGAATGTCAGCTCGCCAGCTGACGTCATCATGGCCCAGTGAGGATCAACCTTGGAGTCAACCCTGGTGCCAAGGCAGCTGGTTTGCAGGATGCACACTCATGGTCCTGGCCTGCAGGAGGCGGGGCCTGGACCTGAGACCCATGCACTAGACTGGGACTGTGGAATCTGCTCATGTAGTTATACACACTTACTAAGTACATACTGAAAACTAATCGTTTCACACATGCCGTATACAGATGATGTATCGTAGAATTGTACACTTGAAACATATGTAATCGTATTAACCAACGTCATTCCAATACATTTAATTTTTTTTTAACTAATAGTGTTTAAATGGTCCTCAGAAGGATATCTACCAACTTCAGGCTAGTGGTTACCTGTGGGGAGAGGGCAAAAGTAATCAAAAGGGCCCTAACTGGTTTGGCTCAGTGGATAGAGCATCGGCCTGCAGACTGAAGGGTCCCAGGTTCGATTCCGGTCAAGGGCATGTACCTTGGTTGTGGGCACATCCCCAGTAGGGGGCATGCAGGAGGCAGCTGATCAATGTTTCTAACTCTCTCTCCCTTCCTCTCTGTATGCTTTTTAAAAAGTAATCCAAAGGTAAAGAAAGTGGGCAGGGCTTTAATAATTTTTTTTAAAAGTCTGTGTTAAATATGGCAAAGAGTTAGCAATTGTTAAATTCGTGTGGCAACTGCACAGGCATCTGTTACAGATTCACATTTTTATATGTTTGAACTATTTTACAATTAAAATTTACAGAATACTGACTAACAAAAAAATAGTCTCAGAAACACCAACCATGATCACAACCGAAAATGAAATGCAAATCCAAGGTGAAGTGTTCAAAGGAGTCACACTTTCGAAAAGTCATGACGTTCCTGAGGTGAGGCATTAACAGAAATGTGGATGTGACTGTGGTTATGTACTCAAGGTTTCCTACTTCTTTAGAAAAAAATTAATGTTTAACTCCAAGTATTGCAGCGAGTAATGTTAGGAGAGTATCATAAAGCACACTGTTTTCTGTCACTCAGCCAAACCCAAATTAGAATCAGTCAGCTTTGAAATTTCGTGACTTTCTGGGCTTGGAACTCACCACCTCCAGGATGGATTAGCATTATTTTCCCATCTGAACCCTCTTGGGCAGCAGCAGTAATAACCTCTTTTTTTTTTTTTTTCTGTTAGAGGTTAGGACTGACCCTTCCTTAGTTCCAAGGAACACAGGCCTTCCTCTCATTTCAGGGTGAGGTTTGTCAAGCCCTCCGAGCTTCTTTCCAACTGATTTCCCAGGGTATTTCACATTCCGGTTGGGGCTCTTCATCTGGTGCTAAACAGACAAACACAGGCTTGAATCTCCAGGGCAGGACGTCCCAGGGTCTCCAGGGCAGGACATCCCAGGGTCTCCAGGGCAGGACGTCCCAGGGTCTCCAGGGCAGGACGTCCCAGGGTCTCCAGGGCAGGACATCCCAGGGTCTCCAGGGCAGGACGTCACTGGATGGACGACCCACGGGCAGTTAGCAGACGCGCAGGCCAGTGCCTTTAATCCCCTTTGCAGGGGCCGCTCAGGAGCAGACAGCACTTGCTGCAGGCAGGGTGTTGAATCGGATCCAGCTTTGTGGGTAAAATCATAGGGAAGTGGTAAGCTTGAGATGAGCTACACCGTACATTTAAGTGTGTTTAGGGAACAGTAGTTAAAGATGAATTTAAATTTTGGCAATGAGATGATTTTGTAATCAACATTGGGGCTATTTTCTTCAGTAGCATCCAAGTAACACCCCCACCATGGTTTAGTTATGCACCCCTTTTCCATAAATGAATGAAGTCAACAACCCTTTGCATCCGCAGAGTGAGGTGTTACAGAGACACTCCTCACCGCCCAGTCCGACTTCACCTTTAAGACCCAGATATTAAGGCCCTTTATTCACATATTCATAGTGCTTGAAGCACTTTCTGGGACATGAACCTGGGTTATTATTGTGAATTTCCCGAGTTGGAGTCATTTTCTTCCAGTGTCTCAAGCTCCTTCATTGTGAATTCCAATTTGGTTAAACAGCGTTTTTAACAAATATACCAGCACGTTATCCTTTATCTCTTGTTGATGCCATTCTCCTTGGACTATTGTCTTCTTTAAAGAAACCCAACATGATCAACCGAAGGACTTGTATGCATGCATATAAGCATAGCCAATGGATACAAGACACTAGGGGTGGGGCGGGGGGGCAGGTGAGGGCATGTACTTGGGGGTAGGGGAGGCCGGGGGTAGGTCAATGGGGGAAAAAAGGAGACATATGTACTACTATTTGTAATACTTCAAACAATAAAATAAAATAAAATAAAATAAAATAAAATAAAATAAAATAAAATAAGAATAAAAGAGTGGTGAGCCCTGGCCTGGAAGCTCTGTTGGTTAGAGCATCATCCTAATATGCCAAGAATGCAGGTTCGATCCCAGGTCAGGGCACATACAAGAATCAACAATGAATGCATAAATCAGTGGAACCACAAATCGATGTTTCTCTCTCTCACCAGTCCCCCTTTATCTCTCCCTCTCTCTAAAAATCAATGAAATTTTTAAAAAATAAAATAAAAATAAAGACAGTGGTGGAATAGAAAAAGTTCCCATGGCTTTGTAGCTGGACAGAACTAGGTCTGAATTCTGGTTTGGGCTAACTCATTGTAGGATCTCAGGCACCTCATCTCACCTCTCTGGCTTCTAACGTCCTCTGCTGAAAATGGAGAAAAATAACAAGAACTATCTCCCAGGGCTGTTGTGAATGAGTGTCCAGAGCCTGGCCCAGGACAATGCCGAGTCGATCACCGTTGTCACAGGCATTCTTTCTTGTCCTTAAGATTTCTATTCCAAGTTCAAAATTGTTATTTTGAACTTAGAGAAGAGCTTTTAAATTTTATTTCTTAGTGCTATGGATTCCAAATATCATGCTTCACTTAAAAAAAACCAAAAAGCTTTTCTTGAATTTGTTTGATACCCTGTGCCTCCCATTTCCCTTTTTCCAACATCATCAAGAACAGAAACATCTTAAAACTGAGGTCAAGCATCTTCAGAAGCCAAGTGTTTTCAGTCTTAAGTGACCAAACCACCCGAGGCACAGAGGCCTCCACCAGCTTCTCCGAGGGGCCTTTTGACTCACTGAGGCACTGGCGTTGGTTACGGCCAGCCACTGGGGAACAGGAAATGCAAGCTTTGTCACACTGTGGGGATCGTAATCCCAATAAGAAAGGCCACCAGAGCAGCCAGGGCAGTTGTAAGTTAAATCCTTTTCGTTTGAAAGCTGCCAGAAATATGACCCTGAGAACAAGGACCAGTCTCCTATATTATTATGCCACTCTGAACAAGAACAAACTTAGTTCATAGCCGGTGCTTAATACTCACTTACTGTGTGGTAAGTAGGACATCTCCTATGTGGAGTCTCCATTTACCTAAAAACAGACTACTAGGACTCAAGGTGTATATTGTAACTGGTGTAACCCTGTGCTGGCCTTCCTTTATTGTCTAATGTAGCAGAAATCTCAAAAACTGAAGGCCACTATGGCCCTGACTGTGATGTTCTGGTGCCAATATGTGGAGGTAAAACCACAGAGAGCTACTAATAGTTCTCTAAATGTGACACTTTTCTGTCACCGCTATGCATTTTACACACAGTTCCCTGGGCCAGGAGCACAGGCCTCTCACATTCACCCACCCCTACCCTCAGCAATATTTTTCAGGGTTACATTTTCCTCAAGACGCAACCCAGGCATCCCATCCTTCCAGAAGCCCCCTGTGTCTCCCATGGGCTGGGCATGAGTCTCCCTTGTGCACTTCAGTGTCGCATGCTCTCTAAAAATGAGACCTCTCTCCATTATCATTCAGGTGACTGAACTTTTGCAATACAGTCAATAAAAAAAAAAAATTGTTGAGCAACAACCTACCGTAACAGTAGGATGGAGTCGTGAAAGGATTGAAAACTAGGAAAAATAATTTCGGATTACCCAGAGGACATTCATCAGTACTCTACTTGCACAGATTCTGCAAGACTATTCTTCATTTCACCCAAATGATGACCACTTGCCTTAATGTCCTCAGGAGTTGTTATATGGGGTCCATAAAACGTTGCTGGTTCCCCTGGCACTGTTGGTGATCAAGATCATTGACTGACAGAATTTGCACTGGGAAGAGACATGTTAATTAGTCTAAATAATTCACTGGAGTAATTAATGACTTAACACTTACCTAACAGCTAACACTTTCACCTGTCAGAGCCAGAGGTAAATGCCAGACTAGAATTTGGTCATTATACCCTCAAAAAATTTCGAGATAAAATAAAAATAGACCAAATAAAAGTGTGAAGCCTCCCACTCTAGCCAGTGTTGCTCATTTGGATGGAGCATTGTCCCACACACCAAAAGACTGCAGGTTCAATTCCTGGTCAGGGTGTTTGGGAGCAACCGATTGATGTTTCTCTCTCACATCAATGTTTCTCTCTCCCTCATATCAATAAACATATCTTCAGGTGAGGATTAAAAAACATAGGAAGCTCCCGTGGTAGATGGTGGGCATGTTGAATCACAAAATTGCCAGTGGCTGTGGAGAAGGGGCAGCAGGTAGACCCCTTTGAGGTGGGCCATGAGGTAAGAGACGTATGGAAACAGGACCTACTCTTCCAAGTTATACAAGCAACACACAGGTTCAGGCTTATTTTGCCTCAAAGTTGTCATTGCCTTTTCCAAGATTAGTTTTCTTGGGTATTTTTGGATAACTTTAGGTAAAGATACAAATGTCTAATTGGTAGTAGCAGTAGCAAGATTTGGAGTGCTATATTAGTTTCCTGTTCTTTTTCCTTTTTGTAAAGTTTGCTAGTTGGCCAAGAGGGACTGAAGGAGGCCAGCATGGAATTCAAGGAGTTTGTCCAAAGTGACTATCACCAGGAAGAGGAGTATCTCCTAACAGTTAAGATGTGCATTTGCTTCTTGACTGTGATGTACACTCTCACAGAGAAATTCAAGCACATTATGAAATGCCTTGTATCTGCTGCTGTTTGGGCGTTTGTGAACATTTTAAGCACTGGTTTGCTTGCAAGCCATGAGACAAATGTCCTTAAAGCTCTCACCATCATAGAACTTCAGCTGACTGTCATGGGAGCTGGGAAGAAAAAGAAAAAGAAAAAAAAAACAGGATGAAGTTTCTTGAAAGTCTTCTAGATTTGTCCATCCTAAAATAGTACAGTAAGAAGCAGGAGAAAAGCAGTAAATTTGTGGATTTCTTCAAAGAGAGACTTGTTTTCTGAAAATATTAGGCCTTATTTTGTTATTTTACTTGGATTGACCTCCAACAGCTGCTCCATTGGATTTCACGGGCAGCCTGGGGTTTTTAGCTTAATGAAGCCCTGGGAAACAGATTTTGTTTAATTATCAGACCTTCTGTGTGAATTTGAATGGGCAGAGTTCAGATGAAGAGGCACTCTGGGGTCATGACTTTGCATGTTTGTCTCACTTGTGAACATAGAATGAAAACAAGTTGATGAGGGGTAAGATGGGGTAAGAAAACAAAATGTTTGGGAACTGAAAGTTCTCCTGTGGACTGGGCACATTTTCGAGACGACATGGTGGAGATCCTGTGGAAACCAGTGGAGAACTCGGATTCACATACCGTTGTCCCAAAGTAAATAAGTCGTGTGCCACACCAGACCCATGCTGGGCTCAAGGCCAGAGGAAGGGAAAGGTGCACCTCTGAGCAAGCTAACCAACCTCGTCAGAGCGCTGGGACGCCACACCTTCAAAGGGGGCCGATCTTCTTAGCGAAGAGCTGCCGTGAGAGCGGGGCTGTAGTATAAAAGGCCAGGTCAAGGAGGATGTTTTTTGAATTGGTCAGGAGTTATGCTAAGAATAAAGGTCCATTATTGATTTCAGAAGAAAACATAAGTTTTAAGGGAGGCTGTCATTCCAACTTGGAGTTGAACTATTATGATTCACCTATAATTTAATAGCAGCTGACTATATATTTCTTCCCTGACATCAGCGGAAGAGTGACTATTCACACACTACAAAGTATGGCTTCGATTTTACCTGCTTCCAATAAACCCATGAGATCTGACCAGAATACATATGTTGGGTAAGTAATTTTGATTAGATGGATGTTCTTTGGATTTTATATTAAATGTTCAGAAGATCAACCTCTATCATTATGTAAATGTCTTACGTTTAGAGATGATATAGTTGGAACTTAGCTCATTTTACAAAACAAAATAAATACAATGCAAATTGTCTTCTTAGTGATATTTTCATTCCTTGGTTCTTGGGGGAATTTGGCTCATCTAAGAAAGTGGAGCAATGTGTCAATTATATCTCTCTCCTTTAAAAAAATAAAAGAAAAAGAAAGCAAAGCCAAAAAACATGCAAAAGATTAACCAATCTGCATGAGTGAACACATTCAAAGTTCAGCCTGCAGTTCAGCCTTTAATTCCAGGACCATGGGCTGAAATATCTGAGAAATGATTTAAGGGGCCTCCCTGTGCCTAAGGGGGATTTAACTGTGTTGCAGCATATTATGAAGTGATTCCATACGCTTTGAGATAGACTTTACATAGAATTCACTTCTAAAATTCCATGTATGTTCTTCATCTCACGGGTAGACATAAATCTGCCAAAACTGTCTGCAAATTTAGCTCCAATTCTTGCCCCAGGTTCACAGAACATAATGAGCATTAATCTTTAGGAGGCTTAAGGAATTTTTGTGCATTCCCTCACCAAGTTGTATCAGATGCCTTGCTTAGAGCCTCCATCATGTCATTGTTCCAGAAAATGTTCCATTTACCCATCCCAGACAAAGGTAGTCTCCTACCACGTTCATTTGCTCAGGAATGCCAAGGAAAGAGAAAAGGGAAAATTCTGAAGATGAAGGTAGTGGTAAATAGAAAGACTTCTTCTCGGCCAGCACTTTTCTCTGGTTACCAGTGTTTCATACTGACCATGCTATCTCATGGCTTGCTAAAAGAATATATTCCCAATACCACCTTTGGCCCACATTTTAGAGAAAGGAAAGAAAACGCAAAACAAGGTTGAGAACCAAAGAGCACATACAGTCTACTTAGTAAAAATTATATATTTTGGAAAGATTGAACTATTGCAATTGCCAGAATCATATGGGTTGAATTTGGCATAATACCCCAAATTAATCTTTCCTTTGGCAAGTAATAGAGGGATCATCTTAGAAGTGCTTTTGGTGAGCCCAAAGGGATGCAAACCTTCTATAGACATTCTCCTCACCCAATTCTTTGACCAAGGGATCATTAGCTATTGAAACAGACCATCAAGGAAAACTAAATAATGAACAGGATTATTATAATGAATAGTCCTGATGAATTAGCAGGACTATTATAATTAATACTAGAGGCCCAGTGCACGAAATTCGTGCCCGGAGGGGGGTGGTTCCCTCAGCCCTGCCTGCACCCTCTGCAATTCGGGACCCCTACACCTTTTTCTTATCTAGCTAACCTCTTCACATTTAAAAAAAATTAACTGAAATATCACCTACTCTAGGAAATCCTCTTTGAACAAATGTCTTTACAATCTGTATTAAGTATTTTCATAGTATACCATTCTTTTTCTTTAACAGCTACTTAGAGTGGATGCAATGTGGTTTTCATTCTTGCATCTGAATTTTTCCTTCTTGCTCTTGTAATAGCAAAGCTTATCCAATTTACATTTTCCCTTCAAGGGCTTATATTTGGTTCAGTTTCTAGTTGGCTCCCTGCTTTTTTTTTTTAAGCAATAAATTTGGGTTGTGATAGTAAGCCTCACTTGTAATCAAGCCTGTAGGTCTCTCTATCTGAATATTTCTATACCTATCACTTTAGCATACCAGAGATTGTGTTCATTTATAGGAAATAACAATAAATGTCACTTGATCATTTGATCTTCTAGTAATATTTTATAGCAAGATGTATTATTCTAGTAATTTAACTATTACAAAATGGAGGCGTACAGAAATAAATTACATTGAACAATAAAGAATGACTCAAATATCAAAGCATAGTACACTTAGGGCCTCCCTTGTCCTGTGCCTCAGATATCATAGCATAGTACACAGTTCACGTGGAACTCAGCTTCCTTTAAAATAGGAAGGGATGCCATACTCATGAAGCAGCTACTTCCACACATATTTTTTATTTATTTAATTCATAGCACATACTCTTTGTACTAATTATTGGAAAATCATCCTAGCAATTGCCTCTGTTCCTATCTGTATTGTTGCCTTACATTCTGATGTTATTACTGCGCTTTTATCATCCACTCGCTCTAATAAGATTGTGAATTTTTTAATGGCAGAGATCATGACTTGAGTTTGTGTTTCTCTGTCATGGTGCCTAGATAAATACTCAAATGCTATCCAGTCCAAATGACTGTGATGAGAGAGGCCCACTGTTGCTGGAGACCTCTGATTTTTATTTAAGGGCCTCACTTGTTCTGTGCCTTTACAGAGGGGTGAGTAGGGGCTGAGGGAATTTGAGGAAACCCAGACCGAATTCTCCTCCTAAAAGATTTTGCTAAGCTGGCGACCGGGACCACCAGGCATTTGTCCAATTAAAACCTTGACACACAGAAATAACAAAGGCACTGGTCTCCTACTGCTAATGCATGGGGATCAAACCCCAGCCTGCAGGAACTCACTCCCACAGTCAGGACCACACCACTGGGTAGACCTGGGCTGGTGCTCCTAACTCTGGGTAGAGGGAGACTTCCCATGGCTACAGGCTAGAGGCCCTGGACTCCACACCACGCGCCCGAACAGGTCCCTAGCGCAGGTTGGTCAGTGGAGTGGCTTCTTCGCCTGGGATTGTGGGGCGGGTTGGCCAGGCTCTGCCTGGCCTGTTGGCCCCACGATTGCCGGGCGGCTAGGCCTGGGCTCTTCGCTCCGTGATCATGGGTTGGCTTGGCCTGGGCTCTTTGCCCTGTGATCACAGGGCGTCTTGGACCCATGCAGGTGGCGGGGTGGCTTGGACCTGGGCAGGCAGCATCCTGCGCTGCCCCTGCTACCTGCCCGGGCTCAAGCCGCCATCGCAATCACAGCTTGGACCCGGGCAGGCAGCGTTAGGTGCTGCCCCACCTGCCCGGGTCCCTGACTGCGGCTTGGATCCTGCTGGCGGCATAGGGCACTGCCTGCACCACCTGCGTATGCAAATTTACCCGCCATCTTTGCTGGGTTGATTTGCATATCACTCCTGATTGGCTGTGGGCATAGCGGAGGTATGGTCAATTAGCATTTTTCTCTTTTATTAGTGTAGACAAGAGAATATAGTTAATGGTTTGAGTTGTTTGTTGTTGTTTTTTTAAGATAGGAAAGCTGGAATACATCAGTGATTTTAAAAATACCAAGGCCCATATCTTCTTGACAATATAAATCAGAATTTCTAGGTGTGGGCTCAGGTACCGGTGCTTTTTAAAGCACCCCACGTGATTCTGCTATGGAGTTAGAATTTGAAATCACTGAAGTAGATGAATGACACTCTCTTCTAGGGTAAGGATTTATAGAGTCAGCTGGGACTCCAAAGGAGAAACTGCAGAGAGGGAAAGCAGTTTGGCAGAGTCAAGCAGAAAAGTGAGAGAAGTTGGAAGAGAAAGTGGATGGCATGTTTCTCAAACTGTAATGTGCACAGAAGTCACATAGGAGTTGTTTACAGGCAGATTTTGATTCAGGAGGTCCTGTGTGGGGCCTGCGATTTTGCATTTCTAACAAGCCTCCATGGCAATGCTGCTGGTGAATTGACACACTTTTTCCAACAAGGGATCACTGGTGCGTGTCCTCTTGCCTGTCATCAGGAGAGGAAAGGAGGTGTCCTTTTGCCTGGGGGCTTTGAGGTTTGTTCTGAAGTAGTAAAGTGTACTAACCTCATGGAATGCTTTATTTTTTTAAACCAGCCATGATCCACTAACTAATTAAGAATTTGTTACCCTAAGTGTTTTTGAGCGGAAAATTAATAGTATTCTGTTCCACTTCCCGAACGTTAAATTTAATTTAACAAATAAAATTTGTTAAGACTTGGGGATTAAAAAAAGATATATGAGACAGCTTGCATGAGAAAATTCACAATTTTTCTGTAGAGACAAAAATTTAACCCTTGAAGTGCCATCTATCAGCCTTAACATGAAATACAGTACATGCTTTAGGAGCACAGTGTGGGGTGGGAATTCATACTGGCTGGGGAGGGAAGATGTTTGGAAAAGCCTTCCAGGGGGAGGTGATATTTAAATTTGACCTTGAGGAATGAATGGGATTCTGACATGTGAACAATGGAGGGAAAGGGGAAGGCTGCTTCAGGAACAAAGGCCTAAAGAGGGATTCTCAACTTGGGTTGAACATCAGCTCACTTGGGAAGATTTCAAAAATATTTTTCAGAGTCTAAATTCAGTGGGTACTGGGCACCAGTATTTTTAAACTATTTTTTAATGAGCAAACATCATTGGAAATATAGAAAAACACAAGAGTTTTGTTAAAATGTGTAGAGGCATTTACTGGGAAATGGAAGGAACATAGAGCGAAGAAGTCAGATAGTTCTTGGCAGAGACAACTTGACCCGTAGTGGTATTGGGTAATGATTATCACTAATGATTAAAGTTGTATGTAATCACTACTATAATACCAAAGACTGAAGATGATGTGCCTTATAAATATGAATTAAATGGAATTAAGGTCATTCCTACAGCAGCAGTCAGCTCACCATCTTGCATCTACACTAATAAAAGAGAAATATGTAAATTCACTGTACCTCTGCTACACCCACCAACCACACCCACCAGCCAATCAGGAGCGAGTATGCAAATTAACCCAACTAAGATGGAGGCGTCACAGAGCTGGAATGAGCAGGAGGCTTGGGTTGCCCCCGGCGATGGAGGAAGCCAAGCTTCCCACCCACCCTGGCCAGCCCTGGCCTCCGGTCAAGGAGGCGCTGGAAAAAAAAAAAAAAAAGAAAAGAAAAAAAGGAGGGGCTGGGAGCCTGGATCACCGGAGGGCATGGCCAGCCTGCAAACAGCCCTCAGCTCCTCACCCAGGCTGGCCACAGATTAATTAACTATATTCTCTTATATTAATTATAATATGGGGTGAGGGTCCCCGCTGGGGGGCTTGGCCAGCTTGCAAACAGCCATCAGCCCCTCACCCAGGCCACCCCACACCCCAAGGGAACCCCACCCTGATCCGGGACACCCTTCAGGGCAAACCAGCTGGCCCCCACCCATGCACCAGGCCTCTGTCTATACTAATAAAATGCTAATTAGACTGGGAGACCTTCCAGGACACCTTCTGGACATTCTTCTGGACAAAGCCATAGTGGTGGGGCCGAGGTAGAGGCAGTTAGAGGCCAAGAGGGGAGGGCAGTTGTGGGTGATCAGGCCAGGATGGGACAGCAGTTGTGAGTGATCAGGCTGGTGGGGGGCAGGGCTGGTGGGGGGTAAGCAGACCAGCAGGGGGGCCAGTTGGGGACGAGCAGGATGTCAGTGGGGGTCAGTTGGAGGTGATCAGGACAGCGGGGGGGGGCAGTTTCGAGTGAGCAGGCCAGCAGGGGGGCAGTTGGGGGCGAGCAGGCCAGTGGGGAGGGAAGGTGGGGGCGAGCAGGCCAGCAGGGGGGGCAGTTGGGGGTGAGCACACTGGCACGGGGGGCAGTTGGGGTTGATCAGTCTGGCGGTGGGGGCAGTTGGGAGTGATCAGGCTGGCAGGGGGGAATTTGGGGGCAAGAAGGCCGGCAGGCAGAGTGGTTAGGGGCAATCAGGCAGGCAGGCAGGCAGGTGAGCAGTTAGGAGCCAGCAGTCCCGGATTTTGAGAGGGATGTCTGACTGACAGTTTAGGCCTGATCCCTGTCAACTGGCAGTAGGACATCCTTCGAGGTGTCCCAGATTGGAGAGGGTGCAGGCCGGGCTGAGGGACACCCCCACCCCGTGCATGAATTTCGTGCACCGGGCCACTAGTTATTTTATGAGAGAGAGGAAGGACAGTAGCCCAGCTAGGCTCATATAGGCCTCAGGGCAATCTTGCAAAGCAGTTATTATTTTCACTATACCCACTTTACAGATGAGGAAACTTTCAAAGAACAAAGATAAAATAGCTTACCCAAGGCTGCACAATGAGTACATATATGGTTGAACTGGTGGTGGAACCCAGGCAATCTGACTACAGATCCCAATAGCATATGTTATACAGCCTCCCATGCAAAGAAAGAAAAGGACCATGAGGGCCAGACAGACCTGGGTAGAAAAGACTGTTCTGTAATCTACTGGTTGTAAAATCTTGCTCAAGTTTCTCAACTTCTGCAAGTCTTGGCTCCTTCATTTGTAAATTGCATTTGTTAGTATTGCTTACCTAATGGAATGTTTATGGAATTAAAACTGTACGTTGTTTTTATGGCAGTGTGCAATTTTCATGCTTAAGGCTAAGCCTGTGTGCACAGCCATTATTATTATTAATTATTGGTGCTGCTGTTTTATTATAATATCATAATAATATTTGCTTCATGATAAATCATTTAATCCTAAATGAAAGTTTGTGTCCAATATTCAGGCTAGGGGTTATCATAGGCTTTCTCTCTAAATTTCTTCACATCTTTTTTATATTATTTTTCCCAGAAAATGTTTTGTTCATGTTAAAAATCCTTACCTGGATTCTATGGATGAAGACATTCTCTATCACTTGGATTTAGGAACAAAAACACACAACCTACCAGCAATGTTTGGGGATGTAAAGGTAAAAGTATTTCTAACTTTAGGAAACACTATCGTGTTTCCCCTGCTGATATATATTTTTTTATTTTCTCGTCATAAACTTTACTCATTCAGCTAGTGAAATGTCAGAGGTCCCACGAGGAACTGATGTTCATTCTCTGAAGCAATTTGGAATGTATATATCTCAAACAATTGTTTCCATTCCAACAAGACGTCAAGGTTCCCAAACTAAATCTAATACATGCATGATTATTGGGCTGCTCTAGTTCCTAGAGATAAATACCATTCTATTGACAATACTGCTGGGTGCTGAGAATTCATTATGATTCAGTTCACTGTTTAACATCTACATTAATAGCTGAACTTCACTAATTCACATTTTATTAAATCATGGCATAACTCAACAAAATTAACAATGCTATCTTGAAAAGAACTATTACTCAATATTTCATATTATTAAGATTTTTGTTATTTCATAAGAAATGTTATGAGAAAATTGTTTATGGAATATTGCTAGGGAAATTGTACTTCTCTAATATTTACTTTACCTTAAATATATATGTATGTAATAAAAGCAGCTCATGTCCATTATTTAAAATTGGGAAAATATAAAAAAATAAAACAATAATTTTTAAAAATACACCTTAAAAAAACTCCTACCACCTAAACATAGACATCAACCTATTTTCTTTTCCCCCAATCCTTTTTAATAAATAGATTTTAAAATAGTTGGAATTATATAATTGCATCCTAAATTTTTTACTTCACTTTATGTAATTAACATTTCCCCCATATTTTGTCATTTTCTTAGAGACACATTGTTTATGGATGTCAAGTGACTGAGCCACACATTATATAGTCCACTTTTGACCTTTATGTAAAAGTATTTTCTATTATAAACACCATTGAAATGCATACTTTTGGACCTGAAACTTTTTCATATTTAAATCTATTTGCTTGGAATTATTCACTTAAGTGGTAAAAGGGAATACACTTTTAAAAGAATTTTTGTTTTTCAAAAGGCCTCTACCTATTCACAGTCCCACCAGGAGAGAATCATGCAGTTTTCATCTAACTTTTACTCACTTCTTTAGCAATTACAAGAACAAACAAACAAGCAAAAAACCTTTCACATCCACTGTCTCACTTAATCTTTACATTAGCCCTTTTAGGCAGGGTAGCAGATATTTATTTATTTCCTCCATAAAACAAGGAAATTGAGTTCAGGAAAGTCAAAGGAGGTTAACAAGGTACAACATCCAGTGGCAGAGCTAGGACTTGGACCACGCTTTCCCAAGGTTCTTACCCACTGCACTAGGTGGATTATATGAATCACAGTAACTGAGAATAGTCCACTAATTGGGAGGGGGCATTGAAGAAAGGAGGCTAGGAGGAGAAGGAGGGGAGAAGGAAGAGGGAAAAGAAAGAAAGGAAAGAAAGAAGGAAGGGAGGGAGGGAGGGAGGGAGGGAGGGAGAGAGGGAGGGGGGAAATGAAAGGAAGAAGAAAGGAAAGGA
The DNA here is from genome assembly GCF_027574615.1 of Eptesicus fuscus. NCBI lineage: Eukaryota > Metazoa > Chordata > Mammalia > Chiroptera > Vespertilionidae > Eptesicus > Eptesicus fuscus. Next base: position 37,346,900 of record NC_072483.1, read on the forward strand.
TAAAGATAAGAAATAAACCTATGATGTTCATTAGCAGAGCGAGCTAAATGCTTCCTCCCTTCACATCTCTCCTAGGGCACAATGTTTTGAGGGTGTGGGCTGATTTGACATGACCCACCCCCTTCCCTACTCCCGCCAGTCTGCTGCTCCTAGCCTTTTAGAGGCTTCTCTCCATATTAGCTTCATCTTCTCAATGTAACATCTCTCCCTACTGATGTTTCTGATGATTATGCTCCAAGAATCATTGATAAAGGCTATCTACGATACTCATTGACCAGACTACCTGAATTCAAATGTTAGATTTGATGTTCATGCCTCACAGTGATGTTCCCAGGACCATTATTTGGGGATAATTCCAATTAATTAAAAGACTCATCATAATTAATAAACTATGGTACACATCTAATTAATAAATTAGAAAGACTCAAGATACATTTTTGAGACAGGAAGTTTTCTATTATCTACATACCTAGGTATCTGTCTCTCATCTACCATTTATGGAGTACTTTCCATGCATCAGACTCTGTATTAGGCATATGAGTATGGTATATCATTTGAACCCCATAGCTACTAAGATAATTGTTATTATCCTCATTATACAGATGAGAAAACTGAGGCTCAAACATATATGTAGTGTTATAACATATATACCTGTACATATATTATAAATGTATTATTATAAATATGTTATAGCACTACATCTATATGTCTGTACATAAATCTATATCTATATATACCTATATCTATCATCTAGCTAGCTATAACTGTCATAGGCATAACACAGCTGGTAAGTGAAAGAGCTGAGATTAAACCTTAGGTTTCTCTGATGAAAAAAGTAATGGCTCTTCTCTATTTGAAAAAAAAGGCACTGCATTTTGGTGCTCTAAATGTTAGTTTCTGGGAAATCATTGGGATGGAAAGCTTTGTTTTAGACATGAAAATAATGTCTAAAACATAAATTTCTCTCTCTCTCTCTCTCTCTCTCTCTCTCTCTCTCTCTCTCTCTCACACACACACACACACACACACACACACACACACACACATGCAGAGTTGCCTCATCTTTGTTACAATCCCAGGAAACAGGCCTTTACTGTTACACCTGACTAGATTTTCATCAGCACTTATTCTCAGGCTCCATCTGTCAGAACAACTATCCAACCTTAAAAACTCACTATTCACCTGGTGTCACCCCTTCAGTAGATTTTCTTTTGAATAAAAAGGCATACTCTGGTTTAGAACCTGTTTTGTCCTACCAGAGGACAACTCTATTGATTGGCCCATTTTGATGGATAGTGGGCAAAAGTGTGTGTGTAGATTGGGAAGTAGTTCTAAATAATCAGGACTGGCTCTTTAACCTATGCTAGGATTCTTTTAGAGGCAGCAGATAAAGTCTGATTTATATTTACAGATGTTTTTTCAGAAACTTGCCTTTTTTTCAGCCACATTCTTATCTTTGAATGAGAACATGCTAGGTTCAATTTCTTGGTTCTTGTTAACTCCAGGGCAGCAATCCTAGCTAAGAAGAGAGAGCATAATCCATCAGAACCTGAAAACTCAGGCTTGCCTTCACAGAGATGATCTTCATTATTAAAGCATTATCTTCCAAGGAAAGGAGAAGTGTGGGTGTATAAAACTTCAACCTTAAAGATTTTGACCATTATTCCTATTTTCTTACTATATTTTTTTAAGCTTTCATTAGCTGGGACTGCAAAATATCAGTGGCTTAGCACAATGTAAGTTTACTTCTTATTTATATCAAGTACAAAAAAATGGGTGTTCCCAGTTGATACGTGGCTTTCCTTCAACTGATGACTCAGGGACCCAGGCTCCTTCCATCTTGATGCTCTGTCACCTTTGAGCAGTGAATTGCAAATTTTCTCTGAGTATCAACACCCATCCAGCAGACGGGAGAAGACAATCTGTAGGATTACCAATGGGAGATTTCTATGGACTAGGACTGGAAGTGGCACCCATCACTTTTGCTCACATTCTAGTGGCTGAACTGAGGAAGATGGCCTTATCTAATTGGAAAGGAGGCTGGGAAGTAGAGTTTAGTTGTATTCCCAGAAAGAAGGAGAAACAGCTTTGGTGACTTTGTCATACTGACTGGAATGCATCAAAATTCAAAAATATAGTGGAGGAGCATTAGACCTTATCTATCAAACTCAACCTCCAATATGTCTTTTATAAAATTACTATAATAACCTCTAATCTCTCCCTAGAAATTTCAAGCAACATAAAAAAGAATTACCCTATAACACTCTATAATACATATTTTAAAAGTGTTTATACTCCTTTGTAAACATACATTATACCCAAGCTGCAATAGGACCAGGTTAATAACAACATGGCAAAGGTAAGTCTTTTGAGACAGTAGGCATATTTTTTAAAATATATTTTATTGATATTTTACAGAGAGGAAGGGAGAGGGATAGAAAGTTAGAAACATCGATGAGAGAGAAACATCGATCAGCTGCCTCCTGCACACTCCCCACCGGGTATGTGCCCGCAACCAAAGTACATGACCTTGACCGGAATTGAACCTGGGACCCTTGAGTCTGCAGGCCAACGCTCTATCCACTGAGCCAAACCAGTTAGGGCCAGTAGGCATATCTGAAAGTGAGTTAATACTGGCAGCCTATAGCAAAGCACTTAACACATTTTTGTAATGCTTCAGACTTCTTCCAATACACTTTTATCTTCTTTGTTAAAACCAGGACAAACAATAATTTCATTTGGACATAAATCACAGTAAGCGTCTCTTAAGGTCAGTGCTGGTTGGTGGTCCTCAGTCATATTTTACTTATCATTAAGGTAGCCAGACTTAAAATTGTGGCTGGGGGGGATATTTAGTACGTCTGATTTAAGGGTAAGACTTCAAGAATGAAAATGCTCTGTCTATACCTATCATCTTTATGTCACTAGAAGCATTCAGAAATTCCTGTTGATTACAGCAATATCTAGAGTTCAAAGAAGAATTCAAACTGTAAGCCATTCTAACATCTGTTTTTGGTTTTATGGTCAATCTGAATAGTTGTAATTTACATTCACTGGCACCACACAATGAGGTTATTTTCAAACTACTGTATTTTGGAAAACACACACACACACACACACACATACACACACACACACACACCATCTTTGTACTTAGAACTTGAGCTAAGTCTTAATTGTCCATACCAACAGAGGGGAAAATTTTTATAAGTAATCAATAATATCTTAAAAACTCACTTTAGACCATGGTCTTACTCTCTTTGCTACCCAGCCTGTACGGCTCACTTCCACGGCAGTTCATCACCAACTGTAAGCCCCATCAGGGAAACTCATCAGAAGCCACAAAAAAGACAAAAATGAGGATAGAAGAGAAGCAGAGGGCGGATAAAAGGATAATTACACCCCATAGTTGAAATTGGAATATTGCTAAATGGAAACAGAACACACCATGTAACCAGACCACCCAATAGTCACAGTAAATCATTTGTGAATGGGGGTGCCTACTCTACAACCTCAGTTCGGTGTTTCCTTGGACAGATATTCTTTCTCCCTGCGCGTGACCTCACCAGTAATCCTTCTCATCCTCTCTGCCTCGTGCTGCCCACATCAGTCAGGCACCACCAACTGCCCTTTTCTCGCTGGACTTGAACCAGCTTCTTTTGTACTAAGTTCTGCAATACAGAAACAATAAGCCAGCTCAAGAGCAGGGCCAGGAAACTGCTACACGATATGACAAATACTACTTCATTTGTCGAATGCTCAGAAGGCACCTGGCTTTGTACAACGTCCTCTGCCATGGTTGATCCTATTTTCTCCTTACAAAACCATCCAAAGGGTACTGTGTTTTCTACGTTGGAGATGACAATCTGAGGCACATAGAGATGGCATGGGTAACACTAAGCAAGTTGCTTAGTCAGTGATGGGGTTTGGGTGCAAATCCAGATTTATCTCCAAGGGCAGGCCCTTCACCAATGTGCTGCCTTATCTGTGACTGAGCTTCTGCAGGCTCTGTGCACCTCCCCGCTTAGCTTAGATGCCCTGATGGCTGTGCTTCCTCGGGCCTCTGACACCTGCTGCTGCGCATCCTCCCCACTGCTGACCCCTGGTACCCACCGTGCTGGCAGTTCATCCGTGCGGCTGGGAGGCCATTCCGATCCTCTCCCACATCCACCTCTCCCATCCCTCATGGACCCCTAATAGGCTATTGCACAAGCGCCTCCAAGACAGTTTCATAACCACATTTTATTAGATGTGATACTCTTGACTGCCATGCCTGTTGTAATTTCAGCGATGTTAAAATGTGAATAAATCAAAACCAAATTATTGGAGCTGATGAAATGCTGTAGTGAGATTTCCAGTCCACAATAAGGCTTGTTCCAGGAGAATTTCTTCTGAGTGAGAAGTTTTTGATGTGATTATTTTTGTAGAGCTTTAAGTTAACATAGCACATTTTACAATAAAAACTTCTGACGGGGGATGTGGGATGAAGAAACATATCTAAACCTCATAGTTCCCCTTTTGCTATGTGACTTGCATTCCCCCCCATGCTCAGTATTTACTCACCAAGCATTCAGCCTGCTAACGCCCAACAGGAGGCTGCTGATGCCACCTGAGGATCTCGCTCATGTTCCCTGTGAACTAAAACACCAGGAAACACCGACTTGAACAAAAGCAACACTTGCTTTGATTCCGTGATGATCTTTTTCTTTACTAATTAAGCACAGCAAACTGTGCATCTTATTTACAGGTCAATGATGCAAATTAGTTAACTCATGAACATAAGCCATGACATCGACACATACTCTTAAGCGAGTTACTAAAAAATAAAGTCATTAACGTTGAAAGCTGCCCCTCGGTTCTGATCCCAGTCATTAAGGCAGGTGATTGCTATTTTTTTATTAACAGTTTGTCTGTGTTGGTGGGAGCCCCAACAGAATGAAAGCATTTGCACTGTTGATGCATAAGGAGCTCAGGTTGCAGGACAGCGGAGAGGACATAAAGGACATCTGTGCCGGGACGGACAGATACTGTATGTACAAAATCGGTCCCGTGCTCTCCATCAGCGTAAGTACCCCATGCCTGCACTCTGGTAGCCATCAGGGCTCGCAGAAAGAAAGGGAGCTTCTGTTACTGGGGTTCTTTTCCCCTCCTGCTTTGCCTTCTCACACAATTACATTAAGTTTCCAGGTGTGACATTCTTTGCTGGAAAAAGTCCCAGGGGCAGAACATAGCATTCGGTGTCACTTTAGTTTATTAGTTACCACTTAGCTACTCACATTAGGGGGGAAAAAACCCTCAAAGCACACTTCCTTTCTTTAGTTTGTGACCGATGAAGCCACCAGTAATTTCCTCTCCTCTGTCCCTTCTCCAGCTTTGGGAATGTTGCGCTTTAAGTATACAGGGGCCAATTTTCAGGATTGCCAAAGGCTGCCGTCTAACACTGCAATAAGCCGGCTGAAAAGCTGGTAATGCGTTTCCACAGAGCTCGGGTGAATTGCTCTCCTGTATTTAGAGCACGCTGACAGCTATGGACATACAGTGTCCTAAGACAAAATGGAAGTGGACTGATTTGCAGTTTTAAGGAACACATGGACCACTTCCCCCCGGACTCAGGGTAGCACACCCAGAGGGCAGTGGATATGTGTGTGCATGGAGTTTGCTTTTCTAAGTGTGTCTCTGCCATAGGCCTGTGTTCTGGAACAATAGCTGGAGAGTGTCACATGGCTGGACACTGCAGTCCTCATAAAGGGCAGAGCCAGGCTAGGGAACGAGGAAGCGGCCTCTGCAGAGTGTGACATTCCAAGGAGCTGAATCATATGTGACTCCTGCACCAGGGAAGAGCCAGCAACCCTTGATTACTCTAAGTACCTGGTGAGGGAGGGATGGATGACCATGGCTGGAAGCCTGGAGTAAAGAAGGGAAAATTACCCAATGCCCAGGGGGCCTCTAAGTTGATGTCCCGTCTGGGTCAAGAATGCCTCAACTTGTTTTGGGCTCAAATGAGAGAATCAATTCATTTGTTCATTCAACAACTATAGAATATCTACATTGGAAGGAAACTCAGTATTGTTTGATCTAGGCAAATTTTGTCTTACTAACTTTTGTTTGACATTTAGACTACACGTCTTTATTTTTCTTGCACAATGAATGGGTGAGAACAAAAAATAAGGTTTCTAAAACTGTGAAATTATTGTAAACAAGCAGTAAAACTTAAGAATAAGATATAAAACAGCAGCAAATGGATCTTGCGGTCTGGTCAGGGAAAAAAGAGCTGAAATACGGATCATGCCCAGAGGTCAGGCAATTAGAAATGGGCCTCACTAGGCATACACAGGATTTCCAACTTAGGCCCCTTCTTTGAAAAGTCTTTCCAGCAGCTGAGGTGTGTGTGTGTGTGTGTGTGTGTGTGTGTGTGTGTGTGCATGCGTGTGTGTGTGTGTGTGTGTGTGTGTGTGTGTGATAGACAGAGAGAGAGAGAGAGAGAGAGAGAGAGAGAGAGAGAGAGAGAGAGAGACTTTAACAGAAACACACAAGCCCATTTGTCATTTTACTACCATGTCACATAATAAGTGATCATTATAAACCTATCACGTATCTGATTTAGAAGGAACCTAATAGATCAACTAATGGTTCATTGCTTAATGTACAGCTGAGCAAATGAGATTTAGAGAGTTTGCTCTTTAGCGGCAGAGTCAGTGCCAAAGCCCAAACGTGTTCATCTTGGACATACAAATTAATTCAGGTTTGACTCATGTCTCCAGGAGACTTACAATGCTTTTGGAAGTCAGGACATATTCCATGGAAACCGAATATGGGAACCTCAGAGGCTCAAATTTGTCAGAGTTTCATATTCTTGATGACGAGAGGGAGGGAACTCAGGTGAGGACACCACGGTCCAGGCTGCAGGGGTTTTCCTGATTTGCTACGGAGACAATTAGTGGCAGACCTCACCTGCTGCCAAGATGACCCCGGTGCTTCCAGCACACCAAGTCTCTGTGCCCAAGGGTAGAACTAGGACACACGTGACCCTCTGATGCTAGGCTGGGCATAAAATGGCCTCTGATTCCGAACTCAGCTCCAGCCACTACAAATTCCACATGAAGGATCGTTCTGGAGAGTTATTAGAACATATTGATCACCAGGAGTTGCCAAATCCTCTTGTTGACCCCTCTTCTGGTGACACTGACTGTCCCATTCCCAAAGCTGAGGCACACCGGGATTACCAGTATGGTTGTGACCTGTCGCAATTTACCCTCACCTGCACATTCACTATCCACTCTACATCGTTGGATCCGGATGGAACCCACGTGTCTACTCCTTATGTTCCAGAGCTCACACAGAATTAGCAGCAAACGAGCAAGGCCACCTGAGAGCAATGCCGCGGATTTGTAACTTCGCTTAGTGTGGTGGAAAGGGACTGATCACCTGGCAGCCAAGTTTGTATTTCCTCGATATCAAGTCAATCTCAGGAAAAAAAAACTCTATTTCGCAGGCTCAGTGGAAAGAGCCCAGTGGGGAGACGAGCAGCGGCACTGCCCTGACGCCAGTACACCGTGCCCTCGTGGGCCACCTTCCTTCAGCTCCCGATGACCAGGCTGCTCCCAGCTTAACTGGCAGGGAGCTGCCTCTCGCTGGTCCTCGCAGATGAGCACATCCATCAGCGTGTCATGTAGGCGTCACTTAGAGCTGACTTACGGTCTCCCCAGCTTTGGCAAAGTCATGATGATTATGTAAATTTCTCTGAGGGCTGTTAACTTGTAATGAAGAAAGAAAATATGTCCTGTGCATATATCAGTTTGCGAGATGTAGAGTGACGTTCTCTTTCTCTCAACAGCATGGCATGGGGATCCCCTCCATTTCCATCATGCTGCATGAACTCATCAAATTACTGCACCATGCCCAGTGCTGTGATGTCACCATTATCAGAATGGGCACATCAGGGGGAATAGGTGAGATGTTTGATTTCTACTGTTAAATCCCAGGGATTGTTCCATGCAAAGCAGCCACCAAAATACACCAACATTCCCGAACCCAGCAGAAATCCAGATGGGCTAAGAAGTGTCGGGAAGCTCAGCTTGAGGACATTTAACAAAATTAAAGAAATATTTTCTTTTTATCTTCCTTTTTTCTCTCTCCATGGAAAACTGGAGTGGACTTGGGTGTTGTTATGGGGAAGAGTGGAAGTATTGCTAAGGAATATGTTTCCAGCATAAGAGAACGTTTTGAGGGCTGCAGTAAATTTTGAGGTGTAGAGATTTCATAAGTGACAGAAACAAGTGCTTTCAGGTAAAAAGAAACAATCACTCCTAATTGCCTTATTTGTCAGCGAAGTAAGCACACTTCATAGGAAAACATTGTTTTTAGCTCATGTTGGTGACTGCATCCTTTTTCTTGGCTGTTTCTTTTCCTCGTCAACACACCAGAATAGACTACACTGGGCCTTTAGGGAAGAGCCAGCTAGAGCTTCCTCTTGCCCAGAGCTTCCCCTCTCCCTGCCTCCTGGCTGGTCAGGCCTCTGGGCAGGGCCTTCTTTATGCTTCCACCTTGAGCTGAGCTCAAGTTATTTTTTCAACCTTTTCTTCAGGAGCAGATCATGTGAGGGGTCATTTTACTATGTCGCCATGTGCAAATGCAGACAGAGCATTGTAACTGGAACATTTGGTTGACAGAGTGACAGGACTGAATGAAAATTCTAAAAAGGGCTGAGATTTTTGTCTGAGAACTACACATTTTTGGAGCAAGAAGGGAGCTTTTGAAATCCTCAAACAAAAAACTAGAGAATGACTTGTCCAGGATCACGGAGCTTCAGGTAGCTGGGCCATGCTTCCCCAGAAACAGACATATTTAGAAAGACTGGGCTCTTGCTACAACTGTGGTCCAGGAACAAAGTCCACCCGAGGCGCTCAGAGATGGGACTAATGTAAAAGGACTTCTGTAGATGTCCACCCCGACAGAGGAGAAGGTTAGCATCAGTGCTAGATGAGATATCCTTCCGGATGCCTTTCTTTTGGCCTCTGAAAGATCTTAACTAGGATACACACGTCCTAACACATCTAAATATTAGCAAGACATCATTTTGATGCTCACATTTTCAACTTCTCAATCATTTTCTTACTAGAGGCCCGGTGCATGAAAATTCATGCACAGGAGGTGGGGGGGTCCCTCAGCCCGGCCTGCCCCCTCTCACAGTCTGGGAGCCCTCAGGGGCAGGAGGCAACCCAGCAATCAGGGGAAGGCGACGCCCCATCACACCTCTGCTGCTGCTACTGCCGGCAGTGCAAGCCTCAGCCGGCCCTGGTTACCTGAGCCTCGGGCGGCCCTGGTCGGCTGGGAAGTCACCATCTGAGGCTTGCCTGCACCTCGGGCCGGCCCTGGGCGGCTGGGGGCTGAGAGGACTGGGGGACTCCAGAGGCAGGTACGTGGAGCGGCCAGGCCCACCTGGGGGCGGGCCCAGCCTTGCTGCACGCCTGCCACCCCAGTGGGGCTGAGGGAACTGGGCGCCGCCATCTTGTGGCTGTGGGTGCCACCATCTTTGATGGCATGGCAGTCAATTAGCATATTCCCTCTTTATTAGATAGGATTCCTATTCCTATTCAAATAATTCAAGGAGCCACTTGTTTGACTTATTTAAAAAGTGTCTGACCCACCAAGGCTCACTCATCAGAGCCCACCTTGGGTCCCTGGGTGGATCTCCTAAATTAACCCCATGTTGATCAATACTGAAATTTACAAAAACCCAGAAGGATATGGCTGTGCTCTATAAAAGGCCAGATAGTAAGCATTTAAGGCTTTGTAGTATGGAAGCAACGATAGACAACATGTAATGAACGAATGTGGCTGTGGTCCAAGAAAACTTTACTGACAAAGACAGTCTGAATTTGGCCCATGGATTGTAGTTTGCAGATGTCTGCCCTATGGCATTTCTATGGAAGCATTCACTCATTTGATACATTTTTATTGAGTATCTATAATGCAATAGGCATAATGCTAGAACTGGGGAGACAACAGTGAACAATGCTCTTGACTTTATAGAGCTTATGTTTAATCAGGGCCATAGGCAAACAAATGAGTAATTACAAAGAGTGAGATGAATGTTAGAACAGGAGTCTAGGGCAGTGGTCGGCAAACTCATTAGTCAACAGAGCCAAATATCAACAGTACAACGATTGAAATTACTTTTGAGAGCCAAATTTTTTAAACTTAAACTTCTTCTAACGCCACTTCTTCAAAATAGACTCACCCAGGCTGTGGTATTTTGTGGAAGAGCCACACTCAAGGGGCCAAAGAGCCGCATGTGGCTCGCGAGCCGCAGTTTGCAGACCACGGGTAGGGCATTGCCAGTGTATAGTCCCTTATTTTGGCTCTAAATAGAAATCAGAATGGGTCAAAAACTAGGTCAAAAGCTGGCCCTGGGGAAATTTACTGTCACCTACCTATGCTGCCTTTTTATCCACCCTGTCCCCCCTCCTGAATTCAGACCTTTTGAAGGAAGTGACTTAAGCCTACACCTGAAGAATGAGTTGGTGTTAGTCTGATGAAAAGGTGTGGGGAGGACAAAAGAGCATTCCAGCAGGGAGAAGAACAGTCCAGAAAACGGTTTCTCAAGTCCCTGTGACTTAGTTACTAAGGCCCATGAGCAAGCCAGACTTTGTAGCCCTGGAAGGTCAGCCAGGAGGCCTAATTTACATGGGGTCAGAGAGGGGAGGAGGGGTGATGTGAGGAGAATCAGAAGGAAGGGGGATATAGATGCAAAGAAATTACAGTAATCAAGGAGATGCAGAGAAGATTAAATATAAAGTAGTCACATCATTTTAGGAAAGCTACTTGCTGGCAGGCTCATTTACTTTATTCCTGACCTAATTTATTCAAATTTGAGCCTGAAGGCCAATGCTAATTTGCATGTCCAAGAGTCATGTTTGTCTTGAAATCTAAACCCCATCACATTGTAAATGTGAATCCGGGAAGACAGGACATGCAAATGCCTGTTCTGAATGTTATTATTTAATTGCATTTGGAAAAAAAATAATTTAAAGGATGGAAAGAGGGAGAATCATTAGCAACTAGCATTAATTAATGTTGGCAGAATTGATTACATACTCTGTGTCAAAGTAACCACTCATTTATTCCCGCATCCCAGGGGTCGCACCGGGGTCTGTTGTAATAACAGACACAGCTGTGGACTCCTTCTTCAAGCCCAGATTTGAACAGGTTATCTTGGACAACATTGTCACCCGAAGTACTGAACTTGATAAGGAACTGGCGGAGGAACTATTCAACTGCAGCAGAGAAATTCCCAACTTCCCAACCCTCATTGGACATACGATGTGTACCTATGATTTTTATGAAGGTGAGAAGAATTTATAAATTGTGAAAGCAACTCTTCGTTATTCAAACCCATAATTTAGAAATGTAAAAGTTGGGGATTTAAAAAGGGACTGAAACAGCCTTTTTAACTTCCTGTAGCAGAGGAACGTAAGAATATAATGAGCAGCAGAGAAACACCCATAGTGACGATGTATTGAGAGGGGGTTTAATCCTCCAAGAACAAACTGAATACCAAAATGCAATTAATGATGTTAGTAAAATCTTCTCTCTGTTAATGCCTTTAATTTCAATTGATGACTCTGGGAGAAGGGGAATATGCTGATTCCGTGTTTCTGCCATCACCTACAGCGCAAAGTGACCTGCTGCTCAGGAAAGAGTGGGACCCAGAAAATATTTAGGGGAGGAATTCCAAAGGGATGGGTGGCACCGAAGTTATCCTTTTTTCCTCTCAGCGACAATTAAAGTGTTCCCAAATCAAGTTGAGGAACAAATCAAAGGTGACTGCTAAGTAGCTTTTGTAACAAGGGCTGAGAAGCCAGGAGAATAAAGTGTCAAGGGCAGACCCTGCTCATTCCAGAAGAAAGACTCTAACCAGGGGTGGTACCATTCCTTGGAGGGCATTCTAGAAAAATTGTAGTGTGGTTGTGTTTTAGTGTGTTCACCAAAGCACACATTATTTCATTTTTAATTATTTTTCTTTGGATCAAACTTAGGCTATTATATTACAATTTTAAAATTATGTGTGGATATAGGCTATAGTATCTGTAAACGTTACTTCAGGTTAGTAACATTTTATTTTATAACCTATTATTATAAAACAGGAGGCATGTTGGGTGTGATAGGGTTGAAACTCTCTGTCATAGACTGCTGGCTGCTTCGTTGGGAGGGTCAAGGGTGGGTATAAGGCAGATCTTACAAATGACAGCCTGTTGGAGCCCCTATTTTCTTTGGTCTGCACAGAATTTTTAAAATGTGAATTATTTTGCCAACATTTATAGTTTCTTGAAATTTCACATGAAAATCCATAGTTTGGGCTCCTTGAAATAACATAGCATTAAAAATTTTTAAATAATGCACGGCAGCCTGACAAGCCCGACCAACACCCAGGGCTACATTCAATGAGGGGAGGGAGGCTGCTCCCTTCAGGTCCTGCAGTCCTCGCTGACACCACCTGCTTGGCTCTGGGGACATCTGAGTTGGAATTGGCTTCAATAACACTAGAGGGGTTGGCAGGCAGCCTTAAGGAGGAGGGAGCAAGGGGAAGCGGACAGCCAGGGTGGAAGTAGCCTGAAAGATTAAAAGGGAGGAAAGGAAGCCCAAAAGAGGACTGTGCAAATAATGATGGTGACAGAGTGCTGTTGGCCTCCCTGCTCCAACCCAGGCCATCCTTGGGCGTGTGCTGGGGAGAAGTCTGTTCCCAGAGCCTGCAGGGTGGAGGAGGAGTTAGAGCATCAGAATTTTTTCCACCTCTTTCCAGCCCCATTAATTGATACAAGTGAGAGTAAGTGGTAAATGAACACTGAGAGCATCATAGGAGGGAAAAGGTGATCACCAGGGGTGGCAGGCAGCTGAGAGCTGTGTGGCAGAGAAGAAGGTGGACACATTGGTACCATTGTCACGATGGGTAGATGGAGAGTTGCAGTGTCCAAACCATGGTCCTGCTCCTCAAGGAGCTCAGAGCATCACTAAGGTTTGACGTCTCTTCTCCCCCAGCACCTGGCCCCGGGCCATCCCCCAGTCACGGGAGCCAACCCGAGATTTTCCTCAAAGGGCAGATCTCTCAGTGACCCTCAAGTTCAATGTTTCTTCTTTGAAAGGAGCAAGTAATCTCTGGGGTGACAATTTGGCACTACGTGAATATCTTGTAACCCAACTCTCTTTTACCCAATGATTTTAGCCTGCATTACAAAATGATGATTTTCTAATTCCATTATCCCTGGGCACAGTGCTGGCTGCCGTGGCCAATCAATAGCCACCTGCCCCAGAGCCGGGGCCCTCAGCACTGTGGAGACTACTCTGCACAGAGGAGACTCTGGAGTCGGGCACAGCCTTGCTCCCGGTCCAGTGATAGGAAGACTCGGACGGTGGGTTTATCCTACCTGGGGCGCAGGTCCAAGAGTCAGAGTCGGCTGCGGAGCACTCGGCTGACTGCAAGCCTCTTGGTGGTGCCACTGCCACTGTCCTTATCAGGTTGCTCACTGCTCTCCGTCTCTTTCAGGCCAGGGTCGACTAGATGGAGCCCTGTGCAGCTTTTCCAGAGAGAAAAAGGTAGATTACTTGAAGAGAGCATATATAGCTGGTGTCAGGAATATCGAGATGGAATCTACAGTGTTTGCGGCCATGTGTAGACTCTGTGGTCTGAAAGGTAAGTCCTTCATGAATGCCTAGGGTGCAAGTCTCTTCTTTTATAAAGTTACTTGCACTCCGCAGGAGAAGAAAAAGCTATAGATGCCTTTAGGTTGAATGCATGCCTTACAATTGTTTATAATATGGATTATCTCACAACGTCTTATGAGTGGGCAGGATATTATTCCCATCATGCAAACGAGGAAGCCAAGCCTTAAGGGTCAAAAGCAAGTTGCCCAAGGTCACCCAGATAGTGTGTTATGTAGCTAGGATGTGACAGAAAGTTCCACTTTCTTCATCTGGGTAGTGGCTGCTATTTTCTATTACAATTTAATTTATCAAGACATGACACAAATAACATATTTCAAAGATAGTCCACCAAAAGACAAAATGTGAGTGGAGTAGTGGTGTGTTTTTAAAGTTAATTTACATGTATTTTTGGTTTTTCCAACTTTCTATTTTGAAAAATTTCAATAATACAGAAAAATTGAAAGAATAGCTTAATAGATACCTATATGCTCTTTACCAAGATTCAATAATTTTTAATATTTTGCCACACTTGTGCATGCTCTCTAAGTGTGTGTGGATATATATATACATATATATATACATATAGTATTCACATATATTTATGTGTATGTATATAAAGCACCCCTATTTGCCTTTGCTCCTGAATTGTTTATAAATGAATTGCAAACATCATGCCACTTAATTCTTATACCTCAGCATCATTTCCTAAGAATAAAAATATTCTCCTAATGACCACAATACTATATCAAAACAAAAAAGGCTAAAAAACGTGAAATAAGTTTCATAACATCATTTAACATCCATCCCATATTTAAATTTTTCTAAAAGTATCTTTTATAGAATTTTTCCTTAACCAATATCAAATTAACTTTATACATTATATTACTTGATTGTTATATCTCTGTAATTATTACATCTAGAATATTCACCTTACTTTTCTCTTTTTCTCAAGACAGTAGGTTTCTTTTTGTTTGTTTGTTTGTTTGTTTGTGTTTTGAGTCCAGGCTGTTATCTTGTAGAATATCCCAGGTTCTAGATCTGCCTGTGTGGTTCATCATGGGGTTTCACTTGCTCCACTAGGCTGCATTTTTCTTGTAAAGTGGAAGCGAGGTCAAGTGACTTGATTAGATACAATTGTATGGCAAAAACACTTCAGAGTAATGGAAACTCTCCATTGCACCGCATCAAGGAGATGTAATGTGAGGATGTTCCACTATTAGTAATTTCGAGTTGCATCACTTGGTTCAAGTGGTAACTGCCATCTCACTCCATTGAAAAGCTAAAGTCTTCTCTTTGTAAGTAGCAAGTAATCTCTGGGGTGACAGGTAATCTGGCACTGTGTGAATACCCTGTAACCCGGCCATCTTTTACCCAATGATCTTAGCATGGGCTGCAAAATGATGGTTTTTCTCACTCCATCGTTCCTCCTATGTTTATTAGCTAGCATTCTTCTTTAAGACAAGCTTTACATCCTCACACACACTTCTGCCTTTATCTCTTTTTTTCTTTTTGGTTGGGATGAGTCATTGTTGTATTGTGGATTTTGTCCAATTCAATGTGTTACAAACGGATCTGTCATTATTTTTTTGATACTCAAATTACCCCAAATTTGGCCAGGAAGAGGCCCCTCTATTGCACCCCCTTTTTTTTTGTCCCTTTGAAATAAATCTGTTAGCTCTTGAGAATTTTCTCACTTTCAGGCACAACAAGATGCTGAGGCACCGGTTGCATTTTCCTTGCCTCAAGTCTGGAATCAGCCATTTCTCCAGCAAGTTCTTGTCCCTTTTAGTAGAGAATGATATTAAGAAACCAAATGGGTGCAGCACGTACTTTTATTTTTGGTGAAATTATTCCAATAGAAACACCAACCTTGGATCAGCACCAAGAAAACTTATTCAAGTAAAATGTAATTTTCATGAGCACTAGTCAGTATAACTATTCTTTCTGATTTTTAATTATTTTCATAGTCATCTTTTAGGTTTAATTTTTAAAATTTTTTTTCAATGGAAGAGAGTAAAGCTGCAGAGTGAGTAAAGTATTCTTTATTAAGTTGACTATGAAAGTCTCAGATCTATAGCATAATAGCACCATCTAAAATAATAGTTTTGATGTCCAAGAAAATGTTCAAGCAACCTTTTTTTAGAATTTGCAGTTTTGCATTTCACACAGAGACTATCTTTTTTCCAGAAAAAAAAAATATCCATAAAATATGTCATTGATTCAAATGTGTTTTATAGTGTGTCTACTGAGTGCATGGCACAATTACAAGGCTGGTTTTTAAATCAGATTTTGACTGATAAGATTTATCTCGATCATTTTCTTCCTAAACAAAGAAGGAGTTTCTTCTGTGCATCAACAAGTGGCTTGAGTGCCCAAGCCCTGGGTGTATAGCAGTGGACACCACAGATAAAGTCTCCGCCTATGGAACCTAGTGAGAGAGACGAACAACGAAGACTAATGTCTAATAACTTAGTGATACATCAGATGCTGAAGAGTGCTATGGCTAAAATAAGGCAGGGAAAGGAACAAGGATGCCCAAAATAGGGAGGAAACCATAATTTTAAGTGGCATGGTCAGGGAAGGATGCACGGAGAAGGTGCCATTTTAGAAAATGCCACGTGGACATAAGGTAAAGAGCATTCTGGGAAATGCAAATCTACGGCCACGTGGCAGGAGCATGCAGGTGTGTTGGAGGAACTAGGCGGCCAGTGAGGCTGGAGGGGAGGGACAGCAGTGGAGAGTGGCAGGTGCCGGTGGTGTGGTCACTGTGAGGAGCGTGACTTTCACTCTGAGCAACACGGGAAGTCATTGCAGGGCTTTGAAGAGAAAAGTGGCCAGGTAGGACTTAAGTTTTAACAGGACCACACAGCCTGCTAGGTTAGGAAGAGCCTACTGGGGGGAAGGGCAGAAGCAGGGAGAAGAATAAGAGGGCAAATGCAGCAGGCCGGGAGAGATGGTGGGCCAGGGTGAGGGCAGTGGAGGTGGTGAGCAGTCTGAGTCTAGGTACATCTAACAGCAAATCTAATGAAATTTGTTGACAATACCATGTGAATGTTGAGAAAAAGACAGGACTTAAGAATGATATCCAGGTTTTTGGCCCAAACATCTGGAAGGATGGAGTTGGGAGATAGAAAATTAGGTGAGGATTTGGGACTGTAGACATCAAATGGAGGCTAAGCAAGCAGATGGATTTATGAATCTAGAGTTTAGGCAAGAAGTTTGGGCTGGATAAGTAAAATTGCGAGTTGACAGCATATAGCTGGCAATTAAAGCCATGCAACCGATGAGATGACAAAGAGAATGAGTATAGAAACAGATGAGAAAAGATCCTTGGTTAGAAGTTAAAGGAGGTGAGGGAGATCCAGGAAAGGCGGCTAAGGAGGAGTGGCTGGTGAAATTGGCAGAAACACATGGAGAGTCTCGTGTCCTGGCGCCCAGAAAAGAAACCCAATAAAGAGTTATAGCTCAATAATGCTTCATTCGATCACACTGGAATTTTTTAAAAATATATTTTATTGATTTTTTACAGAGAGGAAGGGAGAGGGATAGAGAGTTTGAAACAACGGTCAGCTGCCTTCTGCACATCTCCTACTGGGGATGTGCCCGCAACCAAGGTACATGCCCTTGACCAGAATCGAACCTGGGACTCTTCAGTCCGCAGGCGGATGCTCTGTCCACTGAGCCAAACCGGTTAGGGCCATACTGGAATTTTAATTTCAATATTCATCCTTACAGTCAATCAATATGAATATACAAACAAAATGTATGTGGTACATTTTTTAAAATTACATTTAGAAAGACTTTATAGTTCAGAAGAAGAGATTAATTGTAGAACCACTATCCTTAATTACTTCCATCTCCCAGAGTACGTGTACAAGCCAATCTTGGTGCTATTTATGTGGAGGATGCAAATGCATCCTTGTCCTCTTTAGAAGGTCATCATTAAAGCCCCTTTCAGAGAAACAATAGCATCTGATTTTCTCTGCACCAGTTAGTGAGAGTGGGCACCCCAGCTGGGGCAGCTTGCCCTTGCCTAAGAGCAGCCCGATTACACACAGCCTACAGGAACACCTGGATTCAGGTACTTCTGTTCCAGGAAATGCTCTTCACATTTCTTTATTATAGAAACAACAAGTGGACACTTGAGTCACAGCTTCACCAATATGCAAATGAGCAGAATTTAGGAACCAGTTTAGTTAAACATAAAATACCTATGTACAAACATGCTATCCTGATATAAGTTTGGTGCTGACCTTCAGTTCTTCCTGAAGAGGCACAAATTGACAGCCGAGGAGAGCTCAGGCTTGTGAACCCTGGAGTCAAGTCTGTCTCAGAAAATGTTGCCAAAATCTCAGAGGAATTATTCTGTTATGAGGATTTTTCTGACCTTGCTGCAAGTCCTTGACCTTGCACTCGGCCACCTGCAGGCCCCTCCTGGATTCTTTCCGGTCTGCTTGATGTAGTTCTGCCGCCTGCTGCAGTTTTCTTTCTCTGCTGCTGTTGGTAGCTGACTTTCGCCTGCACGCAGCTCTCGGCAGGCCACTGCTGCAGCCTTGTCATTGAGCAGAGCCCTCTGGGCTGCCAACATTCGCACTAAAGGTTGTATGTACCTCTGTAATTCTGAAGTTCTTTGGAGTATTTCTATCTGAATTTCTTTGTGGTGAAAACTCCACTGATTTGAAAGCTGAATTCTTGGTACACTGCCCCAAGAACATAGACAAAAGCCACATGCATATGATGCTACCATGTCCCTGTCTTTCATCACTTCATAAGATCCTTCCCCCAAAGCGTGAAGCGTGGAAAAGCTCTGTGTGAGCTAGAAAAGCTTGCTCAGAGCAAGGACTGAGGAAGCCTTCATGAGCAACTGTTTTAATATAAAGTAAGTTGGAGAGGAGATCCCAATAGTAAGCAACATGGGGAAATATTTCTCACCTGGCACCAAGCTCAGGGCCCGGCTGAGCTGGCCTCCCAGGCCTGTTCCTCATCCCCATCTCACTCCCACTGTAGTAATGGCTCAACCGACCCTGTCTCTCCAGGCAGCCTTTTCGAAGGGCCTTTCTGTCCCTTTACCACTACCAGCTGACTGAACCCAATGTGACTTCATACTAACGTGATGATGGCTAGTGGTTTTACTTTATAAATAACAACTTTTTATTTAAACAAAAGTCTTCTAGAGACCCCATTGTCCTAACTCAGAGGAGTCACTCACTGAGTTTGGACCTTTTTGCGTCCACCGGAGACAAGGAGGTCTTGGATCCAAGTGGATTACTGATTCTTATCTTTATGATTAATAAGGGATCTCACCATACATCTCACTTCATCAGAGAAGCCGTGAATGACTGCCTGAACTAAACCTACTCACATTCATTCTACTCACGCATTCTACTTCACTTCTCTGCATCGCAATGGTCACTATAGACTATATTTTGAGTTTCTTTATATATTAACTTACATATTACTTTACATATATTAGTGCATGAAGGTATGTATTTAGCATCTCCACCCAATGTAAGCACCACGAGAACAGGGATGTTGTTTGTCATTTTCTTGCTTTATCCCCAGCACTTAGAATAATATCTGCCATGTGGACATTCAGATATTTGCTAAATGATCAAACAAACAAATGAAAAGAGTGGCTACTCGACTGTTATTTACCATGGAAAATGGCTATAGCAAATTCAACTTGTTCCTTCAGTCCCAGCCTCACCAGTGGCTTGGAATGATGATGGAGTGCCTCTCATCTGTCCAAACAGGAACAGATAAAGCCTTTAGTGTAAGGCACCCTTTTCCTAGAAAGTTCAAATGATATTTCTGCTTTATCTGTACCCCTGAATCTCTTGCTATTTCATAGGTGGACAAACTGCTTGAAACGTGTTATCCTGATCTCATTATCATAAAAAGAATAGTGGGGCCCAATGCTGAATTAACAAAGATTGGTGAAGGGGAACAGTGGCATTCACGAAATTATTGTACCCTGAAAGGCTGAATCTCCAGAATACTGGAAACGCCCTGACAATGCTGCATAAATGCATTCACCTATGGTTTCATACGATGCACACATCCATCCCTCTCTTAGAGCAAAGTCTATTTTAATTACACCCCTGACATTCTGATTAAAGATGATAATCCTTCTGCACTGTGAATTTGTGATAAGTATGTTCAATTTGTATTTATTTTTAAAAGACAGTGCTGCCTTCTGACACACACTTGCTTGCATGGCACTATATGAAACCTAATATTTATCTGAGATTAGGTTCTGCTTAAATCCTCTTTGTCTTCGGAGTTCGCAGCACTTGCCGTGGGTTTTCTTTAGGGTAAAGGAAGAATTCAGTGTTATTTCTTTTGGCAGGCGCTGGTGACTCGGGGGATACATTCAGACTTCCTAATATTACTTTATTACATTTCAATGAAAGGGAGCAAAATCGTGCTTTAATTCCATTTTATGTTCTTGTGCTGGTCCCTGCAATGAAGGATATTGGGCTTTAGGAACTGCACGGTGATCACTGATAAAGTAAAAAGGATTCTATTCAGTCTGGGGCTGGAGCGTTTCTTACCTCTCAAGTGGAGGAAAACCGGGGTTTTGAAATGTAATTATACAAGAGTGTGGGGCAACCAATTGCAGCTCTCTTCACCCTCATCAGAGAACAAGGAACTGTGGCTCAGAGAGGGTCTCACAGTTACAAAGTCGCTGAGCTGGAGTTTGAACACAGCTCTGTCCCTCTTCCCAGCAGCCTCCCATGGATACACAGGTTCATAGCCTCTGTTCAGAATAACAACAACAACAAAAAGCAGATGTTTCTATTTTAAAAGTTGTGAACAGAGGGTTGTGCTACTTTAGCAAACAAACCCTAAGGGCTAAGCATATACCCAGAGGGTTAGTGTTGGAATCAAAGCGTTCAGTTGATATGTATTCCTTAGTATGCACAGCGGTTATTTTGCCAAGAAAATCATTGTATCTGGGAAACCAGGTATAAATGGCTAGTAATTCATTTATTGCTTTGTCAAAGACAACACTTAACAAAATGGTTTCTTCGTACTTTCTTGGGTTTTACATATTTTCAATCAAGATCAGCATCTATAGTTTTATTTGATTCATTTTACTCTTCTTCCCTCTATTCCAGTCCTCCCGCCCATTACCATCCCATCACCCATTAGAGAAACATGTAGGGCCACAGCACAGCCCTTTGTGGGGTTGGCATTGCCTTTGACCCACCCCTCCCCTGCTCTGCCCCAGGGAGGCATCCTGGGCTCCCCGACTGGAACCCCCACTCCATCCTCTCGCCATCCTGACACATTTCTGGTTGGGAGTCCAGCATCCAGCAGAGGTCAAGTCCCCAAGGTTGCAGCTGAACCTCATAGTCCTCACACCAACTAGATGATGTGAGACACCTAAGCTGAGAGTGTGGGCTTGGGAGAGAGATATCTCATAGAGATCACCTGCTCCTTTCTCTGAGAATGAAATGAAGCCTAAAGAGTGTACGTAACCTGCCCGAGGAAACACAGCTGGGTCGAAACAGGTGGACTAGAACAAGATCTCCTGTCTCCTCACCCCCACTCCCTCCACTACCCCATCAGGCGTGAAAGAGCAGCATATTTTATCTATTGACAGATTACTTATACTCTTCTTTCTTTAAAGGCATTAGCAGAAGCTTTCAATAAAAGATGAATGTATACTATAACTTAAGCAAGGTAAAGAGGAAAAAAAAGCACATATTTAAGGGAGTAGCTGGGTATTTCTCAATACCAAAGAGGCTACCTGGGAGTGCAATGCTAACTCTAAAAACTTCTATTTAGTTCTGAGTTTTCTGGAGGCCAAGTTGAAAATGGAAACACATTGAGTTACACAACACTCATTATCTAATTTAAAAGAAAGCATTTGAGGTTTACCATAAAAACTTTATCCAAGGGTTAAACTTAAGTGAAATTATCAGCCGTATGATAGTGGGCAGTGTACTCAATAACACTTTTATAAAAGATATGGGATGATTCTTGATAGAGTTAATGCTAAATCTTGGTTCTGTCTAATTCTGCATTTCTTTGGAAACCTGAAGTACTAGGGTCCAGGTTTGCACATTTGTTGTAACTTGATTTGATTCAGGGTAGAGTTTAAAGTCTTTAAAGCAATAGTTCTCAAATATTAATGTGCAAATAACTTAACTAGGAAGATTTTTTTAAATGCAGATTCACACCCTGGCTCGGTTGCTTGGAGCATTGTCCCATACACTAAAAGGCTGAGGGTTCAATCCCCAGTTGGGTATACATGAGAGGCAACTGACTGATCTCTCTCTCTCTCTCTCTCTCTCTCTCTCTCTCTCTCTCTCTCTCTCTCTCTCTCTCTCTCTCTCTCCTCTCTATTTCTCTCATCAATAAACATATCCTTAGGTGGGGATAAAAAATTAAAAAAATAAAATGCAGACTCACTGCCCTCTCCACCTCTTCCCTTAACTCCGCATATCAGGGACAGAGCCGGGGGTCTGCATTACTAACGAGCTCTGGTTTGGATGGAGCAACCAGCTGAGCACATTCTGAGAGACACCAATCGAGAAGAACAAATTGTTTCCAGGCTGCTTAGCTTTGATCAGCCCCTTTGAATAGGAATTTTCTCCCCTTAGTTGTTGATTCACAGACAACAGACGGATGTCTCAGAGGAGACAGAGGCAGTGCGAAGGCTCTGGGTTGTGGAGACTCCTATGCTTTGTACACCAGGCATACGGGGGGCAAACAGGGGTCTGCCTGGTGAACGCAAAGCTTGAGGAGTGAAGGGGGCCGTGGAAAGGGCCAGAAGTGGCAGAGGAGCTGACACCGAGCAGGCTGGGAGCGCCCGAGCAAGCCTGGGCTGCTTTGCCACTTTCTGAGGCCCAGCCTGTCTGGGCTCCGCTGTCCCTGCGGGCCTCTGTGGCTGGCCTTGCTGTCTTTGCCTACAGCTCATGGGGAACTTCCCTGGAAATCCATTCGGAAAGTTGGGGCGAAAGCAGGGGGCCATGGGCTCCTAAGGATTCATGGGTGGGCTTCAGGGTCCCTGACCCCCCTGAAATTATACACAAATATTGTGCGTGTGTATGCATAAGTATAGTTTCGTGAAAAGAGATTCACAAAAATACACAACTTTCATCAGATCCTCAAAGGGACCACACATGATCCCAAAGAGCTGACAGCTGTTGGGAGTTCCCGGTGCCGCGGAGGCCTTGAGCTCCGTATCTGTGCTGGGGTGAGCTCCCAGCACATTGCAGACCTGCCCATTGCAGACCTGCCGTCAGTTAGCTGACCACCTCGTTGGTGACAGCCAGGTCACTAAGGGTCCCTCTGCAGGAGCCACCCTCCCTGCCCAATCTGAGGAGTCTGGTAGTAAAGTTGTCAGACTTGATTTTGACAACTGGTGTTGGGCAATTAATCCGCTTTCATTGCTCATGGAAACAGTAATTTCAGGTGACAAGATTGTTATGTGCTGCTTGTTAATGGGACCTCTGGGGTCGAGAAAACACCACTGAGATGGCTCTGCCCTGTTCTTTCCCATCTCTGGCATCACCCTGGAAATCTCCAGATAAAATGTTTAGTCAGCTCCCGCTCTGAAAGCTACAGAGCGCGGTTTCCTTTCATCCCTCTTCCAAGGGCAGGATTAGAGAAAAGCTTGCAGCCTTTCCTTGCGGCCGCCAGCCCAGGCCGCCTCCACAAGCTTGCTGATCATTAACTTGAAAAGCTGGGGAATTTTCTAGCCCTTCCATTTGCTTGTTTACCCATCCAGCCAAGTTGCTTTACAACCAAGTGAGTTTTGAATAAAGAGGGTCCCAGATGATGAAATATTTGGCTCAGCTCAAGTCGTGTATTTCCATTCCTTTTCACGTCGCTGAACAAGAGGGTTCCTTTGACCGATGGGTCAGGGCAGGTCTGCCGAATGGTTCACCACGTGCCAGCTCAGATGACAGGTGGATGGAAGGGAGGTAACGCTTCTTAGCAGTTTAGGAAGCTGGGAATTGGGTGGCTATTTACTAGCTGTGCATACTGGGCCATGTGTTTGACCTCCCTAAGCCCTCATTTCATCATCTGTCAAAAGGGGATAAAAATAATAGCTAGCGCATGGGACAGCTGTAAGGACTAAGTGGTATTGTAAATGCCTGGCAGATAGCAAGAGCTCAGCGAAACAGAAAAGATAGTATCTATTATAAATACAATTCATTTCTCCTTTCCAAACCCAGATCTTATAAAGAAGTCTGAAATAGTGGAGAGGTTAAAGAAATAAATATAACACTCCAGCCCAACTTTATCGCCATGCCCTCGGAGCTTGTTAACATAGCCACATCTCATCCCATCAACCCTGAAATCCTTTTCTAAAATGCTGCAGACGAAGATAGAGATGATTACACTATCAGTTCAAATGGCTGACACCAATTTCATTGTGTATGACCACATTGCTCGAAATCAAAGATTTCATGCGAAACTGACACTCAAGAATTTGTAGGAGACCTGCTTTCTCTCCCTGGTTCTCCTTGATGAAACAAGCCAGACACTGCCATCGTGGTAATTTCCACAAGAGTTTCAGCGGTGTGTTTTTGTTCGTTTGTTTTTAGCAAAAGGTGTCTATTCTTTTTCCCTACTTCCGCATCTATCATAGGATTTTATTCCCACTCTTTAGAAACTAAATGCTAATAAATTTGCTCCTTCGTGGAGTTGATTCCTACTTAACTTCGTTAAGTTCAGATTTTATTTTAGAAGTCAGTGTAATGATTAAACATTTAAAACTCCTGGACTGTGACATTTGGAGTTTTAAGTATTTCCTTTAATATTTGTCTTCTCAAATTTCATGAAGGTTCGTACTCACCTTTATTGATATTTCCTTAGGTCTGCATTCATAGCTTTTGTTTATTTTATTTATTTATTTATTTATTTATTAACATTCATAGCTTTTATATTTACTTTAATCTTCAGCGAAACTGCAGCAGGCAAACTAAACATTGCACCAAGATGTTCAATGTCATCTAGGACTAATGGCCAGCCCTCCAGTTATATCCTCAAGTAAGAAGAGCCTCGTCTAACTGGAAATAGGAGAGAAAACTGGAGCTCTGTGTGTCCTGAATGGCAAGGATCTCTCCTTGTTCTTGACAGGCTTTCCCTTAATCTAGCCAATTGTAGAGGCAAGGAAAACAGAGAGTGCTTGAAATTATTCCCATTAACTTATTTAGATGGGGTGTTTGGTGAGAGTCCATAGAAATATGGGTTGTAGAGAAGGCTAGAGAGGTCCCTGGGTTGCATCTACATGACAGAGAAAATAACCCAAAGTACATGTGCTAGGGACATGGGGGTGTTTGGCTAATGTTTCTACACAAACGATGAACCCATTGGTTCAGTAATGGTGTCGCTTGCCCTCCTAGCTGCTGTGGTCTGTGTGACACTCCTGGACAGACTTGAATGTGACCAGATCAACTTGCCCCATGATATCCTGGTGGAGTACCAGCAACGGCCCCAGCTCCTCATCTCCAACTTCATCAAACGGCGGCTTGGACTGCGTGACCAGATGTCATAATTGGGCAGCCCAACTCTTCCCTGCAAGTTTGTAGTTCAAGTTGTCATGTTGACATTACATATCATTTGTGGCGTTTTCATAGAGTTCTCATCCACATGCTAAAATCATAATAGAGTGATTTTATAAAAACCCCTTTCTCCTAAAAAAAATGAATTTATCTTACAAGAATTTAATACATTCGTTAAGTTCAGATTTTATTTTAGAAGTCAGTCTAATAATTAAACATTTAAAACTCCTGGACTGTGACATTTGAAGTTTCATATGCAGCATTAATTAAGCTCACATCAAAATAGATCAGCCATTTGTAGACATGGTTCCCAGTCACTGTTTCAGAAGCCCATCCAGAAATTCATGATAGAATGTTGTCAGGCACTCTAGGTGTTGGTCAAGTGACAAGAATAGATCATGCACACTCAAAATATTTACAGAAAAAAACTGTGAGTGTAAGGTAGGTCTATATTAAAAAGCAACCCTTTGGGAAATATGGCATACTTCTTCCCCCTGCATGATCTCAGCACACCACGGAATAGGATTAGAGGCTTACGTTTGCCTATGTTTGTGGTTTCATCATGAAATACAATCACATTTATTTTCAAATGAAAACCCTCAGTAATGCAAAGAAAGATTCTCCTTTTTCTTCAGAAATCACAAATGATTCAATCACCTTCTAGCATTCTTTTTTTCCTTTGAAGGAGATATATTTTGAGGAGGCTGTATTTTTTATGTTATTTCCATGTTTACCTAGTAAATGGAGAAATTAGTCACAACTGACTTTAGACTTGAGTTCAAAATGTGAAAGCCTTCCTTTGGTGTGACTTTGAAGCAGGTCCTGCCCACACCCTGCCTGTCCTCCCATTCAGTTAGACCCTCTGGGAGGCGCTCTGAGTTGATGCTCCTGGGGAGCGGGGGGCTGATCTAAAGCTGAAACACTTAAGAGTTGGGGAGCATGAATGGGGGTTGAGTGCAGGAGAGCTAACAATCTTGTATAGTATGTCACGTTGTGTATATATATTTATATGGTTGTGACTCAAATAAAGTTTAACTTCAACCAGATAGAGATTATTTGCATCTTTTTACTCAACGACAATGAACAATCCCCCAAGAGGTACATCAGTTTGGGAATTTCTTTTGGCAATAGATATGTTTGGAGCACAATTTTAAGGTACCCCAATAACTGACCAAAGATCAGAACTAAAAGTTAAGTAGAGTAATATTGTCATCATTAGTGGAGTATGCACTTTGTCCCATCTTTTGTAGACCAAGTGGGAATAACCAAAATGCTCTTCATAACCTTTCAAACCCCAGAAGTTTGAACTTCTTTCTTGTCTGCTCCTAGAAAATCTTTATTTCTGTTTTATTGAGAGAAGAGGAGGCCATGGGAGAGACAGAAAAATAAAAATTACGGTTAACTCCTGACTGGGCGCGTGTGAGCCTGTGCGGTGCATCTGCATAGGTTCATGTCTGTGTTTTCATGGTATCAGCTGCACAAGCCAGAACCTTGGAAACTTCTCTGGTGATTCAGTCTCCTTCTTTCCTACTCCAATCAGTTGCCAAGACCTGTTAATTGATTCTCCTAAATACTTCTCCATTTGTTTACCAATGGAAAGCCTTCCTGGTCCTCAAACAAGTTTCCATTTGCAGCCATGACCAGCTCTTCTACTTCCATGTTTCACTCCCAAATACCAACACAGTGGAAGTTTAATGATTACTTTTTGGTCCAAAATAGACTAAATAACTTTCCCTGGCTTATTTTTACCTAGGTATAGAATATTATTTAGTACTTTGTACCCTGTGGGTGCTCAATAAGGACTATTAACCATCAGTCTCAACAACATCTCAGTCAGTTGGAATTTTATTTCTTTCTTTTAAAAATATAGTAGCTCTTGACATTTGGGACTCGTTTTGCAGAAGGTCGATAACAACCTATGGACCCACTCTGCAGGAAAAGGCACATTCATATGTCTACCCCTGAATTTGCATATCATTTCATGAGTTCACATACCTTCCTTAGGCTGGGTCATGGCAGGATACCTGTGTCCTCTATCGAAGACCACAGTGCCTGTGGGTGGCCCCTGCCACACCCCTGCCTTCTCTAGCTTCTTACAATTACTCACCCTCCAGCCCCCTTCGATCAGGGCTGGTAGCAGCTGTTCCCAGCTGCGCCATCCTTTGTTGTTCCCTAAATCCTGCTTACCCTTTGTTAACAGTCCCATCAGTAAGTTCTGTCAGTTCCCCAGTTTAATTGTGCCACTTGGTTCCTGCTGGGAACCAGAACACATTGGAGAACCCAACATTTTTTGGAAAAACAGTGACTTGAGAAACTGAAGTCATTCTATATGAAGATCTCTCCATTACAATATTTTTTCTACTGCAAAACAGAAATTAGGATTTTTGTTTTTAAACTGGTAGAGAACTTTTAAAAAGGCAATCCTTTATAAAAATATGTATTCTTGCATTTAAAAGTCCTCATGGAACTCACCAGGGCTTGCAGCTTGAGAAACACGGGTTTTGATGTATTTTCCTAGCCGGGTGCTGGGCATCACATGTATGATAGAATTGAAAGCTTGAGTCAAAGATAGATAAATGGCCTCTATTGCTTGCTTCTGAGCTACGTGTCCCATCATTCTGTCACGGAAGGAAATTAAAGTTGTCTGGCACATACTGCATTGCAGACAGCCACACTGTTCCTCATCAGGATCCTGTGTGCCTCTAGATGTCTATGCACAAATATATTTTTTTAAGATTTGATCTACAATCTTCATGTCAGGATTAGAGATAAGTAAACTAATCTTCAGTTATTAGGCTCTCACTTTGTCCCTTTAAAAAAATAATAAAGGAAGCAGGACTTTTCCTACATCTTCCAGGACGTTCTCTATCTTCAAAGAATCCTGAAATGATACCCAGTGGCTCCACAACCAACGTCTCCTAAGATGAAAACTGAAAGTACATATAATGTTCAACGTGTTTTATTATTTATTTACTTAACAGTTTTCCATTTCTCAGCTCCTTTTTTACTCCTTTCAAATAGGTGGTACTCAATATAGAATCAATTTAACATTTATTTCTCTAAAATTGAGCATAGCAATTTTCCCTTGAGAACAAAACCCCACCATTAAACCACTTCTTTCCCTCTGAAACATTAAACATAATTTAAATGTTACTTTTTCCATAATATAGCTTATATTTTAAAATCATCAGGCAAGAAACCTAGAAATGAATATCATAAATTTTATAGAGAATTAGTCAAAATTATCCCACCAAAAGGTAGTTTCTTAGGGTTATGTCCATTTTTTCTAAATGTCTAAAGTGTCTTGGAAAACATCTTATTCTCTATAGCACCTTAATCAATAACATTGTGAAGCATTGGGCATACCAGTGTTAGAGAAACTAACTGAATAATCTGATTTTTTTCTATCCCTTGTCAGAAAAGGAAAAACAGGTCTTTAAAAATATGGATTCTTCTTTTCATTTTCATATTAATTTATTTTTTATCTGAATTTAAGGTCCTTTGCATTTATATTCCTCCAGACACCACAACCAAAAACAAACAAAAAACAAACACTAAAACAAAAACCAAACAAAACAAAACGCTGTAGCAAACAAAATGTCACCAAATTCCCACTTGCTCTGGGTAAATAATCAGCAGTGACCACCAGTCCACCACTCAGATCTGTTTCCTATACTTCAGGGTCCTCCCATCTCCCTCCTTCCATCGGGACTGGGGGGTTTCACCTGTTACAGAGCTGGTTCCGTGATTAATTTAAGGTTGCAATCCATGGACCCACTCTAAGTAAACAGCAAAGGCTAAAACAGACATATTTGTAAAGGACTTTATGCAAGTTGCAATGCTAGGTGTTCTGAGAGAGCAAGACAGTCAGTTCCTTTAAATAACTCACAGCATATTAAGTTTGAGGCACTATGACAAATATGTGGCTAACTATAATTAAAAATATAATCTGATAGACTCCAAAAGAGAGATAGAAATAAAAGTGCTTTGAGGATTCAATAGAGGGAATAAGCATATGAAGGGGGAGGGATTTGAAAGGTTTCTTGGACAAGGTAAATATTTGAGATGATCTTTATTTAAGGATCATAATTTTAAAAGACTCTGGGGAGGATTTTGCCATCAAAGGGAAAAGGCATGAAATAAGACAACAAAGGAAAATTTAGGACATATGATTAGAATAGTAAAGAATCCTGTTTGGCTGGGTCTGGAAGGGTAATTTGGGGTTCTATTATTTGGAGCCTCAAGAGTCAGGTTAAGGAGATTGGACCTTATTCCTCCACAAAGGGAAGTGGTTGAAAGGCATAGAGCAGGACTGATCAGAAGTTTGTTGGAACTAAGTGGGAGGAGGAGGAGCAAGGTTGAGATAAGTACCAGTAACAAGAAACTGTGCCTGGGTGTGGATGACCAAGACTTGACCTTTCCCGCTGTTCGAGGTTAGGGGGAGGGCAGAGATGGGTTAAAGGTAAGCTGAGGCCACCAAAGACATCCTTTTCTTGTTAGACCCGTCAGCTCCCCTGCTTGTGAAGGTCAGTGCTTTCAAATTTTCACCTAAGAAATCAAGCAGCTAACATATTTCAGAATAAAAATTCCCTCTTCAGGTGAAGCTGGTGTGTTTCCAAGGTCCTTCCTTTTGTTAAAAGGCTCAGGAAAGTTCAGACACGACAGAGCCGGAGCTGCAGCTGTGGGAGAGATGGCATTTAAAGGGCTGATGAGTGAGAGATGTCAGCGATGATCTCAGCGTCTATGCAGATAAAACGCTTTATGGCTTTGTGACTAATCAAAAATCAGCTTACCCAAAAGGGTATAAAGTTCAATACATTATAAAGTAAAGGCTTAATAAAATTCTGACACATGCTAAACCATGGATGAACCTTGAGGACATTATGCTAAGAGAAATAAGCCAGTCACAAAGGAACAAATGCTGTAGGATTCCACTTATGTGAGACACTTTAGAGAGTCAAATTCATCGAGAAAGAAAGTAGAACAGAAGTTACCAGGGGCTGCGGGAAGGAAGAAAGGAGATTAGTGTTTAATGGGTGCAGAGTTTCAGCTGGGATGATAAAAAGTTCTGGAGATGGGTGGTGGTGATGGTTGCACAATAACATGACTGTACCTAATGCCACTAAACTATACTCTCAAAAAATGTTCAAATGGTAAGAACTCCTGTATGCACATTTTACTACAATAAAAAATAGTAAATCCTCAATTCTAATTTACTAACCTGCAGGGAGAAAATTCACACAATGTGGCCCAATGGCAGATGCCTGCTGGTTGGCATTTCTACAGGGGCTTCTTTGTTCTACGGGAGTGAAATGATCTAAGAAAGCTGCTTAGTAAGTGAGGAATCAGAGCAAAGGAATTGGGTATGGCAACGGCTACCAGGAGAGAGGCAGTTTTGCCTAACGCCCTCATCTTCGTTATAGGAATGTATCTGCCAAGGAGGCCTGAGCCTTTGCAGCAGCCAGTCTGGGCGACAGCACAGCCAACCACAGTTATTTTGCAAAACACAGTTCATCAGAGTCAGGAATGCAGTGAGGAAATATGACTAACACATCAGAGCTATAAAAAAGAATGATTAAATCTAAAATATTCACTAGAGAACAGAGCAGCGTGACACCAGGGAGTATTTCTACAGGATTAAAGTCGGTGACTTTAAAATGAAATTTTCTTGCACCAGCCCAATATGCGTTGCCCTTGGCATAAATGCTTGGGTGTCCCAGTGACAGTAGAAGACCAATTAATAATGTTATTTTTCTTTTCCGGTTGGTGAAGCACATATGGGACTCTGTAGGATCACAATATGCTACCAGAGAAGGAGAGTAACTGGTACAAAGTGGAAAATAATAAGAAAAAAAATGAAAGTAAATACGGAGAGGGAAGGGAGACTAGGAAGAAAGGAAGACGGCTGTGAAATAGTGTGATGAGAAGGACCAGGTCTACTGGGAGTTGTGCAAGATGGAGACCTAGACACCCCAAAACACTGGAAGCATCTACCAAAACCCCATGATAGTTCCGGAAGAGAATCAAAGCTGGCTCCTGAGAAGGAAGCGTAAAGCCAGAGTAGTGACTTGAGCAGCTACCTGATAACCCGGAGGCTTCCATTTAAAGCTCATGGAGACATGAGGCCTCCATTTGGGTGAGGTGAGGTGTGGGGACTAAGGCCCAAGAGGGGGAAAAAATCTGCCCACCTGGTCTTCAGGATTCCTTTTTGGAACTGGGGAAGAGTCCCTATGGCTATTTTTAAAAGGAGGGGGTTTCTTATTCATCATTATGAAGCAGAGTTTTATTCACTTAAAATGTCATTTAAAGATACCACTAGTACATCTTGTCTGTCTCTGTCTAGGCAACAAGGTGGGGTGTGGGGGAGAGACATAGAATCCCCTGAGAGATCCAAACTCTGTATTTGATCCTTTTTTAGGCTTGGGGTTTACATTTTTTATTATATTCCGTAAAACCCCATTTCAAGATATGAACAGAAAATTTGGCTCTAGAACAGAGTGTTCCTGGCACTGCTGGCATAAGCACATGCAAAATCATTTGGGGGAACACAGGCACACCAAGTAGGCAGGGGATTCTCACAAAATAGCCAGCTTCGGTGAAGGTGAGCTCATGATAAGAAGTGACAGAATAAGCAGGTAACATTCATATGGGAGGCCCAGACAGTGGACACAAGGTGCAAGAGAATTAAATGAAAAACATGTATTACTAGAAAGGGACTTAGAAAGTGACTACAAAGAAATTATCTTTAAAACAAGTAACACTCTAATAGGAGTAATTAAAGCACAGAGATAAGAAATGCAAAACGACAAGGCTACTTTGAATGATGTTGATGATAATAATAATATACAGCACTGACCACTTGTTAGGTGTTTTTCTAAGTGCTCTGCAACTGTTAATTCATTTAATCCTCACAACAATCCTGTCTTTACTGCATTATAAAGTATTAGTATTTTTCCGTTTTATAGATGAGAAAACGGAGGCACACAGAGATTAACTAACTTGTACCAGGCCACAGATCTAATAAGGACGGGGATGAAATTTGCAGACATTCTTTATCAAATGCCTTAGTTCCTTTCAGGCTGCTGTAGCAAAAATACCATGGGCTGGCCCTAATCGGTTTGGCTCAGTGGATAGAGCGTCGGCCTGCGGACTGAAGGGTCCCAGGTTCGATTCTGGTCAAGGGCATGTACCTTGGTTGCAGGCACATCCCCAGTGGGGAGTGTGCAGGAGGCAGCTGATCGATGTTTCTAATCGATGTTTCTAACTCTCTATCCCTCTCCCTTCCTCTCTGTGAAAAATCAATAAAATATATTTTAAAAAACATACCATGGACTGGGGTGGCTTAAACAACAAACATCCATTTCTCACAGTTCTACTGGTGGGGAGAACTAAGATCAAGGTGCTGATAGACTCAGTGTCTGGCCGGGCCCATTTCCAGGCTCACAGACAGCCGTCTGTTCACTGTAACCTCACATGGTAGAAGGGGCAAGGCTGCTCTCTGGGCTCTCTTTTACACCGGCACCGAAACCATTGTATGTGGGCTCTCCCTTTATGATTTAACCACCTCCTAGAAGCTCCATCACCTAATACCATCACATTGGAGGTTAGGATTTCAACATATGGTGTTTGGGAGGACACGAACTTTCAGTCTCTAGTACCAGAATACAGGGTTGTTAAACACTACACTAAACCAAGAACCAAATTTTACTTCCAAGTGAAATTTCAAAATTTGAAAATTATAAAAAATGAAAAAATTTGTAATTGTAAAGAACACTTGGTCAATGAGTTAAATAGCACATTAAGCACAGCTGAAGAAAGAATTAGTGAAGTATAAAATAGAACTGAAAAAACAATCTGAAAATGCAGCACCAAAAGAAAAAAAGATTGGTAATATAAAAGTGAAAGTAAGAAACAAAAAATAAAATGAGAAGACCCAACATATTACTAAAAGAAATTGCAGAAAGAGAGAATAGAAAGAACAATAAAGAGGCAATATTTAAAAATCTACTGACTAAGAAATTTCCAGAACTGGTACAAGATATGAATATTTAAGAAGCACAGTATAAAGGTAAATCACACATGAAAATATTGCAGTGAAACTATTAAAGGAAACTAAAAGAAAATGTTAAAAGCAAGCATAAAAAGAGAGAGGGGGGTTCTCTACAAATGAATAGATCAGCAGCATATATCTCAACAGCAGTAATAGAATCTAAAAGATTCTGGATTATCTAAAAGATAATATCTTCAGTGTCCTGAGGGAAAATATTGTCAAGCTAGAATTTTATACCCAGGCAGAATATCATTAGGTATGAGGTCAATGTAGAAATAGCTTTTAAAGCAAAGGTGAAGAGAGTTCCCTACCCTTAGATTCTTACTAAAAGAACACCTAGATACGGTAGGTCCTCGGTTTATGTTGGAGATCCATTCCTACAGTGTGGTGTAACGCGATTTTCGCTGTAAGTTGGAACCCACCTACATAAGCACCTACGTCACTCACATGGAGCACATACACAGCAGTAATGAAGTGAAACAGTAAAAAAAAAAAAAAAAATTAAAAGAAATATAACAATTCCTGACCTTTACTTGTGGTAAATAAATAAAATAAAAAACCATAAAGCACATATGTACATATGTCGAAATAACAGAACTTTTTTTTATATAAATAAATGGAAGATGGCGATGTAACCATGAAACGACATACGTCGAGTCCAACGAAACCTGAGGACTGCCTGTAATGTACTTCAAGGAAACTAAATTGAATTCAGAAGGATGTCTAAAATTCAAGAAGCAATGGTGAGCAAAATATTGGTAAAAATTGACTGAAAAATAAATTTGGAGGAATTAAAAATCAGTACTAGATAACACTAAAATGGAAACTGAAGTGTGATCAGCTGAAGGGATTTAAGGACCCACCATCGTTGGGGAGGAGAGTGGAGGTCTGGAAAGATGTTAGACTTTATTTAAGTTATTTGTGTATTAATTTTTTTTTCTTTTTATAAATGTCCTCCCCCACTCCAGTTTTATTGAGCTTGTATTAAAATATTAAGGGCTACCAGCAAAAGAATTGACATTTAATGTTGAATATCCAATAATTAGAGTGGAAAAGAAAAGAAAAGAAAACCTGATTAATATAGTATAGAGAAGAAGAAAAACAAGAATGATTAGAAATAGCATGGTAAACAGGGAATAAAATATAAGATATCAGAAATAAATATAAATGTACCCATACACAGAGTAAGTGTAAGCTGACTTAACTCAGTTAAATGACAGATACTCTCAGATTGAAAAGTAAAACAAAATCCAGCTATATTCTGTTTTTGAAAGAATTTCTAAAACATAATGACACAGAAGTTGACATTTAAGAGGGAGGAAAAAAAAAGTACCAGACATATTTCCAGCAAATGGAAAACTAGGTATTAAAAAAATCCCTCTGCCATGCAAAACACCCAGATCTGGACAAACCACTTTACTAAAGTAAAGAAACTTTAAAAGGTATCTATAATAATAAAAGGATAATATGCTAATTAGACCAGACATCATTCCAGATGTCCTTCCGGACGAAGCTGGGGCTGGAGGGAAGCCTTGGTCCCAGGTGCCTGCCGGCAGCTGGAGCGAAGCCTGGGTACTGGGTGCCTACAGGCAGCCGGAGGGAAGCCCAGGTCCCAGGTGCCTGCCAGTGGCTGGAGCGAAGCCCAGGTCCCGGGTGCCAGAGGGAAGCCTGTGCCAGCAGCCAGGGGAAGGAAGGCCCACTCTTGCATGAATTTCGTGCATCGGGCCTCTAGTTATCTATGGATATAAAAGCCTAAGTGACCGAATGACCGAACAACCAAATTACCAAATGACCGGTCAACTGGTCGCTATGATGCGCACTGACCACCAGGGGGCAGATGCTTAATGCGAGAGCTGCCCCCTGATGTCAGTGCGCACCCACAGCCAACCTCCTGTGGCCGGCCAGCCTCCTGCGGTCCCTGCCTGGCCCTGATGACCCCGATCGGGGCTGCTGGCCAACCTCCCATGACCCCTCCCCCCACCGGCCAACCTCCTGCAGCCCCAATTGGCCCTGATCACTGGACAGACCAAGGGACCCCACCCATGCATGAATTTGTGCACCAAGCCTCTAGTTAAGTTCATAAGAAATGAGGGGACATCCTTCAGAGACAGAGAAAGCAAAGAGGCAGCCCGCAGCTCAGAGGTAGAGAACATAAACACAGAAACTGGTGCTGTTCTGGGTCGGGGTCAGGGGCCTGCAGCCTGGGAGCTAGCCCCTGCCTGCCTCCTGCTGTTGTCCTGTGTGATGGGAACCAGCCAGGCTCAGCGTTCACATACTGTCTCTGGTGCCTGCTGCCCTACAACAGTCCAGTTGAGTAGTTACGACAGAGATCACATGACCCTCAAAGGTGAAAACCCTTACTATCTAGCCCTTCATAGAACAAGTTTTCTGACTCCTGTTCCTTGGGCCTAGAGATATGGGGGTTATTGGCCACTGGGGTGGCACAGGGTGAGATGCAGAAACAGAAGCCCAGGACTTCGGTTCTGTGCACAGTGAGATGAACTGCAGACCCCCCACACGTGAAATGATTCTGTTCTCTGTAAAAGAATGGGCTGCGGGGAAATCTGCCTCTCTGCACAGGGCACGCATGAGGAGACCTGTTGGCCTGTGACCCTGCTGTGGATGGGTTACTCTGAGCTGGACAGCCACTACCTGGACTCACACTGCCCACCACGAAAGCAGCCTGCGGGCTCAGGAGCCCACTCCCAGAGACATTTTTGCAACGCTTCCCAGCTGTGCTGTAAATGAGCTGTCACCAGCACGTCCTCCCTGTGGTTTCTGTGCATTTTTTCATTCACTGTGGTAGACTCCTGTGTGGTCCAAGCCAACACCCCGGGTGACAGTTGTTGATGTGAATGTTCTGGTTACAAAGTTGCATATGCTTGAAGTGATCTGTCCCTAACCCCAACTTCCTTATTTTCTATTACTTTTAATGCACAATATTACAGTGTGCAGGTATTTTCATATACCCACACACCAATGTTCCTTTTGGAAAACCTGAATGCAGTGGAAACACCTGAATTCAGATACGTTGGGTTGAAATATTTTATTTCATTGAATAATGTGTTTGGATTTATTTTTTTAGTAGAATGATTACACTAAGAACTATTTTTTTCTAAATCTATATTGAGATGGCTCTATGCCTGAAAACTGTTCTCGTTCCTGAGCGCTCTGTATGTTTTTGCCTAGGCATTTGCTTGTAGGAAATTTTGGATAGTGACTGAGTAATGAGAGGAGGTATGGGGCACCTGACTGTGCCCCATTCATGTCATACTGGAGAAGAGATGGACAAATAAAGTTGGGTTTAGTGCAGTGAATTCTTGGTGTCCCCAGCACAGTACTCTTCAAAGATAAATAGTTCTCTGGAGAAGGGTGCCCCATCACAGCTTCTGATGGGTACTTTGGTGGTACCTGGGGGCAAGTCAAACCCAGCAGGAAGGGATGGATCTCTCCGTTTTCCCTGGAGCCCCTCCCCAGGCCCAATCAATAGTTCTGGGAAGACTCTAAGGCAGGGGAATAGTTTCATCCTTGGAGCCTGAGAGCCGGAGCCTGGCCTTCAGGCCAAGAAGACACCTAGGCGATGCCGAGGAGAACGGTGGCTGGTGGCAGGCTTCCTGTGCAAGAGCTGACCTGTGGTCACATCTAGTATATCAGTTCTTTATCTCTCTGAACAGCATCTCCTCTTAGAACCCAAGCTGTCAATAAATGTTGTGAATTGTTACAAGCTGATCATAGCTCATAGGGTGTGGAATTAAGGAAATTCCATGTTCATGCTTAGAGCAAAGTTCGGAGGGAGACCAGCAAATGCCAAAGTGAGGCAAATATGAGATGGCAAAAAATGATCTGCGGGGCAGTGGGGTTGGGGGGGGGGGGGCACAGGCTCTGAGATGCCACGCTTCAAGCAGGACACATCCTGTAACATGTAGGGGGCTTGCTAGGGCACTTTCTCGGCATTTCTTAAATCACGCCATTATAATCCATTTGAGTCCATATGCAGTAAAAACCCAAAGAAGAGACATCGCTGACTTGTGGTTATGTCCCATCATATTCCGAAGATGCCCAACAAAATTCTAGATATTTATGACAAGAGAAGGATGGTCAGACTGGCAAATCCTGAGAGTAGCAGGCAGTAGAGTTCAAGGTTTAGAAGCCAGTTTATAGGGCTTTAAATCTAGGCTCTATGAGCTGTGTAACATTAGGCAAGGCAAGTCACCTTATTGTGCCTTAGTTTCCCTCACTATACAATAAGGCCAACAATAGTGCACATCTCATAGGTTGTTGTGCATAGCAAATTACTTCGTACATTCAAAGCAACAAGAACGGTGCCTGGTATGCAGTTAGTGCTCAATAAATGTTGGCTGTTCCCATTAGAAGTTCAGGCAAAGGACTAGAATGGTCAAGGATTTGTTGAGTATTGATTCACATATCTGCTGTTACACAACTAACCACCTTAAAAGACTATTGTGGTGTGTGGTTTTTTTTTGTTTTTTTTTTTATGATTTCTCCTAATTCCATGGGTTGACTGGGCTCAGATAGATGGTTATCCTGGGGCTCTCACTGGTGCTCTGGTGTCTATGGTCAAAGTGGCCATATGGCGGCTGGGACAGGAGTCATTTGGGGGCCTGACTGTGCAGGCTGGTCCCAGATGATGTCTTCCCCTGTGGCTGGTGCTTTATGTCCCGCCCCATGGTGTCTCTCCCCACAGAGCTCCTCATTTTTTAGGGCTCCCTATGTGGCCTCTCCTCCAGCCGGGTAGTTGGACTTCACACAGCAACTGGCTTCTGAAAGCACAAAAGCAGAAACCACAGGCCTTTGCTAACGCTTGGGCCCAGCATCACTGGCACAGCATCACTTCTGCCCATTCTATTGGTTAAAGAAGTCAGAGACCACCCAGATCCAATGAGGGGGGGTGGGGCGGGGAACAACAGAGGGGCTTGCTTGCTGGGCGGTATGGTTTCTCGAGGTTGTCTTTGGTGACAGCTACCAAAGTGGACATGTGGAGATGAGTGTGGAGAATGTGTTTCTTTCCAAATGAAGGATGGATAAGGTGTGAGTCCCAGTGACTGAAGTGAACAGAGACAAAGGCCTGGCATAGAGAGAGCTAGGCCGGGGAGGAACAGGGTAGACTGTTGGCAGAACTCCGTGCAGGTGATTGGAGGCAGATGAGTGAAGGTAGGCATCACAGGAGCTGGAGGTTTTGGTGACAGAACACAACCTCTGCGTCCTGGAAGACCACAGGAGCAAAACCATCACCAAGGAACCAGAGAAGCAGCCACAGACAGGACCTGGGCAGCAGACCAGGCCCTGGGCACAGGTGACGGGCTGACAAGAGGAGCAGCAACCTCAGGGCCTCAACGCGGAGCGAGGGGGGAGCGTCCTTCTCACCCCCTGTTGGGGATCCAGGTTGATCACAGATTCTGGAAGAGCACTAAGTGTCCTAATTGGGATTCAGAAGCACTTCATTTGGACAAGAGGAAAGGAGAAGCTAGAGGCAGGCCAGTCATCACACCTTCGCGCTCAGGAGTTATGTTTATTTTCATCTCTATGTCTGCTTGCCCAGGGCTTCCTTTGTAGGTGGACCTGCTTCCCCAAACCTCTAAGGGAACTTTGCAAGAGGGAAAGGAATAAATGAATTCAGAGTTCAGTTTTCCTCCTTAAGTGACAAGGATCAGAGACTCCACTGATACCCACTTTCACTTCACCTCACACCTGATTTATTCTAAATAACTATAAATGGCTTCCTCCATCCCCTCTTTCCCCAGATACCATCCAACTTGTACCCGGTTCTCATATTAGCCTTCCAGAGCACTTTGTTCCTATGCCCAACAAAGCTTTTACTATTTTGTAACGTCGACATGATAAAGGTTAAACATCATAGGCTGTTATTCAAGGGTCCATAGGCTGGCATCTGAGAAGAAGGGGGCTAGGTTAGAGGATGATGGAAGGGAAACGCACAGATACCAATAGGTACTGCTTTCTAGCTTTAATAAGCCTGAAAGGGGACAAACAACACAAAAGAAACATCTGAATAGTGTATCATGTCCTCCCTCATGGCACAGACCAAGGAGGTGACAATGGTTGGTCAGCAGCACCAGGTCGGAACAAAAGGGCTCCTGGAAATTTATCTTCCCTTCTGGAAGGGCCCAATCACGTAGAAAAAAAAACACCTTCTGCTACCTTGTAAAGCCTCTCAACAAGCCACGCCACTTAGAACAAGCTTCCATGCCTAAGGTTTGAGTTCTGGGTCCCAACATCCTTGCTGCATAATATTCTACCACCTTATTTTTTTTCCCTGTGCCTGCCCACAGGTTATTCATTTCCTTTCTCTAAACTGTGTAGAGGACTAGGAGATTTTCCATTTCTCCACAGAGAAGTTTTCTGAGGATAATCGTGGTCATGCTCAACCACAGAAGTCTTCTGCAATGTGTGGATTTCAGGTTTTCACTTCAGACGCATATGCCACACAAGAAGTCTACTATAAAACTCCCCCTACTCTACAACCCTTTGGTCCATTCAGACCCATTCTGTTCCCTTCACTTCCTGGTTCCTTCTTATTCCTGTGCACTAGGTGGAAAGAGACAGGAGGGAAGGCGTGAAGATGCCAGCTGATCCCGTGTCCCAAGAAGCTGAGGGGTTGGATCACATCCGTCAGGGAAGCAAGTATGACAAGAGGTGTCTGCTCCGTACTTCTCTCATAGCTACTGCCTTTTTCTTGTATTTTTTTCTTAAATGTGTGAGACGTTTTATCTCCTCAGCCAAATTCTGAGCATGCTTTAGGAAGAGAAAGAATTTATTTTAAACTATGTCTGTTTGTACCTTGTCTATTTCTTTTTACTCA
The DNA here is from genome assembly GCF_027574615.1 of Eptesicus fuscus. Taxonomy (NCBI): domain Eukaryota; kingdom Metazoa; phylum Chordata; class Mammalia; order Chiroptera; family Vespertilionidae; genus Eptesicus; species Eptesicus fuscus. The sequence goes on from NC_072483.1 coordinate 37,387,014, forward strand.
GGGTAGCTATAGATAATTGTTGGCCATAGGCAAAGGCAAAATTCATACAGATCACCCATCCGTCCATTAATCCATCCATTCATCGAGTCAAAAAACCTTTATCAACTGACCCCAATCCACCTCACACCCCTGCTGGGTGCTGCCCATCACAGAAGATGGTTTATGCAGGTTTGGAACTCTTAGATCCCCCATGCCTGATACATTGCACCCTATAAAAATTCATATTTAAAAATCATTATTCCAAAAGTAATACTGGCTTGTGATACACATTAAAACAGTATAGAAGGGTATAAAGGAAAAAGTAAAGCTTCCCTAATCTTCACTCCACCTAACTTCCCATTCCAATCACCCAGAAGTAACAGTTGCCAACAGCTCCTTATATATCCTTCCAGAAATGTGCATTCTTTTGCACATAGGGAGGGTCATTCTATAGGTATTGATCTGTCGCTACTCCCTGATCTTCACCTATACAATGTATCTTGATTTTCTTTTCAAACACCATACAATTTACCCACTTAACGTACATAATTCAATGTTTTTAGAAAGTTGTACAACCATCACCACAATCCTCATTCTTTTTCATGGCTGCAGAGACTTTATTCAGTAAATATTTGTTGAATCAAATTAAACCCTAGGTTTGGACTGAGAAAGCAGGGAGAAGAGCAAATTGTCTAGAAACATTGAAATGCAGAAGCCCTGAGGCTTCTACTTTGATGGCAGTTTTAAGCAACAGTGTTATGGTGATATGGCAACATGGATGAGAAAATACTCTCTTCACATTATCTGGATCTTTTCTCTCCAGATAGCATGGTCCTAGCCCATGTGGACATAAACCCATGTAACTTGTGCTGGATTTCCTTTAGCAAGTCAAGAATTTTCACTTCCAAGTAAAGTTTTACTTCATTTTAGTAGATTCAAAAATAAATATTACTTTTAATCATCATCCCAAACTAAGTTAGTTCATAGTAATAGTAACAGGACATCTTGTGCAGCATTTGTTTTAAATATACTGTGAAGGTAAGCATTTGAAATTAATACAATATTTATAAAATGTCTAAAGAGATGTAAGCAAATTGCTTTTGAAATTGTTTATAAATATTAGGAGTTTTAAGCATATGTGGTGCTAAGTAATATTAACATGTCTGGGAAAATGTGCAAAATAGAAGGAAAATAATACCACTACTCTTTCCCACACTTACATTTCCACATATAAAATAACAAATTCTCTGAGAGAAAAAAAAAAGGTAATTGGTAAAATTAGTAAGGCCTACAATGACATTAAAAGCATGTACTCAAAAACAAACCTAAATCGGTTTAAACAGTGAAAAACACAAGGCTCAAATACTCTTGAAAGTAGAAAAGGAAAGGAACACAGGCAGTTTTTAGTGTAAAAAGAGAAATTCCCAGAGAGGTTGAAAAACATCTTTCTAGAGATTTTAAAAACTTGGTACGAACAGGACAGATTTGATGCCACATTCCTCTCTAAGGATTGAGACTATTCCACTAGAGGTCATGCAGTTAGTGAATTCTATTATTATTATCCAGTCCCGCATTGAGTCTCAGAGTGAAATATTCACTGTTCCTAAATCTCAATGAGTAAGTTCCTGAACATTTTCTCCCTCAGGACCTCTCTGGTAGTTGGCAGCATCTATCAAGTGTTCATCCTCAAATGCACCAGCAAGCATACAACTATTTTTCCGAAACACATCGATCAGATGTCAGAAACAGTAGAATACTCAGACCTTTTTTTCTTCATAGGTCAAACTTCATCATTTCTGGGATTTGACTGAGATCTTAAACAGTCTGTATCTTAGAGCCATGGCCGGGTATCAGTTGTGGATTCGATCCCCAGTCAGGGCACATACAAAAAGCAACCAATGAATGCATAAATACTGTAAGTGGAACAACAAGTCGATGTTTCTCTCTCTCCCCCCGCATTTCCCTCTCTCTCTAAAAATCAATCAATAAATTTTAAAAGTCTGTATCTTAGATTTTCCTCTTGAGTTTTCCAGGCAATGTCTTAATTTTAAAAACTCTTCAATTTCCCTAGGTTTCCTTCAAAATGGCTTGTTACCTTCAGCTAAATAGATAATGAAGTTATTTTAATGATGGCAACATAAAACCCAAGAAAATAGATGTCCCATAAAACAAACAAACAAAAACTAAATAAATGTCCGAAGAAGGAAGCCCTACTACTCTTTTCATGATTTTAAAAAATATTATTTAGGACTTCGGATATGGACAAGTGGGCTGAACTCTTTGAGCAGAAAGTAATTTTTAGTTGGCCTTCCTCCCATTACGAGTATGTTAAAAATAGTATTTAGCAATTAAGAGTCTGTTTTTAAAAATGGAAATGTTCTCTTCTTTCTACTTTCTGAAGAGGGAAAATGATAACTGAGAGGGCAGATTACAGAGCTGGAGAGATTATCTATAGAGGGCATGAGACCTGAGAACTCAAACAGAGCCAGGAAGTACCCACAGGAAATTGTTTCAGTGGAAACTGAGAGCTTTACACTTTCTAATAATGAATGAGTACAAAGAGTTGGCAGTCAAGTCTGAAGGGCCAAAGAAGTCTGGGCCCCATGAATTCCCACAATGACTAGTCAAATCTCACTTCTAGGACAAAGGCCCACAATGCCGAGAAACTGCTGCAAGGAGAATACAATTGAGCAGCACAGAAACAGCAGAATCAAAGGAAATAGCAGGTAGAGAAGGACATATCTCCAGAAAAGAAGCTGCCAACTTTTTTTAACCGTGCACAAATACAACTTAACAGAGAATTTCAGAGCTGTAGAATTAGAAGAACTATTTTGAGCCACAAATAATTCTAAAAGTTAAGCAAATTAATTTCAAGTAGAAATGAATAAAACAAAGGATCAGATATTAATGTTGATATAAAAAAACACAGATTAAGCAGCATAATAACATCCCTACAGATAAGAAATGAGCACCAGAGAGACATTACTGCAATATAGGTTAACATTATAAGCTGAAAGTTAAAATCCATAAAAATGATATAAGGTATGAGAGCATGTTAATCAGAATTAGGAAAACTCAGGAATTAGGTGCTATATTCTCAGGAAAAAATTATAGATAAAAGGAAAACATTTCAGAAATGAGACAACTAAAAAATACCCCAAATTAATGAAAGATATAACAGATAAGGCCTTAAAGAAAATAAAAGCTAAGAAATAAAAAAACAAAGACCCAAAATAATTTTCTATTTTTAAAATATACATTTTATTGATTTCAGAGAGGAAGGGAGGAGAGATAGAAACATCAATGACGAGAGAGAATCACTGATTGGTTGCCTCTTGCACACCCCACACTGGGGCTCGAGCCTACAACTTGGGCATGTGCCCTGACTGGGAATTAAACCATGACCTCCTGGTTCATAGGTCAATGCTCAACCACAGCCAGGCAATTTTCTATTTTTAAAAAATGAAATCATATTTTTCAAAAATGTTGATGTCATTCTCAACAAAATACTAGCAGACTGAATTCAGCAGTATATTGAAAGCGTTGTATACAATGAACAAGTGGGATTTATTCCTGGAATGCAAGGATGATTCAACATATGAAAATCAGTCTATGTAATACACCACATTCACAGAATGATGGTAGAAAAACTACATGATCTTGAAGATATCTGAGAGAAAGGGCATAACGAAAAAAGAGAAATTATCATGAAGTTGAGAGGGGATGAAACCCAAAACACACTTTGGTGTTTGATAGAGAGAGAGTTGCTCCCACTGCTAGAGGAAGCAAAAGGAAAATGCAGACTTGGATGTACTAGTATTTGCAGATTTGGTGGTGGGGACTTAAGGGACTTCCTACCAGATGGAAGGATTCCAGTCTTTCCACACAGTTTGAGACAAATAATGAGGTGGAGTTGAACAGGCTATATCTTTATTAACTGTGGGATTGAGAGTAGTGGTTTCTAATTTTGGGGGGCCATTAATAAATACATTTTTGTTTTTATCTACTATATACACACGAATAGGTGAAATCGAATTTCATGGCACAGTGCTGATTCCTATTGGGTATGTATTGTTTTCTCTTTTATGCCCACCTGAAAAGCTAGACTGACGAAAGTCTAAGTGAAGCAGAGCACAAGGACTGGGGGGAGGAAAATAAAAGGGACGATAACCTATGTCAGGGTAAATATGACTCCCAGGCAGGGACTACCCTTGCTACCACAGAAATTCCTATAAAATAGAGATATTTAATCAGAAACTGGCTAAATAGACTGTTTCTGATGAAATTATACTTTTAATAACTTGCTTTCTTAATATTCTTTTCTTCGGTTTATTATGAATTTATGGCATTGACCTAAAAGTATATAAACACTTATTTACAGTGTAGAGAATGGAAACATCATAAAATCTTGGATGATGTTTGGAAACCCCCCACCCTGTCAGCCTTCCTATCCCCAAGAGGGAATCATTACCTTGATGTTAGTGTTAATCATTTGCCTATTTTCCTCGATTGTTTCACCACCTACCCTTAAACATTATAGGTTAGTTTGGTCTGTTTTTGTACTTCAGATAAATAAAATACAACACAGTATGTATACTTTTGCATCTGAGTCCTTTCACTAAATATTATGCTCATGTTAATTTTTTTCATTTTTATCTCTATTTGCAATTCCATATATGAATATAACACATTTTTTATATCTATTTTACTATTGATGAACATTTGGCTTGTTTTCATTTAGGAATCCCAATCCATGTGTCCTCATACACATATGCAGGGGCTCCTCAAGGGCATATATTTAGGAATAGAATTGCTCTATCCAAGTGTATAAACAGTTACAACTTTATCTGATAGGTCCGGACTTTTCCAATTTACACTTTCACCACCAGTGGGTGCTTCCTATTATTCTGTAGGGTGTTACTGATATCGTTAGGTTTCTTGGTATTGGTGCCAATCTGGTGGATGCATATTGGTATTTCATTGGGTTTTTAATTGGTATTTCCATCTTTTCATATGTTTCTTAGCCACTTGGATTTCAGAATTATTTTATTTTGTTTCATTTTTTAAAATGCTGGTCAGGACTCACTAAATTAATTTAATGACTCACAGTTGAAAAACAAGTGATCTATGGCATATTATTCTACCTTTCTGAACCTGTTTCCTTATCTGGAGAAATGGAAATAAGCTCATAAGGTTGTTATCATGGTCAAAGAAGACTTTATATGTAAAGTATATTCATGGCACTGAGCATACAGTGTGTGTTCAACAAATGGTACTATCATAAATACTGTTTTTAAAAAATGAAAGAAAATTAATAAGGTCTGAGTCAATAGCTACACTGCTTCCGCATAACCTCAAATATGAACTCCCTGTGGCTCTCAAAATAGTGGCACCCCCTCCTGCTGTACATCACCAGCTACTCGTATTTGTGTGGTTCTTTAGAAATAGTAAAAAGAAAAAACTTATGCTTGACTTATATTTGAAACATTGCCTTTCTATAAAATCATCTAGATATTTAATAGATAGTGAAACTTTTGATAGCATTCTAAATATTATCAATGTTAAAATATTCCTTCCAAACAGCCATACACATTTTTCCCCTAACCAAAATAGATATTCTGATGTCTGAAATGCTATTTCTAATTTCTAATTTATTCTTATGGGCTAATTTGCAAAATGAGATTGTCTTGGATGATTGGTTTGCAGTAAACATGGTATACCAAATTGGTTTCTAAATTTAGAGAAAGGTTGAGTCTTCTATTATAATAATCAAGAAACAATAGAAGTATTAATGGTAATGAAGCTTCCATGATTAAAAAGTTAAATTCTGAAAATAGCAAGCAGAAATGATTGTTAGCAGGTAGCAGTAACATAAATTATAATTCTCGCAAATGGTTATTTTGATCTCTTTTTATGGGATAAGGCAACTTCCAAATTGCAATTTACTAAATGCTAATATATGTACCAAATGTGTCATAATTAAGTTCCATAATGTTGGAGAATTTAGTACCATTAAAGAAACAAAGATATTGGAAATAGTGCATAAAATTCTAAGAATCATTTTTTTAAAAGGCAAGGCTGTTTTAATAGATGCTATGATTCTATGTCAATATTTTTAAAAATTTTAGAAAGCAGTAATCATTGTTATCCATATAAATGTATTCAGAGAAAAATTTTGTTTACATTTAATAGGATTTGAAGATGAACTCTAGGTTTTAAATACAGTAGATTCCATGTCCTTTCTTGGTGGTTTTTGAGGACTGATTTTTGGTAACATCTCTTTGGCATAAAAGGTTTTATGAAGTCCAGCTTCTCGAAGGGCTAACTCAAAACGAAGTCTAGGGTCAGAAATTATCTGTAGAAATAAAGTACAATGTAAATAAATAGCAACTCATTGAACTACAGTAAATAGTTTAGTGCCATATTTCCCTAAGCTGCATAATTTGTTTTTGCTAGATAAATGACTAGATGACAGTAAATTTTGTGCATACAGTGACTATATCATGGTTATTTTTACTGAAAACATCCAAACCTTTTTGACAGTGCCACTTTCCAGTGAATCAGTGGTTTCCAACAAAAGGTGTATAGACTGTTGCATAGTAGATGAGTCAAAATACAAAACATTAGAATTATTAAAAGATGAGATGAAAAAAGTTTACTTTCAATAATATCATTGATTCATTATTTATGGATGGCTGGAATATGCAAATATAGACAATCACTAATTAAAATAAAATAAATCTAAACCACAACCTTCTGCATCTGCCTTTAAACAGACATTTTAATTTCTCCATCACTTGGCAATATGTAAATTAAGTTTAAGCACATGGCCACTACCTGAAAAACAAAAATCAATAGAACCTTCTTCCCAAGCCAGATTTCTATTTCAAGCAGAACTAGAAAATGCTTCCATCTATCTGACTCTAAGTGGGACTAGACATACGAGTAGTTCGATTTCTGTGTTCACTTATAGCTGATTGGACTTTACTCCTCCTTCTGTGAATATTAAATGTCAGGGGTGCCGTTTGCAATGATAAGAAGGTAGTCACATGTGGATTTCAGCTAGGGAAGCATTTTACTTGGATTTAAAGTCCCCCTAGAGCAGGTACGGAGAACCTTTTTTTCTGCCGAGGGCCATTTGGATATTTATAACATCATTTGAGGGCCATACAAGATTATCAGCTTAAAAATTAGCCTGCTATATTTGGTCAAACATTTCATTAATTCACTCCAAATGCCTTGGCAGGGCCAGACCAAATGATTTCGAGGGCCTTAGAGGGCCCTCGGGCCAGACCTTCCCCACCCCTGCCCTAGAAGATTGGATAATAAGCTGTTGAAAGCAGCCCCTCCTTGAAGGAGCTCTTTCATAGGGGTAATAAGATTATACCCAGATAACTACCGTTTGTGGCAACATGTGATAGATACCCCTAAGTGGTACGTCTCTTGGTGCCGGTGAGACTAGCATGGTCTCAGGTAAGGAGGAGCACCGAGCTAAAGTCCAACATACTCTTTTCTAAAGCAGATGGGGGAGGAAGAAAGATTGAGCACGAAAGGAAGGAACATGCAAACTTAGAGGTCAAATCGGTCCATTTGGAATCACCATTGGGGAACACTGGAAAAGGACACTGCTTTCTTCCCCTGGGACTTGAATTTGAAAGGCTTTTGGGCTCTGCCAAGGAGTCTGGAGAGCTACTGAGGTTGTATTTGTTTCTGTTTGGGGCATGGAATTAATATAATCACTGTCATTATATAAAAAGATGGATCTTATTGTAAGTTCAGGATAAATTAAGAAGGCAAGGAAAGAAGAGATGGAAGCAGAGAGAGTGGTTAAGGTGGCTACTACAATGGTCTAGACATGAAGTAATAAATATGCCTAAACTAGGCTGGTAGCAAGGAAGAGATAACTGTCAGAAACACTGAAGGGAAGAATTAATAGAACTTGGCAACTGGTCAGATTCCGGGACTAGGGGCAGTGATGCATACAGTCAAGAATAATACAGAGATTTAGGTCTGACAAGCAACATATGTGATCCTTAGCCCTAGGTTTCTCCTCCTCTGCTCCAATCCAGGCTCCCTGGTCCCTCTCACCTACTTCCGGTGGTTCATGCTCCACCTGCATGTGTTCACTCCTGTTCAGCTCCTGGGGGGTGAGGTTTAAACTGCTTTAATTATTCTACTTTTTGAATAAACAAAGTGAAATGGAGATCTCCTTTGAATACTGACCACAATCTTCCCAATTTCCCAGAGGCAGCCAATCGGTTTCTTGTAAATGTGTACTAGACATTTTCACCCAACACATGACTTGAACAAAAGTTCTCTCTTCCCAAATCTGTTTCTCCTTCTATATTCTTACACTAGAGGCCCAGCACACGAAATCGTGCATGGGTAGGGTCCCTAGGCCTAGCCTGCGATCTGGGCCATCTTCTGCCCGCTCGCCAGTCCCCAGTTCTGCCCCGCCACTAATACCCACCCCAGTTCCCCGTGGTTCCCCGTTGGCCATCCAGTGATCAGAGCCTGCAGGCTCGGGGGAGGGACCAAGAGGTGGTCAATGCACCTAATAGAAGCTGGTCAATCGGTTGTTCTGGTCATTACGCCATTATGGTCACTGGCCTTTTATTATATAGGATGGTTGATGGCAGCAACACCAAATACTTACCATTTACTGTATTACTACTCGGTGCCAGGTAATATTCTAGGCCAGTGGTCGGCAAACTCATTAGTGAACAGAGTGGCAAACTGCGGTTTGCCGACCACTGTTCTAGGCAATTGACATTTATTATCTTAATCCTCATAAGAACCGTGCAAATTATTGTTTTACAGATGAAGAAACAAGACAGGAAGATGTTAAATAGTGTATACAACTTCACACAACTAGCAAATAGTGGAACAAACTGTCTGCTTTAAAATTATTCTCACTTTCAAAATCTCTCCTTCCTTCTCCTTCCTCCTCCCTCCTCCCTTCTCCTCTCAGCCAGAGCCATTCCTGCTCCTCCCCCACTTCTGTGAGGGTGCCATTTGACCCCACATGACCTCCAGCCCCCACCCCCCAGCCTCACCAATTTTCCATTCAGGACATGTTGCTAAAACATAAATTCCGTTCTGTAATTCAACTGCTTCAAAGTCTCGCCTCTGCTCAGGATAAAGGTGAAATGCAAGCAAGACCCCTAGGACTTTTCACAGTCTGACCCTAACCTATGTTCTGAGTCTCATCTCCCAGCACCCACCCTTGCCCAGTACTTTCCATTGAAGACACAGCAGTAAGGGCCTCTTTCCACGCTCTTCTACCTGGCGAAACTACTTCTTCGGCCCAGGTGGGGAGAGATTTCCAGCCTCTGACTCAATTCTTTGCAAGCCCCCGCTGCCCTCCCCACTGTGGCTTCTGAAGACTCCCTTGACTCTATGATTTGTCCCTCGCCCTATGGCCACTTCCTCCCACTAATCTATTTTTTGTTTGTTTTTAGCTTAAATCATCTGGAATGAATTTTGTTTCTGCTGCTATGTCTTCAACTAAGATACAGCTTAAGTTTTCTCTTTGACACTTTCTCTGATTTCCCTAAGCCATTCCCTTCCCTTGGTGGCTGCGGCCCTTAGACCTCCGTTATGGAGGTGTCCTCAGCTTAGTGGCATTATTCCCATGCATGTTACTGTCCTCCCAGCCCAGCTCCCAGCTCCCCACTTCCACACAGGACATGTCTGCGTTGTTCAGGAAGGCACCTGGCACAGTGCCAGGTGTAGTATCTGTTCCGTCAATAGGTGTCCAATTAATAAATTAATTGTACATTTTTTAATCCCTAGCAAAGTATGCAGCACATACTACAGGCACACTTGATTTATTTGTCAGTGGGTGAATGGATGAAGTTTCCTGCCTTTTAAATAATTAAATAAGCATTTAGCAGGTCTCCTTAGATTTGCAAAATTAACTACTTTCTCCTTTAATTTCAGGGATACACGTTCATTCATCTGTCCTCCCTTCCTAGAAATGGTTAAATTACCCCTTAATACTTGTTTTCACAGAAAATGTTGTATCATTAACTATCATGAATTATCTTCTGCTCATTTTAATTTCTGAAAACTTCGCTCTGCTTTGTTTAATCATCATCAGCTTTTTCTTCAAAAGGATTATGGTATGAATTTAAACAAATTCTGAATATGATAGAGCAATATTCACCAACAAAATACAGTACTAACACAACTTTAAAGTATGATTTTGTAAAATTATTTTTAAGTTTAAAAAATAATTTTCAATGACAGATTCATAACATTTCCAGATAAACTGCTTTTTCTATGCTCACCTACCAACTATATTATAATATTAACAGTTGTTCTATGTAACTATGTGCTATCATTTAGAAGTAAAAATTGTGTTGATATGTGTAGTATTCAAATATAAATGTTGAAAATTCTTTGTAATGCAAAACACACACTTCTACAATTCTTATAATCATCATAGCTTTTGTACCAAACATGCTAATTCCCATAATTACCTGCTGTTCGTTGTATGTATTCAATGTGAAGAGTGGCTTTTGAAGAATAAATTCTTCCTCAATTCCAATACCCATCCTCGCTTTCGATGCCATTGTATCTGACATCATTCTAACAGGATCAAATTGAGCAACAATAGCAACCTAAAAGAAGAGAAAGCATAGCAACTTGGAACAAGATACAAGCTAAATGCTCTAGGCAATATTATTAATGTTTCATGTCCATTACAGTTCAGAAATGTTATTAAAGATAAAATCCTAAGAGGGGAGAGTAGAAAGCATATTGAACCAGGCCAGTCCTAGAGATCCACAAAGGAGTTGGTAGTTTAAAAACAAAATATAATATTAAAAGGCTGTGATATATCATTGTTTCTAATGACTAAAATTATAGTTATTATTACATTTAGACAAAAATTTGTCTTTCTGATACAAAGTCATAGGAAATCTTATATAGAAAACCTACATATTCAAACACCTTGAAAGTAACCAAAAGTAAAATAAAAACAGTAATCTTTAACCACTAGCGATCTGTGGCCATGGTGACAACCTCATGAAACTTTCTAGAAAGTTTGATCTGAATAAACTGAATCTAGAGCATATTATTCATGGGTAAAGTTGAGTGTGTTGGCATTATAGGGCCAGGTGGGTAAATTTCCATTGTACCAGGCAACTAGATTTCCAGGGGCTGTTATACACCAGTGCTCCCACTTCTGCTGAAAAACTTTAACCCAAGTGCCCTTGTTCTTTATTATAATTGAAATAATCCAAACCTGTGTCCTGATGAAATGAAGCCACTAATTTTGTAAATCATATGCACCATTAGTAACACCTGTCTGTTAACTCCTAAAGTCAAGAATTAGCATTAAAGCCCTGCCTGGTGTGGCTCAGATGGCTGAGCATCATCCCATGCACCAAATGGTTGCTAGTTCAATTCCCAGTCAGGGCACATACCTAGGATGCAGGCTCAATCCCAGTAGGGGTGTCAGGAGGCAACCTATCAATGTTTCCCTTTCACATCCATGTTTCTCTCTCTCTCTCTCTCTCTCTCTCTCTCTCTCTCTCTCTCTCTCTCTCTCTCCCCCCCTCTCCCTTCATCTTGCTCTAAAAATCTATTTTAAAAATCTTTAAAAATAAAAAAAACTTAAGAGAAAAAATATAATTATCATTAAAATGGCATTTTTAATGCATTTATGAACTATAATGACATAACTGGGAATTGAACATACTTTCATTATTATAGGTTTCCTGATCAAAATCTTACATCATAGTTCTGAACACGATTTATAGATAATAGGCACAGATATTTCCTCTTTCCAAGGATTCACAGATGGAAACAATTCTAACCATATGGATTCCATAGTTGTCAGAGTTCTATTTTGAACAAGGATGTGTTTAGTAATAGTGACATTAAGTTTTGTCCCCAGAAAGCCATGGTATATACTTATTTGCTAATGACTGAATAATTTAAATTTTGTTGAATCTAGCATGACCAGGACTTACATTCCTATGCTTTGAATTTCTCTAATCTATTTTATCAAAGAAGATGAGATGTGTTTATCCCTCCTCTATACCACCTCACCTAACTAGACTTGGTTTGAATCCAGCCTGATCTTTACTAGCGGTGTAACTCCGGGGAACCTCTGTGTCTCCTTGGTTTTCCCTTCTATAAAACAGGAATATTAATAACACCTATAGGATAGGGTTTTGTAGAGATTAAATGATTTAAAACCCCAGGGTGTTTATAAGAGGACTTTATACTTAGTAAATATTCAAAAAATGTAAACAGACATTACTACTGACCTACAAGGCAGGGACTAATATTGTTATTCCCATTTTTCAGAGGGGGAAATAAAGCAACGGGAGTTAGGTAAAAGGTCTAAGTTTCTTCTGCCAGTGAGTAGCAAACCAGGTTGTACCAGGTTTGAAGGACACCAGAGGCCAAGTTCCTATCCAAGATCCTATGTTGCCGCCACTGGCACTAACAGAAACCCATCATTCCCTGTCAGCTGGGAAATGGTGCCAGTGAAGACGTCAGAGCTTGTGGGTTAAGCTAATCACTCCCTGGCTAAAAACTCTGAAAAATTACCAAATAAAACTATTTTATCACATTTCCCAAGTTCTTAAATTTCTGATCTTGTCAAGTACTATCTACTTTCTAAACTTTTGCCTACTTTTATTAGGCAAAGCAATGGGAGACTTTTATTTCTCCACCAAAAAAAAAAAAGTGAGGTTATATTTTTTTAAAGTACTTTTGAACATGTTTATTTATTATGGGATATATCCAAACAGAGGTTCCTACCCCAAAGAAGATTATCTCGGTCAAGCACCACCCATTTTTTGAGGAGAGTAAAATCTTTGGGCTAGATGCAGAGTTTCACTGCGGTAAATGGATACTATTCAGCTATTAAACTGGAGGTAATGTGGATGCATTTAAATCTTGGGAGAGCTTTTTAAAAGGTGCTGATAAAGTCCTTTTAATATACGAAGAAACTGGAAATGGTTCAACATAAACCTAATTGCTCCCCGGAATGAAGATCAGTGTCTCAATTGGGACAAGTTACATTTTATACAGCAGAACGCCTAAACTAAGCCCTAGGAATAATGTTATTAGGAGCACTTAGCAACATTCTTTTAAACCACCCATGAACATTTCAAATTAAAAACACCTGTTTCCTAAGGGCTTCAAGCCGCCTCTCCCTTTCTTCTTCTTCATGTGCTTCTTGAAGAGCCACCTCTTTTTTCTCCATCAAACGCTTTTCCAATAATTGTTGTCTGTAGTTAACCCTTTAAAAACAATGCACAGGGAAGTTGGGAAAACATCACCATAATCTCAGACATTGTAGGGTAAAAGCTTAGCGGCTGAAGGCCCCTCAGGTTTTGTTTTCAGTTGCTTTGGGTTGATTCCTCATATCCAAACAATAAAAGACATTTGTGGAAAATGCACTTTACTAATAATTCTAATAATAGCAGGAGAAACTACAGGCCACAGGGCAGGCAAACATGGGATAAAATCCAATCCATCTCTTTACTCATTGAAATAATTGTTTTGACTCTCCAACTGCCTGTTGGCTGCCGCACCTACAGCTCATTTGAGTCTTCTGATGAGTTTTAACAATTTGAGATTTTTAAAAGGTGATGTTACTTATTAAATATATATACACACACACACACACACACACACACACACACACATATATATATATATATATATATATATATATATATATATATATATATATATATATATATATATATACTTTTAGAAAGAATATTAAATAAAATACTAAAGTAACATGCCCAAATTATCTTCATTTCTAGAACTTAAACCAAACTATTTATATTGTCACTTATTTTGTCAAAATGTTCTTTCTGAATGTGTGTGTGTGTGTGTGTGTGTGAGTGTGTGTGTGTAGCAACTTTAAACATTGCACTTTGACTGTAGATGGCAGCAAAACATGACTTTGCCTTCGCATTATGCTTCCATCCTCCTTAACATCAGCAGCTATTAGAGCAGGGCATAAACAACTGTCTTAATACCCCCGCAGCTCATTTGGCCTAACAACGTTGTCTTTTTTGGGCAGCCTCTCTTACCATCTTCTTGTCCAAGCTACTCTTTTACTGAATTATAGAGATGAGATTTGTCTTCTCAAAAAGAATAGTCACCTGGGTTCTCCAGGGAGTATGAGGTCATTGCTTCTCTCTTCCATCATTGATGATTTAACTTTATTTGTGACATCAGTCACAGATGTGCTTTCCCCTTAGTGTGTACACCTGCATTTTCCATGGATGTATCTTCCCTAAACCCTTTTTATTCTGAATCCTGATGTTTACTGACTAAGATGTTCCCTGTGCAACAAGGCTTGTGCTAAGTCCTTTACATGAGTCTAAGTCTCATTTAGATTTCACAGCAGCCCTATGTTGGGGTGCCATTATTGATCCCACTTTAAAGATAAAGACATGGAAGCCTAGACAGACGATATAACATGTTCATGCTCTCACACCCAGGAAGTGGCAGAGCCAGAGATCCAACCCAAGCAGACTGGCCCCAGGGCCCATGTCAGACCCTCTCACCCCTATGCCATTAACATTATATGCTCTTTTCTCTTCTCCCCTTGATGGCTCCACTCACCTCACTGGCTTGTGAATCCTGACGCCATGCCAAACCCTGTGCTAGATAATGACTGAGAAAAAAGACTGTCCTTAAGAAGTCGTAGCTTAACATCGAGATAAAAAGGCAAGCCTAGGAACTAAACAAGGTAAACAGAGAGGTATAAGTAAGGCCTCTGGGAATCTGGGGAAGGGTGAGATGACTCTTGCTGGGAAGGGGAAAGGACTGCTGGTTTAGCAAGGGCTTCACTGAGAAGACAGCACCTGAGCTGGGGCTGGAGGATTAGGAGCCGCAGAGGCAAGGAGGCATGACGGCTGAGCGGGGCGGCCTTGCAGGCAGAGAGCGAGGGATGAGTCAGGGGAGGCGCTCAGGCTGAGCAAGTGCAGGGCTGGCATCTGCGAGGGGGTGATTCTCCAGTTCTGTCCCTGGGAACCGGGCTTGCCCCACCTGGTCACAGCCTCAGAAGGAAAACACTGGGGTGGCCTGCACAGAGTGAGCGAGTGACCAGGGACCGGTAAAGAGGGGCCCAGGAAAGCATCGGCGGCCGAGCCAGGTCTTTCCCCTCAGGAAGATTTGCCTCTAGGGAGGAAATCTCTTTAAAACCAGGTTGCTCCTGCCCTAGCTGGTTTAGCTCAGTGGACAGGGCGTCGGCCTGCAGACTGAAGGATCCCGGGGGTCCGATTCCAGTCAAGGGCACATGTCCGGGTTGTGAGCTCGATCCCCAGGAGGGGTTGTGCAGGAGGCAGCTGATAATGATTCTCATCATTGATGTTTCTATCGCTCTCTCCCTCTCCCTTCTTCTCTGAAATCAATAAAAAGTGTATTAAAAAAACACAACAACAAAAAAGAAAACCAGGTTGCTCCTGAGGCTGGCATTGAAGAGAAAGCCATTGAAGAGGAAGCTCAGAGAGAAGAAAGGGGGGGAGCACACAGTAAATCCCTGTGGAGTACAAAACCCGGAATGGGATTGAAAAGGGCAATCCTGGCCACTTTGGTGGCTGTGGCTGTCCTTCCCACCATCTCCTGTATCAGGAGCTGGTCCAGTCAGACACACAGAATAAAGAGTCCCCAGACCAGATTGCTCCCTTTCCCCGACGCCTCCATGTCATGGAAAGCTGTATTTCTCATTCTCTCCATTTGCACTAAGGCATCCCTAATGAGGTTCTACTCAATTTAAGCCCTGAGTACAAGCTAAGTGAACCACTGCGAAGGTTCGATTAAAAGATACCCTGGGATTTGACAATTACCATATGCTAATTCTCAGAACCTCTGGAAAGTTTCTCTCCCTTTGGGATGCACATGTTGCTTTGTCAGCAACAAAGTTTTATTTGCTTTTTGGAACTGGACTAGTGAGGAAGAAACTGCAGGTAAGAGTAAGGCATTTTGAACCTGTGTCATACGAAAAGTTCATGGTTTACTGGGAGGCTCATTCATTCATTCCACAAATATATACTGCATACCAGCTCTGCATCAATCACTGCGTGAGTCACTGGAGATACAATTTCAACACAAAACACATGCTCCTGTCCCCACAGAAGTGGCAACCTAACGGGAATACAAAGACCCAGGAAATTATGACACAGGATGGCTCTTGCTCTTGCTCTAATGGGACAATGGGGCAGAGGCCGTGAGAGAGGCACCTCTGCCAGGCTTAGGACATTCAGGGGAGCATCCAAGAGGCAGTGCTCTCAATTTTAGACCCAAAAACTGAAGCAGGAATTCACCAGAGGGGTAGTAGGAATTTTCCAGGCAGGAAAAACAACAACAACACAGAATCCAGAGGTCAGAAAGCACAGTATGTTTGAAAAATTGAAAGAAATTAAGTGTGACCCCAAAAGAACAAAGCAAGGTTAGGAGTCCCAGGAACTGAGGCTGGAGAGGGGAGAGGGGCCAGATTGTGGGGGCTTTGTAAGGGTGGGGGCTTTTGATCAGGGAAATGCAGTGATCAGAAAAATCTCTCCAGTGATATGGGAGATGGATTGGTAAAGGGGAAAGGCCAGAGAGAGTTATTGAGATGCGAGTTGCTGGTTTCCTGAACTAAGGCAAGGGGAGAGGTACTGGTAAGAGGTAGGGAGAAGATATGAATTTAAAATTTATGTAGAAAATAGAATAAATAGAATAAACTTGTTAGTTTATTTAATGGGAGAGGGGAAACATTAGAGAGGAAGAAGTTAGGAAGGTTTCTGTCTTGCACAGTGAATGATGGACTCCCTCACTAAAAATTGAAACTTAGAAGGAGAAACAGAGAGGAATTAGGTTTAATTAGGACATAAGCCTGCCTTCCCAAGATCTGGACTGAAGAAGTGGATGGGGAATCTTACCCATGGCATGGAATTGAGGCCATGGGGCAGATGATATCCATCAGGACTAGAGTAGGCATACCTCGCTGTATTGTGCTTTGCAGATATTGCTTATTTTACACCAACATAAAGATTACAACTCGCTTTATTGAAAAACTCGCTTTATTGGGGTGGTCTACAATGGAACCCCCACTACCCCAAGGTATGCCTGTATAGAGTAAGAAGAAAAGTTGGCCTAGGATTGATTCCCAAGGAAATAACATTTAGAAAGGGACAGAAGAAGAGGAAATTCTCTGGGAGAAATAGGAGAAATGGTGCAAAGAAGCTAAGGAAAATGGGATCAGTGATATCAAATGCTATGAGAAAATCAATTATAATCCAAGGTATTCTTTGGATTAAATAACAGGGAGCCATCGGTGATCTTGACAAAAGCAATCAATAGAGAGGTGGCTGAAGAATTAGTTGGAGGTGAGGAGGGAAGAGAGGAGTGGAGACCAGAGTAGAGACCACGCCTTCAGTAAGACGTATGCAAATGGGGGTGGGGGAGGGAGATAATAGAGGGGAGCTGAAGAAAGCACAAAGCTGACCACTGGCTCTAAAGTGGTCAAGATTACTCTGATTCCCTTAAAAATCTGCCAAAGGAAAATTTAAGAAAACAGGCGACACACTCCAATTCTCTATTTTTACAGATGCTATGGTTTAAACTCAAATAGTAATTCACTTCACAGGGGTAACTCCTGGTGCCTCTTTGTTCTTCCTCTCTGGATAGAAAAACTTCTTTGCCTAAAAGGAAGTGATGCAGAAAAACTTCTGGAAGAATGCCAAAAACTCACATATTTACGGAGAAAGAAAATTAGCAACGTAGTGAAGTCAATCATTTGGAAAATTTTCCACGTAACTACCTTTAGCCATTTGGGGTAGCAGCTTTCCTCCAAATTAAACTGCTGCTATGAAAGTCAATGTCAGAAAGTGGCTAAACTCAAAGGTCTTTAAGTTGTGCCCTGAATTCCCAAACAGAATCCCAGGCGCATCTCCCAGTCTGTTTTTTTGCACCCTGAGTCCACAGAGGTGGAAAAGGCTGCAAAAGAGGCATTTTCACCTTCTCTTGGGGGAGGAGAAGCATCGAATTGTTCAAAAGCAACAGCTGCTGTAGAATCAGGCACAGCATTAGCAATAACGTGAGAAGGATGTATGTAAGCCTCCAGGCCTGAGTGTAGTTGAAGGGACAGGAAGCTTTCATGTAGAAGTGGAGAATTTACGGATCATTTAGGAGACTTTTTTCTGTGCATCCTGCACTCTAAGAGATAAATGCATATGATTTGGAATCACCCTGGGCTTCAGTGAACCTTCAGTAAGAACTTGGCAAATTCTTTAATAACACAGAACCTTGAACTCTCTTTATCTGGAGCCACAAGTAACTTTGATCTAAAAAGAAGCTACAGAAAGCAAGAGGGGAATGAAAGACTTCTGAAGAACAGCTGATAGTGGCAGGTTCTACATCTAAAAAAATGCTTCAAGCAGTAAGTAAAGCAACCTAAAGATGTCTTAATTAGAGTATTCTAATTCTAATTAAGTATTGAATTTTCCTTCCCTTTCCCCTATGTTTCAGGGAAGTAATCTGCCCTACCGAATTAAAGGCAGTTTTATGAACAAACGTGCTACTCAGTGTTTAGGTCATGTGGCTTACTCAACATTGAACACGAAATCGGTTAACGGCACATGCCCTCAGTGCTACTGCCAGAGGTATTTTGCCTGCTGGGAAATTCATTTTTAGCTCAAACTCACTCAGAAAGTTGTTCTTGCCACCAAGCAGAAAGAATCCCTCCATTCGCCTACAGGGCATTTCAACAAAGGAGAATGTCCAGATGAAAAGAGAGGTGGGCCAGGTGGCAGAACCCCCAAAAAGTGGGGGGAGGAGAGGAGGAAAAGAGAAGTGGGCCCAGAGGAAAGAAGGGAAATTACATAACTGGGTACTCAGATCAGAGGGCATAACCTGCCTAATGAAAATGGCAATGAGGCCCGACTCAATGGTGATTCTGGCTAAGGGCATAAGCAGGGGCCAAAGATAATGTGAATCCTAATACAAGGCAGTGGCATCCTGGTACAGATGGGTGTGGGACAAGAACAAAGAGGATTCATTGAGAATTCCCAGAACTAGAAGAAGTTGAACCCAGGCCAGCCCCAAACAGTGACCATTCTTCCAGCTCAGAGCACTTACTGGTTCCTTTATGAGGTGTAAAAGCAATTTCCTATTGGAACCCATTCTTCAATGGATGAATTTAATTAGTCAATGTAGTGATTTGAGCACCTACTATGTGCCAAGCACTGCCCTGGGTGCTCAAGATACAATAGTGAAAAATAAAAAACGGACAGAAAGATCCCCACCCTCTTAACTCTTACATTATGTGGGGTTTGTTCTATATAAGCATGCCTAAACTAACACTCTAGTAAAATGAACAAAGTTGTTCTCAATAAATTGTTTTTCAATTCATCACAAAGCCCTAAATTAGAGAGCCCATTCTCACATTATAACAGAACGATGGTTCTCAACTATGACGGTCATTAGCATCGTTGGAACTTACAAAATCTAATGCCAAGGCACCACGCCAAACTAATTAGATCAGAATCTGGTGGTGGGGCCCAATCACTGGTATTTTTAAAATTTATAGTT
This sequence comes from Eptesicus fuscus, assembly GCF_027574615.1. Lineage (NCBI taxonomy): Eukaryota > Metazoa > Chordata > Mammalia > Chiroptera > Vespertilionidae > Eptesicus > Eptesicus fuscus. The sequence continues at coordinate 37,406,553 of NC_072483.1, forward strand.
GCCTCAGATGATGCTAATGTGAGCCTGGGCTGAGAACCAACACCACCTGGCCCAGTGGTTCCCTAACTGGAACTAACATCAGGATCACCAGGAGGGCTTGTAAAACACAGACTGCTGGACCACCTCCAGAGTTTGTGATTCAGTAGTGGTGAGGCAGGGGGTTCAAACTTTTGCATTTCTAACAAGTTTCAGGTGATGTTGATTCTGCTGATCTGAGGACCACAATTTGAGGACTATAGCACAGATAAATAATTCAGATTAGAGGGACTCTACCTGACTATCGTTATCAAGATAAAACCAGGTATAAATTGCTACCTAGACGAGGCTTATTTCTGATTGCATGCATGGAACATCACAGTTATATGCCTCAGGATTGTTCCAAACTAGACATTCCTGCTTTGGCACCAAGAGACGTTCAAGAGCAGAATTTTTCAACCACACCCCAATACACATGGATGACAGGTTCCCTCAGTGACAGTGGCCCTCTGAGGCTTGGGTCAGTGTTGGTGATGGGCAGCCACAACAATGGCTGTCACTGAACTTCTTTCCTTCCCTCGGATGGACAAAACACTGGTATATCTGATGACAGTTGAAACCTCAGGCTACTGGTGATATTTAAAGGATCTATTCAGTAAAATCAAAGAAGGAAGAAATAACTTGAAAGCAATTCAGCCTTAAAAAGGAGGTGTGAGGCACTTGCTTTGCGAATAGTCCTTGAAACTCTAAGTGGGTGGATGCTTTATCATGCTGGATGTGAAAACCCGTAAATGAGAGTAAAGTACATTTTCTCGTGGGTTATAATCAATCCCAGCCTAGCTGTCTGAGTTCACTTGAGTTGGAAGTGCAGAGATATAAACAGTTGTGAAACAGGGACTTAAACCTGGGAATTCAGAACTGAGCAGAGGACAATATGTGAGGAGGAGGTTACTGGAACAAGGCCGCAAATATCATAGTAGCCCTTTCCCCAAATTAGTGCAGAACAACATTTCTGCCACAATGTATGTATCCTCCTCTTTTTGAATAATCCTAACTCTTTCCATCTAGCTTTCAGTAATCCTTTTATTTCTTCAGATGTCCTCAGAATTTTCCTAGAATAGTTCTTTTCAATCACATTTCAAAAGTGGGGTATAGACAGTAAGAGGTACATTGTCTGTAGGGAATTAAAAATAATAATACTGATAGAGGCCTGTCTTGTGTTTTTAATTGCCATGCACCAGCAAGTCTGAACAAAGTCAGTGATCAAATACGCCCTCCATGGGAACACACAACCCTCTCTCACTCCACTCTCCATTGCTCCTTAGCAAGGTTTTCCTTCATTGAAAACCAGTGCCTCCCAGATGATGCTACTTCCATTGCTACCCTTTGAAAAAGTCAGGGAAGGAGGGTTCCCAATGACAATTCCAGAAAAGTTCTACCCATTGACTTTGGGATTAGACCATCCTCATTCTAAATGGGTTCTTGGAATCAACTGCTAGCTGCCCAGGTCACAGTTCCCAACGTTACTGAGGGTTATTCAAAACTATGCCATTGATCCCCAATAGCATTCACTTCTCTCTGCTTTAACAGCCACTCCTTAGACCAAACTTGAGCTTGGCATCACCTCGAACTAACGGTTCCCCTGTCAAAATCTTAAACTGGGGGATTCAGTGCTGACTCCAGTCTCCAAAGTCACTGCATATATCTGATAGAGATCTGCACTGCATCGCGCTAGGAATGGACTGCCTGCAGACCTCCTATCTTCCTTATGTTCTCACTCGACCTTACTCAGCCTGCTGCCTTAGCTTACCAAGCTCACCATTTTCCTACAATATTTATTCACTGTGCACTGTGTACCAGGCACCGGGCTAGATCTTCCCTCATGAAGATTATTGTCATTTCACCTCTTCCTTTCCCCCAGCCTATAAGATACAATCAGACTTTACTTCATTCTCTCGCAGCTTGGGATCCCTGGGTCTCGCTCTTCAAGGGCATCATCACCAATATCCTTTAATTATCTCATCTTCTTTTCTTTCCACACCTGCCCTACCAACTCTCAGCCCTAATTCCTTGTTGGATTTATTACACACTTATGAGGTTGAACCTTAATTAGACAGTCAACACTCCTCCAGTATCACTTTATTTACCCCCAGATGATGGACGTTCTCCATATGTTTCTACCTCATGCTTAATTCTCCCTCTTAGCAGAAAACCTCACCTCTTACATTATTGAAAAGAAAAGGCCACTAAACATCCATTTTCCCAACACACTTTGTGCGCTTCCAATCTTGTCAAGAGTCATCTTCACTCATTTCTTGCTCCTTACTCCTGGGCTTTTAATCCCATAAACCTAGTTGTCTCCAGGATCTTGCTCCAAAAAACGAACATCTTGCTTTGCTATCCTATTTCTTCAGTCTCTCCCCCCCACCCTCTCTCCCTCTGTCTCCTTCCTTCCCTCCCTCCTTCCCTCCCTCTCTCATGTTACCTTTGTATCTCCAACAACTATCATAGTGCTTAACAGAAGGCATGTGCCAATACATGAAAAAATAATGAATTTAAAACGTTATGGAATGTATTCAATTGAATTTCTTCAGTTGTAGATAAATCACAGGATATAGGAATTGACAAAATAAAAATTTATGAATAAATTCAATATATACTTTTATATTAATTAGTCAGTAGGTATTCCTTTGTAAAATATGTAATCATCTGAGAAGTTTACTAGTAAATAGAAGTTGAGTCGCTGAAGAACAGATCAGGTGTCTAGTTCCTTTGGACAATAAGAACCCTGAGTGCTAAAAGGCAAATCAGACATGATATCCACGACACAGACTTGCCGGTACTGTGGTTTTGGAGGGGAAGCACAAGCAGGAATGGCATGTTGGCTTTAGGGGATTATTTATTATGAACTGAAATTTATAAGGCTACCCGGACAGACCAGCATTTACTTGCCTAATTGCCTCCATACATCCACTTATTCAACATATTTATATTAAGTGCCATATATAAATGTGTAAAAATCATATAATACAAAACATAAGCCCAGAGCAACCGGAAACACCTATCAAGTAGACAAGAGCAGAGCCTACATCTGGATTTTTTAATACATACAGGAGCTCACCACTTGTCATCATATGAGTTCACTAAGAAAAGCTACGTGCCATTCGACACTAATTGGGTAATTTGCATTGTGACTCTTGAATTCACAAATGATTTATAGTAGAAAAATTTACTTCATAATTAATATGTATTGCATTTTTAAAATCCTTAAGATGCTGTAAGTATTTTATTGGATACAAGAGAGAAACTCACATTGAGGGGTTTTCTCACAATATTGGAAGCTTTCTTTAAATTCTTTTCCCATTTCGATTTATTTAAAAAATAAATGACTTAAAGGTAAGAAAATGACAAGCATGGGTGACTAGTTTTATTGGAGTTTTAAAAATAATTCTTATAGATACATATAATTTCTGACCCCCCAAATTTCAGTATTTTCAGAATCACAAATACTGAAAGAAGCATTGCTTTAGTGTGAAACTTTAAAAAGCCATGTTATTAAAGTACTGATCTGTTGTCAGATCTGTTAATAAAGTACTGATCTGTTACCAGATCTGTTAATAAAGATCTGTTACCAGATCATAATATTTCCATCTGGCTTTATCTATTTTTCACTTCTGACTTAATTGGTCCTCATTTCCCCAGAGACAGACAGCGGCATCATTCTGATGGACCTGCTTTCTCTTCTTCAAGACTGGCGGGGGGGATGGCACTGACACAACAAAAGAAACTACTGTCGTCTCCCTCAAACAAATGGCTGAAGTGAGCTTAATAAAACCTGCCTTCCCTAATTGCTGTTTGGAAACCGCACCCCCCTTACCTTCCAGGTCTCTCAGAACTTCTGTAGTCAGCAAACATCAAAGGGACCAAAGATTCCTATAGTGATTCAGCCACCCACGGCAGCGAGCAAACCCTGATTCCCGGCCAGCCTAGGCGACCATCAGCAAAGAGACTTCACCAACAGCCTCTTTAGCATTTGAGGTTTAAAACAAGTCAGTGTCACAGAAAGGTTACTGTCATAAACACCTTTGGGGACTTGTTTTCTTCCTCCCTCCCCTCCTTCCCCCTCTCTCTCTCTCTCTCTCTCTCTCTCTTCTCTCTCTATCTCTCTCTTCCTTCCTTTCTTAACCCTTCTAATTCCCCCGTCCCCTCAGTCTACAAACATAATATTTTTTAACAAAACTTTTGGTTAGGCATTTTAAATATGCTTTTTAAAAAACAAATGATAAAATATATTTAGTTTTTTTGGGTGAGTGATGTTCCGTGCACTTTTGTCCTTGGCTCCCTCCAATGCTGACTGACTCCCCCTGCACTTGAGTTTCCGCCTTCAAGTTTCAACTCGCTCCCCCAGGGACTTGCTGCCAAGCCGCGCTTGTCTGGGTCTCCTTTAGGTCTCAGCTCAGCCCGCAGGACTGAGCTCTGGAATCATTCATCATCCCTCTTTTCTTTACAGATAGTCACCTCCACAAAGCAGGAACCCCAAAGCCCCGGCGTGTGAACCCTGGCCTTGGGTCTCGGGGGACAGGGCCCGTCCCTGGTGCGAGCTTGCTGAGCTCCGCTGTCTACAAGGCAGTTTTGTCAGGTGCGATGCTAAAGTTTCTGTTCTAGAAAGGCTGTCACTTGAGGCCACGAGAGACATGAGTGGCTTTCCCCAGAGCCCAAGCAGATACATAAAGTTGGAAACAGCATTATTGGCTAAGTTGACAGAAACACAACTGTACTGGAGAAGATAAAATAATAGACTGGACAGAGATCCAGATAAATAAACAAATCATACCTAGATCACTGATCCTCAGTCCCGTTTTTACAAGATGCATATAGTTTCTCAACAGCACTATTTAGGTTTGGGCAGAACTAAATCACCCCAAACCCTCTACTTTCCTTTCCTAGATTAAGCTGGAGATGTCCACGCCCATATTCCTTGGGGCCTCTCTCTGGCTGGCTTTCACAGGAAATGGAGAGCTTCCTAGAGGAGGGTTAGATAGGAGCCAGAGAAGAGTAAAGCAGACTTACAAAAATGCACAATTTGTACAATTTAACATTATATCAGAATTTAATTAATTCTCAAACTTGGGGAGGGGGGTGAGTGGGGAGACGATGGATAGGCTGGAAGAAAAATAGGGCAGAGTTTCCTAAGCCAGTTCACAGTATAAAAAGAATAGATAATTCATTTTTATGGAATTTTATTTTAATGAAAGTTACAACAGCCAAGTTCTGCTCTATCTAGACACAGCTTTGTTAGGACACGAAGAGGGGGCTGTGTCTCTTTGTTCCCATTTTGCACAAAGAGTAAAGCATGATCTGAGAGGCCCCTTAGGAAGGAGAGTTCCCTCTGGTCCCGAGGACGTCACAGGAATGGAGCTCAGAAGACAGACCAACCTGGCTCTCCCAGGGAGCCTGCGCATGGTCCCCCAAACGGTGAGCCCACCGCAAATTCCACTTAGTCCACGGTAAGCTGACAAAGGGACATTAATCTTGCTCCTCGGAGGTAGATCCTTCACTCTAATCCAAGCTACTGGGCAACCCAAGGCCTGGACAGCAAAACAAAGGCTATTTCATTCTCTCTCAAAGCTATAAGCTGACTGTCCACACAATTCCAATATCTCACAGATACAGCCAACCTTGTCACATTTATACTAAAAAGCAACTCACATGTTCTCTCCAAGTGACTCTAAATTTTAATCTTTATTGTCCTCTCCCAGATGTCACAGCTCCTCTCTGCCAGGTTCCCTGTTATTTCAAGAGACAAGAATATTCCCTAAGGCCTCCGTTTGAATATACATCTTTCTGAGATTGTGTCTCTGGTTTCCCCGAAGATTGTCACATCAATAAATCTATCTTCTGCCTGGATCCTTGGTTCTGAAAATAATTTTATTGCCTTAGCCAGGCACAGCCAACATTTCTCTCTTCATGTATTCTTCAGTTAAAGCAGAAAGTCTTGCTTAGACTGCTCCATTTCTATGGATGAAAATGTTCATATGCAGAGCTCGGCATCATTGCAAATGGAGACAAGACTTTTTGCAAATAGACCAGTTGCCACACCTGGGCCATTGCCTGAGCCTGGTCCAACATAACATCAGTTACATCCATTACCTGGAAGCCCTAGGAAGGTCTGGCTTGTGGAGCAATAGTCTGACAGATCATAAGGATTAACGTGCACCAAAAGCTCCCAGTATTTTTTTTTTTAAAAAAAGCATCTAAAAGACTTGCTGTTTTAGAGACATTCAGAGCTTTTCAAGCCCACACACACTCAGATAGTACTGATAATCCTCTCTGTGTTTGTGGGATTTGGAAGAGCTACAAAGAATAAAGAGCCACAATATTGTGAAAAGTGATGTGTTCCTGTCTTTGTGCAAATGTTTGGACTCCCCCACCCCAACATCATAAATACAAGAACATGTGAATATATAAAAAATTTACAGAACTACAATAGATAAAATACCCATACTTATTTGTTATATATAAAGGAATGTATTTTCAAATTACCTATTTGTATAAAACTTTACAGTTTTCAAGGTATTCCCTCATACATTAACAAGACAGATTTAGTAACATTATTATCCAACTAATAATTAAACAGCATCTCTCTCTTTCTCCACTTCTCTTGATGATATGAGAGAGGGCATCAGCAATTAAACTTTTTATTTAATTAGGATCTATACCCCATCTGCTTCCAAAGAAAGTTTGAAAATATATATATTATTAAACCCAAGGTAAAATGTCAACATTCAAAATCAAAGATTTAAAAACAAACAAGTAAAAGAAGTAGAGATTTTCAAGCAACTATAACAGGTTGTGACAGCTGGGCCATGAATTTGCCTCGCAAAGGAGTCGGCATTTGCTCGCCAGGTGAAATGCTGAACCCCTGGGACTGCTTAGCAGTATGTCTCCAGACACGTCTCTCCAGCAGGCCCCTGCATTAATTATCCTGCCGCAGTTCTCAGAAAGTGCTGGGTAAACCAACTGAGTTGGAATTTTCAATGATGCTTATTTTTTAAATGCAGATTCCTGGGCCCAAGTGAAGAACACCGGTGGTAGGATCCTGGGATTGATATTTTCACATACCCACCACTCCCCAGGTGATATTTTTGTTCTCTAATGTTTGGAAACCACTGCTTTTCTGGGATTGATGCCTGTTGCATGGGAACAATAGAAAACCCAGCACCAGGAAAGTAGAGAATTATCCTCATGATCAGCCCCTTGTACACGGCTGTATGCCTTCTTATTTCTGCCTTGCGCTCATAAAGCTTTCAAACGCCTGGTTCATTGCCCACTTGGTGTTTTACTTTGAATGGTCGCACGTGCTTGGCCTCTTCTGAGGTTACTAATGTTACTCTCCTTCCAGCACCCTCTCTCCTTCATTGTCCATTTCTTTTTTTATTCCTGCCACAGACTCCTGATATCTGTGTATGTTCCATTACCTGCTGGTTACTCCTGAGCTCACTTTGATAGCTCTGCACATAAGACCGCCTCTGCTTGTCTCACTTGGGATCAATTTACTCCACAGCTGTTCATGGGAACATGTGAGACACTGCCTCCCCAGCGTCTGGCCGTGATGCCCGGATGTGGGCCTAGGTATGAGGAATGATGTGTTCTCTGCTCATTAATATTTCCAGTTCATGGGCTTTATTGAATTACTCTCATCTTATATGCTTTTCCTACTCTCCAAATTCTCTCAGACACATCACTGCCCCGTTACTCTCCACTTTCCTCCATACACTCATTGGCTTTTACAGCTGTCTTTGGATTTTCCCCCTATGTTTGCCAATTTCACATGAAAGTACATCCAACATCCCGACTTTAAAGTTTATGGTCCTATTTCTGCACTGACATTATCAGTTCTCTATTCACATAATTGGGAATTCATCATCGTTTAACATTCATTGGTCTCCCAAGTTTTTTCTCCTGTTTTCTGTAAATTTTTGTCTTTTCTTTTAGACAGCTCTGGTGGGGGTGGTTGGGGGGAGGGAAGGGATCGAGCAAAAAAGAAAGAGAAATCAGGGACATGGACAACACTCTGGTGATTGTGAGGGGGAGGTAGAAGTGGAAGAGGGCATAGAAGAGATGGAAAAATAAAACAATTTATGCACTAAATAATAATAATGAAGTAAGCTCATATTTAGTGATGTAAACAATTTCAAATATTTTCTCTACCTTTGAGAACTATCCTTTGTCCATAGCTCAGAGCCTCTCTTTCTGGTCATAGACTGCCCAGGAAATCATTTTTAAAAGATCATATACAGCACATACTAGTACTGAGAAATTTATATGTTTGACTTTGCTTCCAAAGCTACCAGTAATCAACAAAAGACCGGTGGAAACATTACCTCCAGTCTTCTACTCAAGAAGTGGAAAAACCTTCCACTTTCCTTCCAAGTGACCATCCAAGTCAAAACAAGTGCGGTGTCTGGTGAGAGCATGAGGATTAGGACCTCATTTCTGAACATGAGGTGAGTTCACAGGGGAGGCAGCACAGCATGAGGATTAGGACCTCATTTCTGAACTTTGGGTGAGTTCACAGGGGAGGCAGCACAGCAGATAGAGCATAGCAGGTCCGTACACGCTATTCCACAGTAATCTGTAGGGAACCACAATTATCTCTTCATGGGACTTAGTCGTGTAATTTCTTTCATCTGCTGGGTACCTGTGAACCCTACTCAGGTGCCAGAGCTGCCTCCCACCAGCTACACAGAGCCGATTGCTAAACCTTTAGGACCTGTGCAAGCTAGCTGTTAAACACAGGCATTAACAAACATTAAGTTATATAAACTTAAAATGAAATAAAAACAAAGGTAGCAAATACTCAAAACTCATTTCCCAATTATTTTACTATTATCTATGCTCTTGGGGTTATTTATGTCTATTATATCTGTCTGACAGAAATTATATATAATGACATGCAACTGTACATTTCTTCCTGATTCTGTGTTTAGTAACATGAAGTTGGTAGTTTGAAATAAGCCATGGTGTATTTACACCACAGAAATCAGAAAATGCTACAAATCAGGGCTTACCCGTGCCCCTCCTCTCACCTCCAGCCAATTGTTAAATGCTTACCAGTATATAACTGCTGTGCACCCTCTTAGTATGAAGATGGGAAAACACAATAGTACAATACAGCTATGTAAAATTTCCCAACTTTACTTAAAACGTTTGCATTCCCTCCAACCTGCTTTCCTTTGAATGTGGTCTAACATCTCCCAAGTCAAGGCCTGTGGAAGTATAACCTATATCAAACAATGGATGTGAATAATGTTCACATGGAGTTGTTACTTCATGTATTGCTTTCCTTCTCTAAGATGAAGTCAGAAGTTCCTTTGCATAAATTTTGTCTAATTTTTCTCTGCTCAAAATCCCTGCTGTTTTACCTACATTATCTCTTAGACCCTATTTACACACGTTTGCATCTGTGTTGTGTTTGTGTATGCATATCTGTATGTGCTGTATAGTTGCTGCACAGTTACTTATAACTGGCTAACTTTAACTTAAAATAGCTACAATTTAAGCCCAGCTCAGTATCTACTAATATACTAGAAAGGGAGATCATTAAATGTCTTAGAATCAATATTTGAATTCTTAAGAGGGAATTCAGGAAGAGGTCGGCAAACGATATTAAAGGATCAGGAAACTGACTCAGGGAAATCTAAAGAAAGTGAGACTCCTTCTATAGCAATGAGAAGGCTAATGGGAAACTGAAAGTGATCGTGGTGGATGATTGGGAATTTAATACAGAGGCGTCATTGTTCCCTGTTTCCACTCAGGATAAGTCAAGAGGGATTCAACTTACAGCACTTTATAGAAAGAACTTTAAAGAATTCAGCAAGAGAAAATTATCTTAAGGTTTTTTTCCCCTAAAGTTGTTTTTAATCAGCCATTTTAATCAATGATCCCATAGAAGCTTAATTTAAAGGCAGAGTCTTATTACTAAAAAGTCAAACAAAAATGCAGTCAATGGAAGAGGGATGTCTGCATTTCCCCCACAAACAGATATGGACATTAGCTTTCTAAATATTCTCCAAAGAGCTAAGCTTAATGGAAGATCGTATTTACTAAGGCTACTCCAAATAGGTGGGTATGTGTAATTAAGGGATAAGGGAATGACTCCCTAACACACATAATACGGAATAAGACCAAAAAAAAAAAAAACATTCTGTTTGGAACTCAGTTTCTGATCATGTCAATGAGGTCTTTTTGTGGGAAGGCCTATGAAGGCCTCAAATAAACAATTTCCCTTAATAACCCACTATGTCCATTTGTGTGTCTAGTCCCATTTTAAACCCATTTATGTATCAACCTTCTAGGGTAATTACTTTCCTAGTTTTTACTACCCCTCTAATGGTAGATATGATTTCTATACAAGGTTCTTCTAGTATCCTGGATTTTGTTAAATCTCTAGGTATGCATTAAAATTCTTTTGAAAATACAAAAGGTATAAACCACTAAATTCACTCATTAATTGTTTAATGCAGTTAATGATAATTAATTAATTAATTAATTAAAACAGTAAGTAAAAATTTAGCCTACTCAAACACTACAAGATTTAATTCTTCCAAGGACTTCCATAATTTGGCTTCTACGTATCTATTCAATGTCTTCTCTTACCACAGCCTTCCCTCAACTTACTCCAAATTTTATGCTTCAACTATACTAATTTATTCACAGTTCCTTAAAATTGCCATGGGTTTTTGGCAGGAAGTCAATTCCCATTTGTAGAAGACGTTTTCCTTCTATTTTCTGCTTCACCCCTGCTACTCCCTGCTCTAATATATTACCATAGTACTTTGTCTTGCCTTCACCAAGAATATCCAAATTTTCCATTAGACTGTCAGATCCTTGAAAATAGGGACTGTGTCTTTTTTGTTTATCACTCTATGCCAAGATAGTAGTAATTCAATATAATTATTTAATTTATAAATAAAAATTAATGGATTTAAAATAATATCAACACTAGGTTTCCACACTAGAGGCTCAATCCATCAACTCTGTCCTCTACAAATAGCCCAGTTTCATGGCGATTATACTCATCAGTTTCTGAATCACACCAGGAATCATGTAATCCCCCAAATGCAAATTTATGATGATTTTATATACATGCCAGTTCATGTTTTTGCTTTCTTTCCTAGTGGTGCCTAGGATTTTATTGGAATTTTTGGCTGCTTCAGACAATACTTGTAGTAACCTCATGATCTCTTTTTCAGGTTAGAAAGAATCATTTAGAACTATCATCCTATAAATATGGTTTATAGGTTAGAAAAAGCAGAAACAGTGAACTGAGGGTAAATTTATCTTGTTTGATTTTATACGTTACTGGCAGCACAAACTTTAGCCCTTTGTTAAACAGAACAGAAAGGCTACTATAAAGTTCAAGAACATCTTCTCCCCTAAGGAACAAAAGCAGGAGAAACTTTCATCATGATGAGGGAAATCAAACAAACCTTGATTTTGAAACAGCTTTGTCCTCACAAAGATGAGTTCTTAAGGGAGGAGACCAAAACAAGAGTGGAAAAACAGAGGCCAGGATGAGCAGCCTAGTAAAGATCAGTTGAGCATAAACAAGTCAGCTCTACAGTTGTATGTAGGCTTTACGGGCAGAATGGAAGAATAGCATGGAAGTGAGGTGTGAATTATTTTTAATGTCTTGGTCTGTAAGAGATCTTACTTGGCTTTATTAGTTTGCTCTAAAGTATATGATACTTTAAGCTTGAAAAATAACTCTCTTGTAAATAGTTTCAATAAAGAGATATGTTGATATTCATTTAAAAACCAGTTTTCAGCTTCTCCGTTATTTTAAATTATTTTTCTATAACAGATCTTATAGATGGCATTTTTTGAAGTAAGTTGAGACTTTAACTTCAAGTCCTATCTTGTAGGAAAATTGCAAGTGAGTATAGAAGAACACTTTACTATAATTTTTAGTAAAAACATAGTTATCTGCTTATATTGTTATTAGGAAGAAGCAAAATTTTTTTCCTTTGGGCACAAAAGTGTCACATGATTCAAATGACTTGCTTGTGACTAATGATAATTAAAGACTGGTGATTAGAGCATAGCTGTTTTTTCTCTGCCTCTTGCTCTTCATAAACTTGTTTTCTTAATGCTTTTAATAAGTTTAGAGAAAAATAGTATTGATTTTATTTCATGAAATTTTGAAAAGCAGCTAAAGTGGGCTAAGACACTCTCAAACTAGTCATCCTGGTAGTGATTGCAAATCATTCCGATAGAGGGAAGGAAATAACTGAAAGATTCTGCACAGAATAGAGATGTCCTAAAAAACTAAAAATTAGATCTACCATATGACCCAGCAATTCCACTTCTGGATATTTACCTGAAGAAACCTAAAACACTAGCTTGAAAAAACAACTGCATCCATATGTTCATTGCAGTATCTACACTAATAAAAGAGAATCATGCAAATTAACCATCACTCCACTACACCCACAAGCCACGCCCACCAGCCAATCAGGAGCAAGTATGCAAATTAAACCAACCAAGATGGCTGCAGCCATGGAGCTGCAGCAAGCAGGAGGCTTGGGTTTCCCCAGCAATGGAGGAAGCCAAGCTTCCCTGCCGCCCTGGCCAGCCCTGACCTCCACTCAAGGCTACAAAGTTTCAATTATAGAAGATAAGTAAATCCCAACAAAAATGGCGGCAGCCACGGAGCTGGAGCTGAGCAGGAGGCTTGAGTTGCCCTCAGCGATGGAGGAAGCCAAGCTTCTCACAGCCCTGGCCTGCCCTGGCCTCCGCTCAAGGCTACAAAGTTTCAATTATAGAAGATAAATAAATCCCAACCAAGATGGCTGTGACCATGGAGCTGCAGCAAGCAGGAGGCTTGGGTTTCCCCAGCAATGGAGGAAGCCAAGCTTCCCTGCCACCCTGGCCTGCCCTGGCTTCCACTCAAGGCTATAAAGTTTCAATTATAGAAGACAAATAAATCCCAACAAAAATGATGGCAGCCATGGAGCTGGAGCTGAGCAGGAGGCTTGAGTTGCCCCCCGGCAATGGAGGAAGCCAAGCTTCTCACAGCCCTGGCCTACCCTGGCCTCTGCTCAAGGCTACAAAGTTTCAATTATAGAAGATAAATAAATCCCAGATACCAGGGCCTCCGCTTGGGTTGCCAGAGGGCGTGGTCGGCCTGCAAACCACCACAGGCCCCTCACCCAGGCCGCCCCACGCCCCAAGGAAATCCCCACCCTGATCCGGGATACCCTTCAGGGCAAATCAGCCGGACCTCACCCATGCACCAGGCCTCTATCCTATCTAATAAAAGAGTAATGTGAAAATTGACTGTCACTCCAACACACAAGATGGCTGCCCCCATGTGGTCAAAGATGGCTGCTCCCACGTGGACACAAGATGGCGCCACAAGATGGCCAGCAGGGGAGGGCAGTTGGGAGGGACCAGGCCTGCAAGGGAGGACAGTTGTGGGCGATCAAGCCTGCAGGGGCAGGCAGTTAGGGGTGACCAGGCCAGCAAAAGAAGGAAGTTGGGGGTGACTGGGCCTGCAGGGAAGGGCAGTTGGGGGGGACCCAGGCCTGCAGGGGAGGGCAGTTAGGGGTGACCAGGCCTGCAGAGGAGGGCAGTTAGGGGCAATCAGGCTGGCAGGGGGGCAGTTAGGCATCGATCAGGCTGGCAGGGGAGTGGTTAGGGGGTGATCAGGCTGTCAGGCAGAAGCAGTTAAGGGCAATCAGGAAGGCAGGCAGGTGAGCAGTTGGGAGCCAGCAGTCCTGGATTGTGAGAGGGGTGTCTGACTGCTCATTTAGGCCCGATCCTACCAGGCAGTCAGACATCCCTCGAGGGGTCCCAGATTGGAGAGGGTGCAGGCTGGGCTGAGGGACACCCTCCCCCCATGCACAAATTTTGTGCACTGGGCCTCTAGTTATTTATAATAGCCAAGATATGGAAGCAACCTAAGTGTCTATTAATAGACAAGTGGATAAAGAAGAGGTGGTTTAGCTCAGAGGATACAGCGTCAGCCTGTGGACTGAAAGGTCCCAGGTTTGATTCCAGTCAAGGCCACGTACCTTGGTTGTAAGCTCAACCCCTAGTCGGGGCATGTGCCAGAGGCAACCAATTGATGTGTCTCTCTCACATTGATATTTCTCTTTGTCTCTCCCCCTCCCTTCCACTCGCTCTCTAAGAATCAATGGAAAAATATCCTCGGGTGAGGATTCAAAAAAATAAAAAGAAGAAGAGGTGGTACATATATGCAATGGAATATTCTCAACTATAAAAAAAAGAGTGAAATATTGCCATTTGTGACAACATGGAAGTACCTAGAGGGTGTTGTGCTAAGTGAAATAAGTCAGAGAAGAAAGAAAAATACTGCAACGTTTCACTTATATGTGAAATCTAAAAAACAAAATAAACAAGCAAAACATAAATAAGCTCATAGATACAGAGAATACACTGATAGTTGCCAGATGGGAGAAGGGTTTTGGAGCTGGGAGAAAAAGGTGAAGGAATTATGATGTGCAAATTTTCATTTATAAATATAGTCATGGGGTGTAAATAGGGAATATAGCTAATAATATTGTAATAACTATGTATGGTATCAGATGGGACTAGACTTATCAGGAAATCACTTAAGTTATAAACATGTCTAATCACTATGTTATACACCTAAAACTTAATATTGTATGCCAACTGTAATTTAAAAAATTAATTTATAAAAATAAAAAAGAAATATCATGTGCACAAGACAGGGGAGGGGAGGTAGGGTTTAGTATCTCCATGTATGAAAAAGATGGTTGTTATCTTGGTTCACACATTCAAACTGGTTTTTATGTCTCACTAGTTTACATAAGTCTGAATAGTTTCATCACTTTTTTTTCCCCCCATAACACTAACTTTTTTGAAGCATTTAAGAATCTGTATTGTAAAGTGTTCCTCATTTTGGATTTGCCCAATTATATTCTCTTGTTATCTGTTTTCTTTTGTTCCTCTTTCACCTGAATTTTCTGTAAACAGTTAATTACTTTTCAAATGGGGGTTGACAAACTACAACCAGCAGGCCAAATTGAATCTACCACTTACACTTGTAAATAAAGCTTTATTAGAACAGGCACAGCCATTTGTTTACATGTTGTCTATGGATGCTTTCCTGATATAAGGGCTGAGTTGAGTAGTTGTGACAGAGACCATATGGCTCACAAAGTCTAAAACAATTACAATCTGTCTCTTTCCAAAAAAAATTTCTCAATTTCTAGGAAATTGGTTAGATTGAGGTAAATGTTTTTGGCACAAAGGTGATATATTTTATATTGCATCACCTGTTGGGACACAATGTCAGGCGGCCCCACTATTAGTAATGCTAAATGAATATACTTGGTTCAGGTGGCAATAGCCAGATCTCCGAATTGTAAAGGTACATGTTTTGTTTGTTTGTTTGTTTGTTTGTTTCATTTACTAAGTAATTCATAGAGTAATACTTTGGCTCTGTGTAAATATCCCATTTCTCAAAAATCTTTCATCTAAAGGTTTTACCATCCATTGATGATCTTTGCCTGAATTATTACATGAGGGATTGAAAAATGTGGTTTTTCTAAAACTATCATTTCTTCAACATTTATAAGCTGATACAATACAATAGCCTAAGGCCACCTTGCAAATTTCCTACTCCAGACCTGGAATCAACCTTTTTTTTTTTTTTTTTTTTTTTTACAATTAGCCCTGATTCCTTTGAGTGAAAAAGATGTTAAAATCCATATTAGGAATGCTCATTGCTTCAGATGTGTCATTGTTTGTAGGCCCTTTCAGTGACCCTTTCAAGTGGGAGAAAAATATTTGAAAAAAGAAAAAAAATCACAAGTTTTATTGATATTTTCATTTTACAATATTATATTTGTAAAAAATGTATTTAATACTAGAGGCCTGGTGCATGAAAATTCGTGTACTTAGGGGGTCCCTCAGCCCAGCCTGCACCCTCTTGCAGTCTGGGACCCCTTGGGGAATGTCCACCTGCTGGCTTAGGCCTTCTCCCATGGGGATCAGGCCTAAGCTGGCAGTCAGACATCCCTCTGGCAGCCCGGAGGGGGATGTCTGAGTGACCACTTAGGCCCACTTCCCATGTGGAGCGGGCCTAAGCCGCAGTCGGACATCCTTAGCGCTGAGAAAGTGGGAGTGGCTCCTGCCACCACCGCTGCACTTGTAGCCATCAGCCCGGCTTGTGGCTGAGCGGAGCTCCCCTGTGGGAGCGCACTGACCACCAGGGGGCAGCTCCTGAGTTGAGCGTCTGCCCCTGGTGGTCAATGCATGTCATAGCGACTAGTCGTTCTCGGTCGTTCTGCCGTTAGGGTCAATTTGCTTGTTATCCTTTTATTATATAGGATTGGTATCTTTTCTTGTACACTGAGTCCTAGTTATGTTAACGCTAAAATGTTTATTTATACACGTTATCTTACCACGAAGGTAAAACATTTCAAGGTCATGATATCAATGTTACTACCAATAAAAAGCCTACTAAGTCAAGTTTAGGATTTCCTTCCAGTGCTTTTCCCCTTAGAATATATCCAAATGAGGATGTAAAGAGTACTGTTTTCAAAGGTTACAAAATAAATTTTTTTCTTTATGTGGCAACATTATCTTAGTCGGAGAGGTAATAAAAACATTCTAATAACAATTAGGAAAATGTGAATATGAACTGAATGCTAGATAATACTATGGAATTATTGTTCATCTTATTGTGTTTGTATATATGTATGTATGTGTGTGGGGGAGAGAGAGACAGAGACAGAGACAAAGAGAGAGATAGAAACAGAGCAAGAATATAAACAATAAAGCAAATAGGGCAAAATACTAAAAATTAGTATATCTGGTAGATATTCTTTGTACCACTCTTGCAACTCTTCTTGCAACTGATGAACAAAATAGGTCCAGAGCCGAAACCGGTTTGGCTCAGTGGATAGAGCGTCGACCTGCGGACTGAAAGGTCCCAGGTTCGATTCCGGTCAAGGGCATGTACCTTGGTTGTGGGCACCTCCCCAGTGGGGAGGGTGCAGGAGGCAGCTGATCAATGTTTCTCTCATCAATGTTTCTAACTCTCTATCCCTCTTCCTTCCTCTCTGTAAAAAATCAATAAAATATATATTTTTTAAAAATAGGTCCAGAGGCATGGATATGTAGAACAGAATGACAGACCTCAGAGGAGAGGGATGTGGAGAGGACAGGAAGAGATGAACCAAAGAACATAGATGCGTGTATGCATTGCCCATGGACACAGACAATAGTATAGGGAAGGCCTGGGGTCGGGTAGGGGCAAGGTGGGGGGGGGGTGGTAAAGGGAGGAGGAATGGGGGACATCTGTAATACTATCAACAATTATAAAAAGAATTTTGTTTTTTATGCAACAGCATTAATACCCATTCCTCCTACCATCCCACTAGACCTAGGGTCAGCAAATGTTTTTTGTAAAGGGCCAGATAACAAATATCTCCGACCTGTGGGCCATACAGGCACTGTGTGTGTCACTGTGGCCCACAAAAGCAGCCATAGACAAATGAATGGACATAGTTATGTTCCAATAAAACTTTGCTTATGGAAATAGACATTTTAATTCCATATAGTTTTGCATAACATGATTTCTTCTTTTTTCCAACCATTTAAATATGTAAAAAACATTCTTAGCTTGCAGGTAATACAAAAAATAGGCAGGAGGGATAGATACGGTTCAACCCAGAAAACAAAAGGGGAACACTTACCAGTGCACCTTTGTTGCCTGCCTTTTGGCTGCCTCGCTTGGCTTCGATGAAGGAAGGGGCTCCTTTGGATACTGTAACAGATCTAAGCAGCCCTGTGCTCTGAAGCCATTGAGCAGACAGTAGCAGATCTCCAAGATTGAAGTTCATGAGCTGCTCAAAATAGAAAGGCTCATTCCAAGTTTGTCATCAGTGTAATTGGGGGGAGCCATAAAGTAGGTGATAACTATCAACCCAGGATCCATCTGGAACTAGAGGGAGGCATGCCATTCTCTCCTTCTGCATATGATGCCACCTCACTCATGGTGCACTCTGGACCTCTACCTAGACAGGCCAATCTCACGTTAATACCTCTGTGCAATCAAATCAATTTGCCTCAAGATAGAAACTTGTCTTATTTAAATTAATGTATATTAGGTACTGATACAAATAAGTCCCTACATTATAACCTTTATATACAATCATTTATATCCTTTGACAATACTATTTCCATAGTGACCCTAAACCATGATATATGGTGAATCATGATGAGGGTTTTCCCTTAAACCCTTCTCCACTGTAAATGACAAATGAGCTGAAAACATATCCTTCCAAAAAGACCTTATAAAAGAAAGGATTTATAGTGATGGAAACATGTATGGGGCAAGAAAAATACATAACAATCCTCAATATTTAAGTGGTTGTCAGGGGAAAGAAGGTACAGACTTGTTCCACATGGTCTCAACAATAGAAGGGGGATTGATGTGTGAAAGTAAGTGGGACAGAGCTGGGCTTACTACCAAAAACTAAATCAAGAAAAGAGGGAAAGCAAAAAATCCAATAGCTGCCTGAAGATGGAACGGACTGCTCTGGAAGACAGCAGGTTTAGCATCAAGAGATATATCCACAGCTAGGATGTATTACCGCTTAGTGGAGAGGCAGTAGAAGAGGTTTAAAAATGGAAATCATTGAACTAGATAACTTTTAAAATTTATGACCTTTTACAATTAGGCTTGAAAGTGTTGGCATGGCATTATTTTCTTTGTTAAAAACACAAAGGCAACCACAGATAACCAAAAGAGTGAGGTAATTCCTTATTCTTCTACTTTAACCACAACAAAGACAAGTGTGGCTCAATCACCTAACCCTAATCAAGGCCCTACCATTTGCCTAGTAGTGGTGTACTCTAGTTATAGTCATTCCTCCACGTAATAATTATTTGTTGCGATTGAGTTACCAGCAATGTACCAAATATGAGGGTATTGTGGTGAAGACAGATACAGATTCCACTCTCATAGAATTTACAATTTCCTGGAAAAGATAAAAATGCAACAAGTAATTTCAATTTTAAAAAATGAGAGTTGAGACTGTGCAGATATAGGGGACTATGGTGGTCTTTAAACATGATTACAAGTCTTTTGGTACTCCTGCTGTTAGAAGTGTGGGTCTAAATTCCCTTCACCTGAATCTGGATGGGCTTATAACTACTTTTACCAACAGATAAAACAGAAGTAACACTATGTGACTTCCAAGGCTGGGACATAAAAGTTGATTTGGCTTCTGCCTTGTGTGATGGGGCCCTGAGGGACCCTGCAGGAAGTCCTGCTACTCTGAGCCCATTTCATGCTTTGCAGAAGTCAAGCTTCATGCATAAGACCATGCAGAGCTCCAGTAGACAGTCCCCAGCTACCCCTAGTTTTCTAGCCACCCCAGTCCAAATGAAAGAAGTCAGGTTATTTCAGCCATTCACTCTCAGCCATGTGCGTCTTTCTGGCTGCTACTCCAGACACCATGGAGCAGAGACAAGCCAGCCTGTCTGTACCCTGACCAAATTCCTAACCCAATGAATCCATAAGCACAATAATAACATGCTGTCTTATGCTAGTAAGTTAGGAGTGGTTTGTAATGTAGCAATAAGCTCCATGTAAACATATATCAAGAAGAACCAACCTTGCCTACGGGCCAGAGATGCTTTCTCTGAAGAAGTTACGTTTGAGCTAAGACATGAAGAAGGAGTAGGAGTTAGCCACAGGAGGGTTCTGGGTAGAAGAATCAGTTGGTCTGAAGAGCCAGTGGAGGCAAGAGAAATCCTGAGGCCCTTTAGGAGGTGGTAGAGGTAGGAATGGAATGGGTAGAAGTGAGGCGGGAGATAAAAGATGAAGCAGACTAACCCTGGCTCATCTCATAGGCAAGATTAAGGCATCTGAACTTTGTCAGTGCAAACTTCTGAACTTTGTCAGAACTGCAGGGTTTTCAGTATCAGAATAACGTGATTAGATGTGTTTGCATTGCAGGCAAAGCTGAAGTAGAGGGAAGCTGTAGGGAGGAGAAAATAGTGGGGTGATCAGGATAGCAAAGGCGATCAGTATTTAAAAGGTAAATTCAAGGGACCTACTAAGCCCTTGCCATGGGAATGGAGAGTGAAAAAGGGAGTCACCTGAGCAGTGGTGTCATTTACTAAATGCAATGCAAACACATCTACTAAAAAGGCAACACGAACAGAGGACCAGACAGGAGTGGGTGATAAATAACTCCATCTGGGACATGGAGAATGTGAAGTGCCAGGACACAGCTGGCTGGTCATTATCGATAAAGAGGAGAGAATGGAGAGAAACGAATATTACTGAGTGTGCATTTTAATCCAGGTATTTTGTAGATGTTCTTTCCCTTAATTCTGAAAACAACTATGTAGGAGTCTTCAGAAAGGTAACTAACTTGCCTAACATCAAAGAAACAGGATGTGGCAGGATAGGGATTTTAATACAGACCCTCCATGTTCAAAATGACAGACACGTGGTACTTTTTTCCAATAAAAATAACACAATGTGAGGTGATGCTCTTTGGGTTTTGAAGGCAGCAAAATCAGCTCTGGGGAATGCCTCTCTGGTCGGTTGAATGGGTGACCTGAAACGCCAGCAGTTTCGAAGAGGAGCCAGAGCCAGAGCAAGCTGCCCAGCTGGTCCAAGCCACAGGGAGACAGCAATGCCACCTGGCCCGTGATGCAGGGGATTCGCTGGCGCGCTGTGAGTTCTGGATGACCAGAGGTTCCACAGAGCCCGCCAAAAACACATGATAGGTCGTTGTATGGTAGAGACCCTCAGAGTTCAGCAGCACACCCATGCCTTCTCTGCAAGTTAAGAATTTTCTTTTAACAAATAGCTCTTGGCTTGTCATTGGGCCCTGGTAAGAATTATGGTAGCTATCATTTGTCAGGCAGATACAATGTGAGAAGCATTCTAGTGAGTGCCTCCCTGTTCAAACTTATCCCTCAGCACAACTAGATGAGGTATCACCTGGACTTTTTGCCTTTAAGACACCGGGTGACAGTGAGACTCTGGGTACTCAAAATGAGCTGGGTGCTCTCTGAGACACCTGGCCATAAGGCTGGGCGTGACTAACAGCACAGACTAACAAAATGAAAGTGGGCTGGACTTGAGCAGGAACTGAAGACACAGGTAATTCTCATGAACAGGTGGCTCACGCTCCTTCCACACTGACATTCCTCCCTGAACCCACCCCTGTGGCCCCTGGGGCATTCTCAATGACTAGCTGAGTGAGGAATAATTTAAAAATGAGCCAGTTTTACAGCGGGGTCTATACATACTGGCCCCAGACGAGAGCGCTGCTATGGCAGACCGCACTGCTCTAAGGTGCCCCTGAAAGGTGGCAATGAAGGGACATTTTCCGTGTGGGTATGATTTCAAGAGGAGTATCTCAATGTTCACTTTACCTGAGGTAAAGGATTAGTAACTGTTACATGCTAGCTATTCAATAAATATTTTTGGGTAAACGAATAAATGATGGATTAATAATACTTGGTGGGCACTAGTTAATGGTTTGGCCAACTGGTTAGGGGCACTGAAGGGATATGATTGGAGGAGTTGTGACAGGAAGACTCAGAGAGATGATGTGGGTGGACCTGTTGGAATTGGTCCAGAGGGCAGGAATACTGTATGGAGGTGATCTGAAAGACTGGGGTGGAAGAGATTATCTTTCATGTGTGTATGAGTCTCCTTCCCCAGCAGCCTGGTACTTGCTCAGTGGGGTCATGATAAAATGCTCCCAGCAGTAGGCACAGAAGCTATGCATTGCTCACCATCCCTCTGAGCTCTTGACAGGGTATAACACTCTGGAGAAATGAGCCTAATGTTAGCTGGTTACAACATTATATCTCACCGTTTTATAATGGGAAAGGGATTTTCTGTCCCTATTCACCAGGTTTGCGTCACCCGTGCACTGATAGTGTTCAACTGGACAGCGCTTCTTCCTTCGGGAGAAGAAGCAGGGCAATGAGCTGACCCAGGGACCCACTACATCACCCGTATGCTGCTGTCCTTACAAAGTGGAGGGATGGCCTATTGAAGACTTAGGTAATTATGAGCGTGGAGATAATACTTTGTAAAGTTGGATGCTATTTTATAGGGAGTGGTTTTGTTCTGAAGTAGTGACCCATATATGATTCTGTTTCTCAACACTGACAGAAGACGTACATAGGTGGACCAATAAGCACAAGTGAGAATGGTGCTTTCCGTAATTAACCCTGAAGAACCATTTATAAAATTTGTTTCCCATCCCTGAGATTCTAGGCTCTGCTGGTCTTAACTTCTAATACTTTCACCAGGAGGATAAGCATGGTTAGATTGAATTAGGAGCTGATGAAGTACTTGCCTTTTGGGGTTTATCAAACTACTAAGCAAATAGATAGAAAAGAAGTTACAGTGGTGGCTGGAACAATGGCCCATCACAAGGAAACAGGGCTGCTGTGATTTAACAGAGGCAGGGAGAAGTAGACGGAATCCAAGGAACTCCCAGAGGAGGAGACAATCCGGGGCAGCTAATGGTCAGTGGTTCGATTCACTGGGATGATTCTGATGAGGGAATTGGGGTACAGTCTTGACTCTTCCCTATCTTCCCAGCCATTTTCAAAGCTTGGTTCCACAGATGATTCGGTGAGCTACCCAAATATCTTCCAATAAAATATGTTTACTATAAAATTCAACTAAAAAAGATTTCTCTTGTTTGCAAACCAGAACCCGAGTTACTACAAGGAGGCTGGACTGGATGCTTTCCAAGATTCCTTCCAGCTTTAAAATTATATGATTCTATAAAACTCATATTAAAATATATAAAATAAGACTGTTAATATATAAAATAAGATTGTAAATATGCTTTCTTCACTAGCTAAATAAACCATTACCTGATCGCTCTGTGTGTGGGTATGCTCTGCAAGAGTTCCAAACAAAGGATACACATCAATGCTTGAAGCTATATTGTATCCAGTACAGTGGTTGCGCTTCGTAAAGTGGCCATTATATTTCTCCTAACCCATGGCTTTATACTTCCTTCGTGTGACTATGGCTGCTAAGTTTCTGCCTACCTAGCCCTGCAGCTTTATAACATCTTCCTAGAGTTTGTCTAAAAGGTCAATATTTCATTACCTGAAAGTGCTCAGTAAAACTCCCTACGTAAGGGGTTCGTGGCAAAGACATCAATACATACACAGTGGTTGCCGCCATTTCATTCACAAATACTCTGTGTGGTCCTGGAGAGCACAGCACCGCTTTGCAGCTGGAGAGGAACAGCAAATTGTTTACCTCTGCGGAGCGGTGTACATGTTGATGTGGAGAAAGAGAATGCAGTTTCAAACACCCCAGTGCCCCAAAAAGAAACCTTCAATGTGTCTGCAGCACTAATTATGGGCCAAGATAAAAGTCTGTGTTTCTGAGGAAGAAAATATGAGATAATTGGTTCTTGAAAAGACCAGAGCATCTAGCTGTTCCATTTATAATTACAGCATCTGTGGTCACTTCATTGACACATAACTAGTACATGTGAAAGAAAAATAGTGGTGGGCACTAAAAGGATTCAATCATGCTCGTTTTGCATAAAAATGTTTTATAAAGGGTTTCTGAATATTGCCTGCTCCTACCAAACGCACACATTATGATATTCCATTTTATGTCGATTCGTGGGGTCCCTCAGCATAGCCTGCGGGGATCAGGCTGAAACCAGCAGTCCAACCCCACCTGCCACTCCTGCCTGCCGCCCCTGCTCACCCCAACCCCCACTGCGCCTGCCGCCGCTGGGTAGGCTTGCTGCCACTCCACTGCAGTCTCCAGGTTGCAGTGGCCAGCCATGAGCCCTGCTCTGGCACCCGATGGTCAGCTGAACAGCGCTCCCAGGAGCACACTGACCACCAGGGGGCAGCTCCTGCATTGAGCGTGTGCCCCCTGGTGGTCAGTGCACATCATAGCAACTGGTCGACCATTTGTTTGCTCACTTAGGCTTTTATATATATACACTAGAGGCCCAGTCACGATTTGTGCACAGGTGGGGTCCAGCCGGCCCAGCCCCAATCAGGGCGGATCAGGGTTGGGCCTGTCGGGAGGAGGAGATGGCGGGAGGTTGGCTGACTGGCCTGCCCAGATCAGGACCCGATCAGGGTCGAGCTGGCTTGGGGAGGGGCCACGGGTGATTGGCCAGTGGGCCACGCCCCCTATTTGGGTGGGCGGATGATCAGGAGCAGGGCCAGCTGGGGGTAGGGGCTGCAGGAGGTTGGCCAGCCAGCCCCGCCCCCTATTGGGGTGGGTGGTGTGATCAGGGGCGGGGCCAGCCAGGGGGAGGGACTGCGGGCCTATCATGGTGGGGCAGGCCAATCAGGGGCAGGGCTGGCGGGGGCGGGGGGACGGAAGGGGGTGTTTGGCTGGCCAGCCCGCCTTTGATCAGGGTGGGAGAGTCCGATCAGGGGCGGGCTGGCTGGGGGAGGGACCACAGGAGGTTGGCCAGCTGGCCCCACCCCCTGATCCAGGAGGTTGGCTGGCCACAGTGGACGTCATAACAACCAGTCGTTCCGGTCGTTACAGTGTTATGGTTGCTGGTTTTTTATATATATATAGATGAGTAACTGCAACAGACAGATCAAGGTGGCATACAGAAGAAGTCCAATAGCTTTTGAAATGAGCTAAGATTTCTAAAATCAAACATCAAAGTCATAAACAATAAAGTAAAGGCAGTCCGAAGCACTAAACAACAGGCCCTCTCTAATTGCCTGTGGTTTGGAAAAGACCACAGATCTGAAGCTGGACTTGCATACCTCAGGAGGTAAGCTGTCATCCAAGACCATGAGGATGACCTCGGCTGAGCTTGTCTGCCTGGCTGAGCTAGTCTGCCCAGCTGCTGCTCCGTCTGCCCACTGGCGCATGCTTGCTTGTTCATTTTCACATTAAAATAACTGCACATTGTTTGTCCATAAATTTCTTAGCTTCCCTCTGTCAATCATGCTTGTCAGCTCCAATCCATTCAAGGACCACTACAATTATGTCCAAATAATCTGTGTATCCATGCCTCAACTTATGAAAAAACACACACATGCCATAGTTAGTTATGTTATACTGATGAGCAGGTTCTAAGTGTTAGTATTATTTGACAAAATTACCTCTACATTTGGAAGATGGCATGTTGGCTATCAGTGGGATCTTTTAAATTAATGTTAATTTGTGGAACATTTCTAACTTCATTTAAAAGGCAAAACAGACAGACTCACTGAGAATGATATCTGTTTAATGCCTCCCAGTAATCCCTGGTTGACATCATTTGGCACCTCTACTTGGAATGGAGATTTGGTTGACAGAGATTTAATGAACAAGAGCATTTCCACTAATTTGGGGAAATCTCATGCTGAGAGGCAAAAACATGACAAATGTTTGCAAAGTCTCTGTTGACTTCACTTTACTCAGCGTACTCTAAAAATCCCAAAGATTAAACTATGAACCCACTTTAAATGCCCTTAATGTCTTCCAATAAAACATGCTGAATTTTGCATATTGGTAAGAAAATACATGGAAAATAGAGAGAAACATCTGGTTTTACCACTTAGAAAATGCAATAACTGTCCATTCACACTGTTGGCAAGCACCCAAAAGCACACACTGGATTAACAAAGCCAATTTAGTGCTAGGAAGGCAGCTGGTTCCAGTGTCTTCCTTCCCAATGGTCATCACCATCTTAAACTTCAAATGCTGATTGTCTTACAACATAGGAAAACAATAATGAAACTAGTGTTTGTTACTATAGAAAGCAATGTTTTCTCCATTAAATGTGCACTGTGCACACACACGCGCGCACACACACACACACACACACACACACACACTCTGCTTGGAGAGAGACACCCAAGGCTTGTTCTTGCAGAGGATTTCTAGAATTCTTCCAATGAATGGAAAGTTTCACTTACATGACTTACTTGAACTATTTCCGTGAGGGTATAGCATTGAGAAAAGAGAAGTGAGGGCCACTTCTACAAAAAGTGGGATCTTCTCAAGAATTTAATAGGTGATTAGAGACCCATACTGCAGAAAACATGCAAAGAATCCTAGTACACTAGTTCTCAAACTTCACTGCACTTCAGAATTCCCTGGTGATTTTCAAAAATTGTTGCAGAAACCCCATTGCCAGAGATTCTGATTGACTTGGAGGGGTCCCTGGCCTGAGCATCAGGACTTTAGACAGCTCCCCACGTGACTCTATTGAATGGAACCACTGCTCTAGTATTACATTAACATTGACCAATAAAGTTCTTAACAACCCATACCTTCCTTTCGTTGGGTATGCCCAACTTCATTCAGTTTCTTCTGGTTATGAAATGATATCCAGAGGAATTTCCTGGCCAAGTAAATTTGCCTTTAGAAATCTTTAAAATTATTAGCTAGAGTATATAGTGGAAAAAAAATTAAGTGTATTAAAACTATTACAAAGGCGGTAAATGGGAGAGGCAGACTATTAACTTACAAGAACAGTAATGAATAGAACTGAAATGCCACGATCATATCTACCCCTGTAAAAACACACATTGTACAGAGAAAGGAGTGTACGTGTCAGCTGCAAGAGAGCTGAACTTCAGAAAGTTACAGATTGAACATTCTAACAAGCATTTATAAAATGTCATAACAATAGGAGAGAGGCCTCGGTGCAAGGAAGGGTGATCTTATTTCTGCTGGTTTAGTCCGCAGCTTTCAGTGGTAATGGGAAGCAACGGTGCTAAGAAAAGATACAAAAATGAGGTCTGACCATTGCATGTCCTTGTTTTCTACTCCTCCCTATGTGTATCTAACATAAGGAGTGCTCAGTAAAGAAAATATACATACAGAGTGGGGCAAAGGTAGGTTTACTGTTGGTTGCATGGAAAATAATACAAAAAAAATAATACAAGAATAAATTCTGTGTTTTGCGTGCTCACAACTGTAAACCTACTTTTGCTCCACTCTGTATATATATTTAAAATTACATCAAACAAAAGAAACAAAAATATCACAGAACCACTGCAGCTTACAGGGCTGCACACTGCAGTGACGAGGGCTGCGACACTGGCCCCGAACAGGCACCAGTAGGAATACTGTGGGGAGCTAGTACATTCACAGCCTGCCGGAAGGAAGGAAAGAACCACTGTCTGCGAAAGAAGAGAGTTCAGCTTCCGGCTGTGGGTGGGGAAGGAGTCTGTGGAGACAGCCCTTAAGAGTTCAAATGACAAGGAGGTGGGATGGCTAGAAAAGGACCTGGAATGTAGAATTAGAGAAATTAGACAACACAAGCTATAAACATTATGGAAAAAAAAAAAAGAAGAGGAGTATATGCTCTTATAATCTGTTTTGAAGATGATTTCTATTACCTGAAAATACTCTTATATGTGGAGTAGTATATTCACTTTTATACATTGCACATTATTTTCTACTTTGCCTACCAGTTTCAAGCTCACATTCAAATCACCAATGAAAATGGAAAAGTATGTTTTACTTATTATTTTCAAAACGACTATGGGTTTTTCTTACTATCACATATGTCTTCTCGTGGTGGAAAATACAAAAATATACCAAAGAAAATCAAAACTATCCTTCATCTCATTACCTGGAGACAAAAACGATTATCATAGGGCTATGTTTCTTTCCAGACTTTTTCTTGACATAGATATCACAGAAAGAACATTTTGAAAATATTAACTTCATCTATTTTATTTCTCCTGGAAATTATGTTTCCCTTTGGCCATCTCTGGAATGGAAAAGAGAAGTAGGCGAAGTTCTCAGACACCTGCTCCATCACTTCCTGTGCCGTAGTGGGTCACCCTGTGATGCTTGGGGGCTAAGTAGAAATACTGAGATAGCTAAGGGAGCATCCAAGGACATGGGGCTGGTCCCCCATTTACCTGGTGTGAAATGCCTCCCAGGAAAATTCTGCATTCCATGAAACAGAAGCAGGCGGGGGTGTTTAGTAGAAATTATATGAGAAAACATTTGTTTCTCACAGCTTGCACAAGGTCTAATTGGAAGCCCGTGCAGGGAAAACCAGGGCTGTAAGACCTCAGGACCAGAGGCAGGTTCAGCAGTAGCACATGTTGGCCCACACCCTAAGACTAAGTGGGTCCAGTTATGTTACCAATGAATTGGATAAGGCCCAATGCCAACCCCAATAGAAGAGATACCATAGACATCCCGGCAAGGGTAGTGAAGACACTGAAAGATGCAAGAAGAGGAAAATAGCAGGGTTCACCATATATGTAAAATGTGATATCAAATTCTAGAAGGGAGTCAGAACCTGCAGGAGGAGCAGCCACTCACTTCCCATCACCAGGAAACTGGGAAAGTTTCCTATAAGCTCCACTGGCCAAAACCCTACCCATTAACCACATGAGGTTATTCTGCACTTGAAGCGTGACTACTCCCAATTGAAATGTGCTGAAAGTGTAAAATGTACAGCAGATTTCAAAACTTCATATGAAAAAAGAACATAAAATACCTCAATAATTTTGTATTGATAGCATACTTAAAGGATGTTTCTAAATATATTGGGTTTGATAAAATTTATATTAAAGTCAATTTCACCTTTTACTCTTTATATCTTTAAATGTGGCTACTTGAAAATTTAAAATTACATAAGTGATTTGCATAATATTCCTATTGGATAGTACTGCCTTGTACCCTGGGAGGCAAAGGGATGAGGTGATATAGCGAAGAGTGATGAGGGCCCTCAGGGGCATCAGAACCTGCAGGCTGACCAGCTGCCGTCTCCCCCTTCCACTAGATGAGGTGGCCTGACTTCCAGAAGAGAGTTTGTACTTTACCCCCAAAGGGATAGAGATGACCCAAAATGGAAGAGCTTGAGATACTTTTATTTAAAAAGTTCTCATCTTTCATCACTACCCTGAAGAAAGGGGGTTCATAAAGCAGTTGAGATCAGTTACTATTCTTCACACATTTGGGAGTGGTGTGAGTGAATATTTGACCTTGGTACAAATGAAAGTCTTTTATAGAATTGACTAGAGGCCCGGTGCACAAAATTTGTGCACAGGGGTGGGGGTGTCCCTCAGCCCAGCCTGCACCCTCTGCAATCTGGGACCCCTCGGGGGATGTCTGACTGCTGGTTAGGCCCGATCCTTGTGGACAGTCGGACATCCCTCTCACAATCCGGGACTTCTGGCTCCCAACTGCTCACCTGCCTGCCTGCCTGATTGCCCCTAACCACTTCTGCCTGCCAGCCTGATCACTCCTATCCACTCCCCTGCCAGCCTGATCAACACCTAACTGCTCCCCTGCTGGCCCGATCACCCCCAACTGCCCTCCCCTGCAGGCATGGTCACCCCCAACTGCCCTCCACTGCCAGCCTGGTCGCCCCTAACTGCCCTCCCCTGCAGGCCTGGTCACCCTCAACTGCCCTCCCCTGGAGGCCTGGTCACCCCTAACTGCCCTCCCCTGCAGGCCTGGTTGCACCCAACTGCCCTCCCCTGCCGGCCATCTTGTGGTGGCCATCTTGTGACCACATGGGGGTGGCCATCTTGTGCAAGGGCATGACGGTCAAATTGCATATTACCTCTTTATTATATAGGATATCATACTTAGTGGTTGAGTGTTGACCTATGAACTAAGAAGTTATGGTTGATTCCCAGTCAGGACACATGCCTGGGTTGTGGGCTCAATCCCCAGTAGAAGGTGTGCAGGAGGCAGTCAATCAATGATCCTCTCTTATCACTGATGTTTCTATCTCTTTCTCTCCCGCTCCCTTCCTCTCTGAAATCAATAAAAATATATATTTTTAAAAATTAAAAAAAAACAATTGATTTTTGTATATTGGTCCCGTATCTTGTGACCTTGCTAAATTCATTTATTAAACATTATTGAATTGTACACTTAAAATGGGAATTTAGGATATGAGTTATTCTTCAATAAAGTCTTTAGTGATAAAAGTAGCAGTGTTATCCTGGCTAGTATGGCTCAGTTGGTTGAACATTGTCCCATGTACCAGAGGGTCACCAGTTTGATTTCTGGTTCAGGTACATGCTTGGATTGTGGGCTCGATCCCCAGTAGGGGGCATGAAGGAGGCAGCTGATCGATATTTCTCTTACATTGATGTTCTCTCTCTCTCCCTCTCCTTTTCTCTCTCTCTAAAATCAATCAATATATATATATATATTTTAAGTAGCAGTTTTAGTAGCTTCCGATAAGCAAGCTGAATTTCTGCACATTTTTATGCAATGACCTGGGAAGTAGAGCTGTAGAAAATGAAAACTATCAGCAACCTCGCCTCTGGCAAGCACCCCAATATCTACCAATTTATTGTTAGGACATCAAACGTGAAATGTAAAAATTTAGTAATTAGATAATAAAAACATATTTCAAACCTTGTATAATGTGGCCAAAGATATAGAGAAAAGAAAAGCCTATAGCCAAATACATTTATTAGAAAATAAAAGAGACTGAAAACAAAATAACTAAAGCTTTCGACCCAAAAGGGCAGAAAAAGCTCAGTAAGGTTCAGGATCACGCTTCTTTCTCTGTCTGTGCTCCAACTCCACCCCTATGAAATGAGCCACCATATCTTACCTAATCTAAATACTTTATAAACATCTGTCATCTCTACAACCCCACTGCCACTTCCCACTTCAGACATTATTTCTGACAGACCTACGAAAGAAAAAATGTTTTAATCTGCTTCTTACTAATTCCAAAATAATATCCAAGCCTTCACCAGAAAACTACAACAACAGAAAGCTATGAAATTTTCTAAAGAACCTACAAGAGGATTTGAACTGAAGAGCTATTCTGGAAGCATGATCCTAGATTAGAGATTAAATTTGGTTTATATATCAGTTCTCCTTAACAAAATTTCAGGGCAAAAAATCAACAGGATTTTTTAAATGAAATTTCGCATTACTAATTAAGATATTTTTGAAAAGAACAATGAGTGAACACTTGCTCTATCAGATAGCAAACAGAATAATTAAAATAGCATGTGAAAATATAAATATAGATCAGGTTTTATTTCATCTAATCAAGAGTCCATATGGATAGAAAAGCATAATTAGAAGTGTAATATACGATAAAGATGGCATTTCAAATCAGTGGGTAAGAATGAATCATCAAATAATTGGTGTTGAGATAACTTGCTATCAATTTAGGCCTAAAAATGAAAATCAGACACTTAGCTCCTATCATTCATGAAAATAAATCCCAGATGGCTAAATTTTAGAAGAAACATGGATAATATGTAATATTTTGAAAGAATTCAGTAAGTCTATTTGCAAGGATAGCATGTATCATTTTGTACTTTGCAAAAGTGATGCCCAGCCAGGAGTAGAAATGGGGAATGATGTCCGTCCAGCTTTGCCAGTACTTGTCAAGCTGTGTCCCATGGTTCGGTAGTCTTTCCTTTTTCTAATTTTCTACTTCTAACACTTTGCCACCAGAAGGAAGCAGCTTTTCTAATTGGAACAAAAACCTTACATGACAGCAGCAACCAATAAATAGTATTAATAACAAATAGGTAATTTGTATGTACATATATTCTTTTCCCCACACACACAAATGGTGGCTATAAATGGAATGTGCCCCTTCACAATCCATATGTTGAAGTCCTAACCCCCAGTGCAATGGTATTTGGAGGTAGGGCCTTTGGGAAATAATTAGGTTTAGATGAAGTTATGAGGGTGTGCCCTCGTAATGGGATTAGTGCCCTTAAAGAAGAGGCATAAAGAGTTAGCTGCTTCTCTCTCCCCACTGTATGAACACAAAGCAAGAAGACAGCTGTCTTTACGCCAAGAATATAGTTCTCAGCAGAAACCAATCATGCTGGCAACTTGATCTTGGACTTCTAGCCTCCAGAACTGTGAGAAAATAAATTTCTGTTGTTTAAGTCACCAGTTATGACAGCCAAAGCTAATAGAGTGGTATGTTATCATAAAATGTATTGTTTTTTGTTGCTGTTCTTAAATTCATTTTTATGTAGGTACACATAGGTGGCATGTATATATAATGTATATATATGTATATGTATATATATGCCTATGTATTAAACAACTGATAACAGAAATAATTTCTACCGAAGAGATTGTATGAAGATAGTGATCAAAGTTTGCTCCTGATTTAACTTTAATGTTTTATTTATTATAAGACTGTTCTCATATTACATGTTGTATCTAAAATATTTCAAATGCTTATGTATTTTGAGAAAAATTTATGTTGGAAGGTGTCTCATGTTTTCAAATGTCAATTGATAGTAATAACATATATTTAATAAATACCTACTATGTTCCAGGAAGTGAGTATGTTAATTCAATATCTCCTTAATCCCTTGCAACAATTCTATGAAGTATAGACTATTTATGCCTTCATTGTACAGAAGAAGAAACTGAAATTCAGAGAAGTTAAATGACTTAGCCAAGGGTATACAGCTATAAAGGGTAGAGCCAGGATTCTAACCTCAAGAACCTGACTCTAGACTATAGCCTTCCCTTTTAACCTCTACAGCATGTTGAGAAATGAAAATAAGGCATCAGGAAATTAGCAGGGTAGTGAAAACTCTGGCAATAATTTCAGTAGAAAGATGAAGGCAAAAGATATTTTATAATAGAATGAGAAGGGAAATATAATTAATAAATGAATTGCTATTTTTTAAAAATTATGTTGAACCACATGAAATTGTGAATACTTAACCATTTTTTACACAAAAAGTGAAATTTGCTTATGGTTCAACCTAATATATGTGCTAATTTATGAATATTATTTTCAAGAAACTTTCTTAGAATTATAAAAAAGACAATAAAGAGCAGAAGTTTCCAAAACCCTCAAGGCTGTATGTGTGTGTTTTTAACAAATCTGAAAACTGTGTCAAGCCTTCTTATTCTGACATGAGAAAAATGTGCCTACAAGTATAATATCAAATATGAGATTTGTGAATTGTATTTCAGTAGTGGAGAAAAACATTTTAACCAATCAACCAATTTCTTAGTTTCAGGATGGTTATGAAAAAATACAACTTTTGGTTCAGAAGAAAAAGCCACCAGCAATTTTTACATGCTGAACTTTATTTCCCTAAATCGCAGAATGAGGACTATGCTTTTAACTACAACATCACCCACAATTTTCTGAGTATTATTTCCTAATATATTATCCTAATATTTTAATGACCTTTTTCATGGATTTTCCATTGGCATGCAAGTATTGGATTCATAATAATCTTAATCTACAACATTTCACATGAGCAGAACATACAGATCATAGACCCTTAAGAGTTAATAGCTCACTTAACTCACAGAAATCATCCAGTTCACATTGACAAAGCACAAAACAGAGCCTTGTAGAGGTGAAAAGAATGCTTTTCCTTAGGTCACCCACTATTCAGGAAGATTTAACACTAAAACCCTCGTCGTCTGGTTCCTAGTCCTTAGTAATCTTTTTACTTTGTTATAATGTGCCTATTTTTATCCTGTTACATAATGCAGATTAATCTGACTTTCCTTTTCTTCTTTTCAACTGGAGTTCTGAGTCAGCTAATCTTGATAATTATTGGGACAGGAAGCAAAGGACTAAAATGGCTCAGTAATCAAATAAACCCCCGGCTATGAGGAGAGATTCTATTAGATACATGTCCCCTAGCTGCTGGGACCTCGAATCTGTTCTGTTTTTCCCACCCCCTTTAATTCCTGTGGCTCACTTTTGTTTCCCCGGCATAGTTTCAGACTATCAAGCCAGCCTTTTGACCCTCACCTTGGCCTTGTCCTTGTCCTTTAGTACTTAGTTGTCTGAGAGTTTTTGTCTCTGACCCATGGCATGGCCTGTCTTCTGATTTCCACTCATCTCTTGGTTTGTGCTTGTTTATCCGGTTTCTCACTGGCTGCTTCACCTCCTAGCCTTGAGCCCGGACTTTGCTATATTCTGTTTTCTTTATAATAGACTAAATTGAACTCTAAAATCCTGAGATACCTGGAAAGTAATGTGAATTTCATCTAGAAAATCCTTAGGGATTTCCTGGCATCTATGTGGAACTCCAGATTCACGCCCCAATCTTGTGATTGGAGTCTGCAATGACTGTCCCACAGGTCACACCGGGAACTTCCTGGATACAAGGGAACCCACTGTATCAAATGGTAAGACCTTCAAAGTTATTCACAAGTCTAAGGAGCAATATTTAAAATTGATTTCTATTTTAGAGCAGTTTTAGGTTCCCAGCAAAATTGAACAGGAAGTACATAGTTCTGGGCAATTTTTTTTTTTTTACATTGACTAACTATAAAGAACCTTTATTGTGATTTAGAAATGAAAGATCTATCCTTAATTTATCTTTTGTGAAAGTCCACTCATGAGCTAGCAAAACTAGATAACTATGCCAATTACCAATTTATTGTCTCTCAAATCCAAATCCACCCTTCATTGTCTGCTCTAGGACAAGATCTGAACCCTGTAATTATTTCTCTCTCGCAGCTCGTACAATGTTATGTCAGAAAGGAGTGCTGGCAGGACGCTAAAGAAGGAAGCGGTTTTCCTTTCCGGATCCAGTGTTTACCCCTTCTTGCTCCCACCATGTGGCAGCCGGTGGCATGTGAGAGACACACGCCCTGGTGCTTGTGCCCATGAAGTTCCAATGGCACCTCATAATCAGGTGCCCATCAGATTTTAGAGGCCCTCCCATGGTCAGAGTCCCAGGGAGTCTCGCAAGCATATCAGGGGTTGGTTTTCAGCTTTGGCCTCTTGCACCAAGGAGGGGGTTTCCTGCTTGCCTGCTGACTGTGCACGAGATCTTGCTGAGACCACCCAAGAACTTCTCACCATTCAACGGGCCACAACCACACCTTCGACAATGAGGGCTGAATCCCAACCATGGAGAGGGATGGGAAACAAAGCTCCAAATTTCTTTCTTTCTTGGGAACCCTCCTTTATCCCTGGGATAAAGTTCTCTTTTTAAAGTTCTCTTTATCCTTTTATGTAACAGATTTTTCTGTTAGAATGAATAATTCTTTACTTAAAGATTTTCCTATTCAAATTACTATGTTGTCTCTGTCTTTTCCACTGAATCTGATTGATACAGTAACATTGGGAAAATAGCTTTAATTTCTCAGTATACTCATTCATAGAATGAGGAGATTGGGTTAGTTGATCTCAAATGTCCTTTCCAGTTTGAAAACAAACAAACAAACAAGCATTATTCTAGGACATTTGGTTTTTTTCCAGTTCAAAAACAAACAAACAAATATTATTCTAGGAAATTCAGGGATTTTTTTCTATACCTAGGTATAGGAAAATGAAGTATACTACAGTGAATACCATACAGCACAATGTAATTGTGTATTGTCTTCCCCAGCCTCAGCTATAATAAGGGGGTATCCCTTCTCATCTGAATAATGCTTTCCTCTTTCTGGGTCAAAATATTAAGTGACAGCAGCAGCCAGTATCATTCATGTACACAGTGGGCAATCAAATACTATGGAATCTTCTGTGAGGGTTTTAACTAGGGAACTATCTAAGGAACAAAATAAAAAACTAGAGGTTCATGTATGAATGTGAGAGTTTAAAATACATCAATAAGGACACATATGTAATACCATAATCAATAAAGTAATTTAAAAAAAGAAAAAAATACATCAGAAGTATCAGTTAGCCATTTGTGAATATAAATACTGTAAGTTTATATTAAGTATAAAAAAATGTTCCTACTGATATTGTTTATCCTAACACAGGATAGAAGATTCCATCCACTACCTCCATCACCACACAATTTAATTTTTTTCTTTTACCTTTCTCTGTCTTTTACTGACTGTTCAGCCATTATTTTCTTCAATTCTTCTAGACGCCGAAGATCTCTCATTTCCATTTCTTGCCAATTCTGTTCTTTTTTAGCCCAGTATTTTCTGATCTGTTGTATAAATGTTACATAAAATTTAAATTAACAACAGAGATATAAAAACAAGGAGAAAAGTTATAACATTACCCATTGGCTCATAGAGTGAAGATTGAATTTAAATGGCACTTCATCCTTTTCATTTTTTAGATCTGCTTACAATATATTGGCAACAGAAAAAATAAATTAAAACACGAAGGGTCACATTCTGAGACACTGTATGGTTTAACAATTTCTGAAGTGGAAATGTGACTTGGGCTGAGACCTAAGGTTTTAATCTACGGTTAAAATAATTGACTTTCAGGGAACCACAATAAAGGCATGTTATTGTCTCTAAAGTATATGATCTACCTGTCACTCAAGAATATTTTTATCCCTTCTGGTAATACAGTCTTTAACAAATACAGCATCAAGCCTATTTATACTTTAAAAGCATGAGTTTATTTATGCTAATGGACAGCAGGATGTTGAAAGCTTTATGCTTCTGGGGAAGTAGCAGGAGATAGGTGGGAGGAAGGAAGAAAAGAAAAAATTAGCCGTGTTGTGATATATAGCAGGTATGACTTACGCGGTAAAATAAAGGACAAATTTAGCAAACATTGTTCTTGTTAGGCCTGCTTCGTTTTCCTTCTCTGGGGGCAGATGAGAAAACCAGAATTACACACGTGCTATCATCAGGGGCTGAAACCATCTCTCAGGGCTCTCCCACTGATGGGGCAGTTGAAGTTGATGTTTATTTGACTCTGGCCTACCATGTTTTGTCTGGGTCGAGAGACTGGATCTTACTGGTAAAAAACTGAGTACCTCACAGGTGAACGATAGTGAGTGACTCACAGAGGGTCTGCCTTAGAGGATGGGTTAGCCCCACCCCCAATGTGGCATTTTCTCTTTTTAAAAGTGCATGTGAAAAGCTCAGAGGTTTCCGGATTTTCCCTAGCAACGCGGTTTCTGAGCCCTGGGAGGACCAAAAGGAGCATCCGGAGCACCGTGGCCACTACGACTGCCCATCAGAGCCTGCAACCTCAGCAGCCACATCCGTTCACCACTTAATGAATAAGTGGACGAGCTCCGGGTAAAGCGACTCCACTACAAAAATGATTGAAATCTGAATTTGGGGAGATCAGGGATGAAGCCTGAAAGGGAGCAGCACCACAGATGGGCGTGAAAGAGAGGACAAGCGAGGGAGAGGGAGAAAACTGACTGACAGGTGCACTTCAGAGCCCTAACGAACAAAGGCCAGGGCGTTCTATCAGTGCCAGACAGGGCTCTGTTAACAGTGATTATATTGTCTCCCTCTGGAATTTATAAGTGATCTTTATTTTATTCCTTATACTTTTCTGTGTTACTTTATTTTTTGCAATGAGTATGTATTTCTTTCATAATCAGAGAAAATAAAGCTACTTCAAAACTAAAATTTGAAATAGAACAGACATTGGATTGAAGAGCATTTTTCTCAGGGTTCCAGTGTTTGCTTACTCCCAGCACTGGCCTTGGAGACAAGTCAGTGATCCTTTGTCGACAATGCCTTGACTACAAGTAGACCCACCCCGGGTTCCTAACATCCTGAGATCGCTGACGCCATTTGGTGCAGTGTCCTGTGCAGGCCCTAGAAGTACGTCACACCTGAGACTTTTTGACATCTCAGGATGAATTGTTTTCATTCTTTACTCTCTGGTATCCTCATCTATTGCTGTACCATGAGTCAGTCAAACTGCCTCTCTCTCTCTCTCTCTCTCTCTCTCTCTCTCTCTCTCTCTCTCTCTCCTCTCTCTCTCTCCCTCTCTTGATTTACTCCTTTCCAGTTCTTTCTACCAGGCCTCTGAAACCTCTGTGTCATCATACATCCAATCCTCTACTTCTTTAACCTTCCAAACACTATTCCATGATTTTGACTGAAATTCTCTTAAGTGAGGGAAGGGATGCTCATCTTCTGATGCCTCATGTGCCAAGAAGCTGGGAAATGGTTTGGTCATTTTCCTCCTTCACCACTCCCTCCTGTCGGGTACAACACCTTCTTCCTTTGATGTCCAAAACAACTCCTTCCACCTTCCTAGGCAACTTCAGCATCTGTCTGAATGCCCTTCCCACCTGCAAATCTCAGTTCCATGACTTCCTGCATTCCAATGAGCCACCTCCTTCTCCTCCTCCTCCTCCAGGATTCTATTACCATCAAGAACAGTTCCAGTTCCGAAATCTTTCATTATAGCCTTTGATCCTCTAGTATAGCCCTCATCACAAGGCTTTGCTAATTAATATACTTGTTTCTCTCCCCCATGAGATGGCAGAAACTGTGATTTATTTACCATGGCACTTACAAAGGGAACTAAATTATAGAGAAGGTAGTATATACCTAATAAACATTTGATTGATTAATGAATTACACAACCGTAGAAACTAGTGCCATAGTCATGATTTCAACTGATAATCTTCATTGACAATCAGCACTCCTTTTATGGATTCCTGGTCAATGCCTCTCAGTTTCTCATGGTGGTATTCCAAAACCTGTTCACTATGTTAAGCTCTATACCAGCCTCTACTTCTTCACTTTATCAGAGGTAAGGGAGATCAAGTTCATTTATCTCCCTTTGAGGGGCAAGATATCTAAAAGATACCTTCCTTGATGTCTTGCCCCTCAAAGGAAGAGGTGTCCTACCTTCTGTCCAAGATTTTCCCCTCAGCTGGGCACCAGATCCTTTTCCCCAATCCCACTTTTTCATAACCTTGCTCTGTCATCTACCTCTCTCCCCGCTGTACCTGCAGCCTTTAGTCTTTGCTGTTTCCTTTTCCTCACATGGAAATATACATAAATCTCACCCATTAATAAAAATCTAAAAGAACTTTCTTTAGACTCCCAAAACTGTAACCACACACTCTTCATTGTTCCCTTTTCAGTCAAGCATCTTATAATATTTATTGTTTGACATCTCCTATTTTACTCCTCACCCATGGCATTCCTACATTGCAAATTCACTGTTCTCTGAATACACTACTCTCACCAGTGACTTCCAAAGGATCAAACCAAATGATCCTTTTCAATCCTTATGGTACATAATGCATTCATGTATTTGATTCTTTCAACCCTTATCTGTAGTTTTAAGACATTACTGATTTTGGCATTCATTTGTTCAACAAATGTTTATATGGCACATGCTGTAGGCCAGATACTGTGCCATGTATGTGGGATATGGTGATTAAGGAGAGATAAGACCTCTGTCTCATTGAGCTGGGACTTTCTAGAAAGAGAGATAAATGAATGAACAGAATATTACACTAAGAAGAAAATAAGTATGGTGATTATTTAGAAAAATGTGGGTAGAACTATTAGAAGGCATAATTTTTAAATGACATTTGTATCAAAACTTGAATGAGTGAGACAACCACGGAAAGAGATAAGGGAGATCTTCCCACTACAGGAAGTGGGAATTTTAGGTGCAATTGCACTAAGTGGGAAGGACCTTGCACATGTTCAGAACTGGGCAGAAGAAGCCAGTGTAGCTGGAGCAGGTGGTGTGAATTAAGACTGGAGGTGAGATCAGCAAGCTAGCTCGGGACTTGATATTAGACAATGATTTAGTTCTAGAAAAAAGGAAAAGCTACCAAAGTGCTTAAAGCAAGGAGTGACCTGATCTGGCTGATATTTGTAAAAGATAGCTCGGCTATTGAATGATGAATGGATGGTAGAGCAGGGAAGAAGAAACAAGGAGGCCAGAGAGAATAAGGCAAAAATGATCACTTGCACTCAGAAAATGAAGTGAGATTACTTCTTGGCCTCTTGGCTATGATCAAGTATAGGAAATGAAGTGTTCAAATCCGAGATATGCTTTTGAGTGTAGTCAAATGCTCATTGAGGGAGTAGATATGAAGGGTGAAGGAAAAGGAATCAAGAATGATGCCTAGCCCATGCCAGTTTGTCTCAGTGGCTAGAGCATCGGCCTGTGGACCAAAGGGTCCTGGGTTGGATTCCAGTCAAGGGCCCATACCTTGGTTGCAGGCTCCTCCCCAGCCTGGGCCCTGGTCAAGGATTGTGCAGGAGGCAACCAATTAATGTGTTTCTCTCACATCAATGTTTCTCTCTGTCTTTCCCTCTCTCTTCCACTCTCCCTAAAAATCAATGGAAAAATATCCTCATGTGAGGATTAACAACAACAACAACAACAACAACAACAACAACAACAAAGAATGATGCCTAGGTTTTTGCTAGAGCAGCTGGTTGGATGATGGTACCAATACTGAGATGGAAGAGAGGAAGAACGACAGGTTTGAAAAAAAGACAATCAGGAGTTCAGTAGTGAACATTAAACAGTTGATATAACTATAAGACCTTTAAGTGGAGCTTCCATACAAACATCTGAAGGTATAGATAGGTGGCTCAAGGGAGGATTCAGAGCTGGAGATCTAAACAAAAGAGACATCCACTTAAAATGGTGTCTGATGCTACAGGACTGAACACCATCTCTAGGGTGACAATGGAAATAGGAGAGAGATGGCGGCCATGCACTTGCATGCTTATTTGCCTTTTGCAGATTTTTCTCAGCTAGAATAATTTTATTTCCCTCTTTCACTTGCTAATTTTACTCTACCTGTAAGACCAGAACAAAGGCCACCTCCTTGCATCTTCCTCTGAACACTGCAGTAAAAATGTTAGCAGTGTCCTTGGCACACCAACGACCTTTGATTAAGGTTTATTACTTTCCATTCTTTGTCCTATCTTGTATTCCTTGATTATTTTTCATGAGGCTCTGCCACTGGATTGTTATTGAGATATTTGGGCATTTACTATATGCCTGGCAAGCTCTCCCTGTCTTGTTGCCTGCTAAAACCCTCCTGTCCAGCTAGCATTCAATTTCAGTATTGCTTCCTCAGCCTTCCTCCCTCTCCCTCTTCTCCAGACATAGCTAGGTTTACCTTCTAAGGCACTATTTATGTATCCTTAGCATAGCACTTTCCATATTGATCTGCATTATTCATCTTTTTATCCCTGGTACCTTGTATTGTGTCTGACACATAATAAGGCTTAATTGATCATCGTTAGCTGAGTGGAAGCTTCTTCTGGTCTCTGGTCCAAGAATAACAAACTTGTGGATGGGAACTAGCCAGCAATTTTATATGCAGGATGATAAACTCTGAAATAAGCACTTCCCTAAGGACAGTTCCTTTCACTTTCCATCAATTAATAGGAACAGGAAGTGTGTGTCAAGAATTATTGGAGTTGCAAGACAAACTAAAGTTAAGGCTAAGTGTATTTAACTAGCCCTTTGGGACATTTGTTGAGACAGATTTTAAATACATTGCTTTTTAGAATTCTTGAGTGATTCTGGATAGGGGGATGAGAAAGTCAGTGCAAGTGATAAGAATTGAATTTAAAGCTTCTCTCTTGACTTCCAGCTGATGGTCTAGAGAAAGCTTGTTTTTCTTAAAACCAATACAGGCGCTCATTGTTCCGCATATCCTCATATTATCTCTGATTTGTATTGAATGTTACTCTTTCATAGTTCCACATTTTGTTCATTTTACCAAAAGCCAGTAAACGTGTAAATAAACCAAAGAAACTATTCCCTATAGAAATTTGTGAGTCAAAATAATGCTATGTTATTTTTTTCAGAGTTTTAAGATCACTTTTATATCTCATCTTACTTTTGTAATCTTTCAAGCAATTTGCTTCTCATTAAAAACATGATGTTTATGATACTGGAGTACATCAGAGTTTAATTTTTAAAGATTTGGATTAATATTACACAACCATTAAATTATATATTTTCTACTCCTTCAGTCCAAGAATTATTACAACTCAGCATGAAATAAGAATTTCTTGTTTGTAGATAGAAAGTATAAAGTTAGTACTAAAGCATTATTAGGAAGATGGTTTGGTGTCTGATTTCAAGCAATCTGTATAATATTGAATCTTTGAACAAATAGACTTCTGTACCTTGCTTCCAGGTCATTATTTCAAATGCTTTAATGGCTTATTCAGGAGGAGGTCATAATTCTTAACTAGATACACAAAATATATATTATTCACAAACAAGAGCTAAATGCTTCCTTTTAACTTTAACTATGTTCAATTACAGCACCCTTTTTTAGTCTTGGTTTGAGGACATAAACTATATTCCCATTCTCTTAATTTTTTTGTCTCTCGTTCTCTTACTGTTTTTCTATATTAATGATTCCTAATAGGAAACGGATAGAACACGCAAAATTAGGATAAGTCCAGAAGAATGTAAGAGGACAATTGACAAGGGAGGGTTGGAATGCAGGGCAATCACAAGGGGCCATTCAGTAGCTTGGCTGCTTCAGAGCCATAGAGCAGAGTCAGAAAGGCTGATGTGGGGAGAGCCACTTGACAGGAGCTGAGACCTTTGGTAGAGGACACAGTTAGTCAGCACAACTCTGCAGGGCAAGGAGTTGGGGACATAATGCTTCCAACCTCACTGTCCTCCCTTATCCTCATTTCCAATGTTTCACTTTGACTGAGCCCAACCAGGAGCCAGAGGGTAGGGACCCATGTAGGACAACTCCCTGGTCACAGAGCAGAATGAAGAGTAGATACAACCTAAGGGGAGGACGTCCAGCATGACAGTATTAATGCATTTTATTATAAATTATTTAGAGGTAGGTGATGTCTACATGCGTAAGTAAATAACATGAATGTTTTGTAGGTGGTATTTAATTTCATCACTTATGTGAGCCTTTTTTCATGCCAGAGCTGCCTACTCAAATGGTAATAGCTATTTTCTGCCGTGATGTAGTCTTAGGTTCTTAGAACATGATGAGCCAAGAAATGGAATAAACACATTAGTTATCTCCCTTTTAATTGAAATGTCAGGTAGATTACAAAATAATTCTGATGTCTTCTTTAGGAGTAAGGCCTATTTTCAGCAGAGGCATTGAAATATTACATAATGATCATGTCATATGTTGATATTACTAAAATGAATTTGTCTGTAATCTTGTTTAATTTCTCCCTTTTCACTATTCATTAAGAAGGGAGTATATACACTGAGGATGCTGTATTTCACTGCCTGAAATGTCAGGGAGAGTGAAAAGTAATCAAATCTCAGTCATTCAATCATGACTTCTTAGAGCTGTGTTGATTTCAGCAATCATTCAATCCAAATACCTCATTTTACAATTGAGGAGGTAAAATCTCATGGAACCTACATAACTTGTCCAAGGTTGCCCACCTTGTTATGGCCTCCTATTTTGGAATATTTTCCTCTATACCCCAACAAGGAAGAATAGTCTACTGCTTGTTCATTAAATTCATTCATTCAACCAGTATTTAATGAGGGCCTTGCTAGGCATTGGAGATAAAGCAATAAAGAAAACAGACATAACCCTCTTTTTAATGGTGCTTATATTCTAGAAGAGGAAGAGAAAGCAGTCAACAGATAGATACATGTCAGGGGGATGATAAATGCTTAAAAAAAAAAGTTGGGGCCCTGACCAGTTTGGCTCAGTGGATGGAGCGACGACCTGCGGACTGAAGGTCCCAGGTTCGATTCCGGTCAAGGGCATGTGCCTTGGTTGCGGGCACATCCCCAGTAGGAGGTGTGCAGGAGGCAGTTGACTGATGTTTCTCTCTCATCAATGTTTCTAACTCTCTATTCCCCTCCCTTCCTCTCTGTAAAAATCAATAAAAGTGTATTTAAAAAAAAAAGTTGGGTAAATGAACAGAGTAACAGGGGAGGAGGATGCTGTTTTAAGTTTCGTAATTGGGGTTGAACATTCTCTTTGATGACATTTGAGTGGGGCCATGAATGAGGTAAGAGAGTGAGCAGATCTGGGAGAGAAGAATTCCAAGCAGAGGGAACAGCCAGTGCAAAAGCTGAGGAGAGATGTGGTAGGGTACTCAAGGAGGAGGAAGTGGATTGGTATGGCTAGAGTAGGATGAATGAGGAGAAAAGTGGTAGGATGTGAGATCCAAGAGATATGGAGTGTAGTGCAGGGAGTGACATATCTGTCGTGACTTTTAAAAACATTACTGTGACTGTTGTGTGGAAAATACACTAGAGGGTGGTGGGAATGGAAAAGAAGGAGGCAGAAAAATTAATTAGAATATTAAGATGTTATTAAAATCATTCCAATGTGAAAGGAAGAGCCTTCTATTCATGACAATGAACTTTGGGGAGCCAGGTGGGAATAAGAATCAAATATAATACCAAGGCTTTTGGCCTGAATACTGGGAGCATATGTTTTCATTTT
This sequence comes from Eptesicus fuscus, assembly GCF_027574615.1. NCBI lineage: Eukaryota > Metazoa > Chordata > Mammalia > Chiroptera > Vespertilionidae > Eptesicus > Eptesicus fuscus. The sequence goes on from NC_072483.1 coordinate 37,450,617, forward strand.
TTGAGGAAAGAAATACTGGGGAAGGAACAGGTTTGGAGGGAAAAACAAAAATAGATTTGAAGCAGTGGGATGAGCAAGTTTAGAGTTCAAGAGAGAAGTCCAGACCAGAGAAATTAATTGGTACTAGTCAGCATATCATTGCATATAAGTTACATTGGATTGATTGAGATCACCTATAAGATATACATACTTAGAGGACTGAGTACCCAGGCCACTCTCAGACATTAGAAGCTAGAATGATGAGAAGGATCCATCCAAGTTTATTGAAAAAGAGAAAACAGTGAGACAAGAGAACAAAAAGAATTGGCTTCCTAGAAGCCAAATATCAAGTCTTCCAAGGAGGAGGCAGTAACCACTTTCATCTGAATGTTCCTGTAAGGTAAGAACTGAGAAGTGATCCCTGGAATTAGCAACATGAACATCAATGATGACCTTGGCAAGCACAGCTTTGTTGAGGGGAGGGACAAAATGGCTCAAGAGAGAATGGGCAAAAAGAAGTTGGAGACAGTGTGTATGTGCTATAGAATGGTGCGATTTTCCTAAGGGAGGAGGTGAGTGGTCAAGGGAGATTATTATTTTTTTAAATACGAGCCATAATGATATATTTGTAGGTTAGTAGGAAATAACTTGTAGGAAAGATGTAGAAGAAAAGGAGGAGATGGTGGTGGAAGAACGGTTGGGATAACCTTGACAGGGAGAGAGGGAATAGGATGCAGTGTGTGAGTGAAGGGTCTGGCCTTAGACAGAAATGCAGACACTTAATTCATGCATTGCAAAAGGATGGAGGTGGGTACTAGGTACAGATTCTGATAGGTTGGTAGATGTGATATTGGAAGACTATGGAAATTATTTTCTTGTAAAGTAAGATACTGATAAGTAAAAAAAAATCACATCAAAATCATTAATATTTAATTCAGTCTACTACTTAACCAAAGAACAGCACTAAGGAGGCAATGAAAGTGTTTTTTAATCTATCCATAACACAAGGTTATAATTTATGCTTTAATTGTGATCAAACTATAATGATCCATCTTCTTTTAGTTTAGAGTGGTTCATTAACCCAAGGAGAGAAATCCTGAGAGAATATTACGAGTAAGGAGACAAACACAGTGAAACTGTGTGCGCCTATAGAACATAAAATACTTCTAGTAAGCAGACTATTACAGAGGTAAAAGTATCAATTACCTATCTACTAACAGGTAAAGTGGGACAGGACTAGAGCCATAAAAATGACCCTAAAGCAAATAGTTTCAAAGCAAGACTTCTCAAAATTGATTAATCACAAACTTAACAGCAATTATAATGATGGGCAGCATACCAGTGTTTAAAATCATGAACTATGGAGTTAGCCCTCCTGAGTTCAAATCCTAACTGCACCTCTTAATGGATATATTACTTTGGAAAAATTATGTACATTCTTTGTATCTCTGTTTCTTCATTTATAAAATGAAGATCATGCTAGTACAAACCCTTTAGGGTAATTAAGAAGATAAAATGAACATAGAGCAGTGACCTGCACATAGCAAGCACTCTGTAAAATTAAATCACCATCCTATATAATAAAGAGGTAATAAAGATCCTATATAATAAAGAGGTAATATGCAAATTGATCGTCACGCCCTCACACAAGATGGCTGCCCCCAGGTGGTCACAAGATGGCCACCACAAGATGACCAGCAGGGGAGGGCAGTTGTGGGCAATCAAGCTAGCAGGGGAGGGCAGTTAGGGGCAACCAGGCCAGCAGGGGAGGGCAGTTGGGGGCAACCAGGCCAGCAGGGGAGGGCAGTTGGGGGCAACCAGGCTGGCAGGGGAGGGCAGTTGGGAACGACTGGGTCTGCAGGGGAGGGCAGTTAGGGGTGACTGGGCTGGCAGAGGAGGGCAGTTGGGGGCAATGAGGCCTGCAGGGGAGGGCAGTTGGGGGCAGTTGGGCCGGCAGGGGAGCAGTTAGGCATCGATCAGGCTGGCAGGGGAGTGGTTAGGAGGTGATCAGACTGGCAGGCAGAAGTGATTAGGGACAATCAGGCAGGCAGGCAGGCGAGTGGTTGGGAGCCAGCAGTCCAGGATTGTGAGAGAGATGTCCGACTGGCAATTTAGATTTGTTACATTGGATTGATTGATTGATTCTTCCTCTTCTAGAATACAAAGCACCATCAAAACCAGCAGTCGGACATCCCCCAAGGGGTCCCAGATTGGAGAGGGTGCAGGCTGGGCTGAGGGACACGGCCCGCCCCCCCCCCCCCAGTGCACAAATTTCGTGCACCAGGCCTCTAGTAGATAATGAATTCCTACCCAGAAAATAGAACCCAAAATTGACACCTGGAGTTAATTTTTAAGACTTTTCTTCTAAAGCTGTCTATTGGGAAATATTTTACAGGAAAACAAATATATCTAGCTCTTGATCATCCAGAGGTTTTTTTCCCCCCTCCATCTGACTTTTTTAACTTAAAAAAAAAAAAAAAAAAACTTTCCCAAGAAGACATACAAATGGCAAACAGATATATGAAAAGATGTTCAACCTCACTAGCTATTAGAGAAATGGAAATCAAAACTACAATGAGATACCATCTCACACCTGTTAGAATAGCTATTATCAACAAGGTAAGTAATAACAAGTGCTGGAGAAGTTGTAAAGAAAAAGAACCCTCATTCACTGCTGGTGGGAATGTAAACTGGTACAGCCACTATGGAAAACAGTATGGCACTTCCTCAAAAAATTGCTAACAGAGTTACCATATGATCCAGCGATCCCTTTTCAGGGTTTCTACCTAAAAAACTCAAAAATATTTAATTGCAAAGATACAGGTCCCCCTATGTTCTTTGTAGCTTTATTCATGGTGGCCAAAACATGGAGACAACCAAAGCATCCTTTGATAGAAAATTGGATAAAGAAGTTGCGGTACATATATACTATGGATTACTATTCAACCATAAGAAAAGATGAAATGCTGCCATTTGCAACAACATGGATGAACCTTGAGACTATTATGGTAAGTGACATAAGTCAGTCAGAAAAAAACTAAGAACCATATGATTTCACTCATAGGAGGGACATAAAACTGAACCTCATAGACACAGACGACAGTAAAGGGGTGTAGTAAAGGGCAAAGGAGGCCAAGTATACAGTGACAAGAGAAGATTTGTCTATGGGTGGTGGGCATGCAATGTAATATACATATGATGTATCATAGAAATGTACACTCAAAACATATATGATCTTATTGACCAATGTCACCCCAATAAATTTAATTTTAAAAGAACAAAAAAAAGAAAAAGAAAAAATCTGTCCTGTCATCAGTTTTTTTACTTTAAAAAAAAAAAAGTTCCAATGGAAATTTCACTATTTAAAAAATATATGTTTTTATTGATTTCAGAGAGAGGAAGGGAGTGGGAGAGAGAAATAGAAAATCTATCAAACTATAATGATCCAGTTTCTTACAGTTCAATTAGAGTGGAACTAAATGACCAAAAAATCATCAATTGGATGCCTCTTGCACGCCCCCTCCTATGGATTGAGCCTGCAACCAGGGCATGTGTCCTGACTGGAATCAAACCATGACCTCCTGGTTCAGGGGTTGATGCTCAACCACTGAACTACACTGGCTGGGTGGAAATTTCACTTTTAAAAGACAGTTGAAACCAGAAAAGTGAGCTTCTTGGACTACCATCTGCCTTTCTGCCACTTACTGACTCATATACTGAGAACTGACCCTGCGTTCAGTCTCATATGGGAAGGTTAGAATTAGTTAATAAGCTTCTATTAATATTCATTTCCAAATTTTAATAGCAAAACAAGAAACATTATGAATATTTAAAAATTATATGATCTCTTGGATAATTAAACCTCCCATACTACACTAATTTCTTTACTCATGTAATATTAATCAGATGACTGATATTAAATATTCAGAAAATAAAGTACGAACCCACAGTTTGTTTTGGGAATCATTTCTACATAAAATATACATTGTCTTCTGATTTGGATCATTATAAAATTCTGATAGTTAATTTACTCATTGGGTTTCATAGCTCCCATGTTTGGAGTATTTAATCAGATTCTCAAAAAAGACCAATAATTAAAAGAAAACCACCCTGTTAAACTTTGATTGCAAGATCACATTTCTAGGAGTTAGTAGTTGAGAGAGCCTCAAAACTGAGGGTAGGAAGCAATTCAACAGATTGGTCCTCAGCCAGATGGGGATATTTCACTCCAGTGGCAGGTGGTTCCTTTGCAAAGAGGATGCTTATAGTGAGAGATTTGGGTGGGTGGATGTTAGAGCAAAGGTCAAACTGTTATAAAGGTTCAAAGACATGTTTTCAGGGTCCAAAGAGTCTATGAGAGTTCTTATATTCAATATTCTCCATTTTATGAAAATGTAAAAAAAGTGTTGTAAGCCAATTTTAGATCATCTGGATGTGACTGCATTAATGAGTACTGCCACAGTGTTTTTGTGTTCACAGTTCAGCTGGTCCCCTGTGATATCTACACTAATAAAAGAGAAACATGCAAATTGACCATCACTCCGCTACGCCCACCAGCCAATCAGAGTGAGTATGCAAATTAACCCAACAAAGATGGCAATTAATTTGCATACATAGGCAAGAGGAGCGAAGACTGAAGACAGTGTAGAAAGAAGAGGGAGGGAAAGTGGAAACCAGGGCGGCAGCAGCGGGAGGGAAAGCGCGGGGGTGGGGGGCGGTGGTGGCGGCGGGAGGGAAGCCTGCCTCGGCAGGCTTTGCTCCCTTCTCTGCTTCACTCAGGCCGCAGGAAGCCCTATTCTTGCAGGAATCTTCCTGCAACAGGCCTCTAGTATTATATAAATTGACAATATTTATACCTTGAGTTGTGTTTGTCTAAATGGGTTCCAGTTAGATATCTCTCTCCCTCCCCGCAACCTCCTCTCTCTCTCACACACACACACACAACCTTTTACTTTACTCATAGTTGAGAAGGAGCAGCATGAGGGAAAAGGAGTTGGAGGAAACAGACCACGGTCTGGACCAGACGGTCCCATTTCTGAGGGGCCTTTCTGCCAGGGATGCTTTCCAAGCAGAGTTCTGATTATAAAGGTCCTTTCTCCCACTAAGTCCCCAAGATCTATGTACCCTCCCTCTGCAACAGCAAGGCATTCATTACATGAAATGAAAGCCAATTCGTCACAAGTATTTGGAGGAAATTGCAGAGGACAGTTTCATATCCTGCAGCTCCTAGAGTGCACAAATGCACACAATAGCAATTAAAGGCCCAAGCAAAAAGAAAAAATTAGTAAAAAGAGAGATGATGAACCTTATTGGAATCAGTGCAAAAAGTTTATACTCCAAGGCCTACACTTTGATCAAATGTGTCAAAACTAATTACCTTTATTGGCATAGGAGCATTCACACTAGGAAGAAATCAGACCAACATGGGTCGGTGTGAGTATAGATGGCCAGTATAGTTTGATGATACAAGACCAGGAAATAAGAGAGGAGGAGGTCCAGGCATGAATGACTGAGGTCAAAGTTTCCATGCAATCCTCCTCAAGCTCAGGCCTTCATCAATCCCCACTGAGAGGGGCAGGAGGGTCACACAATAATTATGGGTGTAAGTGTACATACACAGATATACGCATTTGTACTTACTATGTATATGTGCAGATATATTTTATTTACTGTATGTAGTTATACTTAATTTAACTAATTGCAAACTCCATATAGTTCAATCCATTTTATATTTTTAGTTTTTCTCTACTAACCCTTTTGTTCTACTTATAAAGTTTGAAGCTAAAAAAAAAAATAAAAAATCCCGAACTAATAGTAAGAGCATCTACGGACATAACCAAGAATTGCATATTATCTTTGTGGCAGAACAGGCGAACACATCCCTTTAAAAAGATACCAGAAAAGGAGCAATTTCTGTTTGAGTGGAGTGACCTTACAATTGCATGGAGGACTGGGTGCACTATGTGTTATAATAAAGGCACTTGGTGCATACTTATTGAATAAGTGGACTAATGAATGAATGATCATCCTATTCGGACCTTTAGTGACGCCTTTGGGAGTATACACAGTCTTACTGTCAATATGCCTTACTAGGAGCTGACATAACTATTCTATGTGTAAGGTGGTGAGGAGGGAAGGGAAGCTTTTCCCAAGCCTGGATGGCTGGGTTTCATTGGGGGCTGGAAGTAAGAGGAATGTAGCCTGCTTCCAGCCAATAGAATTGGGGTGGAGGGGGAGGGTGGATCCATGAGCCTCCTTTCACTTCATACTTTCTCAGTTCCTTTCAGTCCAAGCTGGCAATGTTTTAGACAACATATTTTTGTCTTATCAGAAATCAGTGTTTCTAATAAAATTTTCTCAAGAACCAAATGAGCTATTGTGGATTTATGGGGATTCACGCCATTAGACAAATGCCACACCCACAGGTATTTTTGAGATAATCTCTTCTCTCTTTTGGCTTCCTGTTGAGGTGGCCAAGAAAAGACTGTCCTTAAACATCCTAAAGGCCTTCTAGTGTGAGAAGATCTGTAAGAAACACCATTACTTTCCTGGAAGGGTCTTTCATGTGACTAAACACTCTAATCTTTTCATCTTTTTGAGGTTATAACTAAGGGTTTTATATTAGCACACTCAGCCTTTTCTCCATCCCATGCTGTCGGCAACAATCTCTTAACTCCAGAGTAGGTTTGGAAGTTAAAACAAGAATATATTTTGGGCATATCAGATTTGAAGCAGTGAGATATGTGAGTCTGCAGTTCAAGAGAGAAGTCTAGTCTGGAGATATTAATTAGTATTAGTCAGCATATTAATGGCACATAAATTATGTTGGATAGATTAAGATCACCTAGAAGGTACACACACTTTAGAAATTGTTTTCAGTTCATCACACATGGAGTTCATTACTTAGGAGAGCTTTCCACCTACAAGACAGAATTTCCCTAGACTTTTTCCCACCACATTACTGTGATCTTCCTATCCCTAGTTTCCAATAATATATTCGCTGAATTTTTCTGAGCCCTCACCAGCCACACCTCTACCGTTTGTATTTCTATTAGCAGTCTGTTCAAGGCGTTCTAGTCTTGTTTCTATCATGCTCCTCAGATTCTTTCAGCATCTCCCCAGACCCCAATTCCAAAGCCACTTCCACATATTTCTAGATTTGTTTTGGCAGCATTTTACTTGTAGATACTAAATCCTGTGTTAATTTTTTAATTGCTGTGTAACAAATTACCACATATTTAGCAGCTTAAAACAACACTCACTTATTAGTTCAGAATCCTCTAAGTCAAAGTTCACTATGGTGTGGCTGGACTCTCTGCTCATGACGTCACAAGGCTGAAATCAAGGTGTTGACAAAACTGAGTTCTCATCGGGATGCTTTAGAGAAAAACCTGCTCATTCTTGCTTTTGGCAGAATTCAGCTCCTTATGGTTATACAACTACAGTCCAGGTTGTAGGTTCTCACTTCCTTTCTGGCTGTCAGCCATGGTCAGCCCCTAGAAGCCCCTCCTCCCATTCCTTGCCATGTGATCTCCTCAACCTTTAAGCCACAAACGTGAGTTATGTTCTTGTCGTGTTTCAAATCTCTGACCACCCCTCCTGTGAGCAGCCAAAGAAAACGCTTTGCTTTTAAAGGACTCATGGTTAGGTCAAGCCCACCCAAATAATCTCCCCCTTTCCCAAGGTGGTCTGTGTCGTACAATATAACCTAATCCAGGACATTTACCGCCCTGGCGGTTATACAGGGCATGCATCTCTCAGGAGCAGGAAATCTGGAGGCCCATCTTAGAAGCCTGCCTATTACAGGAGTTATTCATTGGCCCCTTTATGTATCAACAATCCCAAAGAAGCAGAGTTTAAAGTCTCAGAATTTAGTTTTTTATCATTCTCCTGTGTTGACCTTTCCCCTCTCACCACCCCCCTCCCCACTTTTAGCTTTTTAGATCAGTATATTATTAGATTAAGAAATAGCCCAAACCGGTTTGGCTCAGTGGATAGAGCGTCGGCCTGCGGACTCAAGGGTCCCAGGTTCGACTCCGGTCAAGGGCATGTACCTTGGTTGTGGGTACATCCCCAGTAGGGGGTGTGCAAGAGGCAGCTGATCGATGTTTCTCTCTCATCGATGTTTCTAACTCTCTATCCCTCTCTCTTCCTCTCTGTAAAAAATCAATAAAATATATTTTTAAAAAAAAAATACTGGAGAAGAGATTGTTATGATTTTATAACGAACTGCTCTCATAAGAACCCAGAGATTCCCACCCTGAGAGAATGGTTTTGATCTGAATTGGAAGGTACTGTGGATTCAAGCACAGAGCTTCCTGAATCTTCTATGAAGCAGCACTGCATTCTGTTTATGATAGCCTGCCCTCTTTTGTTTTAGACTCTTCCTCCTCTTTGCTGGTTATCTGTCTGCAGGACGAATATAATTCTGAGTATTTGCCAGGTCACCTGAAGACAAGGGGGAGCACCCAAGTGCCAGGGTTCTACTGGAGACTGGGTCTCTCGGTATTCACTGGTGCGATGTCCCTTAAAACTAAGAGATCACAAAATGATAGATTCCTCCCACCCAAAAATAAATAAATAAATCTCTGAGGTAAGGCTGAAGGCCACATGGCTGTGGAGTCATTCTGACTTCCCTGATAATGCTCCTCATCCCTCAGTCATACAATGTGGCTGGTTTCAATGCTGAATTAGGAGTTGGCTAAATTTGGGGGAGACTTGTGGTATGCCTGACAAAGGAAGGGGCAAGTCTCTTTTTTAGGTGAGCCTTGGTTGAAATCTTCATTTTGGGAGCAAGGCTGAAACTTTCCTTACTTAGGATTCCATAAAACTCTGAACATCATGCAGCAACAAACTCCTAAAATGCTGTGATACAGAGCAATCTTTTATGTTACTCAAGCCATCCGAAGAGCCACATCTACTGAAAAGGTGATGCTGAGACCAATATCACATATCAAGTGTTTTAAGGTTCATCTAGCACAGTAATTTTGTTTCTTGCAATAGCTCCTAGGGATAGTTTATAGAAAGGCAACATCTTTTGATTTTATCATGACAATAATTTCAAAAGTGGAAAGAGGCTTCTGAAATATTACCATTATCTCCTAACAGCTTATAAATCAAAACTTTCCTGGAGTCTAGAATAAAACCATGAAAACTGTGGGTATTATGTTCAACTAGAGTTTTAAAACACAGAAAAGAGTGATCTAATAACGTAAAGGTAGATTTTGACAGGAGATGGGCACCTACTAGGGTAAACTTTGACACTGAATACAAATCAAAATGTTATTCCAACAAAAATACAATATTATTCCAACAAAAAGACATTATTATTCCATAAAAGACAAACACCGGGAAGAAGAATTAGGACAAAGGTATCTCTTGTTCATGAGCCCTGCAGTGGGGTTTTACACATAGTTTCTCTATCTCTGTAGCTGCTCTCTTAAAATAAGAGAAAGCCAGGCAGGTGAAACAGCCTCAGCTAACACAGCAACCAGTCTCAAGACAGTGAATCTGCCTATGAGAGTTTTTCTGCCAAGCTAGTGGTATAATTAAAGCACTAAAATTGGTCACCAACATATAAATAGCTAAAATAAATAGAATCTGGATTTCTGGTTAGTATACGTAAAGGTAGCCAGAACTATGGTGAGTATGTCTGAGTTAAGATGGAAATCTCCTTTCCTACTTTAAACACATAAATATTTTGGACAAACTATAACACAACACTACACACACACACACACACACACACACACACACACACACCCCAATGTCCCAGTGCTGAAAATAAATGGAACTCAAAATCAGAGCAGTGAGAGGAAGCCAAAGCCTAGGGACTCTTGGGGAAATGGGGGCCTGAGATGGATCTGAGAACTTGGTGGCAGAACTTTTAATATTAATTAGTTGTAGGGCCTGTGCACACAGGAGCTAGAACCAAGCTTACAAAGAGCAAGAAGTCATGCAGGGATCGTCCATACACAAAATGGGAACTAGACGCACTATGACCAGCCCCCAGGAAAGTGACAAGGGGACCAGAGGAGTGAAGGGTCAACTGGAGAACCCAGGCTGGGGCTGTGCATCGGTGTTGAGTCAGCACCCACTCCAGCTCCCAGCACAGGTCCTGAGTCTCAAGTTAATATACCAACTGTTCTTGGGCCAATGAAAGGCATGGGGCCCTTAGCAGAGGCAAACATAAAAGGTCGCTGTAGAGATGCTCTCACTACCAGATCACAGTTCCTAAAGGAATGCACAACTCAAAAAGAGAAAGCTTAATAACTTCAATTACTTGATCATTTTAAATTTCTGTGAAACTACAGACGCCACCGAGAAAATTTAGAGGCAAGTGACCAATGGAAGAAAACATTTGGAACCCATATAACTAATGAAAAGAAATGCAGAATTTATAAGAACTTCTACAGATTAATAGAGAAAAAAATAGACAAATGGACAAAAAGTACGAACAAGCAATTCACAGATGAAGAAAACTGCCCAATGAATATGAGGAGATTTTCAATCTTGCAAGTGATCAGGAGAGTCCAATTTAAAACAATGAGACACTGTTTACATTTATAAGATTGGCACAAGTCAAGAAGAAAAGTTATAATATCTTATAAAATAAAAATAAAAAACCATATGAAATGGAAAGCATACAGATCCAAGAACGTAGTAATTCCCCTCCGAAGTGTACCCTAGAGAAAGCTGTGCAGATATGCCCCAGTGGACATGTATGCGGTGGCTGCTACAGCATGGTTGCAAGAACAAAACTTTAGAAACTTAAATGTCAACCACTAAGAGAAGGGATAGGTGGTAGCCTAGTTTTACAATGGAACACTGTGTTGCAGTTAAAAGGCATGAACTAGGTCTCTGTCTATTAACATAAATATATCTCAAAATTGTAAGGTTGAATGAAGTACATGCTGCAGAATGATCCAATATGATAGTATTCATGAAAAAGTTTAAATTCACAAGCTACATATTAAAATATGTGAAAAGCAATAATAGATGGCCTAGAAAGATAGAAATAAAATTAATGATGGAGATTGCCTTTGAGGAGGTAAGAAGGACAATGAGAATGAGTACATCCTCAAAAGAGGATTTCAACTTTATCTGTAGAGTAAAATAATCTGGAGGATGAAAATATTAACAGTTTCAAGGCTAGGTGGTGAATAGTAAAGCATTTTTTACATCATTCTCTGTACTTAAAAAATACTTTCTAAATGTACTTCTATCCTATATAATAAAAGTCTAATATGCAAATCGACCAAATGGCAAAACCACTGGCGGAATGACTGGTCGCTATGACGTGCACTGACCACCAGGGGGCAGATGCTCAATGCAGGAGCTGCCCCCCAGCCCGCAGGCCCCAGGCCAGCCAAGGGAGGCAACCAGCGGTGGTGGCGGGGGGCAGGACCAGTGAGCGGGCAGCACCAGGCCAGCCAAGGCGGGTGCCAGTGAGGGCTCCCCCGATTGCCCTGCCAGTCACTCCACAGATCAGCCCTGATCGCCGGCCAGGCCTAGGAACCTTACCCATGCACAAATTTTGTGCACCAGCCGATAGCTATGATGTGCACTGACCACCAGGGAGCAGACGCTCAATACAGGAGTGGAAACCACAGACACGGAAACATGGACTAGACTGATGAATCTCAGAGGGAAGGGGGGAGGAGGAAGGGTGGGAAGAGATTAACCAACGATCTTATATGCATAATAGTGGCCTGGTGCACTGATTCATGCACCGATGGGGTCCCTCGGCCTGGCCTACAGAAATCGGGCCAAACCCAGCTCTCTGACATCCCCCAAGGGGTCCTGGATTGCGAGAAGGTGCAGGCCAGGCTGAGGGACCCCACCGGTGCATGAATTCGTGCACTGGGCCTCTAGTAAATAAAATAAAACAGATGCCTTGGTCCTATTGAATTGTAAGAGGTTGACCATGAATTTGGCTTACAGCTTAATTATTCCTTTTATTACTCTTAGTTTAGTTGTTGTTTTTGTTTTTGTTTTGGTGTCAGGCCCAATATCAATAGCTCATCTGCAAGCTGATAAAAGTCTTTCTGCCATCTTTCAAAATGCCTTCTCACACGGACATTTTTTGACAGTCATTGACTGCACTACAGTCAACCAAAATGCTATCCCAGTACACTTGGTCTTTGCCATGGCCCTGCTCAGTACAAGACTTAACAACAGTCACAAAATCTGTCTTTTCTTTACCCTCAGCATCTTTTCTAATCATAAGTATCTGTGCTTATGCAGGTTAATAAAGTGGGTTCTCCTTCATGTCCAAAAATCTTCCTAAGAACTGCCTATGAAAATTCCATGCCAAACACCAAGGTTAATCAAAGCTCAATCAGGCAGTTAAACATTCATTCACACATTCACAGCAATAGCGAATTTTATACTTTTTCTTTCTTCTCTTTTCTTTGTAACAATTTCTTCTTCTTCCACAGTTTCTCCTTCTCCTCTTCCTTTTCCCTTCTTCTGGCAGAAATTTCCATTTCCAGCTGTGCTACCTCTTCCTGGTGGGCTCGCCATTGAAGAACCTGAAATAGAAATTCATTTCAATAACTACCCACACTCATGTGATTTTACCGATCACAATGAGACTAGGTTCTGTAACAAACAGATGTCAAAGTTTTTCCAAATACACATTAAAATTCTGTGTGCACATGAGTGTGATATGTGTGCCAATATGTGCGTGTCCTGTAGTGTTAAAAGGAGAAAACAACCTTAAAATCACCTCATTCAGAGATTCTTCACTTGGATTCATAGAGTGAAATCCTAACGACTCTGTGAATTGATTTAAAAGGATCTATGGATTCTCATAAATAGCATATGAAAATTTCTCTACACTGGTGTGTTTTTCTGGAGCAACAGTTCCAGCTTCTGTTCAACAATTTTTTAAAAATCACAAATGGTCCTAAGGTGCTAAAAAGTTTAAGAATCACTGATTATTTCATCCTCTTTATTTTATAAGTGAAGAAAATGAGCCCAAAGGAGGATGAAGAAACATTTTTTTCAAGACATTTAAAAGAACTTTTGGGGTACTGATAGGTGTTATTGGTAGAAATAAAGTGCTACAGCCCTTATTAGGCAATATGTATCATAATATAACATATGTATAGCCTTTGACCCACATCCCACTTTTAGGAAGTTACCCAAAGACAATTGGACAAGTGCACAAAAATGTACCCATTGTAACATTCACTGCAGTGCTGCTTAAACACAAAAATTGGAAAGAGTCTAAATGTCTGGCAATAGGAGACAGCTTAAATGAATTATGGTACCTTCATAAAATGACTGCCATTGAAAAATATGCTTTTTATTTATATTCACTTACATAGAAAATGCCCACAACATATTGTTAGGTGCAATAAAGCAGGTACAAAACCACTTTACAGTGTGATCTCATTAAAATAAATATCATCTAGGTATCTACACATAGAAAGAGATTTTGAAGGAGGTTTATCAAAATAATATATTGGCTATCTCTGAATAGCATTATTTCATGGAATTTTAAAAATTTATTCCTTAAGCCTGTCTGTGCCAAGGTATATTTTTACAGTGAACATGTATTATCTTTGTAAGCAAGAAACCAATGAAACTAACAAATAAAATCAAACCCTCACATGTTCCATGGACACATGTATATAAGGAAGCAGAGAGAAGGGAGATGGAGAAATGTGCAGAACTTTTTTTTAGTAAAGGAGGGAACTAGCATTCCCAAATTAATACCTTGCATTACATATTTGATATTAGCATGACTCATTATGGTAATATGTAAAATGAAAACTGAATAACTAAAATGTCCTAAAATATGATGAATTCAAGTGACTAAACAGTTAAACTCTTTTTGCACTTTAACTATTCTAAGTTTGTTTTCTAAAAATATATTTGCCCTATATATCAAAATAACAACAACAACAAAAAAATCAGATTCTTGGTTTTGAAACCTGGGACCCTTGAGTCTGCAGGCCAATGCTCTATCCACTGAGCCAAACTGGTCAGGGCTCATGTCTCTTTTCTTAATCATTTTGTTATTCCACTAGTGGCCCAGTGCACAAAATTTGTGCATGGAAGGGGGTGTCCCTCAGCCCAGCCTGCACCCTCTCCAATCATGGACCCCTTGGGGGATGTCTGACTGCCAGTTTAGGCCCGATCCCAGTCGGCCATCCCTCTCACAATCAGGGACTGCTGGCTCCTAACCACTCACCTGGCTGCCTGCCTGATTGCCCCTAACCACTCTGCCTGCCAGCCTGCTTGCCCCCATTGCCCCCCTGCAGGCCTGATCACACCCAACTGACCCCCACTGATGGCCTGCTCGCCTCCAACTGGCCCCCATTGACAGCCTGCTCACCCCAACTGCCCCCCCGCCACCAGCCTGATCACCCACAACTGCCATCCCATCCTGGCCTGATCACCCACAACTGTCCTCCCTTCTTGGCCCCTAACCGCCTCTACCTCAATCCCACCACCAGGGCTTTGTCCAGAAGAATGTCCAGAAGGTCTCCTGGAAGGTCTCCCACTTTAATTAGCATATTACCCTTTTATTAGTATAGATAGAGGCCTGGTAGGGGCCTGTCTGGTTTGCCCTGAAGGGTGTCCTGGATCAGGGTGGGGGTTCCCTTGAAGGGTGGGGTGGCCTGGGCGAAGGGCCTGTGGTGGTTTGCAGGCTGGCCATGCCCGCATTGGGGTGGGAGTCCCCACTGGGGAGAGTGCCACCCTGGGCGAGGGGCTGGGGCAGTTTGCAGGCCAGCCACACCCCCATGAGGTGAGGGTCCCCGCTGGGAGGCGTGGCCAGCCTGGGTGAGGAGCTGAGGACCATTTTTAGGCTGGCCACATCCCCTTCAGGGTGGGGGTCCCTGCTGGGGTGCCTGGCCAGCCTGGGTGAGGGGCTGATGGCTGTTTGCAGGCTGGCCACACACCCCAGCAGGGACTCTCACCCCATGGGGGTGTGGCCAGCCTGGGTGAGGGGCTAAGGGCCGTTTTCAGGCTGGCCACACCCCCTTCAGGATGGGGGTCCCTGCTGGGGTGCCTGGCCAGCCGAGGTGAGGGGCTGATGGCTATTTGCAGGCTGGCCACGCCCCCCAGCAGGGACCCTCACCCCATGGGGACATGGCCAGCCTAGGTAAGGGGCTGAGGGCTGTTTTCAGGCTCGCCACACCCTCTTCAGGGTGCTGGTCCCTGCTGGGTGCCTGGCCAGCCTGGGTAAGGGGCTGAGGGCCATTTTTAGGCTGGCCACGCACCCCAGCGGGGACCCTCACCCTGATGGTGGCGTGGCCAGCATGGGTGAGGGGCTGAGGGCCATTTGCAGGCCCCTCCCTTGGCAGCCAGCCCGGGTGACCCAAGTCTCCTGCGCGCTCAGGCCAGCTCCGTGACCGCCGCCTACAGGCCCCTCCTTCAGCGGCCAGACCAGACAGGCAGGAAGCTTGGCTTCCTCCATCACCAGGGGTGACCCAAGCCTCTCGCCCGCTCTGGCTGGCTCCATGGCCACCGCCATCTTTGTCCCACTAATTTACATGTTCCCTCCTGATTGGCTGTGGGCATCACAGAGTGATGGTCAATTACCATATTTCTCTCTTATTAGTATAGATAATTGCTCTTGACTTGTTTTGAGCATAATGCTTCTAGTTCTACTTAAAACAGAATTCATGATATATATTTATCTTCCCTTTTTATTGTCTTGCAAAGTGCTAGCACATCATAGATAATCAATAATTACCTATTTGTTTACCAAAATAAAATTTTTTAATTAAACCTAATAAATGAAGAAGAAATTATAACATTAGAATATATCATTTTGAAACATTTAATCAAATAATGGGTCCTCATTCATGATCACCAATGGCTACTAAAAACTGCACGTTAATAGCTGATGGGAAACTTTATAATGGTTTGGTCAGAGTGGCAACAATTGAGCACACAAAACAATTTAACATTGCAGAAAAGTAAGCAGACATTTTGGCATCTTTTTTTTTTATTTAATAAATCTTTATTGCTCAGATTATTACAATTGTTCCTCTTTTTTTCCCCTCATAGCTCCCCTCCACCCAGTTCCCACCCCACCCTCTGCCCTTACCCCCCCACACACTGTACTCATGCATAGGTATACAATTTTTGTCCAGTCTCTTCCCGCACCCCCCACACACTTTCCTCCCCACCCCTGAGAATTGTCAGTCCACTCCCTTTCTATGCCCCTGATTCTATTATATTCACCAGTTTATTCTGTTCATCAGATTTTTTTATTCACTTGATTTTTAGATTCACTTGTTGATAGATATGTATTTGTTGTTCATAATTTTTATCTTTACCTTTTCTTCTTCTTCCTCTTCTTAAAGAATACCTTTCAGCATTTCATATAATACTGGTGTGGTGGTGAACTCCTTTAGCTTTTTCTTATCTGTGAAACCCTTTATCTTCCCTTCAATTCTGAATGATAGCTTTGCTGGGTAGAGTAATCTTTGTTGTAGGTTCTTGCTATTCATCACTTTGAATATTTCTTGCCACTCCCATCTGGCCTGCATAGTTTCTGTTGAGAAATCAGCTGCCAGTCGTATGGGTATTCCCTTGTAGGTAACGAACTGTTTTTCTCTTGCTGCTTTTAATATTCTCTCTTTGTCTTTTGCTCTTGGCATTTTAATTATGATGTGTCTTGGTGTGGTCCTCTTTGGATTCATTTTGTTTGGGGTTCTCTGTGCTTCCTGGACTTAAGTCTATTTCTTTCACCAGGTGGGGGAAGTTTTCTGTCATTATTTCTTCAAATAGGTTTTCAGTATCTTACTCTCTCTTTTCTTCTGGCACCCCCATAATTTGGATGTTGGTACGCTTGAAGTTGTCCCAGAGGCTCCTTATACTATCTTCATATTTTTGGATTCTTTTTTCTTTTTGCTTTTCTGGTTGAGTGTTTTTTGCTTCTTTGTATTCCAAATCTTTGACTTGATTCTTGCGATCCTCTAGTCTGCTGTTAGATCTCTGTATAATATTTTTATTTCAGTCAGTATATGCTTAATTTCTAGTTGGTCCTTTTTCATATCTTTGAGGGTCTCGCTACATTTATCGGCCTTTTCTAGAAAATTCTTGAAAAACCTTATAACCGTGGTTTTGAACTCTATATCCAGTCATTTGCTTTCCTCCATTTCTTTCATTTGTGACCTGTTTCTTTGTCTCTGCATTTTGGCTGCTTCTCTGAGTTGATAGAGTGGCTTTGTGTGCTAGGTGTCCTATAGGGCCCAGTGGCTCAGCCTCCCCAGTTACCTGAGGTGGACACTCTTGGTGCACCCCTTTGTGGGTTGTGTGCACAGTCTTGTTGTAGTTAAGCCTTGATTGTTGTTGGTATCACTGGGAGGAACTGACCTCCAGGCCAATTGGCTGTGAGCATCAGCTGTGTCTACACTGAGAGAACTTCTGTGCTGGAGACAGCCTTATGGAAGAAGACTTGCAAAAGCCTCTGTGCTCAGCTTGAATGGGGTGGAGTCTCAGGGTGGAGCAGACAGCATTGGTTTCCCGTCAGCCCTGCACTAATAGGCCCCTGTGTCTCAGTGTCCCATGGTAATCGCTGCAAGTACCTCTGAGAGAAAGCCGCCCTCGAGTTCCACCCGCTGCCAGACAGTCCAGTTTCTCCCCAAATGAGTCTGGGTTCCCAGAGTCTCGCCCGGAACTGGAGTTCAGTGCAGTCAGGAGCTTTTGTCTCCCTACTGCTTGAGAAAGCCAGCCGCGCACTCAGTTGCCCGCCCTCTCCACGTGCGCGCCTTGGTACCTCTGCCTTCCACAGTTCCTCTGAGTCTCAGTGTGCTTTTCTCTTTCCTGACAATCCAGTTTCACCCCGTATGAGTCTGGGTCCCCAGAGTCTCGCCTGGAACTGGAGTTCAGCGCAGTCGGGAGCTTTTGTCTCCCTCTCGCTTGAGAAAGCCAGCCACGCACTCAGTTGCCAGTCCTCTCTCCGTGTGTGTCTCAGTACCTCTGCCTCCTGCAGCTCCTCTGAATCTCAGTGTGCTTTTCTCTTTCCTTCTAGTTGTAGAATTTCCACTCAGCCAGCCTTCCTGTGGTTCTGGATGATGTCCATTTTGTCTTTTAGTTGTAGTTTTGAAATTGTTGTGCAAGGCAGCAGTTTAGGTGTTTACCTATGCCGCCATCTTGGTTTCTCCTACTTGCCTTTTTTGCTTAACAGCCATTTTGGCATCTTGATGGAAGTAAGTAACATTCCCATAAACTTTTCTTACCAAAAAAATAAGAAGGAATATAATCAAACCTCGATATCCATGGACCAGGATATAGGAAATTCAGCCAATGGAGAAACACAAAGTGACAGTATGGGAATGCAGTCAGCAAAACTGAACCCTGAAAACTTTAAAGGACTTTGAGAAATTACAAGAAAAAATAAAATAAGGAGAACTATGGATTAGAAGAGATCTAAGAAACATAGCGACCAAATATAATATATGGATCCTATTTGGATTCTGACTTAAATAAACCAATGTGAAAAGAAATTATAAAACAATTAAGATTTCAATTTTGGTTAGTTAATTGATGCTATTAATGAAATATTGTTAAAGTTTTTAGGTTTGATTATAGTGTGGCTATGCTTTTTGAAAGAGTTTTTCATTTTAGAGAGATACTGAAGTACTAACAGATGAAATGATACGTCTGGGGATCTGCTCACTATTAGTTATCCTATGGGCATGGAAGAGTAGGTAAAGGCATAGATGAAACAAATTTGACTAATGAGGTGATGATAACTGTGGAAGCTGAGTGATGACAGACTTTTGTCTATGCCTAAATGTTTCCACACTAAAACTTGTATTTTAAAAAACCATAAAATATAATGTATGTCCAAAGATATTTGTATAATCAAATACTGTACTCGCAAGGTTCTCAGAGAGTAGGAAGAAAATTTGAGATGCAGTGAGCTAATGAAAAGAAAAATAGCATACACTTGGCCTTTCTGAGTACTGAGATTATTTCTGTAAATTCCAATAGAAAGAAGTTTGGGCCTTGGAACTACTCTTTTCACCTTTCGATTTAAGACTAACTTATGGAAATTATAATTAAATAACCTTTGCATAAGTGATACCACATAATGTGAAGATGCAAAAGTATAAGTAGCTACCTGTAACTGGAGAAGATTTCTGTTTCCAATGGCAAATATAGCAAGAAAATTACCAGAACAATAAAACTGGGATAACCCAGTTTACCCACCAATTTATCTGATTTCCCCTCCCTTGTCATTTGCAAGTCTAAATGATGTTTTTCCTGTTCTCCAGAAAGTATAAGATTATGGCTATTTTTTTAAACGGACATAAACACCATAAATGAAACAAATGTAAGTTCAGCAACCAAAAGCCAATGGGTTGTAGCTGCCAAGCAATATATGAAATGCTGGATCGGGGAGGGGAGGGGGACTCTCGGGCAAGTCAGCATCAATCTTTAGACTCTAAATTGCTTCCATTTGATATTGGAATCATGAGAATGGTCAGGGACTCTGAGAGGTTTATTGACTGAAATCAATAACTCACAACATCAACTGTAGTTACTACCATACCCCCCAAAAATGTGAAGAGTAAAGGAGAAAAGGTTGTTGAAGCTGGCATTATATCCCAAGTAGCCAGAGATGTGAGATCTTGATGAGAAACATACTCTGCAGCAGTCGGTATCCAGGCAGCAAGGTAAATGGGGCTTTTCAGAATGCACAATGGGGAAGGTCAAGAATCTAGTGGGAAAGGGGGGAGCATTGAGAAATCCTTAACCAATGGATGCCCACAGAGGCAGCCAAGGGCTTTGGATGGCTCCCATGTGGAGAGAATGACAACCGATTATGGTATTTTTGAGATGCCCAAGAATAAGAAAGCTGGCTGGTGGGTGAAGAAATCAATATTAGCACAATAGGCTAAAGCACAGAAAACTTCTGAGCAAACAGTGAGCAAAAAGGAAGAATAGACTGGAGAACCTTTTAGTGGTTTTATCTTAAAGTGTTGGCTAATTATGCAGCTTTAAACAGAGCTGGCGAACATAACTGTGTAATAACAATAAACACAAAAGAACGTTACCACATGGCAGTCAGGAGTGCATTGTAAGGAAAACATTATTTAGATTATTAACTTCGGGACACTTTACCAGATCTTTAGTTGATATTTTAATATTCCTGCCAGAGGTACAGTCTTTGAGTGAATCACTAGCCTAACAAAAATCAAGTAACGTTTAAAATATGTTCATCTATTGCAAATAATAAATTAAGGGTTGAAAATGAAAATGGTTAGCAGCATCACATATATTCCTTGCTCTTACTGTAAAAGTAAAAATGGTTCAAGTGAAATTAAAAACACATATATTTTCAGAATGAATAAAATACTAGAAAAACAAAAAATGAAACCCATAAAAACTTCAAAGGTAATAATGAAAACTAATATTAAGGTAACAATAGTAACACAATTTTATATCAAAGTTGAGAGCTTTGAAAAAAAACCTATTATAAATGGCAATGTGCTAAAAAAAAAAAATGAGTACAATGGTCCCCCTTTATCTGTGGGACATATATTTCAAAGCCCCCAGTGGATGCCTGAAACCATAGACAGTACCAAACCCTATATATACTATGTTCTTTCCTATACATACATATCTATGATAAAGTTTAATTTATAAATTAGGCACACAAAGAGATTAACAGCAATAACCAATAACAAAATAGAACAATTATAAATATACTAGAGGCCCGATGCACGAAATTCCATTTAATACTGGAATCGTGAGAATGGTCAGGGACCCTGAGAGGTTTGACTGAAATCAATAACTCACAACATCATCTGTAGTTATTACCATACCCCCCAAAAATGTGAGGTGATGCGGCCCGCCCAGTGGTCATTCCAGGTCCTTCGCCGTCCGTTCTAATTAGCCTATTAGCTCTTTATTATATAGGAGGATACTGTCATAGACTCTATGTGACTGTGGTGTCTCTCTCTTTTCTCAAAATATCTTATTGTACTGCACATACGGCATGGATATGCTGGACAAAGGAATGATTCATGTCCCAGGCAGGACAAAGCAGGACAGAGCGAGATTTCATCACACTACTAAGAACAGCGTACAATTTATCTTATAAACTCTTTATTTCTGAAATTTTCCACTTAATGTTTTCAGAGCACACTTGATGCTGGGTAACTGAAACGGCAGAAACTGAAACTGAGGATAAGGAGGGATGACAGTATTCAACTGTTAGTCGGTACACCTGCATTTTTGTCTTATTTCTTCCATTGTTACATTGTACAGTTTTCTCATGTATTAATGGAGAGGACTGAATCAGATGATTTCTATAGCTTCTTTCAAAAAATTTTTTAATTTAAATATAATTTGTATACAATATTACATTAGTTTCAGGTGTACACTATTGTGATTTGATGTTTCTATACCTTACAATGTGATCTCCACACTAAGCCTAGTAATCATCTGTCACTGTGCAAACTTATCACTACATTGACTATATTCCCCTCCACCTTTTTTTGCTACAGTTTTTAAATTCTATTATTCTGATTTTATTTTACGTTTTTCTTATATGGATATATCACAATATATGACATGCTCTGAATTTTCTTCTATAAGCAAAATGAATTGCAATGAGAAACATTAGTATTTTACCGACCTGTTAAATAATAATAGGCAATTAAATATTAATATGGCATTCTATCAGCCATATTTATGGAAACATTGTGTCATGCATGCTGTTTCATATAAGAAAAGTACCACCTGACCAGTGCCTGTAACTGACAAGAATAAAATATTAAAAACCACCATTAATGAGGGTTTATTGTGTGACAGGCCTATGCTTTATAAATGCATTAAACACATGGTGTGATGTAATCCTTGAAACAAGGAAGCTGTCTTCTTCACACTTCATCTGGCCAACTTCTGCTTATCCTACTCAAGTCTGAGCTAAGATGTAATTTTTTTTTAAATCCTTACCTGAGGATATTTTCCCCTTGATTTGTAGAGAGAGCAGAGAGAGGGAAAGATAGAGAGAAACATCGGTGTGAGAGAAACACATCAATTGGTTGCCTCTGCACGAGCCCTGACCAGAGCCTTGGCCGGGGAAGAGCCTGCAACCAAGGCACATGCTCTTGACCAGAATCGAACCCAGGACCCTTCGGTCTGCAATTTGACGCTCTATCCACTGAGCCAGTCCAGCTCGGGCTGAGCTTACATGTCATCTGCTCCAGGAAGCCTTCCCTAACTCTCCAAGTCCAGGACACGTGTCTCCTCTTCCTCCCTGGAACCCTGACCCTTTCCTCTATCACAGCATGCATCAAACCATTCGGATTTGCCTGTTTCTCTGACTTGGCTACAAACTTCTTTTTTTTTTTAAATCCTCACTAAAGATTTATTCATTTAATTTAGAAAGAGAGGAAAGGAGACAGAAAGGAAGAGACCGAGAGAGAAATATCAACCGGTTGCCTCCCATACATGCCTGAACTGGGAATCAAACAAGTAACCTTTGAACCTTTCGGTGTACAGTATGATGCTCCAATCAACTGAGCCACTCGGCCAGGCGTGGCTACAAACTTCTTAAGGGCAGGGACCAAATTTGTCTTATTCATAGTCCCTCTCCAGAACATAGAATGGTATCTGGCACTCAGGAAAGGTTCAAAAAATACTTGTTGGTGGAAGCATGAATAAGGCCCTGGGCCATGCCTGGAAGTTAGATTGACAACATTTCCCCTTCTCCCTGCTGAACTGGTCTTTAGAAAGAAAAGGTACCCTCACCAAACCAAATGCTACCATTTTCTGACCCTGCTGCTGTGGACTCTCCATCCTTGCTTTCCTCAGTTCTAGCTGTTTCTGGGCTTCCTATACTCCATGCCTGCTCGTCTGATAGCGAAAATATCCAGAAAAGCTATCAGGATTTTCAACAACTAATCTGTATTTCCGCAAAGTTAGAGGTCATGCGCAAAAAAGTGGCAAGCACACCCCTTTCTGTCTTCTCCCTACTTGTTCCTATACTAGTAAGCTTCTAAATTCAGTTCAGCTGAATAAATTTCATTTTATTAAATCTTTAATAGTCTGATAGGTCCATTAAATTCTTTCCCAATGTCCCACCACTTTCCAATATTACCTAAATAAGCTTTTTTCATCTCAGTGTCCCTTTTATGTTCAAATTTCTCCCATGAAATGTGGTGCCTGTGCTTTCGCACATGTTATTAAAACTCTCTATTCTCTCCTTGGCATTTTTGCTTAGCAGGAAGGTTTGGTTTTTCCTCTTGGTTTCACAACTGTCCTTTGGTTTTTTGAGTGACTTCGTAAGTGCATTTCTATCACCTCTCTTTGATAACTGCTTTCCGTTTTCTTTTTACTAGTTGTTCTCGGAATCTTAAAGATTATGCACTGTTATCTTGACTGTTTCATATCCTTTACTTTTCAAATAAAATCTTGCAACGTTTGATTTAATTAGGTCCTAAAGAGTCTTAACCTTTAGTGTAAAACAATACTTGTAAAGGAAGAAACAAACTAAATGTTAAGAAGAAAAAAACTATTAACAGATTTTTTTTTCCTAAGGAACAAATTTTACAAACCTATCAATTTTATTTATAAAGTTGCCAAAGCCAAATTGTATAATAGAATCAGAAAATGGAGCTAACCGTTAGGAAGTCGTTTGCCTGTTGATGATGAGATCTAGGGAAATCACTTCACATTTCTGGGCCTCAAATCCTCTTTGAAAAAAATGTATAGGACCAGATCAGCTTTTCAAACAGAGGGTCACAACTCCTTAGTGGGTAGTGAAATCAATTCTGTGGAAGGGAACTAGTGTTTTTTATAGAAGAGAAAATATCAGAGTGTATCTCATTATTATAGTAAGGCCGTTTCAAGAAATTTTTTCATGAAATTGTGTGTGTGTATTTGTAATGCAAAATACATTTTCACTGTAGGTCGCAGTCAAAGAAGCTTGAAAAACACAGCATGAAGTTCTCTATAATCTTTTCCAATCATAAAATTCTATGGCTCTGAGATATAAAAGACCAAAGCTATTGTCTTTCCATCATTAAGCCACAGGCACTCCTTCTGCAGTCAACCCAGAAACATGATATAGAAAAGAGAACCCAGGATTTGAAATCATAAAACAGACTTTGCATCCTATTTCTGAGACTTGTTAATGGTACTCCCTCATGTACATTGTTTAACCACCTGGAACTTCAGATTAATGTAAAATGTGATAACAGTGACATGCACCATACAGGGTTGCTATTTAAACACTACTAATTTACACAAGCCAAAAACTCAGGAACCATTCTGACACTCCACATATAATCCATTGCCAAGTCCTGTTGAATGTACCTACAACTACCTCTTGGACCAATTCACTCCTCTTCATCTTTATGGCCCCCATCCTAATGCTACAAGGATGCATCCTGCATCCCCTTTTTTTCAATCCCTGTCCATATCCTCATCCCGCTCTCCATAGTTTCAATGGTTTTTACTGCTCTGGGAGTGAAGTCTGAACTCCAATTATAGGCCTCCAATGTTGACTCTGCCTATGTCTGCAGCCCCAATTTATTTATTTTTTTATATTTTATTGATTTTTTTACAGAGAGGAAGGGAGAGGGATAGAGAGTTAGAAACATCGATGAGAGAGAAACATCAATCAGCTGCCTCCTGCACACCCCCTACTGGGGATGTGCACGCAACCAAGGTACATGCCCTTGACTGGAATCGAACCTGGGACCCTTCAGTCTGCAGGCCAACGCTCTATCCACTGAGCCAAACCGGTTAGGGCTGCAGCCCCAATTTAAAACCCACTCCCAGTGATAGACTCACCCTCTGGGTTCCAGGAGCACTGGCCATCTTACAGATACCTGAACAGGATCTACATGGATGTTGTATGTGCTATTTTCTTTGCTCTTCCACTCCTTGCCTCCTCCACACTCAGTTCTAAATTTTACCTACAATGCCTGTTGAAGAAATCTTATCTACTCACCCTACATGAGGAAAAGCCACCCCCCACCCCAGTTGCCTCCCATAACATTGTTAATTTTTCCTTCAAGGTAATTATCATAGTTTGAAAGTAGACATTCAGTCTTGTGATTACATGGACAGTGTCTGTTTCCTCACTAGACTGATCTCTATGAGGGCAGAGACTGTATTTGATTGGCTCACCATTGTATCTCCGGTGCCTTACACACCATCTGACACATAACAGGTGCTCAATAAATATTTTTGAATGGATAAATAAAGGAGATAAGAAAGCATAAATGTTAACCATGTTCCTAGACTGTTGCAATTGATTTTCTGCTGACTTTCCTGACTTCAGTGTCACTTTGATTCAACCCATTCTGTACACATTTGTCTATGAGAATAATTTTAAAATATTTTTGTTCCCTCAGTAGTAACTTTTTCAAGTGGCCACCCACCATTTTTAGTGGCTTTTATGGCTATTTCTTTCTTTATTTATTTGGACACCACTTTGATCAGAAGGTGGGCTCAATCTTGTAAGGCATATTTGGACTTGACCCAACACACATAAACTTGTTCCCTGTTATTCCCCAAAGCAAACAGGCTAGCCCTTCCTCTTCCTGTTCTCTCTGTCTCTCCTCCCCACCCCTACACACCCATATTTATCTCTGTCCCAGACCTTTGCCTGTAAAGCCTTCATTCCTGCTCATCTGTCCTTCAAGGGCATTCAGGGCTCCTGCCTAATGATTTTACCCAACATTTGTCTATCCCATCTCTGACCTGTATCCGTGAAGAGTATCCAAAATAGATACCAGCCACTTACTCTTTAACCTCTTCTTTATTTTCACTTCACTATACAAAATTATATTATCACTAGAGGCCCGCTGCACAAAACCGGCTCTCTGACATCCCCCAAGGAGTCCTGGATTGTGAGAGGGAGCAGGCCAGGTCGAGGGACCCCACAGGTGCACGATAGGGGCCGGGGATGGATGCGGGAGGTTGTCCAGCTGGGGAGGGACTGCTGGAGAGTTCTAGGGCATGTCCAGCCCATCTCACTCAATCCTGATCGGCCGGACCCCAGCAGCAAGCTAACCTACCAGTCAGAGTTTCTTCCCCCTGGTGGTCAGTGAACGTCATAGCAACTGGTCAACTGGTTGACTGTCTTCCCCCTGGTGGTCAGTGCACATCATAGCGAGCAGTTGAGCGGCCTTAGCATATCATTAGCATATATTGAATGGACAACCGGACGACCGGACACTTAGCATATTAGGCTTTTATTATATAGCATAAGAGTTCTTATGACAAAGAGAATTTTTTCTTTTCTTTTTATTGTACCTATATGAGCTGATGGATGTTAACTAAACCTATTGTTTACATTTCAGGATATATGTAAATCAGACCATCATGCTGTACACCTTGAACATAGAGTAATGTATGTCTACTTCTTAATAAAACTAGAAAAAATTATATTATTAATCAATTGATTTATTTTCTTCTCTGTGCTTCTCACTAGACTTTAAGCTCTATGATGGCAGGAACCTGGCCTTATTCATTGTTCTTACCCCACTCCTGGACAGTGCCTCATCTGAAGTGCTCAATGAATATTTCTTGGGCAGAAAAATAAGTATCTAAAATTCAGATTAGCAATCATATACTTGTTTAGTCTCTAAACCTTGGGTCCAGATGACTATCACCTAGTATGTCACTTCTGGGATTCCATAATTTCAATAGGAAATTTTAGGATGAACAATTCCTTATATATACTATACTTCCTTCTATGTCTTCTCCCCTCCTCTCCGACCTTTTATCAACATGATAGGCTAAAATCATCATGGTTTTATACAGCTAGTAGGACCTACACTCAGCTGTGAACTAGTCATAAGAAAGAAGGAGGCTTTAGACTGCAAGACAACATAATAGGTCAGAATGCGTTAAGACTCTGCTTTAGGGTATATACTCTATGAATGAAGTTGTTGAGAAAGGTTAGGCTGATATATGTGTACAGCTATCTTCCCCCAGTGGATAGAGGGGATTGACTTACTCTATATTTTATCTCCCATAGAAATTATCTCTGTTCCGGGCACACAGTAAATGCGTATTAATGTGTGTTAAAACATATTTAGCACTTTATTATCTTATATAAAAAGTTTTTATTTATAAAACTACTAGAAGAAAGCATAGAGGGTAAACTCCTTAGTTATGATATTTTGGAATTTAACAGAAAAGCACAGTCAACAAAAGCAAAAATAAACAAGTTGGACTACATCAAACTAAAAAGATTCTGAACAACAACAACAAGTCAACAAAATTGAAAGGCAGGCTACTAAATGAAAAAAAAAATTGCAAATTACTTAACTGTTAAGGGGTTAATACCCAAAATATATAAAGAACTTATACAACTCAATAGAGAAAAAGCAAAACATCCAATTTAAAAATGAGCAGAGAATCTAAAAAAAAACAACAAACATTTTCTAAAGATGACATACAAATGGCTAACATGAAAAGGTGCTGAACATCACTAACCATCAGGGAAATGCAAATCAAAACCAGAATGAGATACCATTACACATTTGTTAGAATGGCTATCATCAAAAAGATAAGAGCTAACAAGTGTTGGGGAGGATGTAGAGAAACTGTTGGTGAGAATATAAATTAGTGCAGCCACTATGAAAAACAGTATGGAGTTTTCTACAAAATTAAAAATTGAATTACTATATTATCCAGAAATTCCACTTTAGAGTATATATCCAAAGAAAACAAAATCACTTTCTCAAAGAGATATCTGTACACCAATGTTCAATGCAGCATTATTTACAACTAGAGGCCTGGTGCACAAAATTCATGCATGGGGGGGCGGGGTGGGGGGCGTCCCGCAGCCTGGTCTGCACCCTCTCCAATCTGGGACCCTACCCCCCCAGGGATCAAGCCTAAACCAGCAGTTGGACATGCCTCTCGCAATCCGGGACCACTGGCTCCTAACCCCTCGCCTGCCTGCCTGATCACCCCTAACCACCTCTGCTTGCTTGCCTGATCACCCCTAACCACTCCCCTACCAGCCTAATTGCCCCTAACTGCTCCCCTGCTGGCCTGATCGCCCATAACCACCACTGCCTCAGCCCCACACCCGGGACCCAGGATTCCCTCCTCCGGCTGGCTATAGGCACCCGGGACCTGGGCTTCCCTCCCTCTGGCTGGCCGCAGACACCCGGGACCACAGGCAGGCAGCTTCTCCCAGGCCCGCTTTGTCAGCAAAGATGTCCAGTATAATTAGCATATTACCCTTTTATTAGTATAAATAGCCAAGACATGGAAACAATCTGAGTGTCCATCAATATATAAGTGAATAAAGATGTCATATACAGCCATAAAAAGGAAGGAAACCCTGCCTTCTGACAACATAGATAGACATCGAAGGCATTGTATTAAGTTATTAAATGAAACAAGTCAAATAAGACAAATGTTGAATACTGTATGATTTCATTTATATGTTGAGTCTAAAAAAATGTGAACTCATAGATACAGAGAAGAGATTGGGGGTTGCTAGAAGTGAACGGATAAGAGTGGGTGAAATGGGTGAAGGAGGTCAAAAGATACAAACTTCCAGCTATAAGTCCTGGAGATATAATATACAGCATAATGACTATGGTTAACAATAATGTAGTGCATATTTAAAAGTTGCTAAGAGGGTAAATCTTAAAAGTTCTCATCACAAGGAAAAATAATAATTACGTGTGGTGCTGGATTTTAACTTTAACTTATTGTGGTAAGCATTTTGCACAGTATTTGCACAAATCATTAAGTTGGACACTTAAAACTAACATAATGTACTATGTTGCTTATATCTCAAATTTTTTGTTTATTAACCACTTCATATGTATACCCCACTTCCCAATTAGACGTAAGCTTCTTGCAGTCTGAGGTCATATATGCAATTTTTGTAACTTATAAAATCCACTACAATGCTAAACTCATAGAAGGTACTCTATAAAACTCATTATTAAAAATAGCTGTGTCAAACCTCAGAGGGAATGCAGGAGAGGGTGGAGGGTGAGATCAACCAATGAACTCATATGCATAACCCATAGATACAGACAATAGGGTGGTGAAGGCTTGGGAGAGGAGGTTGGAGAGGGCAATGGGGGGAAAAGGGGACATATGTAATACTTTCAACAATAGCAATTTATTTAAAAAAATAAATTGCTATTATCTTATAAACATCCTGTAAGAAAGTTAAGATGAATTCCTGTGAAGCCCTAAGTTCAATTTTGCTATTGGGAATTTTCTGTAGTCACTAACCCCCCAAATTACTCCACTTTTGATTTTGCAATTCAAAGCCTTCTTATCTTGGGCTATGATTGAAAATAAAATACATGTAAAATATCTAACACATTTGCCTAACAAGGCATTTGCCTAATTAATACAAGTGAAATGGATTACAGAGAAGAAGAGTTATCTAGAATCCTTTCCTGTAATTAGGTGGTATGATGTGAACAGAAAGTGGAAGATGTGTATTAAATAAGCATTAGTAAGCTATTTTTACATTCACAAGTTTACACTAGCATAACCATACACCTCCAAGCTCTGCTCTCTCCCTTAGAGTTATTATTTTAATGAACAGAACCTCAAGAGAAATGTTCATAGATCAGTAACCACTGGAACAGTTTTTGTTTGTTTTTTTGAGAATTAAATACTTTTGGAGCTATGAAATGGAGCCCACTGCTGAGAACAAAAATTAAGGAAAGTGATTATAGAATATGATAAAGGTGATTACAGTTTATGGATTCTCTAACTCATAGGACCCAAACAGGAATTCTTCAATGAGAATATTTATTTTCCCCCATCAGCTCAGTTCTTTCTGGATATAGCACAAAATCAAAGAATCAACAACCAATCATTTAAAGAACTTGGCAGTACTTGTAATCTCTTCACACAAACTCATTACTGCTTACCGATATAGGGCGCCAAGAAGAGGCAAGAAGCAGCGATCACAAGAAGATTAACTGGGAAAAATCATAAAAGCACATGACTTCCATTATCATCAACAGAACCCCCTTCACTTGGGATGTTATTCAGCAATAAATATTTCAAACTAGATGTAGTGCATGTTGCCTGAATGCTTTCCTCCAGAAAACATAGTCAGAACATATACAAAAAAAGAAGCAATACCGTCCTAAGAAAGAAAAAAAAGCAATAGAAAAAAGAGGTGAGGGGAAGACAAAAGATAAAATATAAAATCAAGGGACCATTATATCCATATTCAGGGGCCGCACCCAGATTATCCTCAAAGATGCTATGGAAGTTACACACATCAATTCCCTAAGCATTCATGCAAGATGATAAATTCCATCATCTTAAACTTTTTCTAAATAGATACTAAGAAAGAGGCAGGATGCTATACTGATATTACAATATGTTCATGGAAATGGGAAATCTTATTCTTTTCCATAAAATCTCAGTAAACCTCTGAAGTGCATGTTCTGAGCAGATAAATACTAGAACAATATGCACTGTTTTTAATTCATTTGTTTTATGTTCAACATTTAACCAGTTTTACTTTTTAAAAAACATTTTTTATTGATTTTGGAGCAGAAGGGAGAGAGGGGGAGAGAGAGAGAGAGAGAGAGAAAGAAAGAGAGAGAGAGAGAGAGAGAGAGAGAGAGAGAGAGAGAGAGAGAGAGATCAATGATTACAGAGAATCATTGATCAGCCGCCTCCTGCACATCTCATCCTGGGGATTGAGCCCGCAACCCGGGCATGTGCCTTGACTGGGAATCAAACTGTGACCTCCTGATTCATAGGTTGACACTCAACCACTGAGTCATGCCAGTGTGACACCCAGTTTTACTTTTAAATGACAACTTCACTGAGGCTCATTTATACATTTCTCCAACTTCCCTTGTCTTCTAATTACTTATTCTGCATATGTTTCTCAAAGAAATAGCTATGACCCCTTACATAAAAGTATATATTATTCTGCCAAGGAGACAATTCTGTTCTAACCCATAAAAATATATTAAATAACATATGAAGCAAGATGGTGTGAATCTAATTGCCACTTACGCTAGGAGATTTAGAAATTTGAATTAGGTTTTTCAAGACTATGTTCTATAGCAAGTTTCCTGCTTACAGATAATTACTCCCAGCTAGAAAAAAAGATTGTCATAACAGAGATAATGTAACTGACCAATAATTCTACACATCATTATGTGCAAAAGTCTTGGGGATTTTTTACATTTAAAACTACTCTGTCTCCTCATAGGAGTCAGAGGAGGTATAAACCTCCAGGTTTCTCAATGTCTGACTCCTTTATATCACACACACTCCATGGATCACATAGGGAGAGGCTGTGATCCTTGAATAATACTGTCGTTAGCATTTAAATTAAGACATACTCTGTGACATTAATAAGAAATGTCTCTAATTTATAACTGAATAAAAGAATATTTTGAAGAATCAGTAAGATGTCAGAATTAATAACCCTAATTGTGCACCTCCTCAGTCAGCTGGGTTAACCTCCTCTATGTACCCTCTGGTGTTCCCAGGGTTTCCTCTCTGGTTCTTTTCCTTTCACTCAACCTGTTGGGCCTCCAGTTCAAATAGCTTTGAGTTCTTCATTGATGTCTGAAAGAATTTAACTCCACTTGCATCTACACTAATAAAAGAGAAATATGCAAATTGACTGCACCTCCACGACGCCCACCAGTCAATCAGGAGTATGCAAATTAAGCCAACAAAGATGGCAGGTTAATTTGCATATGCAGGTGCGAAGCAGCTGGGTGGGGCAGGACGCCTGCTATGAGGGCAAAGACAGGGGTTGGAGGGAGCCACAGGAGTGGCGCTCCAGTCGGAGCTGAGAAGACTGAAGGCTTTGGCCGGAGTGAACACTGAAGGCTTTGGCTGGAGCGAACACTGAAAGCTCTGAACACTGAAGACTCCAGCCGGAGCAAAGATGGAAGGTGGTGGCCAGAGCAAAGGCATGGGTCCTGGGTGCCGGAGGAAAACCGGTGCCGGCAGCCAGGGGAAGGAAGACCTATTGCACGAATCTTTGTGCAACAGACTTCTAATATAAATATAACAACTTCAGCTTTAACTGAAAAATGATTTTACTCTGCCTCTTCTCCTGGCTGGCCAGTCCTCCATTCATTAGTAGTGGCTTTGGCCTGTTTTCTGACCCTATAGTTTTGCCTCTTCCAGAATTTTCTATAAAATGAATGATATAGCATATAGACTAGAGTTTGGCTTCTTTTACTCCACAGGTATTGGAAGTCGATTCCTTCATATGGCTGAGAAGTATTTCACTATATGTATGCACCATATCACAGATTGATTATCCACTCACTAGTTGCAGGACATTAGGGTTGTTTCAAGTTTTATAAACATTTGTGGCAGGGTTTTTTGTGTGTGTGTGTGTAAACATAAGTTTTCATTCCACTTGGATAAATACCCAGTAGGATTGGCAAATTGTACATAAGTGTATGTTTAACTTTATAAGAAACCATCAAACTATTTTTCCAAAATGGCTGCACCATCCTGCATTTCCATCAGTGATGTATGAGAGTTCCAATTGCTTCATATCTTGACCAGGACTTTGGACAGTCAATTTTTCTTATTTTGGGTGGAGAGGAGTGATTGAAGCCATATTGCATTGTGGTTTCAATTTGTCTGACCTCTCAGAAACCGTTTTTTCTTCACTCTCCTTTAGTAGCTAATGTGTTAGACATCTGTGTCCCACCTCACACCCTCTTGGCCCGCCTTTTAACTGCAACGGTTGTAGTCACTAGTTGCTTACAGGTAGGATCTAAAAGCAAGGACCTCACTTGCACCATGTATCTCTCACTTTCTGCCACATGGTTTCTCTGTCCCCACCTGACATGTGAAATATTTGCACTTGTAAACCTAGAAATGCAAGAAAACTTATGCCCTAATGGGTAACTCCTGACCAATGGTGACGGAAAACTGGAGAACACGTACTCCTCCCTTTGGAAGAATATTAGTAAGGCATTTTCTCTGTGGCTCCTCACAGGGTCCCCCGTGAGAATGAACAGACTGAGCACTCCGTAGTCCACAGTGAGGGGTCAGCAAAGTAAGATATCATGGCAAAGGCTTTCCTGCCTTACTTTTTGACTCTTTCAAAGCCCCTACTTTTCTTCCTTGAGGTCACTTTCTAAAACAGATTACCTGCACACAAGCTTGGGCTCTGCTTTAGGTGAAATTCAGGCTAAGCTATCTTTGGAAAGTACTTCAGCTTAAAGGGAAAGTAAAGGGCAAAACCAAGCAGAAGTTATACTGAAACTCGGGCACAATAACACAGTTTTTTCTCTTTGGTGAGTATGATTCTTTAGGCATGTCTTCAAGCGTGAAATATAAGATTGCAAAGTTATGTGACTAACGGTTGGATTTTCAATACTTAAATACGTCTCTTCAATTAGAATTTTAAGGAGGTACGTGAAGATAGTATTTTAGATGTATTGAAAACAAAATATTAATGTCAACTTGCTGAACATTAATATTTAACTTTTATTCTTTACCAAAATAATTTGCAAATTTGCCTTGTTTTCTTTTACTTTCACATTTTGTGACAGAGCCTCATGGGAGGAATCTGAATAATAACTGAGGTGGCTTGCCTAGGTGTGGTATCTATAGAAGGGGTGTTACTCTGCACAAGGACTCACACCAGGTCTAGAAAAAACAGATGAGTGATAGCAACCCTTGTTATTCAGGACAGAAGCAAATAGCAAAGGAAAAGATTATTTTATATGAGGAACAAAGCCTTGATCCTGATAATGCTGCTCACTAAAGCTACACTCAAATGGCTCAGATAAAACTTACCACTAATAAATGTCACTATAGAGAACAATTCATAGGTAAATTTGAAATCTTGTAAATGTTTGCATTACATCACTTTTGACAACAGATACCAATGTGCTGGCTGACCATACAAAAGTAGCTTTTGTTAGCAAGCAAGAGAAAGTCTATTCAGCAGAACAAATTTCTCAATTTTCTTGATGAAAATACAAGTATAACTCAGCTCTTCATGGCATGATCTTTCCGGCACATATACATCACATATATGTGTTGACTATATCTATGGCTCCTTTGTGTGAGGGTTCTTTTCATAGTGTAGAAAGCATTCTTAGTATTTTCATAAAAGGTAAAGCTGACATATTGGTAGACAAAAGCCACAAACGTGTACTATAGCAGAGGCTAGCTCCTGAATTTCATTCACAGTATATATGCTTCATGGATGAGTGCTGGAGAAAAAGCTCCTGGGAAAAATGAGCAACTTAAGTTGGAAGTGATTCCAGATAAAACTATGTAAGAGAAAATTATACAAATAATTGCTTAGTACTTATAATAATCAAGCATCGTAAACATTCACAACATCTTGCGTTCGTGAAATTGATCTATCCTCTGTTTCAGCATAATCATCATCACCTTCACTGTCACCAATGAATGAAATTAATGATGCAGATATTTTAGGTTAATAAGCTAATTTGGCAGGTTATGTGTACTCTTCTGAATTTCTCAGATAATAATTACCAATATAGGAGTAACTTGCAATATGTCCGTTTTACTATACTGAAATCAGATAAAATGTTCTCTGTTTATGATTTTTATTTGGGGGTACAGCTATCAGATAAACCACATACCTTGAAAATGAACTTAGTGATTTTGTCACAAAAGTAAATTGCTCTTCTCTTTTCTCTATTCTCTTAAACATTTCAGGTTGAAAATTTCAGGCATCTTATGCACTCTTTGCCTCTTTACAATAAAGCTCATTATACCCTTTGTTTTATTTGATTCTTCTTTTCCAATCCCTCTTCTCCTAGCCAAGTCCAAAAGTTTAGGCTGATACTCAGCTGGTTAATATCAGGACCAATTATAAGTGAGCTCTGAGCTTATAATTACCTAACAAGCTTAATTATAGCATTCCAAGAAGTTTTCATAAGATGACTTATAGTGGGAATTTCTGGGGGAAGCAACAAAGAGCTGTAGCTCAACTTCAGACTTACAAATGACCTTGGAACTATCTCAGGGACAAGCAGAGCATGTGCTAGAGGTAGAGACAAATATATGGGAACTAAATGCAAGTTGTTTTCCTTGATGGGGGAGAATGATTTGGTACTTTCCTTTCTACACTTCTCATTTATGGAGGGTGAAATATAGTTCAAGGATGAATGAAATAAAGTATCCTTGAACTAAAGTCAAATAGAAAAAGAGTACAACTACTGCCAATTCTTTGGCAAGTCTTATCTTTGACATAGATAAGAAAAAGAGGAAACTCCATAATGCCTTAACCATAGGTCAGGTATGAAACTTCCCCAGGCAGCGTGAACTCAGATCTGATGAAGCTGCAGAAGCCACAGAGAACAGGACATGGTGCTGTGCTGGAATGGATGTCTGGTCCTTACTGCAGAGGACGGGACAGTGGAATGCAAGTCTGATGTGGGAAATCAACCTTCCAGTCAAGATTCAGGGAGAGCATGCCTAGAGTCAAGTACACCAACCTCCACATTTCTGCTCATTCATTGGGAAATAATGAAACAATAAAATCCAGAATGTATCTCTTGGACCTTAAAACCTTGTCTCAGAAATTGAAACCTTCCAGACACAAGAGTGGATACATTTTTTTCTTCTAATTGGAGATTGTGTCTTTGGACGAGGCTGGAGAACGTGAGAAGTAAATACTGGCTCTGAACAAAGAGTCAAAGGAAGGTTTGCTTTCTGCACCACCAAGTATGATTCTAGACCAGCAAACTTCTATATGAGCATCCTATAGAATCAGGAAGAACATTTTTGTGGGAGTCATACAAACCTGATATAGACTGTGTCAAGATGAAGACTGGTAAAAAGTGCATGTAATGGTGATAACAAGCATGATATACAGAGAATAACAGTGACGGAGATATTTGATTATCAATAGTAAGTAACAAATATATTATTTACTACTAGAGGCCCAGTGAACGAAATTCATGCATGGGGGGGGGGGTGGGATAGGGGTTGTCCCTCAGCCCAGCCTGCACCCTCTCCAATCCGGGACCCTTCGGGGGATGTCCAACTGCCTCTCACAATCCGGGACCGCTGGCTCCTAACCACTCACCTACCTGCCTGCCTGATTGCCCCTAATCACCTCTGCCTGCCTGCCTGATTGCCCCTAACTGCTCCCCTACTGGCATAATTGCCCCTAACTGCTCCCCTGCTGGCCTGATTGCCCCTAACCACCTCTGCCTCGCTCCATACCCAGGACCCAGGATTCCCTCCTCCAGCTGGTTGCAGGCATCCGGGACCCAAGCTTCCCTCCCTCTGGCTGGCCGCAGGCACCCAGGACCTGGACCGGCTTTGCCTGGGCTATCCACAGCCACACGGGACCATAGGCGGGTGGCTTCACCCAGGCCATAGCCGCAGGTGCCTGGGACTGCGGGGCAGGCGGCTTGTCCCTCTCCCAGGCCGCAGGTGCAGCCGCTGGCGCCCGGGACCATGGGGACCGTGGGACATGCAGATTGTCCCTCTCCTGGGCCGTAGCCCCAACCGCTGGTGCCTGGGACCATGGGGCAGGTGGCTTGTCCCTCTCCTGGGCTGCAGCCTGGCTGGTCCCCATTCCTCTCTCACGAGCTCATTTGTGCCTGGCTGGTTCCCATTCCTCTCTTGCGAGCTCATTTGTGCCTGGCTGATCCCCATTCCTCTCTCCCCAGTGTTGAGTATCTGAGTCGTTATGGTGTGGCGGTGTGAGGGCGCGATGATCATTTGCATATTAGCTCTTTATTATATAGGATTGCTATCCCAATGTCAACTACCAATGAAGTCACATTAGCATTTGTGTACACAATTTATTGCTTCCTCCTGCTCACCTCCTCCCATGGGAATTCAGCCCACAATAAATTTCCCTCAAAGCATTTCTAGAGATTAACAGGGGGTATACTATCAAGTTCATGTCTGATAGGCATTTTCTCTTTCTTAGACCTCGGGGGAGGATCTGCCATCTCAACTTTGCATGCACTAAGTCTGAAGCTCTTACAGGGGCTTTGAAAGCCATTACCTGGTGCTTGCAAACTCTAGAGGTGCTAACCAGCCCTGCATTCCCTCCAGTCTTCCTATGCCACAGTGATTCTGGGTCCCTTACAGAAATGAGTCATGCTCATTACTCCCTGTTCCAAAGGATTCAGATGCCAGTTCATCCCTTTGTCAATATCTCTCATGCATTTTTCTCAGGCATATCAATACCAGAATAAATGCATGGCATGAAATTATAGAATCAATATAGGTTTTGCAGGATCTATCTTGCTCCTGTTAAATATTATAAGTCTCTGGGAGAGGATTCCAACCTCAGCCACTGATTCTTTCTTAAAGAAGGGAAGAGTGTTTACTCTGCAGCTCCCTGGCCCATGCCCCATGCTATGTTCCAAGATAGCAATATATTACATAAGATAGAATCTGTATATTACTCCAATATATAGATGACTCCTTGCTAAAATTCATGAAGTCTTGATGGAACTTCAAGATTTTACTGAACTATCATAGATGTTATTAGCCTCTGGTTACAAATGAAACTCGCCTAGTCCAGGCTCTGGCTATGCAACATGTGGTACATGGACCATCAGCTTAGCATTCACATGGGAGCTCATCAAAAAAGCATAATCTCCAACTCCACCTCAGGATGTGCAGTTTAAGGAGATCCTCAGGTGATTCATGTTTACATTAAAGCATGAAAAGATAGTATTATAAACTATGTCATTAAATTTCATTTTAGAAAATTATATCTCTGATGGCAACACGGCTCATAGATCTGAGTCATGAATACACATCTCTGTATCCATCAGCTGCTACAGCCACCACAGCCTCTGTGATTCACATATAGGTGCCAGCATCTGACCATTGTAGCTTCTGGTGGTGTTACACCCAAACATTTAAACATTGGAATATATATTATTTTATATTAAACTAGAGGCTTGATGCACAAAATTCATACAAGGGGCTTGGCCCCCCGCTGCTGTGGCTTCATCCGGAAGGACATCTGGAAGGATGTCTGGTCTAATTAGCATATTATGCTTCTATTATAATAGATTATTATAGACTAGAGGCCCAGTGCATGAAATTCATGCACAGATGAGGAGGAGGTTCTTTCAGCCTGGCCTGCACCCTCTCACAATCTGGAATCCCTCTCACTATCCGAGACCACTGGCTCCTAACTGCTCACCTGCCTGCCTGCCTGTCTGATCACCCCTAACCACTCACCTGCCTGCCTGATCATCCCTAACTACCTCTGCCTGCCTGCCTGACCATCCCTAACCACTCACCTGCCTGCCTGATCTCCCCTAATTGCTTGCTTGCCTGCCTGATCACCCCTAACCGCCTCTGCCTGCCTGCCTGATCACCCCTACCACTCACCCACCTGCCTGATAGACCCTAACCACTCGCCTGCCTGCCTGATCACCTCCAACCAATCTGCCTGCCTGCCTGATCACCCCTAACTGCTTGCCTGCCTGCCTGATTGCCCCTAACAACTCTGCCTGCCTGCCTGATTGCCCCTAACCATTTTGCCTGCCTGATCACCCCTAACTGCTTGCCTGCCTGCCTGATTGCCCCTAAGCACTTGCCTGCCTACCTGATCGCCCCTAACTTCTTGCCAGCCTGCCTGATCACTCCTAACCACTCTGTCTGCCTACCTGATCTCCTAACTGCTTGCCTGCCTGCCTGATCACTCCTAACTGCCTCTGACTCAGTACATGGCCACCTCTGCCTTGGCCCCTGCTGCTACAGCTTCACCCGGAAGGTTGTCCAGAAGAACATCCGGAAGGTCGTTTGGCTGTCAGGTCTAATTAGCATATTATGCTTTTATTATTATAGACTAGAGGCCCGGTGCACAAAATTCGTGCATGGAGGGGATGTTCCCTCAGCCCAGCCTGCACCCTCTCCAATTGGGGACCCCTTGGGGGATGTCTGACTGCCGGTTTAGGCCCGATCCCCTGTAGGACTGGCCCTAAACCAGCAGTTGGACATCCCTCTCGCAATCTGGGACTGCTGGCTCCTAACTGCTCACCTGCCTGCCTGCCTGATTGCCCCTGACTGCCTCTGCCTGCCTGCCTGATTGTCCCTAACCTATCTGCCTGCCTGATTGCCCCTAACTGCCTCTGACTGCCTGCCTGATTGCCCCTAACTGCCCGCCCCTGCCAGCCTGATCTCGCCCCCAACTGCCCTCCCCTGCTGGCCTGATCTCACCCCCAATTGGCTCTGCCTGCCTGATCACCTCTAACTGCCCTCCCCTGCTGGCCTGATCTTGCCCCCAACGGCCCTCCCCTGACAGCCTGATCTCACCCCCAACTACCCTCACCTGCCAGCCTGGTTGCCCCCAACTGCCCTCCCCTGCTGGCCTGATCTCGCCCCCAATGACCCTCCCCTGTCAGCCTGATCTTGCCCCCAACCGTCCTCCCCTGCTGACCTGATCTTGCCCCCAACTGCCCTCCACTGCCGGCCTGGTTGCCCCCAACTGCCTTCCCCTGCTGGTCTGATTGCCCCCAACTGCCCTCCCTTGTCAGCCTGGTTGCCCACAACTGCCCTCCCCTGCAGGCCTGATCTTGCCCCCAACTTTCCTCCCCTGCAGGCCTGATCTCGCCCCCAACTGCCGTCCTCTGCCAGCCAATTTGGTTCTGATTGGTTGGTATCTATGCCAGTCAGTGTCAAAAGCTCTGCCTCCTAGGCAACCATTGGTTCCTCACAGTTGACCCAGGTTTGGTTCTGATTGGTTGGTTTCTATGCCATTCAGCTCCTCTGGGCCTATCAATGGGGCCTGATCAGAAAGATGGGGCTGATCAGCAGCCCCGGTGGAGGCCTGGAGAGAAATGGAGGCACAGCTGCTGGCCCAGCCCAGAGAGAAAGAGAGAGGTAAGTGCTGATCAACAGCTGCCACACAGGCTACGGATCAGACCCTGCTTCTCTCTTCAGGCCTCTCTCCAGGCCTGATTCGCAGTCCCCTCAGCAGTCAGTGCTGGGTCACCATGCCTGCAGCTGCAGCAGTCAGTGCTGGGTCACCACGGCAACCCAGCGCTGACTGCAGGACTGACTTCCGGTTGGTTGAGCCTCCAGTCGTGACAGACCCTGGGTTTTTATATATTAGGATTATTTTCTTTTACTTCCATTTTACATTATTGCTAGGGTAGGATAGTGATTTTATTTTCAAGTTATGTATTTAGGTTGATAGTATTTCCTATGGATTTCATTTTGGGAGAGTAAATGAGATGTTATAGTATATTTGTTACAAATAGGAGGCATTGGGTCTGAGGGCATTGACAACTACTGCAAGATCCATGGGAAGCCATTCACAAATTTTATGCAGGGAAGTAACATGTTTTCTTTCAGGTAGTTTTTTCTGATGGCTCTTTGGGTTATAAGACTAGTGTTAGAGGAGTTGATTTCTGCAATCCAAGGGAGTCTGTGAAGTGGACAGAGATCAAAAGAAAAACTGAACAGAGGGGAATTTCAGAAGCAAGCATGGAAGGATTCAAGAAGAAAGGTGCAAGTCAACAAAGTTGAATGAATTTATCCTATCTAATAATAGACAAATATGCAAATTGACCATACCTCTGACACACCCACAAGCCACACCCACCATCCAATCAGAGTGAGTATGCAAATTAACCCAAACCAAGATGGCTACAGCCACAGAGAGCAAGGTTTCCTAGGTAACAGAGGAAGCCAAGCTTTCCGCCTGCCCTGGCCAGGCCTAAGCCTCCACTCAAGCTACAAAGTTTCAATTATAGAAGGTAAACAAATTCAAACAAATGGCAGCAGAATGGAGCTTGAGAGAGCAGGCCAGGGTTGCCGCCGGCAACAGGGGAAGCAAAGCTTTCCGCACACCCTGGCCGGGCTCACCCACTTAAGGCAACAAAGTTTCAATTATAACCCCAACACAAATGGCTGCCGGCCGCCGCGGAGGGAGCCCCAGGCTTGGCTCCGCTCCAGGCTACAAAGTTTCAATTGTAGAAGGAAAATAAATTCCAGATACCAGGGCCTCTGCTTGGGTTGCCAGGGGGCGTGGCCAGCCTGCAAACCACCACAGGCCCCTCGCTCAGGCCGCCCCACACCCCAAGGGAACCCCCACCTGATCCGGGATGCTCTTCAGGGCAAACCAGCTGGCCCCCACCCCTGTACCAGGCCTCTATCCTATCTAATAAAAGAGTAATATGCAGATTGATCATCACTGCAACACACAATATAGCTGCCCCCATGTAGTCAAAGATCCTGCCCCCATGTGGACACAAGATGGCCACCAAAAGATGGCCAGCAGGAGAGGGCAGTTGGGAAGCACCCTGCCTGCAAGGGAGGGCAGTTGAGAGGGACCAAGCCTGCAAGGGAGGGCAGTTGGAGGTGATCAACCCTGCAGGAGAGGGCAGTTAGGGGTGACCAGGCCGGCAGAGGAGGGAAATTGGGGGCAAACAGGCTGGCAGCAGAGTGCTTAGGGGGTGATCAGGCTGGCAGGCAGAAGCGGTTAGGGGCAATCAGAAAGGCAGGCAGGCAAGCAGTTGGGAGCCAGCAGTCCTGGATTGTGAGAGGGATGTCTGACTGCCCATTTAGGGATCCGACTGCCCACCGGGATCGGGCCTAAATGGGCAGTTGGACATCCCTCAAGGGGTCCCATATTGGAGAGGGTACAGGCTAGGCTGAGGGACAACCCCCCTCCGTGCACGAATTTCGTGCACCGGGCCTCTAGTATGAACTATAAAATGAGTACCTAGGTAACCACAAAATTCTTGCACAGCTGGGAACAACAAGGCTGACTCACTTAGCTTTGGCATGAGTGTTGAAGGAAGGAAACATGGAAAAGGAGAATGGAGAAACAATGCTACCTGGCTTTTTTCTGAACAGTATTTTCCTTTTGTCCCTACGTCCCTGCAAGTGGTCCTGCAGTCTTTAGGAAATGGCACTGCTAAGAATCTGCAGAGTGATTTCTAGTCCCAAATCAAATGCCATATACATCACTTCTGGCAGGCCAATTTTCTGTGGCTCCATGTCCTCATTGGTAGCTTAGGGATAATAAAGTGTGCTCGCTCATAAGATACTGGTAGCTTTGATGACAGAAAAATATTCATCAACATATTTGAAACCATTAAGGAAGATAACTAATTTGTAATTGTTATATTATTTAGATTTTCGCAATATAACAGGTTTCCATTCATAACCTGTGCACGCACAGGTGGCAGCCATGCCATTCGCTTCTAGGTAGTAATTAGGTTTCTCCTTTCTCAAAAAAGAAAGAAAGAACTTCTTGATATTAAGACTTCTTTGTGGCTTCCTACTAGGGAATTTATATGAACAAAGAGACCTAACAGCTCTGTGGCTTTTGGGAGTCTCTTTCTTCTCAAATCTCTATCAATTTAGTTTTACAATCAAAGTATATTCTTTGGAGACCTTTGGTGACAGCTGGAAGTCAGAGTTGCACTTGGTTATATTTATTCATAGCATTTTGTAAAAAGATTCTTGATGGGGAAATTTTAAATTGAAAATATATCTCCGGAGAAATTATTATTACTTTAGACAAGTGTAGATAGTCACAATGACATACTGTGGTGAGCGTTTTTCCCAGACGGAATCACCCCTGTGGAATGGCAGCAGTACTGTCAGTACCCAGAGTGTGTGGCCTGAGCATCTATTCACTTTCAAATAAAAGAATGACCACTATACCTATAGATTCCTGACAAGCTTTCTGATTTATTTTAAGAATGCCCAACTTTTCCCAAAAAGTCTATTGATATACTTAAATGCAAACATTAACATGTAAAATAGTGCTATTTAGTTATAGATTTATATGACTTGAAGTTTTTCAAGAGTCTCATCAGGCCAGGATGAGGCACTAGAAGTTTATTGGGTTTCAATTCAAAACTGCCTAATTGTACCATTGAGCCAACTTTAAGATCAAGTATAAAGTATTTCATTAGGTGAGCTGAAACTCCATTCAGACACAGAAAATGGTATTTCTATTGTCACCGATGAAGACTTTCTTCAGCCATATGAATTACTGTGAAGTAAGTAGGCATCCCATATGGTCATTTATACACAGACTAGAGGCCCGGTGCATGAAATTCGTGCATGGGGGAGGGTCCCCTCAGCCCAGACTGCACCCTTTCCAATCCGGCACCCCTTGGGGGATGTCCAACTGCCTGTCTAGACCAGCAGTCAGACATCCTTCTCACAATCCTGGACCGCTGGCTCCTAATAGCGCACCTGCCTGCCTGCCTAGTCATCCCTAACTGCCCCCCCCCCCACACCAGTCTAATTGCCCCTCACTTCCTCTGCGTGCCGGCTTGATTTCCCCTAACTGCCCCCCTGCCAGCCTGGTCGCTCCTAACTACCCCTGCTGCCGGCAAGGTCGCCCCCAACTGCCCCTTCTCTTCTGGTCTGGTCACTCCTAACTACTCCCCACTGGCCTGGTCACCCCTAACTACCTCCCCACTGGCCTGGTCACTCCCAACTATTCCCCTCTGCCAGCCTGTTTGCCCCTAACTCCCCCCCCCTGCCGACCTGGTCACCTCCAACTGCCCCCCTGCCGGCCTAGTCACCCCTCACTGCCCCCCCCTCCCACCAGCCTAATCACCCCAAACTGCCCCCTGCCAGCCTGGTCACCCCCAACAGCCTCCCCTGCTAGCCAGTTGCCCCCTACTTCCCTCCCCTGCCAGCCTGGTCACCCCTCGCAGCCTGCTTGTTCAGTCATTTGGTTGTCCCTCACCAACCTCGCTGCCAGCCTGGTCGCCCCACACAACCTGCTTGTTCAGTTGTTTGGTCGTCCCTCAGGCCGGCCCTGGGTGGCTGGGGGACTGAGGGGACTGGGGGTCTCGGGAGGCAGGCGTGCAGACGGCCAGACCTGCCTAGGGGTGAGCCCAGCCGTGCCACATGCCTGCCATCCCAGTGGGGCTGAGGGGACTGGGCGTTGTAATCTTGTGGCTGTGGGCGCCGCCATCTTTGAGGGCGTGGCAGTCAATTAGCATATTCCCTCCTTATTGGCTGTGGGTGCCACCATCTTTGTGAGGGTGTGATGGTCAATTAGCATATTCCCTCTTTATTAGATAGGATTACCATGGTGCTGGAACAGACTTTAAAAAGGTCTCTTAGGTCAGACTAAGCCTCATTATTTTATTTTTTATTTTTAATGTATTTTATTGCTTTTTACAGAGAAGAAGGGAGAGAGAGTTAAAAACATCAATGAGAGAGAAACATCAATCAGTTGCCTCCTGCACACTCCCTACTGGGGATGTGCCTGCAACCAAGGTACATGCCCTTGACCGGAATCAAACCTGGGACCCTTGAGTCCGCAGGGCAACGCTCTATCCACTGAGCCAAACCGGTTAGGGCAAGCCTCATTATTTTAAATGCCACATATTTGTTCTAGAAAATGTACATTTTGTTAACATGGCAAATAGGAGAAAAAGTATGATGCTTCATGCTAATTAACAACCTATACACAAATTCCAAACTGACCAGCTAATTACTAAAAATGCACTCAAAGATGCAAATGCACCACAGAGATACTAAAATGGCATTTACATGGGAATCACAGAATATTAGAGGTGGAGATAATTTAGTCTAACTCTCATCTTTTATGGACAAAAACATGAGGCCTGGAAATATTAAGTCCACACAGAAAGTGCCAGGGCATGAAACAGAATGCAAGAAATTCTCTTAAGAGGCAAAACTTGTTAGGAGTAATTACGACAGATATCTTAAGTCCAATTATGATTTGCAAATGTGTTAAGGCTATTCCCAGGGCTACTGCAAGTAGTTTC
Source organism: Eptesicus fuscus (assembly GCF_027574615.1). Classification (NCBI taxonomy): domain Eukaryota; kingdom Metazoa; phylum Chordata; class Mammalia; order Chiroptera; family Vespertilionidae; genus Eptesicus; species Eptesicus fuscus. The sequence goes on from NC_072483.1 coordinate 37,495,286, forward strand.
GAAGAATGAATGCGGAGAGCAGATCTAGTGGTAGAGACTAAAGTGAGGCAGCACAGCCTTAGGATTAAGATTTAGGGTTGTTTTTTGTTTGTTTGTTTGTTTTCATGTTTGACTCCCTGGTATTTAGAAATATGCAAGCATATACTCAGCACTCACTAAATATTTGTTGAATGGATGACTGATTGTATGAATGAATGAATAAAAGAACAAATGAATGAATCATCCATTCAATAATGAAAGCTATAAACCTGGCCATCTTTGGCTTTTTCTTCTCCCTCACCCCATTCTGTTGATTTAACTTTGTAAATATCCCTCCATCCCTTCCTTCTCCCTCTCTATAATCATCACTCTAGTTCACACCACTGTCATCTTTCACCCAGTCTATGGCAACCGATGCCTGACTTCCCTCCCTTCCATTAGCCCTGTCCCCATAAAATCCATCTTCCATGGAGCTATAAGACTGATCTTAAACTTGTCAGTTTCCTACTAAAACTCTTTAATGGCTCCTCATTACACACATTGACTAAATCTCCAGCCCCTCCACATTGCACACAGGGCCCTGCAAGATCCAATAAACACCCACCTCTCTCGCCCTCATCCCATTACTCTCTGGCCCACAATTTATGAAGAAGAAACAACAAAGTACTATTGAACCCTGACATGTTGGGTATCGATCTATAGGACACTGGCTCATCTGTCCCCAGGTCTGGAATGTCCTCTCACTTCTCATTTTACCAAGCTAACAAATGCCATCCTTTAGGATTTAGTTCAAACGGTTGCCTCTCCTGTTCCTTACCTGGTAAGACCGCTGGTCTCCTCCTGTAGGCTATGTACCCTCCTCTGTGCTCCCATAATTTCATACTTCTCTCTCCCAAGGCACTTACCACCCTCTATAATAACTGTATGTTTGCATGCCTGTATTTCCTACTAGAATCTGGATCCCTGATGGCATCGTATCCACCTCTGAGTGCCTAGCGCCTATCATAGTGCCTGGCACAGTGTAGGTGCTCAAAAAAATATTTGGTGACTAAGTAAAGGAATGGCTTATGCTATATACAAAGGAAAAGAATTTTTGTAATAATCACTAAGTAAATAGTAACAAGCAACTTGTGCCACTTTTAAATACTCAGCCATTCAACATATGTCTTTTACAAATTCCATCTTTTGTTAAAGTAAAGAAATAGGCACAGAGCCCAGAGGAATCACTTTTAACATGTCTTTTATGGTTCTTTCATGCCCGGAAATTTGATTCTCTTTATTATAAATGCTTCAGGCACCAACAGATTATTTTTCTCATTTTTTGGTTCAACTTTATCCCTTCCTTAGTCTGCCTCTCTCACCCACAACAAAGAACTTCCATCAAGCAAACACAACCAAATGTAACATTTGTTATAAGACAAAAATAGGAGAAACTTGATATACATTATTTTAGACATTTACAAAATGGAGATGTTCTCAAGTAGTCTGCAGTGAAAATACTCCAATGGGAATTCACTGGGTTAAAGTCAGCCTGATGCCAAGTAATCATTGTGCTCAGAGTACTAAATGCTTCACTACTTAAATACCATAGATATCAAAACAGAGATTTCCTTCAATAGCCAATTTATTTCATTTCTTCATTATCATCCAGAGTGCTATGAAAATACATGACACATTAAAAAGATGACCTCACCCACTCACTTATAACCTGTCGATCTTAAACTTGAAATTCTTTTGATGAAAGACTTCTGTGCCATCTGGGGCTAAGAGCAAGGAATCAGTGTTTCTACCCAATTATTCTCTCATTCGCCGCCTAAAGTTTCCCCAATCAAACAATGCTAGGGTGAAAGGGCAAACTACAAAACGCAAATAGATCAGCCCTCTGAGTTTTTGCTGGAGAAAAGTATATATAGAAACCAGAATGAGCTCTGGTGTTATGAAAGCCTTAGGGATTGCCTTGAACGGAATAAGGTAAGTTTGTACCATGAACCGATTTTAAAATACAAACTTTTTAAAACTATGACAAACAAGAAAGCCAGATGTGAACAATTTGAAACATAAGTAGATTATCAGAGGACATAAATGGGTACACAGGATTCTTTCTATAGCTCTTTTTTAAAGTTAAAGTCAATTTCATGCAAATATGACTTATTCAAGGGTATATGAAATTAATACTGGTGGTTATTGACTACTTATTATGCATTATAACTGGTGTTAGGCAATCCTATATAATAAAAGAGTAATATGCAAATTGACCCTAACAGCAGAACGACCGGTCGCTATGATGCACATTAACTACCAGGGGGCAGACGCTCAATGCAGGAGCTGCCCCCTGGTGGTCAGTGCGCTCCCACAGGAGGAGCTCCGCTCAGCCACAAGCCGGGCTCATGGCTGCAAGTGCAGCGGCGGTGCCTAAGCCAGCAGGTGGACATCCCTCGAGGGGTCCCAGACTGCAAGAGGGCGCACGCCGGGCTGAGGGACCCCCTCCCCCGAGTGCACAACTTTTCTTGCACTGGGCCTCTAGTAATGATACAAAGATGAATAAAACATATATCCTTCTCTTCTTATGTTTAGAGTCCAGCAACAGACGTACACACATTTATATCAGATCTAATAAATATAATGAGAGGTGAGAACAGGGAGAACAACGTGAGGTAGGAGGAAGATCACATTTACCTAATGCATAATGTGTAAAATCGGATCTCTAGAAAAATATAATTCATCATTATACATATAATGTAAAAAGAGCCCACACACCTACTTGTCTACATACTAGGTTGCACCATATGAAAGTGCTGGTATGCAGCCATTCTGACCTACAAAAATAGCAATTTGACATGTTTTAGCCTATGAGTTTCAAAGCAAAGTTTTATTTATTTATTTTACAATACTCTGTCTACACAAAGCAAGTACAGGTAGAGAGAAATGGAGAGGAGGAAGGTTACATGGCACCATGGGATTAAGAGAAGTTAGGGAATATAGTTACCTCTTAAACAAGTCTTTTTTTTCCCCCTTAAATTTTTCTAAAAATTACCAGATACTCAGCCTTCCAAAAGAGCTCGAGGGTCCTGTGTTTGTCCTTAGAGAGATTAGTCCATAGAGACCCTTTATGCAAATGCCTGAAGCAGAGGTAGAGTCTCAGGGAGGCAGGTACCCCCAAATCCTTGCTGGCAACTCATAGCCATAGGATCTGCTAGTTGTCCCTCTTATCTATTCATAGTAACACCTCTTAATTTTGGTGGACAATAACCACCTAAAATAAACAACACTGTTCAGCTTGCAGCCATGTATGGAAGGTATGAGTAAGTGCTGGTTCATGGGAGGTTATATGGGACCAATTGCTGGAAAATAAACTTGAAGGCAGTGGTGGTTTTCTCCTTCACTTCTTCCTGATGACTGGGGACGTCCCTCCTTCCCAGTTCGTATAGTTTTGTCTTTGCAAGACGATCATATAAATGAAATCACATAGTAGGTAGCTTTTGTGTCTGGCATTTTTCATTTAGCATCATACCTTTGAGATCTGTCCATGTTGTTGTGTATATCAGTAGTTCATTACTTTTTATTGCTAAGTAATATTCTACTATATGGAAGTATCATAGTTTACCTCTTCCCCAGTTGAGGCATTTGGGTTGCTTCCAGTTTTAGTAATTACAATAAAGCTGCCACACATGTTCATTTATAGGTTTTTGTGTAAACATAGGTTTTCATTTTAAATGAGTAAACATCTAGGAGTAAAATTGCTGGGTCATTTGGCAAGTGTATGCTTTATTGTGTAAGTGTATCACAAAGTGACTGTATCATGTTGCACTCCCACCAGCAATGCATGATAATTCCAGTTGTTCCACATCTTTGTTAACATTTGGCATGGCCAGATTTTTTTATTTTAGACTTTCTAGTAGGTATATACTGAGACCCCATTTTGGTTTAAATTTGAATTTTCCTAATGACTACTGATATTTAGCAACTTTTCGTGCCTTATTTGCCATATATCTTCTTTTGTGAAGTCAGTGTTCAAATATTTTGCTCCTTTTTTTATTGGGTTGTTTGTTTACTTATTATTAAGTTTTGAGAATTCTTCATAAATCTTGGTACAGGTCCTTCATCAGACATGTCATTGACAAATATTGTGAAGGCCTGTCTTTTTATTGTCTTCACATTGTCTTTCAATGAGCAGCAGATCTTAATTTTGAGAAAGTCCAATTTGTCCTTTTTTTTTTCTTTTAAGGGCTAATGCATTTGGTGTGATGTTTAAAAATTTTTGTGCAACCCAAGATTATAAAGATTTTTCTCCTATGTTATCTTTCCTTTTGTTTTGTAATTTTCAGTTTTACAGTTAGGTCAATGATCCATTTTGAATTAATTTGTGTATAGGACACAAGGTATGTATCTAAGGTTCATTTGTTTTTGCATCTGGATAAGCAATGGTTCCCACACCATCATAATAATAAAAGGCCAAGAGGCGTCACAACCGAAATGACCAAACGACCAGTCACCATGTGGTGCATGGAGCACCTCTCGGGCCCTTCCCCACAGCCCACAGGCTCCAATCCCAGCAAGGCTGGTGGCCAGTGGGTAGGCGAGGTGGCAAGGCGGGCACAGCTGCGAGTGCAGCAGGCAGGTGGGCGGGGCTGCACAATTTCGTGCACTGGGCCTCTAGTTCTCCACTGAACTGACTTTGTATCTGTTGAAAATCAACTGACTATGGACGTATGGGTCTATTTCTGGATTCTCTATTTTGTTAAATGAGACACACTTAAAAAATTTTTTTTAGTAAACATGTCTCTATTTTAAATAGAAATTTGAAAAAAATACTGGTTTTCAAAGCTATGGCTTCCACTCTTAAATTACCAGTCTTTGAGATTATGGCTGCCTGAAGTTATATCACGTAAAGTCACTGCAAAATACAAACATACAATACAATGTATGCCATACCACGTAGCCTCATTTCCAAAACATCTTGTGAGGTGATGTTATGACTTGTCACTGAAATATAAGGCTATCATTACAAAGACCATTAAAAAGTACAGCCTCTTTTTAGACTTTATAAAACAGACCCTAATACTATCACATTGGAGGTTGGGATTTCAGCACATGAATGGGAGGAATACAAACATTCAGTCCAAGCCACTATGCTTTTTAAAACAGATAGTTTAAGAGTAGGGCTATTTTAAGTATTTTACTTGGAACTAATACAAAGATTCATCAAGTCCCCAAACCTTGTGGAATTTCAATTAACTACCTGCCAAGAGCCATGGATACCATAGTACAGCCAAACAGAGGAAATACCATCTGCTTCTGTGACCCAAAATCACTCTAGTATCAATGCCTATGGCTCCTCAGAGCTCTCTTGATTCTGCCAATGTTATAGCCATGGTTAACCACAGAGAACTTCTCTGTGATGCCCCAACTGCAGAGGCTTTAGGGAAGCCAGTAATGCAAGGGGTTCATCAATATCACTGATTATGCCGATGGTTCATGGCACAGTTGATGACAGCAAGACATTCATGAACAAATGTCCTCAATTGGCAGCAGCTACTGAATGCTTGCCAATTGCTGTGGTAAACTAGACATCTACATTTTTTGAATTATGTTGTTTTTCTTTTCTGATCAAGGAGGTATATAATGTGAGGATTATTAATGTCCAAGAAGAAACTTGCTATATATCCCATTACCAAGAGAAAAAAATAACCCTGAGATGATGCCAGAAAGAGAAATGACAACGATGGACACTGATAGGTTGTTATGTGGTAAAAGCGTCCTTTCCCCTGCATCTACTCCCTCAGGCCATGTGACAGATGGGTAAGCTTTTTGTGGTCACTTCTCTCTTTCAGGTGATCTTATACAGCTAAGTGAAGAGTCAGTGCTGGTTCTGACTCCTGCTCATCCAACCTGCAGTCAGCAAGCAGTCATGTTAGACTAGCACAGCAGGACCCAGACAGCATTGGGGTCAGAGTTATTAATAGCTGCACACAACAGAATGCACACTAGTTAGCTTAAGAATAAAAGTATTAATTACAGGATTTTAGAAAGTTCACAAAGACTTTGGAAGGATCACAGAAGTAAGCTCTAGATTAAGCTTCCAGGAATAACATCCGGAACTGCATATCACAGAGCTGTCTGGTAAGTCACACTGCCTCTGGCCCAATTAGGAAATTGCTGCCATCACCACTGATCCCAGAACACGCTGCCTTTGCTCGTGACCACACCAGTAAAATGGATCTCTATGCCTTCACTCTCTTCACATAACTCCACCTCTCTTCAGCTTTTGTTTCAGTAGTTTGATAAGTATGTGCCTCGGTACCATTTTCTTTGTATGTATACATGTTAGGATTTCCTGAGCTTCTTGAAATTTGGTAAGTTCTTGGATATTATTTCTTCAATATTGCCTCTATCTCATTTTCTCTTACTTCTTTCTGGGACTTTAATCGTGTGTGTGTGTGTGTGTGTGTGTGTGATAAATAAATATATATATTTTTTCAATCTTTTTACTATGTCCTATATCTCACTTATGCTCTCAATTCTATTCTGCTTTTTTTTTTTTTTAATTTTCTCTTTATGTGCTTTAGTTTGAATATTTTTCAACCTGTCTTCAAGTTCAGTAATCATGTTTTCTACCCTGTCTTGCCTGCTTTTAAAGCTTATCCAATAAGTTCTCAATTTCAGGAATTGTATTTTGCATTTCTAAGATATCTATTTGATTTATTTATTTATTTATATGTATATTGTAATTCTTCCACTAAAATATTAAATATTTTTATCCACTTGCCCATCTTTTCTTCCATTTACTTGAATATATTAACCATAATTATTTTGAAGCTCCTCATTGCTTCTCGGCCTTTTGGCTAAGATCAAGTGTATTTTGAAGTTCTTGCCTTTCAACTACAATATACAGATCATTTCTATATCTGTTTTATTATCAGTCACTTTTTCCTGTTTCTTTGAATGTTTGGTAATTTTTATTGTGTGTTGAACATTGTGAAGGATCTATCATAGAGGCTGTAGATTATATTATTTTTCTCTAAACAGTATTGAATCTTTCATTTAAAAGGCAATTAAAATGCCAGAAAATCTCCTGGATCTTGTTGATGCTTTATTTTTACTTTTTTAGGTTAGGTCTCTTTCAGTTTTGTTCATAATCACAGAGTGCAGCCCATATCCTTAAGGCAAGACCATTCTGGAGTAATGGAATGTTTAGAGTATTCCCCAAGATTTCTCCTCTTTAGCTGGACTAGAAGTCCAATACTTATACCTCCCCAAAATGCGTGACCTCTGAAATCTCCATCAAATTCTCAGCCTTCCAGTAGTTGTTCTCTGTTGGCCTTTTGATATCTCACTCTATATATTCAGAGCTTACAAGTTGCAAAGGACTCATCAGGTATTTTTATATGCATTTTAGAGGCTCTTTATCCGCTGTTTCTTTATCAGTGGTACCTTGACCCCAAATCTCAGCTACCTTTACATCCCAAACTCCAGTCTCTGCTTCCTATAGTCTATCAGGACTATAATTTTCTGCTTTGGTTACATTTATTTGCACCTCATATTGAAAAAAAAAAAAAGACACCAGGAAGAAATACAGAGTGAATTAGGGCTCACCTTAGAAACATTTCTTATTTCAAGGATATTATCCACCACTGGCTGTCCAATACCTGCAAATGGTATTTTACCATGTTATCACAGTTGCTTACCATGATATCAGTCATTCATTATCACTGGAATTGGAACTAAAAAAAAATACCTATATTTTGAATTAAAATACAATTTACCATCTGATTTGTGAAACCTAAGTCTAAGTCTATACTCCAGCATTCAAGGAAACTGAAAGCTATGGAGAAGGGAGATCATGGAAGGGGTGGATGCTATGAGAAACTACCAAAATGAGAAAAGGTGTTCAAATAATATTTATTAAAAAAAGTACCTTCTACCTTTCCTAACTACTGTGGCTTCCTGATTAGGACACACAATTGGCTAGTGATGAGGATAAGGAGCACAAAAACAAGATGAACTGGAGAAGAAACCAAGTGCCTGGTAAATTAGTTCATGCCTGAAATGTGCCTCAGCTTTTTAGGTTACCAGGTTTTATTTTTAAAACCACATTTGACATCTCAGCATATTCAGTACTGACAATGAAGAATTGAAATTCACTTCTTTTGTGTGTGTGTGTGTGTAATTACTTCTTATGACTTTGCATATCCACATACTTGTTTCTACAGCAAGCTTCCTTCCTCATAAGTAAGGCAAAAAGAAGGTAATGAAAATAGTACTATATCAGGAGGCATTATAAAAGGGAGAAGATGCCTAAGACTTATTATATACTTTATTTCAACAAAGTTACTGAGCATCTACTGTGTTCCAAGCACTGAAAAATCTCTTATATTGGGAGAGGGGGGTGAAGGCATAGGGGAATTGGAGGGGATGTATATAATGCCAAGATGTATAAGATAGGGCTCTTCCTTGCAGTTGTGCAGGGGACATGGATTTTTCAGTATGCCATAATCGCTGGCAAGTCAGGATTATGTACAAGAGGTTAGGGAGCACCAAGAGAGGATTGAATCTAGCCAAGAACTCAAGGAGGTCTTCCTATAGCAGACATTTGAGCTCAATCTTGAAGATGAGTGAGACTTAGCCAGACAAAGAAAGGTAGGAGGGACATTCTAGGCAAAGCCAACAACAGCAGGAGCAAGAGCACAGAGTCAGGAAATAAAATGTTGTACAAAGGGAGAGGGAGAGTAGATTACAAGGAGTTTTGTATTTCTAATTTGTAAAGTGTGAGGTGGAATGTGTCAAGAAGGGAGGCTGGAGAGGGAGCTGGGGTCCATGCTACTGAGGACTCAGAAAGCCATGCTGAGGAATTTGGCCATTATTATAAGCACAGGGGGTGCCACTGAGGAGTTGCCATCAAGGGATGAGATAACCCAAACCGCACTTGAGGTAAAGCATTCTGCCTGTGGTTTAAAGGAAAGATTCCCCAAGGGCAGGGTGTGAAGCATCGCTGTCCAAGGACGGCTGTAGCGGTCAGGAACAATGTTCCAGGGCCCAGAGCTGACCCCGGAGGTTGGGAGGTGGGTTCATGGCTGCCACGGGATTGAGGCCTACTCCTCCACCTCTCAGTGCTGTTGTCCCTGGGTCCAGCCCCGACTGGGTCCCCTGGAGAGGCGAGTGCTCCAGCTCCATGGAAGATGCCGGACCAGGGAGCAGCTGCTCAGAGGGTGGGTCCACAGTGGCTCGCTGACCGGGATGAGCAATGCTCCCACAGCGGGCCACTTCCCGCAGGCCATACCCCCCACGAGTGAACGAATCACATGCACCGGGCCTCTAGTTAGCATATAAAGTAGGTAAAGTCATAAGGGGGTTTGGGAGCTAATGAAGTAGAGAGAGAAGAGCAAAGTGCAAGGACGGAAACCTGGAGGACACCAGGGTTTTACGAGTAATGACAATACATAGGCAAACTGAGAATCACCTTCAGATGTGGTAACATGAATAATTATTTACATGTTAAACGGAGTGAACAATGTCAAAGAACAAGTGATCAAAAGTGAGAAATGAAGCTGAGAGGTCCACTAGACTCAGGAAGGAAGAATGAATTAGTTAATATGGAGGTCACTGGTGACCTTGGGAGAGGGGAGGATTGTGGTAACATGAAGGAGTCAGAAGTCCTGGAAAAAACAATATAGATTATTCTTCCAAAAGGTTGATTTCGAGCTAAAGGGTGGAGATTATGGAGCACCCAGGAATCAGAGGATGACTTAGAGTCAAGAGAATATTTTATTTGGATAAGAAAGACTTAACCATATTTACAGGCTGGGAGAAATATCCCACAGAGTAAGAGAAAAAAAGATAAGGAAAGTGATAAACATTAGAACCAAGTTTTAACGTGCTTACATGGATCAGAATTCCAAACATTAGAGGGAAGGACTGGGCATGAACAGGTAGAAGGCATCACATTCCACATCAGGAGGAAGGCAAGAGGCTACAGGAAACAGAAAGACATAGGGTGGGGAGGCAGGAATTAGGAGTCAATTTCATCCCCCCATGACTTCTTTTTATTGATAAAATAGGAGGTGGAGAGTCTCTTGGGAATTTGGTGGGACAGTGTATGGTGTTAGGTAAGGGTCTTGTAAGGACTGGTGACCCTTTGAAACAGTCATAAGAGGAATGGGGAGAATTGGCAAACTAAAGACAGTCCTAAGGCCTCTCATGTGGCACTGGGAGTCCAGGTGAAGCTGACTTTTCCTAGCAACACCTGGCCACCCAGCATGGCTGCAGAGGACATCATCTGTGTGAGGGATCTGAGATGAGTTTCCCCAGCTGCTAAGGAAGCAAGCCCGCACCTCGCTAGTGATCTGGGCTGGACACTGGGGAGGGGCTGGTAGACTGGGAAAGATTAGATCAAAGAGCAGGTTTTGTGGGAGAAGAATGAGAGTTCTACTCCCCCACTTCCTTCTTAGCCTCTGTCGAGAAGCCTAAAAGCCTCCATTTGCTACAGCATCTATAACTGATAGAACACCAAAATAGAAAGAGAGAAAAAGAGAAAGAAAATTCATTATTTCAAAATTCTTCCAGCACTATTCTTAAAAGACAAAAACCATCTAAATCAACTCCTAGAAGCCCTTTCAAATTCCAAGACCGAAAACAAAATTATGGTTAAATGTTTAATTAATGTTTATTATAGCTAGCATGTTAGTTTTAGAAAGGTCAAATTTATGATACAATGAAGTGATATTTTTCACATTCTGTGGGTCTACTTTATAGCACATTGGAGCCCACAGCATAATAAATATCTTCTATTATTCTGTAAGATGATTGTATGCAAAGCTTTGTAGGGCTGAGATAACATTGAATTTTAAGTCAAATGAGCTAGTGTGAACCTCAGGCAAGTCAGTTTATCTCTCAGGACTCAGCTTTCAGACTTGGAAAATGCAGGAGAGGGATAAATCTCCAAGTTCCCTTCCAGGTTAAAAAAAATCATGAGTATAACTTGATATTTTAAATTACTATTAGAATCGATAGGGTTACCCTTTTTTATCATGTATTTTTGGTCCTAGCTATATATTCTTGCACCTCAGTCCCTGATCAGGAACACAAACACCAATGATAACACCATCTCTATGGGAAATAAAATCCATTTTAGCACAGTTTAATTTATGCACCAATTTCTCCATTCTCTGCCCGCATTTAATCCTGGGAGGCTTCATCTTCAAAAATTCAGAGATATTTGTTCATCCTCTTGTGACCATGGTCATAAGACACTCAGTATTTTGTCTCTAGGATCCAAGCAGCTAATTTCAGTGGGTAGGCACTTTGCAGAAACCCCTGCACCTCTTAACTTAGATTTGTCATTGATGATAAAAGGAGAAAATGCCTATTAAGCATCTATTGGAAGGCCGAGATGTAGGGGGCCCTTAATAGAGTATGCCTGATACACTGAACAGCACAATGTGTGGGAAATAATAAAAGCACAGCATTATGTTTATTCCCCATTCAGATGTTTCTGTCACTAGATGAAAAGTAGTGAGAGCCCATGGCTCCCTCTTGGGTTACAGAGGATCCCAAAGTCACTTGAAGTCACAAAATACAGCCTTGATTCAAAATTAAATGGTCTCGTTCCAAGATTAATTAACTCTTCCCTCTTTATTCAGAAGATGACATCTTTCATTGCCTAGATGCTTAGACCCTCAGTCCACAGGTGGGAGGGAAAAGGAGAAGAGAGGTCAGGGAAAGGACTGCAGAGTTCTGATCATACTGGTGACTGACACTGTCCCTAGCAAACCTGGCAGGTGGGTAATGCTAACTCTTGCTCTCCTGCTAGTTCTGTTGCCATGATCGTGAGCTGAACCGTTCTCAGGAAATTCCCCTGGTGTGGGCCATACACATTTTCCTCTGACTAGCTCCTTCACTTCCACCCATCAGATTCCCATTTATTGTAGTTCCACCGCACTGTTCTGGGGGTCTCTCTTAGCTGTGACAGGAGAATGCCTTTGAAAATGACCCATGCCACTAGCCAATGATTTCTTAAATAGGGTACATAAAAGACTGATAGATAACACTTCATGAGGTCATTCCAGCTTCCATTTAGGATGTAGAAAAATGTTGCTCCTACATTAAACACAATAAAAAGTGAAATAACCACCCTAACCGGTTTGGCTTAGTGGATAGAGCATCGGTCTGTGGACTGAAGAGTCCCAGGTTAGATTCCGGTCAAGGGCATGTACCTTGGTTGCGGGCACATCCCCAATAGGAGGTGTGCAGGAGGCAGCTGATCGATGTTTCTCTCCCATCGATGTTTCTGACTCTCTATCCCTCTCCCTTCCTCTCTGTAAAAAATCAATAAAATATATATTTTTTTAAAAAGTGAAATAACCTGTAACATCAGAACTTTTTTTGAACCCACCAGAGTGTAGAGGCCACAGGGCAATAAAGTAGCATGAGATTTAAAGAAAAGCAGATGGCTCCAAGAAGAGAGGCAATGTGAGAACCAGCTTACCTGAGGCAGAGCACCTGAGGAAGACAAGCCAACAGAGAAGTGGGGAGGAAGACTGCAGCTAACGCTCTGAAATGACTCTGTGGTAGGCAGTTAGACAGACATGTGTAGAGCAAGGCTGATGGGCCGGGTACAGAAGGTCACCAGGGTAGAAAGCCCTGGGTGCCTGTAATGAACAAAACTGGGAAAATGAGGACCTCGCCCTAGCATATCGGTGGTCATGAGGTTCAGACGCCCTGAATTTTCTTATTGCTGGCCATGCTCTTAGAGGGGGAACAAATAAGGAGGCTGAAGAATAGCCCTTAGGCATTAAGCCCCCAGGACAATGGGGATCGGACCCACATCAAATACATCTAGGCCTAGGTTGTGTTTCAGCTCCAGGCCTAGAAAAGCAGCAAAATCAGACAAGCGAGGCCAGAGCTGACCTCAGGACCAGCTACATTAACTAATGACCTCTACCCGGGCACCAACCAATCAGTGAAGCCCACAACCCTGAAAGGACACCAGTGGAAAGCTGATGAATATTCTATTGGGATCCTCCCCTGAGCCCTCCCCTAAAATCTTCACCCTTAAAAGCCATTAGGATGGAGGGACCCAGTCTGCTCTCTCTCCCCCCAGCCCCAGGAGCATACCTGTGCTTTTCCCCTTTTCCTCTCCTCCCTACCTCCCTCCCCCACTCCCATAACCTTTACCTTCCTCTTTCCTAAGCTCCAAGGGCCCTTCTTTTGCCTCTGCAACTTGTTTCCTGACCCCATTTCTTCTACCACTCACTTCTACTACCTCTGTGACTCTCTTATAGTTTGAGTCTTGAATCTGAATTCCTTCCTAGCCAGTACCGAAGTTGCTAAACCAAGGTCCAGTCTGACTCCAGCAGTCTAACATCTGGTGCCATTTCGCCACCAACAAATTTGTAGTTAATGTTTACTAATTTGCTGCTGTATAGAAGAACCCATGGAAGCTACAGACACAAGGGGAATTTACACCCCCTTACAGATTTTTCTCCACAAACCTCACAGAATGCTCATAAGAACATCAGGGTCCGAATGGGGGAGCAGAGGAAGCATCCTAAGGTGGTGTAGGTCTGTGAGGGAGGAACAAAAGCCCCCAGGGGTGGGGAGAGATGAAGAGCAGCAAACCCAGCAGGGCCCAGGGTGGACTCATTACAGCTGGGGAAGGGGAACAAAGAAACCCTCCTCCCCTGGGGGAGGGGCAGGAAGCTCTCTCCCACACAGGTACCACCAAGACACCAGGCAGGGTTTGTTTGCCATGGGGAGGAGGGCAGGATTACTGAGTAGGTTCTAACCCCAAAGCCCAGGGACATAGGTCCTGTCTGACAGACTGAGGCTGAACCAGGAGAGCAGAATGCCTCTTCCCCTACCAGACTGGCAAGTGTCTACTGAGAATCTACTGCAGGAGAAGGAACAAGAGTGGCAAGTCTCTCCCTCAGGCACAGGCTATAAACAAAGTGACACAAGTTGCCCCAAACTGGAAACAATGGTGAATGGATAAATGATGATAAAGCATACCATGGAATACTACTCAGAATTTTAAAAGAACTATTAATATATATAATAACATGGTTAGATTGCAAATGCATTATGCTAAGTGAAAAAAAGCCAGACTCAAAAGGCCACATACCGTATGGTTACCTTTATATGACTCTAGAGGCCCAGTGCATGAAAATCGTGCACTGGGGGGGGGGGGGGGGGGAGGGGAGGGTCCCTCAGCCCAGCCTGCACCCTCTGGGAGCCCTCCAGGGATGTCCGACTAAGCCGTCAGTTGGACATCCTTAGCACTGCCACAGAGGCAGGAGAGGCTCCCGCCACCGCCGCTGCGCTCCTGTGAGCCTGACTTCTGGCTGAGCAGCACTCCCGCTTTGGGAGTGCACTGACCACCAGGGGGCAGTTCCTGTGTTGAGCATCTGCCCCCTGGTGGTCAGTGTGTGTCATAGCAACCGGTTGTTCTGACGTTCAGACAATTTACATATTAGCCTTTTATTATATAGGATTCTAGAATAGGAAAAACTATATGGGCAGAGATTTCTTGCCAAAGGCTGGAGGTAGATGCGGGGCTAACTACAAAGGAGCATGAAGAATTTTTGAAGGGTGATGGGTCATTTCTATATCTTGATTGTGGTGATGTCATGCATTTGTCAAAACTCATAGAACAGTACACTTAAAGGGGTACTATACTGTATAAAACATATTTTAAACACATTTAAAAAATAAAAAGAAAACAGAATTTTATTTAAATTAAGAAGTTCTGTTCATCAAAAGTCACAATTAAGAGAGTGAAGAGACAAGTCACAGATTGGGAGAAAATAAAAAGAAATACAATGCCCTAACCGGTTTGGCTCAGTGGATAGAGTGTCGGCCTGCGGACTCAAGGGTCCCAGGTTCAATTCTGGTCAAGGGCATGTACCTTGGTTGTGGGCACATCCCCAGTAGGGGGTGTGCAGGAGGCAGCTGATCGATGTTTCTCTCTCATTGATGTTTCTAACTCTCTCTCTCTCTCCCTTCCTCTCTGTAAAAAATCAATAAAATATATATTTTTAAAAAGAAATATAACTTGCAAACAGAAAATATAGAGAACATACAAATGAATAAGAAATAAAAAAGACAACCCAATAGAATAAAAATAAGCAAAATACTTGAGTGGCATTTTACAAAAGAGGATATCCAAATGGCCAAAATACATATGAAAAGCTGTTCAATATCTTTATCCTAAAGGCAAATGGAAACCATAATAAGGTACTCCTACACCTCCACCAGATAAGCTAAAGTTAAAGATTGGCAATACCAATGTAGGTGAGGATATGGAACTGAAAGTGGTTGCAAATTTCTATAACCACCCTTTGAAAATCTATTTGGCAGTATTTACTAAAGCTAAACACACCTGAGTCTTATAATCCAGCAATTCCACTCCCAAGTATTTATTCAATAAAACTGAGTGCAAGAGAACCCAAATAAATAAAATCAGAAATAAAAAAGACTGACACCACATGCCAACAAATTGGACAAACTGGAAGAAATGGATAAATTTACAGAAACATACCATCTTCCAAAACTGAATCAAGAAGAAACAGAATATCTGAACAGACTGATTATAACTAACAAAATTGAAGCAGTAATCAAAAAACTCCCAACATACAAAAGTCCTGGACCAAATGGCTCCACAGGTGAATTTTACCAAATATTCAAGGAAGAACTTACACCTGTCCTTCTCAAACTAGTCAAAAAAATTCAAGAGGAGGGAAGACTCACAAGCTCATTTTACAAAGATAGCATAATCCTAACTTCAAAACCAGATAAAGATACTACAAAGAAAGAAAATTATAGGACAATATCCCTAATAAACATAGATGCAAAAATTCTCAACAAAATATTAGCAGACCAAAGTCAGTAATACTTTAAAAAGATCACCCACCATGATCAAGTGGGCATTTATTTCTGGGATGAATATTGCTACAATATCGACAAATCAATCAACATGATTCATAAACAAAATGAAGGATAAAAATCATATGATCATATCAATAAATGCACAGAAAGCTATTAACAAAATCCAGCACCCATTTATGATAAAAACTCTCAGCAAAGTGGGAATTGAGGGAACATACCTCAACATAATAAAGGCCATATATAACAAACCCACAAACAACATCATACTCAATGGGGAAAATCTAAAAGTGTTCCCCTTAAGATCTGGAATAAGGCAGGGATGTCCATTTTCACCACTCTTATTCAACACTAGAGGCCCGGTGCACGAAATTTGTGCATGGGGGCGGGAGGGTGTCCCTCAGCCCAGCCTGCACCCTCTCCAATCTGGGACCCCTTGAGGGATGTCCGACTGCCCGTATAGGCCCAATCCCACGGGCAGTCGGACATCCCTCTCACAATCCAGGACTGCTGGCTCCCAACTGCTCGCCTGCCTGCCTTCCTGATTGCCCCTAACCGCTTCTGACTGCCAGCCTGATCATCCCCTAACCACTCCCATGCCAGCCTGATTAATGTCTAACTGCTCACCTGCCAGCCTGTTTGCCCCCAACTTCCCTCCTCTGCCGGCCTGGTCACCCCTAACTGCCCACCCCTGCAGGGTTGATCGCCTCCAACTGCCCTCCCTTGCAGGCCTGGTCCCTCTCAACTGCCCTCCCTTGCAGGCCTGGTGCCTCCCAACTGCCCTCCCCTGCTGGCCATCTTGTGGTGGCCATCTTGTGTCCACATAGGGGCAGGATCGTTGACCACATGGGGACAGCCATATTGTGTGTTGGAGTGATGGTCAATCTGCATATTACTCTTTTATTAGATAGGATAGAGGCCTGGTACAGGGGTGGGGGCCAGCTGGTTTGCCCTGAAGGGTGTCCCGGATCAGGGTGGGGGTTCCCTTGGGGCATAGGGCGGCCTGAGCGAGGGGCCTGTGGTGGTTGGCAGGCCAGCCACGCCCCCTGGCAACCCAAGCAGAGGCCCTGGTATCTGGAATTTATTTACCTTCTACAATTGAAACTTTGTAGCCTGGAGCGGAGCCAAGCCTCCTGCTCGCTCCATGGCCGGCAGCCATTTCTGTTGGAATTGATGTATCTTCTATAATTGAAACTTTGTAACCTGGAGTGGAGGCCTGGGCCAGCCAGGGTGTGCAGAAAGCTTTGCTTCTTCAATTGCCAGGGGCAACCCTAGCCTCCAGCTCTTTCCAGCTCCGTGGCTGCCGCCATTTCTGTTTGGATTTGTTTACTTTTATAATTGAAACTTTGTAGCCTTGAGTGGAGGCTTAGGCTGGCAAGGGCAGGCGGAAAGCTTGGCTTCCTCCATTGCCTCGGAAACCCAAGCCTCCCTCCTGCTCTCTGTGGCTGTAGCCATCTTGGTTGGGTTTATTTCCATACTCGCTCTGATTGGCTGGTGGGCGTGGCTTGTGAGTGTAGTGGAGTGGTGGTTAATTTGTATATTACTCTTTTATTAGGTAGGATAGTACTAGAAGTCCTAGCCATAGCAATCAGACAAGAAGAAGCAATGAAAGGCATCCACGTTGGAAACAAGTAAAACTGTCATTATTCGCAGATGATATGATACTGTACATAGAGAACCCTAAAGATTCCACCAAAAACATCTAGAACTGATAAATGGACTCAGTAAAGTAGCAAAATACAAAATAAATATTCAGAAGTTGTTTGCATTTTTATACACCAAAAATGAACTACCATCAAGGGAAACTAAAAGAACAATCCCATTCACAATTGCTTCAAAAATAATAAGATACCTAGGAATAAATTTAACTGAGGATGTAAAAGGCCTGTACTCAGAAAATTATAAGATACTGCAAAAAGAAAAGAAAAAAAAGACAAATAAATGGAAGCATATACTGTGCTCGTGGATAGGAAAAATTAAAATCAGAGGAGCCACTGAGGCAGCTCCTCTGTATTTCCCTGTGAACATTAGACACCAGTCCTCAAGCCTCCAACTACAGGGGTGACCCACTAAACTCCCCAAGCCGTCCTGGAGGCGCCTCACTGGGTCTGAGGAGGAAGGAAACCCCATCTCCTCACCCTCTCACTTTATTGAGGACTCACACACAGCCCATCAAGCTCTCCAAAAACATCTCTTCAGAGACTCTCTTTCCTCTCCATAACTTGACCCTTTTTTAAATGTGAATGAGAGGTTCACGAATCTTTGAGCCAGCATCAGACGGTAACTTTACAATTACACTCTGCGTTTTCACCCAGCACCTCACTCTGGCGTGCAGCGTGTATGGTTTGGCATTGGCTATCTCCCAATCAGGACTTCCATATTAACCTCCTGTTATAGGAACTTCAGCTCGAACCATATGAAATTCTTGATTGTTGATGGTTTGAACTAACAATTTTATTCAAAATAGGCTTTTTAAGGAAAGTGAACTTTAGTTAGAATTTGAACAAGAGGGAAAAGTGGATTCTTAAATGAATACCCATGAAAACACTGAAATACCTTGTGCAAAGCACCTCACCTTGGCTTTCAGGTCAGCACACAAATCCTGCTGCTTTCTCCTGTCCTTAGCCAACGTGCTCTCCATTTCATGAGCCGCACAGGCCTCGGCAAGTGTCAGCACAGCCTTCTGTATAAAATCCCTCCTATTCTTATTCCAGTTTGATATCAGGACCCTTCGCTGCTCCCTTGCAAAGTGATATTGGTCACAACATTTCTCATGTTCGACCTGAAAAGAAAACGGATGGATATTAGTACACTCATTACACTATTAACGAAAGTGAGATTATGCCTTATGTCATTGTTATGAAAATGAATAAAATGAATTATAACAACTGATATTTACTGGGGACAAACATCTTAATAGTTCATACAGCACCCAGGACTTGGTTCCTGTCTCAGAGTTCTGAGCCTGTGGCTAACTGGTGACTGGGGACTATAAATCCATAGTTTTCTCATACAGGATGGAGTCAGACACAGGCGGCCCTATAATAAATTCCACTTCTACATGGCAATGAATCTATGAGCAGAAAGCATTATTTCCCCTATATATAATTTCAAAAATACTCCATCTTTAAATTAGTTCTGGTATTTTAGCAATTTGTTTAAGTGCTTCAGCAGTTTGACATGTGCTAATAAACATTAAAAAATTGTTACAATAATCCTGAAAACTCAATTTGCCCTTGATAATGGAAACATTCAGATGTTAAGTTGTCTAAACTTGAAGTAATTCTAGAAATGACATTAGCCCTTCCCATCCCACGCTCCTGAGGGACATGGCATTCTCACATCAGCACCGGAAGTTCCTGTTGCCCATGAATCCCAAGCCGAGGAGATCTCAGCCTTGAGGGGAGGAACAGGAATAGAGAGAGCCTGAGTGGTTGGAAAAATCTCTGTAGGTGATTCTGAAATGCTCATTATATAAATGTGTCTCCTGAAGTTGAGAGTCACTGACCTAAATAATTCTTTATTTTGCCAGTACTGTATCGACCATGTTTCTGAATTTGACACATTATTGAACCTCTAAATGGTGTGAAAAAAGAAGGTCGCAAGCAGGGAAAGGTTGGTCCCACCTAAAAGAATAATACAGGTTTGTTTAATTAGGCACATGATGAAACAGGCTATGGCTTCACTTACACCAAACATCCACTGCTCAAATCTGTTCTGTAAACTTTTTAGCTTTGTTCCCCAAAGCCAAAAATACACTTAAAACCTGTCAAACGTTAAGAAAGGAAGCATGCACCATGCAGAAATGCATACTAATCAGCCCACTGCAAGAAGTATATGTAAAAATCTTTATTATGTAAATAGTAGGCAAATATAAAAAGTCTACAAAGATAAAAATGACAGCTGGTCACAGAAGCAACCAGATTTGACAGGGGATAAAAAGAAAGATCTAATTTAATAAATTAAGACTTTTTAAAAATTCTAGAGTGAATTATTTATTATATAACATGTTTTTTTAATGTGGTGTGTTGTGTGTCTTTTTTCAGAGAGAGAGAGAGAGAGAGAGAGAGAGAGAGAGAGAGAGAGAGAGATCAACCATTTGCTTCTCATACACACTCCAACTGGGACTGAACCCACAACCTAGGTATGTGCCATGACTGGGAATCAAACCTGTGAACTTTCGGTGTACAGGACAATGCTCCAACCAACTGAGCCACACTGGCCAGGGCTAACATGTTTTTTATATAACAGGTATCTGCTATTTATAGCTCAAAATTAAAACAAATAATTATGGGAGGGTGGGGGAGAGGATAGATGATGATCATACAGCTGTGTGGCCTTTGCTTCAATTTCTTCATCTGTAAAATAAGAATAACAATGGTACTTCCCTTATCAACTGTTATGTGTGCTACAGGAGTTTACTATGCACATGCCCGACATAAGGTAAACTCTATATACATGTTAGTATTGTTCTTATTTGTGTAATTTAAAACACTTATAAAAATGCAGATTATGTGATAATATTTTATAGGCTGGCCCATTTAAAAGTTAAGAGTCTATGCATGCTTATTTACATACTAGGAGCCCAGCGCATGATTTGAAATTGCGCGGTGCCACCCACCTTGAGTTGCCGGCAGGCCTTGCCTCCCTCTCCGACCCTTGAAGCAGCCGCAGCCACTGCTGATCAGGCCCTCCCCAGCTCAAGTGCGTGGAGGCCCCTGCTGCCTCGCCCCCGAAGCTGCGCACGCAACCTCCTCCTGTCTGGTCGACCCATTATGGTGTCCCAGTTAATTAGCATATTTCTCTATTTTTTCTATATATATATATAAACAGAGAAATATGCTAATATTTATATTAATTAGCATATTTCTCTATTTATATATATATAAAAATAGAGAAATATACTAATATATATATATATATATATATATATATATATATAGAGAGAGAGAGAGAGAGAGAGAGAGAGAGAGAGAGATACTAGTATTTTAAGGTGACTTTTATTAAATTAATTGGTAACAAGCTAACTTTTGTGTTCTTGTCTTGTTAACTAGAAAAATGAAACAATAATTTCCAGGCCCTTCTCAGGGAAATTTCAGGCATGGCTATGGATTTGAGGCATTTGTGTGTCAGAGCCATGTAGAGGGATCAAACAGAGTTATGATGGTGGGGATGGTATAGATAAGAACCAGCCCGCAAGATGAGTGTTGACTTCCCCATGACTAGAAGGACTGAGGTGTGGCAGCTCTGTGGGCCACGGAGAAGGAGCAGGCATTCCACTTTCCAGCAAGACCCAAAGGTTAAAATAACCTCTGATGGCAGGCAGGTCACTGTATACACACCTGGAAGTCCAATACTGGCAGAGCAACCAGGGAGGCACAGTGACGATCTTCTGTGACGATCACAGAAGAGCAAATGTTGCCAGGGGGTCACCCACCTTCTTATGGGCCACACAGACTTGAAATATGAGACTTCAACCTAGAACACTATTATTTTCTAGACTGTAGGAATAACTAAATTTTGGAGCACCATTTAATATATATATATATTTTTACTTAACAGTTATGGACCATGAAAACAACTTGCCAGTACTCACCAAAGCATGCCTAGATTTGTGAGGAAAATACCGTTGTAACATGTCCAGATACAGAGTCCTTCTGCCACAGAGATCTCCAGGATACTGATCCAAAACAGCCTGGTACATCCAGTGTTCTTCTTCACTTAATTGGAAGTTTCTGGAAGCAACAAAAATATTACACGTTGTTAAGCAATCACGGAGTTTGAGGGAACTCTAACTATTCAAGCTATTACCAAGTAAGGATGATTACTTAAAATGAAGTCTCTCTCTCTTTTTTTTTTTAATACATTAGCCAAACTAAATATCTGCTATTGAAAAGGTTCTAAATTTTACTACAATTGGTTCTTCCAATCCTTTATTTGGTCTTGCCATGAGTTCTAGGCATAATTTGAAGAAGTTTGACAATGAGACATAGTATTGTTAAAATATTTATTCTATCTTGCCTAATTTTTAAAATATGACTAGTAAATTAAAATTTTAAAACATTGGGAAATAAATGATTAAACACTAGAGGCCCAGTGCATGACATTTGTGCACTCGGGGGGTAAGGGGGGTCTCTCAGCCAAGAATGCAAGAGAGCGCAGGCCAGGCCGAGGGATCCCACCGGTGCATGATCGGAGCCAGAGAGGGACGTGGGAGGTTGGCCAGCCATGGAGGGACCATGGGAGGGCTCCAGGGCATGTCTGGCCCATCTCACTCAGTCCTGATCAGCTGGACCCCAGCAGCAAGCTAACCTGTCGGAGCGTCTGTCCCCTGGTGGTCAGTGTACATCATAGCGAGTGGTTGAGTGGCCTTAGCATATCATTAGCATATTATGCTTTGATTGGTTGAATGGACAACCGGACATTTAGCATATTAGGCTTTTATTATATAGGATACAGATTAAAAAGAAATTTTGCTTATTCAACAAAGTTCCTATTTCTAGACTGGAGGAAAATACAAATGTAGACAGTTAAATGAACAATAAGATACAAGAAGCTAAGGCCTGAGGAACGTACTTCATTTCAGGTTTGACTTTAAAAGCAAGTCTAAAATTATCTTTTACTTTACCTTCTCAACATCTCACTTTCTGGAGTAAGAGTAGACACTGCTTGCGAAAAGATAACCAATAACATTACATTTCAGATCATTAAAAAAATCATTTGTAAAGAGGATCCCTTCAAGTCATCTTACCAATAACTGTACAATTCAAAAAAAATTTCATACGTCTTCTCTGACCTTGAAAAAATATTTGACAATTTAAAACAATAAAAAAACTCTTTAAACCAGTGATACTAATGGGAATTCCACTGTCTTCACACAAGTTTACCTAGTATCTGTAAAGCATTTCATTATTCTGGTAAGCAGAAAGAAAGAAAAGATATTTCTCAAAGAAGATAATCTCTAACAGCTCTATAACTGGGGGAGAGGGGAGAGGGTTACAGATGTTCTACCAGGAAGGATACTCTACAGTTCTTCTGTATGGCCTAATTTGCTGCAGAGAAAGAATTTGAGATGAATTCATTCATTGAACACCTTGAGTGTCTTGTTCTGTCTAAATCGGTTGGGCACGTATAGACAGTCAAAGGCTTCTGAAAATAAAGCATTTCAAATAGGGATATTGAGCCTGGAGAAAAAGCTTGCCTGAGTGTACTTGGCATTTAAAACACCCTCAAGTCTTCAAGGGCAATATCTCTGGTGCTCTCTCAAGGAACTCATTTTCATTCATGATAACATAAATGCATTTTAATAGCAGAGTTAGCCACATGAATTCTCTATTACTACACCACAGCCACAATAATGAGTAGACCTAAAGTCCATGTCCTCATTCGTGATTTTAAACTGTTTCCATAAGCAAAGGGACTTTAACACGGTTTGAATTTCTACCTTTATTTGATTACAAATGTGGGTGGGTGCCTGTGGGAATGTGTGCTGGGGAGGAGGAAGTGACAGAGTCTAAGTTCAGTAATTTTTTTTGGTTCTTTTATATTGTCATTCATCTGTATAAAGGATGCTTTGAAACCATGACAGATCACCTTGATTAGGTAGAATCCCCATTACCAAGATGCTGATAATTCACAGATGCACCTTCCTTCTGTGGAGAATTGTTCTGAATCAATTGGGAGTTGCTTCATGCAGAAGGCTACTCTCTTACACAAGAACTAACCACAACTGATGACTGATTATCTGATGGGGGGCTACAGAAGCCCAGCCTACTTACCCCAAGATGGGACCAACTATGTGATACCGTTTGTGCTGCAGAGTTTCACTGTGGGAGCAAACGGCAGCTCATTCCCACTGAGAGATCTCTGCATAGACATTTTCCCCTCCTCTATTTTGCTTCCCTTACTACCCTTCTCCGGAGAGCATTGCCCAACAAATCACTTGTTACAATCTCTGTCTCAGCATTGCTTCTACTGAACCGGACCTAAGGTAATATACAAGCTTTCTTACCCATCATTTTCAAAAATAGTTTCAATCCTTTGGTAAAGGAAGTACTTCTAAGCTAATTGCGTTGACAGTCTCTCATACTGAATGGCGGTACAAGATTTCTCTCAAAGAGAAACTGCAAATAGCAAACATTTATAAAAATGCTTTTCAAATAAAAGCACACATTAAGCAGTGTACGTTGCTATAAATAAATATAGCAGCAGTAGAATGTGTGGTGCTCACTGCATTTTTATACATCGTGTGAATTATTTAGGTGTCATTTTAGTGACAACATTAAAACCCCTTAAATTTCTGAAATGATAATATAACATTAAAACCAAATATGTCATGAACAATGATCACATTTATTTTGCTCTTCTTATTGATTTTAGAAACCTCATCTCAACAGCTTTTCCCAATTATCACAATTACACAAATTGTAAGTCATTTTCCAATATATGTGGAATAAAAAACATCTGAAAAGAAATCATACATAAATACTCACAACATTATTATTTTTAGAGTATTCATAGCAGTTTCCACAGCCGCAGGCTTAAATCTTGAGGCAAATATTCCCATCAGCAATACTAATGGCACAGTCATACATCTCCATTAGGATGCTGCTTGTGAGGGAGAAAACTCCCACCACTGTGTAAGGAGTGAGTCTTCTGAATGGTAAAATTCAAACACAATAGCCTCTTCACAATAACAAAGTAGTCATTTCTTATGTACCCTCTAAAACAAAATCAAATTTAATATATCTGCATTTCTAAATTCAGATCTGGACATTTTTTCTTTCCTAATCCAACCTTTACCTTTCCATTGTTCAGAAAAATCTATACAGACTAGCTTAGCTTTATAAAATAATTAGGATTAGCTTTTACCTTCCAAAGTTCTTGTTTAATTTAACTGCTTTGCTGGTGATGTGATGAAAGAACAAGCTAAATTACACAGATTGAAAGAATATTCTGATCACTTATCCCCTTTCTGAATTAAGCAAAAATGACTGTCATTTTAAAGAAAAAAATTTAAAGAAGACTTTACAATTATCCTACGCTTTTGCAAGTTTTAAAATATCCTTAGACAAAAGATCTTTGGCAGGTCTCTGCAATTTCTATTCTTTTCGTCCACCCAAATTTTCTAATTTAAGTTGTTTTGTAATTTTTATCTTTAAAATAGCACACTAAAATTCTACAGTTTCCAGGTTTATTGGGCACTTCTAACACTTCAGGGAATTGCAGCCTACGGATGTATGAGATATTTACCCCTCAATCCCACCCACCACCTCCTGCCCCCAAACATTGAAATCCACTGATCTCATTTCATCATGATTTCCCAGGATGTGAGGTAAAACAGATAATGTAGAAAAGGAGGACTATTGGGCTGTGAGAATTCAACCAGACTGAGGCTGGTTTTCTCCCTATTTCTACCTATTTGAATCATTCCGAAAATCCAAAACTGACTGACAATTAAGTTAGCTACCAGTTTTCTTAGTAGTCATATTAAAACCATTTCCCTGGAATCTGGTGTCATGACATCAAGATACATTTGGGGGTGTGTGTGTGTGGGGGGGGGGGGGGCAGCCAATAGTGGTAAATAAAATTCATAAGGGTGATATGATCAACAAAAACAAGTCTATGAAACTAAACATTGTGTTTACAAACTGGCTGAAAGTTGTTTTACATTTTCTCAGAGTGAAGGGAGTTTTCCAGCCAAAAAGGTAATTAGTGCTTCCTGAAGCTTGCTGATGCAGTGCTCAGCAAATGAGGGCTGCCTGCAGAGTGGGAAGTGGCCATGGTACATCTGGCCTAAAGAGAACCTCCTCCAGTGTAACACTGTCAGGGGACACCCAATGCTCCTCCACTAAGAAGCATGCTTGCAGTAGCCACTGTGGGTGAATGTGGGCGAAAGAGAGCTCTCACACCATCTGCTTGTCTGGCTGCATTGGGTCTGACCCTCTAGAAAAGATAACTTGACTTCACTTTTTAACACTGTCTTTCCAGATTCGGCCCATCCAAACACCAATTCTAATTAGCCCGGTTCCTGAAACTGTCTTCCCACCCACCACCCCACCACAGGTCTATTGTCCAAAGACAAATCTGTCTTTGATTTTCAGCCTGACTTACAGGGAGCTCCCTGGCCTCAGACTCATTTCTGACCAACGGAACCTGTATCTTGGGTTTTCTTTGGTGTGTACATTTTCTTCCCACGGGATCCATTCCCACTTAGCAGTTCTTGCCTCCAGGGTCCCTAGGCTCTGCCCAGTCTGGCTATGCAGGTGGGAGTTGACAGCTAGAATAAAGTGGGCTCTCAGGAGTATGGTCATAATTCACTGAATTGAAGAATCAACAACAGCAGAGTGGCCCACCAGACCTTGGACCACATTCTTCGGAGGGGTGACAGGAAAGTGAAAACATGGCAGAGTTCTAAAAGTAATGGCTCCAGAATTTCTTATAGGTGGGTTAGGGATGAGAATCTGTTCAGAAGAGAAGGCTACGTAATTATTTGGAAGGTGCAATTGTTATTTTCACAGCAAGCCTGTTGTTTTTACTTATAATTTTTAAAAACAATATTTTGCATAGAAAGCTCAATTTTTGCTCAGAATGTGTATTTGTTGGAGGTGGAATGTGTACTTTGGGATGATGGCAAGATGGTAACTAATCCATCCTTTTTTCCTACATCCATCGACCACTAATTTTAAGAGGCAATATAGTTACTAGTGGAAGTTTTGAGAAAAAATAATCAAGATAAAATAGATTGTTAAAAGTAAAAAGTAATGACTCAATTAAGTAATTATATTCATCATAAAAAGTGTAAGGAAAAGGTAATTGTAGAAAATATTGCCCTTACTCCTGCTCTTGTCCACCAGAATCCTGATTTTATTCAAGATCTACCTTCTTCCATAGCCCTCTTCCATAGCCCTCCCCGCCTACCCTAACCACTTCAGGGGAGGTGAGCTTTCTCCAGCCCTGGGAGTGAATCTTGATTAATCTTAAGACATTCACAAATGTTCATTCACGAGCTTCCTATTCCTCTGGCCACTGTTTGGAATAAGCATGGACAAAAGACCCAGTTCTGGCCAATGAAGTGTGAAAAGTCTTCTGGGGGAAAGGCTTCCTAGCTCTTAAGATACGTCAGAAGGAAGAAAGGGGCCTTTCTGCTCCTGAGTGTTGTGGTGTGGAGCAACAGCTGTCTGGTAGGAAGTCCTCTAACCTGCAGGAAGACAGGGCAAGAGAATGCAGAAAACCAGACCTCACTGCACTTGACTTCTCTACCTCTGCACTTCGTGTGAAATAAGAAATCACCTTGTTGTTAAAGTTGCTTTCACTTGAGTTGTGTATTCTCTTACTTACAGCTAAAGATATCCTATTTGATAGTTAAGTGAAGGAAAGAGAAATTTTTTTTTTAATGTAGCATCCTAATATTCACTTTGGAAGGAAAATATAATGAAAGATATAGAGATTAAAGAGATGCAGACCCAAGGTGGCCAGAGACCAGCATCTACAGTAACTCTCCTCAGCTCATTGGAAACAGACAAGTGTTCAACACCAACAGTTATTTTTAGGACAAATAAACTAAACAAAAAAACTCAAACTCAAATGAATCAGTAAAGACAAGATAATCTACAAACACATTATTTGCCCTCATTACTTTTTAAATCTTTCTATTGAGCCAAAATCTGCCTCCATGTTACCCCATTTTATTTTTCATTTTTAGAGCATAAGAACATATTAAATTGCAACAAAGTTGAACTGAATAAAATTACTTTATATAGACATTATGATTCAGTTTTCCAGGTTCAAAAGCAAGAATGATAAAACTGGTCTACTTCTTTGAAATAGCATGAGGAAACACTTAATTGACTATTTTAATTACCACTAAAGACTCTACAATATCACCTCAAACCTACCAGTAATCATTAAGAAATTAAAAAGATGAATTAGAAGAGTGATGGAACTCTTTCTGAGTTTGTTATTTGTTTAGACATTAACAATATTCAATGTTATGTTTCTTTATAGGCACTAATATGGCAAATAAACATAAACCTGTGAGCATGGCGATTATAATTCCTTACATTACTGGTTCTCCATAGTCTCAGTTTTAAAAATAGGGTTTCCTCTAAGTATTATATTTGCCACAGTTGATCTTCAAAATATAAGGAGTAGGAAAAACTTGTTCTGAACACTTGATTTGAAGTATAAATAGGTGTTATAATTCCTCTATGTCACAATTCGGCTATCGTGTCCATAGAAATTTTAATCTTCTCTTTGCTCAGAGCTACACATATTTTTATTATTTTAATAACAAATTCTATTTGTAGTAGCCAGGTTAGAAAATAACATGTCAATTGTCTTGGACACAAATCTGTCAAGCTGCTATGTTTCCATCCTCTCCAATCTGATTTACTCAAGGTTAATTTGATTTCACACCCAGAAACTTCTCATCAATGATTCTCACTCCTTGATTTTGTAAAACCCAGATTTTCTAGTCTCCCAACGTATTAGAAGTGTAGCTTCGTGCATCATTAACCTGTAGTTCCTGGCTGAAACTATTATATCAAGAAGGCAGATGTGGGCTGCAGTGATATTCACAAAAAAGACTGTTGACCTAGACATTTATAGCCACTATTCTTAGATACACTTTTCACAAATACATTTAAACAAACATAATATACAGATAATATACAAGCTGAGTTATTAATTAAGCAAAGGCAAACTCTAAGACCAATTTTGAGTATACCCTAGAAAATGGACCCATTGTTTTCCCTTGATAAAATGCATTCCACCACAGCCAAGAGAATTCCCACAACAAACCAAAGTAGGTTAAACAATCACAAAATATAGCTTTTGGTTCAAAAGTCATAAAATAATTGTTTTCAATGATGTGTTTATTTTAAGAGAAAGCTACTAAATCTATATGACAAAAATAAGCTCTTAACCTACAATTATTTCCTCCCCCAACCCCAACAAATATAAATTCCAAGGTCAGGCTGGACAATCCCTGTTGCAATACACCATGAGAAAATGGGAGTTGCAGTGACCCCAAATATTGCTTGAGTGGGTCATTTAACCACTTGATTAAGTGAACACATTAGTGTTCAAATAATTATGCTTCCGTTTCTCAGCACTTCTCCCCTTGTTAACCACCCTTGACACACAACCAGCCCAGACCAGAAACGTAGAACCTGAGACTGGACATGCCCAAGAACTGAAACTTTCCAAAAGTCAGAGACTACATTCTCAGAGAAAAACGCTACCTGGTAATTAAGGCTCCAATGCTCTAACTTGTTCTGAGTTCATCAAGTAAGCAAATGTCAGTTATTTATTATGCTCTTTTCCCTCCTCTTCTATCTTATATTCATCAAGCAACAATCAAACATGTAACTATTTGTTTAATCAAATATTTTTAAAATAAAATTATGTCAGGCCACTCACTGTCTCTTGAGTACTGGCTTCTGATACTGGCTTTTAACTATCTTATCTTTTATCTTTTTCATCTTTTTGCCACTTCTGCTGGCAAAAATTTCACATAAGAACAGGGATGCTACACCGCTGTGCTATGTAGATAAATATTGAAAAAGAGAAAGAGAATATTAACAAGACACTGGTGCTATTTATGGGTGATGGCAATATCCACTGCCCTAATCAACATGCCTACAAGATGGATCAAATGACAGACTGTTGGTGAAAGTATAAATTGTTTCTATTTTCCTAGAAAGCAATATGGTTAAACCTACTTTTAAAAAAATCATTATTAAATTTGCTGGGGTGACCCCAGTTAATAAGATCATTATAGGTTCAAGTGTACATTTCTATAACATATGATCTATATATTGTATTGTGTGCCCACCATCCACAGTCAAATCACCTTCCTTTACCATGTATTTGGCCCCCTTTACCCTTTATTAGGTTAAACCTACTTTTGTAGGTTTCACCTACAGTTAATACATTGTATTTCAATAAATACATAATTGAAAATACTTAATTACTTTATTACTTTTAACATTCTCACAAGCCTTAGACTTTTTCACACCCTTTGATTTATCAGTTCCATTTCTAAGAATTCATCTTAAAAGAATAATCATGGGATTACTCAAAATATAGTGAAAAAGTTATTTGTGTCAAGGTTTTTAAATAAATATCAAAATATGTAATAAATAACTTTGCAAAACCAGGTAGTGGGTTGAATTTTTGTGGTACAACCATATATTGTAATACCATGCAAGTAATAAAAAATAGGTTGTAAAAGAGTATTTAAAACAATGAAGGTTAGTAAACATAGAAGGTTAATAAACATTTATTGAAAAAAAATGGATAATATTGGACCTGATTCATCAACAAGAAAATCAATGGATATGTGTAGAATACTTTTTCATTTTTATAAACAACATACCTATAACTCATATAACTGACTGTCTTTACAAAAATCTGTACTTGGAAATCTGACAGCATCTCAAATTCAACATCATGTCCAAATCTGAACACCAGATCGTCCCCACAGGGAGGTTTCTGCTCCTGGGCTTCTTCTCGGTAAAATGTGACTCTTTGTATTGCCTGTCTCTCCAATTTGGAGGGCAGCAGTTTGCCCTGTGACTTTGCTACACGAATGTATCTAAGAAGAGTTGGTGATTTTTTAGCTTGCTCAGGTGTTTAGAGCAGAGTGACAAACTCTAAGCTCCTTACCTGCTGGACCAGACACTGGAAGTCCCTATGGATTATTTAAAGATTTAACTTGCCTGAGAAACCATCCTGTTAGATTTTTTTTTAATGCTTATGTCATTGCACTTATTTAAACCTTTTCTTTATGATTTTCACTGCAGGTAGCATACTTTAAAAGGCCTTCCCCATTCCAAGATTACTTAACATTTGTCTTGTTTTTTATCTCATTATTTTATGATTTTTCTTATTCATATTTTAATAAACCTAAAGTTTTTTAGTAATATGGGATAAGAAAGAGCTCTAACCTCAATTTTCCAATTTCCTGTTATTTAATGCTCCTATAAATAATCCAATCTTTACTATAGTTTTAAAATTTTTCCTTTATAATAAATTAAATTATTATAGATATGTTCTGTATTTCTATTTTCTTCTACTTATCTGCTACATATCCCACAGATATATAAAACTTTATAATCTATTTTGATATTATATATTTGTATTTGGCCATGCAAGTTTCACACCCAATCTCAGTTATTCTTCATTTGGAAACTCTGGCTGATTTTACAACCTTAATCTTCCTAATACATTTTAGAATACATTTTAATAATTCTTCAATTGTAATTGCACTAAACTAATAGATTATTTCATAAGTTATGGATACATTGAAATCAAATCAACTAGCATATAAAATTTTAGTTGCTTGCATTCCTACTCACACTGGCTTTAGACATTAATGTGGACTAATTACCCTTGAAAATCCAATAGTGAGGGTGGCTTCCACACAGTTCAAACAGGGCGCCAGCTCAGTTTCCCCGTGATTACCTGGGCTGCTTGTGTGCTGTTTTTCTTCATTCACACAACAGCTGCCAGCAGCAACCTCAACTATGTACTTTCTTGGTCCATCCACAAAAAAAAAAAAAAAAAAAAAAAAAAAAGGCACTATTCTTCAAGTACCTAACGAAAGTTCTGAGCTTTGTCCTTGACTTGGGGACCACCATGAGCTAGTAGCTGTGGCCGGGGAGATGTGGTGACGGACTGGTGCACAATCCCACCAGGGCCTACCTTTGGGTCAGTGATAGAGTCATTCCAAGCCAAACCAGTGAGCCGCTACAAAATGGGAATTAAAATAAATGTTGGGATTAACCTTGAGGTCCACTGCGGTTAGCCCAATGAAAACTTACAACTTAAAAATGTCCCCCGGAAATGTCAACATTCTTATATCATAGCAACAGACATCTATTTAAAATATGCACAAACTCACTTATGTAGTTATGTACCTACATGGGCATAATCTATGTGTATCCTTACAAAGCCTAATAACTGGAACCAAAAGGGGAAATGGCTATATCAAAATAATGGCAGATACTGGGCAAACTCATATAACAGTTGAACAAATAATTCATTGTGCTAGTTAGAATATTATTTTGCCCACCTTACTGCCCACAGTCAGATTGTTGATGCCCATGACCTCTGTGCTTATTCAAAATAGCCCATTTACTTTCTTTCTCCTCAATGAAGCTACGCCTGAAACGTCATTCAGTTTTATCTCATCATTCACAGGCAGCATATTATAAAATAGTCTCTTAGTTGCTGTGAGCATGTAATATGTATTTGATTAGGATACATGTAAATAAATTGCTTCTCTAAATATTTCAAGCCCTCTTAAAGGCAAAGCCATATCCTATCTAGTCTGTCTATTGAACACCTAGTAAGGAGCTTAGCAGAGATCACTGATACGTTAAGGATTACCCAATAAATATTCATGAAGTAAAACATCATTAATTTTATAAACTTTATTCTGTATAATTATATGTGGGAAGCACACTATTAAACAAGGATTCATGAACCTGTATTCCTCCAAACTAGATTCCTACTGGCCCTATAGCATGCCTTGCCATGCTCACCTTCATTGTTTGCAACTCAGTTGAACAATCATTTATTTTACAGCTATGATGTGCCCAGATATGCTAGGTGCTAAGGATACAAATGTTGTTAATAAATTACTTTGTCTTCAAGGGATCAGAGTCTAGTCATTTAATATCCCTTTTTAAAACATCCTCCCTAGCCCTTTTCTGTCTTGTTCTAATACTTGTTTCTTCCCTTAGCATGTAATTACATTCATCTTATTTTCTCCTTGATCTTCAGTAACATCAATGGAGCTGTGAATCTCATCTTTTTCTGAGTGTTCAGGGCTATAGGAAGGAAGAAGTCAGATTAAAAGGAAGGTAGGAAAGTGGGCTGTGAGGGGTAGGTCTTAGCAGGAGGGAGGCATTACAGGCTGCGGAAGGCAAACTCCTCCATGTTTAGGAGCTGCTAACCGAGAGACACCACCATCTCAGTTACCTGTGCTAAGGGGACAAAATGCCATGTGTAAGGAAAGGTCATGGGGCAATCAACTTGCTTTAAAAGGAGTCAGCCTGGCTGGTGTTGCTCAGTGATTTAGCGTCAACCTATGGACCAGGAGGTCACACTTTGATTCCCGGTCAGGGCACATGCCCAGGTTGCAGGCTTGATCCCCAGTAGGGGGCAGCCAATCAATGACTCTCTCATCATTGATGTTTCTATCTCTCTCTCCCTCTCCCTTCCTCCCTGAAATCAATTTAAAAATTTTTTTAAAAAAGGACAGAGTCAGATTTATCTTCCTCACAGCCCGAATCAGCCTGACGGTAATGCATCTGTCACAAAACACACACACACACACACACACACACACACACACACACACCCTCTTCTTTTTTCTTGCTGAGTTCTAAAACCTCTTTAATAAGGTTGGGATAGGAAAGGGAGAAAGGATGTTTACTTTACAATTAGTGACTTAAATCAAGTGCATGGTGGAGTCAATACATCACTGTGACTGATTTTCAATTATATCATCAATTAATCAACAGTATAAATGATATATTATTCATTTTTTCCTCAGCTTTATTGCAATATGGAAAGGAAAAGTGGAAGGCAGAGAGGTGGGAGAGATGAAGCTCTTAGGAGACCAAAACATGTTTGTTAGGGCAGTAGATGAGACCATCACCACAGAGATGTAAGAAAGAAGGTTAGGTCAGGAAAGACTCAGATGCCACCTAGGTCTGCCTCACCGAGTGTGCAGAGACAAGTAGTAACTGGGTCAAGAAGCTACTAAAGCAAATAATTCTACTTGGTTGGATTTAAGGTTTTCCTTGTTGTTATTCATTTCTTAACACTAGTAATATCATATAGAGGCATTTCATTTACAAACAATTCATTAAGAAATGTAAGAAATACAAATATTTGTCATTTATTTTCTTCTGTTTCAAAGTAACAGCCCTTAGTAAAAGGACATTATAAATGTATCTCTGCAATAGTTTTTCTTTCTTTTTAAATACATATTCTTTGGGGAAATTTTTTAGGTCAATGTAATAGAATAAAAAGCATATTTCCATACAAAACATTCCCCAGAAACTTCATATGCCAAACATTACATGAGGTAAACTATTGATCTGAGCCACATGGCATTTCTGAGTTTGTTCATGAAATGAATTTTAATATAGAATTTACACTAGAGAAGTTGACCCTGCCAAAACTGAATTTTAAATCACTTAACAGTGTATTTGTCATTCAAGAAAGGATTACAACTAAAAATACACTTTCTAAAAAAATTTTAGCATGTTTTTTAAAATTTACAAAATATACTTATGTTCACCATAAGACAAAATCATGGTGGATTACAAATAACCTAATTCCATAACTACATTTTTCATTGCAACCAATTGTTACTACTGATCTGTAAATCTCCACTGAAGAAGCGCTTCACATCTTAAAATGAAAATCCATAGTTACTAAAATTTCATCTTTGAAAAAAACTATTTCTTCCCTGTGAAGTAGAGTGCTCAGTGAGAAGGCTATTTTCATCATGTTTCAACTTATAAAAACCTTTAAAACCACTATTTCAGAGAAATCATTTTGGAGAGGGGAAAAAGAACCCTTTCCATTCAACAAATATTCAATCTAAACATTTATCGATTGACTGTATTCCAATCACATAGTACCTATGAAAATGGTAAATCAGAAGCATAGTAACCTCCCAGAAAAATAAAAATGTAGTAGCAAAAATCTACATAATTCAAGTAGTTTTATGTTATTACCTATTTATGTCTTCTAACTGCAGATCAAAATCTTGAAGTTTCTTTTGGTATTTCTCTGTAAAGTTACAGAACTCATTAAAAATTGAAGATTTCAAATCAGGGTATGGGCATTCCAAAGCTTCTAATTCTATTGGCAGTTCACTAAGCAGGTTCCTCCTTTCTTCTGAATAATGATCTACTATCTGAAAAATAAATTAAGTGATTGTTTTATTTAACACCAATGACAAATTGATAAACAAATTACTGTCTGTTTCACACTTACTTTAATACTCCAGTCTGAAAGATTATTTTCTAAATTCTGTTGCTCCAGGCTAAGTCTTTCAAAGACAGCTTTTAATTGTTTCTTCACAGAGTCAACCTATTGGAACATTTAGAACAAGTAGTATGCAAATTATTGTGATTCATTCAATATGCATATTTAAATTCACAGGAATTAATCTCAAAAGCCAGTAAGTGATGAGAAATTAGATAAGAGAACATGCCTTTGAGGACCTGGGGAAGAGGATTCGAGTGATGCCATAGCCGGGCGTGTGCTTATCAGACGGTCTTCTAGACACATAACTCAAAACTAAGCTGGGAAGTACATTGGGATCCTAGCCTCTGCACCCACATTTTGATTTTGTTTGTGGTTAGGCAGAGAGCTTACCAGATTGTCTGTTCTAATCACCCTTTCCTTCCCTTGCAATCTTGCCTCTAACCCCCAGATGGGCAAGATTTTAAATATAGTTTTATAAATTATTATTTACGAAAGCAATATAACAACACTACAGACAACTGAAAAATAGAGCGAGAAAAATCACCTAAAAGCCTACGTCTAGTGCAACTATGATCACGGAGTTTATGCTGTAGTCAGGGGAGATAGTCAATAAACTAATGAAAAATAGCTACGAGAGTATCAGGAGGAGGTAAGTAATGTAAAAACAGGGTGAGTAATAGGGAGTGACTATGGCTTCTCTCAAGTGGACTATCAGAATAGGTCACTAAGAAGAGAGGACATTTAAGCAAACACCTAAAGGACAAAAAGTACCCTCAGTGAAACAGAGGAAATAGTCAGCACACAGGCCCTGAGACAGGAAGGAGCCTGATAAGTGTGAGAAGAAATAGAAAGAAGTCCAGACCAGTGACAGTCTAGGAGGAAGGGGGTTTCAGGTAGGAGATGAGAGTGCAGAAGCAGGGAGGGGCATGATGTGGGCCAGGAGGAGCCCTGAGGGGATTTACCAGGGGAATGGCTTCATCCATCCCATGCACTGAAGGTAGGTCCCAGAATGCAATGGGAGGAGGAGCAAGAATGAAAGCAGGGAGAATAAGTATGAGGCCATTGTAACATTTCAGGTTCCAAATGAACAAGCTTGGACAGATTTAGGGATGTTTAAGATACTGAATAGACAGAATTTGCTGTATCTTCTATTAAAATACACCCATGTTGGTTCCTTATCTCAAACTGTTCTAGTTGGGACAAAAATGAAATATTACATTATTAAAAGTAAAGGTAATATACTGACCTCTTCCAGTACATCCACTGAGTTCAACTCACTGTGTGAGTGTGAATGCTGTGCAATGTGATGCTGTCTGTATTTTAGGTCTGCTATCAATTGCTGAATAGGATTTATCACATTTTTAAGATACAGGCACCATTGTTCAGATAACTCTTGTTCTATAGTGAAACAAAATTAAATCAAGATAACACATTATTTAAAATTTTTAAGAACAGGTTCTTAGAGTGCAGATTTATTTTTGGATTATTTTAGAAAAAAACAAACAGCAGTTAATAAAAGAATATGAAGTGAGTGGTCCACTTTCATTTTTAAAACATCCCTTTAAATATAGGATAAAAAAAAAATCTCACCAAAATTCTTAAGGTCAGACAGACATTCATTTCCAATGTTCTCTTCTTTAAAAAAAGATTTTATTTCAGATTCCACTTTACACCTGAAATAGACATTCCTGGGTTTTAAAAATATGGGTTTAAAAAATAGTAGTAGAATTTAATCTAATGTGGTTTTATTCACCAGTTTATTTATTCTGATCATATGCTAAATTCCTAACATGGATTTGGTACTTGCCTGACACAATCAGTGAACATTTGGTCTCTCTAAAATGTCCATTGAGACATTTGGTCCATACCAAAAGGTCTTTGATAGTTCATCCTGACCAAAACATCCATGGAGACTTTGATCTATGGCTAAAGGTCCTTGAAATTTGGTCCTGTCTAAAACATCCATGAGCATATTTGGTCCATGCCAAATGGTCCTTGGTACTGTCAAAAAATACCCATGCTTAGGAAATGCTGGATTCAGATAAAAATCTTTATTTCTACTTTTGGCTTACAGGAATAATACATCAAAAAGTACTATCATGACCATAGCTAAGATTTGGAAACAGCCTAGGTGCCCGTCAGCAGATGAGTGGATTAAAAAACTGTGATACATCTACACAATGGAATACTACACTGCAGTAAAAAAGGAGTTCTTACCATTTGCAACAGCATGGATGGAACTGGAGAGCGTTATGCTAAGCGAAATAAGCCATTCAGAGAAAGATAAATATCACATGATCTCACTCATTTATGGAATATAATGAACAACATAAACTGATGAACAAAAACAGATCCAGAGACAGAGAAACATCGATCAGGCTGTCAAACCTCTGAGGGAAGGTAGGGGAGGGTGGGGGTAAGGGGGAGAGATCAACCAAAGGACATGTATGCATGCATATAAGCCTAACCAATGGACACAGACAACAGGGAGGTGAAGGCATGAGTGGGGGGATGGGGAGGTAATGGGGGAATAAGGACACATATGTAACACCTTAATCAATAAAGAAATTTTTTTAAAAAGTACTATCATGTTTTATTGTTCCAATAGGGTTGTGACTGTATTGCCAGTAATAGCCCTTCTTGCCTCAGTAGCCTAGCTGGTAATGGCAAATGGGGCTAGCTAGATGGTTCCAGGTTGGAATCTTGCAGAAGAGAAGAATTTATATTAACTATGCATGTTTTTAACAAGACCAAATATCAAGGCGTGGACCAAATATCAACGTCTGTGGACGTTTTAGTCAAGACCAAATGTTTTGCAAGGAAAAGAAGCATAAGTGAACAGTCTGGGGAGAAGTAACAGCGAAAACCAAGGTGAGCCCGTGACATGCCCTAGCACCACTTCTTTAGAGAGAGCTCAGGGCACTGGGAAGCCATTGTGGGATATTAAGCTGACCTCCCCTGCTCAGCAGATTTGTGTTTCAGAAAGATTCCCGAGGCAGCAAGATGCAGGACAGACTGAAAAGAGGGGTGATCAATAGAAAGGGAAAATGAACAGGAGGGGACAAGGTAAATATGAACCAACAAGGAGGTTATTTTAAAAGTTAAGAGAAAATGAACTCCTGAACTAAGGAAATAAGGGTAAAAGTGTATTTGATTTTTATACAATAGTAAAAGGAATAAACCTTAATGACCTTTTACATATTATTTAAATATAGTGATTTTTAGCCCTAGTTGGTTTCTCAGTGGTTAGAGCATCGGCCCAGTCAAGGGCACGTACCTTGGTTGTGGGTTCAATACCCAAGCCCAAAAGGACTGAGAGGCAACCAGTTGATGTGTTTCTCTCATCTCTCTCTCTCTCTCTCTCTCTCTCTCTCTCTCTCTCTCTCTCTCTCTCTCTCTCATTCTCTCTAAAAATCAATGGAAAAAATATCCTCCAGTGAGAATTAAAAACAAACAAAAAATAAATATAGTCATTTTTAGAGTAAAAGCATAATCTGCTCTAAATGGCCATTCAAAAACATTGTAGTTAATTCTTTGTTTGTGGCAGATTTAATGAAATAATAGAAAAGAGTTTTGACTCATTATGATTACAAAAATGCAATATTAAAAATTGCATAAAATTAAATAGGAACAATTACAATACTTTAATACAACAATTTTTAAAATTTTGCTTATAAGTTTCTAGCTGTTGTCTACATGTATATATATTTTAAAGGGTTGTAATTATGGCATATTTACCATTTTATATTGAGGTTTTTTTGAATAATATTTTAAAGATATTTTAAAATAATTATCATGGTTACCATTTATTTAAATGGCTGCACAGTATTCCATGTTATATATGTGCCATCTTCTTCTAAACCTATTCACTTACATGGGCCAGGGGTTTTGTTTGTATGTATAAAAAAAAAAGGGTACTAGTGTAGATGACACTTCACTATGTTTTTCCCAGTGTGTAATTTTTGCCAGAAGTAACTTTAAGATCACATTTGAAACTATTAAATGAATGATAGGTACATAGTAGTGTAGTAAAACCAGAAATTATTTCATAATGAATTTATTTAAACAAAAACATAGTACTTATGAAACATCTAGCTTAGTTCCCTTATATGATATATATATACTTTATATATATTTTAAGATGATATATACTTTATATATATTTTAAACAATTTTTTTTTTCAGAGAGGAAGGGAGAGGGAGAGAGAGATAGAAACATCAATGATGAGAGAGAATCATTGATCAGCAGCCTCACACCCCACACTGGGGATCAAGCCCACAATCCGAGCATGTGCCCTTGACTGGAATTGAACTGGGACCCTTCAGTCTGCAGGCTGACACTCTATCCACTGAGCCAAACCAGCCAGGGCTGCCTAGATGATATATTAATCTACTTTCTAGATAGATATGCCCATTGGCAAGGCAACCACCTGCAAGGTAAACCAGCCTGGTGAAGGGTGTTTTGAGCTCTCAGAGTCTACCCTCAGTACAGGTCCTCCAGGATGGTGCAAAAGTTCTAGGTGTAGAATCAGTCTCTTCAGAACATCAAAATTATCCAGAGTTTCCTAGGGTAACCACTTAGATATGATTATGGAAAATCAAGTGAAACATGGGGTCCAAGAGGGTGGTAGAGTCGGAAGCCATTTAAGCAAACAATAAGCAAAGAGACATGGGTTGTAAAAGGCAGAGCAAGAGAGGAAGTTGAAGTTCTATAAATGAAACTAACAGCCAGGAGATCTGCAGAAAATTAGGGCAGCAGTGCAGGCTGAAGGCCAAAGCTTTAGTCCTCCAACAAGGAAGGAACTCAGCAGTGCAGACAGCTTGTACCTTAGACTCAGCTATTTGATCCACTTCTCACTCTTAAAAGTGTCCCAGGTGAGTGCACACAGAGGCCAGATAAGTCTCACACCTGTTAGCTAAGGAATGCGTAGGAGCTGGGCTGAGAGAGAGCCCTCTGGTGCCCTGAGTCACACAGTATGAGTAGTGATTGATCTCAGTGTCATTTTTAGAGATTCATTTCCAGACAGCATTTAATTGTAGGTAAAACCCCATGATATCCTCTGCGTAAAGGTGATACTTTAAAATAATGCTTTAAAGCAAAAATTGTGAGCAAGAGACTACATATATTACTAACAGATATTTGGTTATAAAAGCATCCCCTGCAGGAATGATAGTAAAAGTAGTAAGGCGAACAAGTAAGCCTTCAAACTTTATTATTCCAAAATCCTTATTAAAATAAAAATTGTAATTCTTTATCACACAACCAATATAAATAACTTTTTTTCTGAACCTCTAAACCTGCCATTCTGAAACAAAGGAGCAAGGGACCCTGGGAAGTACATCAAGGTCTTCAAGAGGTGTAGTTTGGAAAAAAACATTAATTATTGAATACAATTTTATATTTAGAGATTTTATGTGACTAGTTTCTTTATACAGATTTCAAAGAATTAAAGTTCAAGACCCAGAAACAAGGAGACATGGATCAGACTGTCGGGCCTCAGAGGGAGGGTAGGGAGGGTGGGGGTAAAGGGGAGAGATCAACCAAAGGACTTGTGTGCAAGCCTATGAGCCTAACCAGCGGTTAAGGACAACAGGGGGGTGGGGGCATGTGTGGGGAAGGGTGTGGGATGGGAATGGGGGGATGAGGACATATATGTGATACCTTAATCAATAAAGAAATTAAAAAAAAAAAAGAATTAAAGTTCAGCAAAATCTCGTGTGTTTTTCCTAGCAAGGCTAGACCAATTAGGTGTGGAAAAAGAAAAAGCTGCTCAACTCCAAGTACATGGAGCACAGCGTTAAAGGCAAATGCTCCAATCCCACATCCAAATAAACTAGCTCATTTGCTGTCTGCAAATAGCTTTAATCCTCTGAACCTCAAGATTCTCATCTGTAAAATGAGGACAGCATTGATACCTCCTCTGCAAGTATATTGCAGGGAGTAAATGAAATAAAGCATGTAAAGTAGTTAATACATATTAGCCAGCACATACTAATTTATCCCCCCAAAAGTTAGATGACATTGTAGGCCCAGAAGATAATTCTGCAGGCTTAAGATTCTCAAATGAAGTCTCTCATGATGATGTGTAAGAATATTTTGCTTTTTTTAAAGGTTGTTGATTTTTTACAGTTTAAGAAACACTGATGGAGCTTAAACTCCTGATTTCCTGGTAGCCCTCAAATTCTCCACAAATCTAGCCATACTCTAACTGTCCTCCTTTTGCTATTATTTTTTAATTTCACTGAACACATTTTGAAATTAGCCTACTTTCTAGAATAGCACAGAAAATTTTCTTGAACTTCTTCTTGTCCAGTTTTCAGCCCTTAAAAGTCTCAAGACATTAAGGTTATTGTTACATGAATGTTCCTCATCTTTGTGTCATGCCAGGTCAACAAAAAGAATTACTTTCCACAATGCCATGTACATTATATGCCTCTTCCATCTAGCTCAAGAACAACGCAGTAAGAGAATATAAAACAGCCATGATAAAAACCGTTCATGTCCTAACTGGTTTGGCTCAGTGGATAGAGCATCGGCCTGCAGTCTGTAAGGGTCCCAGGTTCGATTCCAGTCAAGGGCATGTACCTTGGTTGCAGGATTGATCCCCAGTAGGGGGTGTGCAAGAGGCGGCTGATCAATGTTTCTCTCTCATCAATGTTTCTCTCTATCCCTCTCCCTTCCTCTCTGTAAAAAAAAATCAATAAAAGATATTTAAAAACAAAACAAAAAACGTTCACTAGGGTCTTCCTTTACATTTGAGCTTGTTTCAGTGAGCAGCCACCTCCTGATGGCTTTCCTTTTTGTCATGTTTCAATTCATGCAAATTTTCCCAAAAAAACTTCTAATGAGCCCAAACTTTCTCTCCACAATAAGTGACCTTTTGAGGGATAAGTCTTATAAGATAGCAGCAGTATGGTGACAAAATCTATATAATTTTGTTTTTCTGTGTGTAAAATTATATAATGATGTAAAACCATTTCCAATCATGAGCCTTTTACTTCACATGTAGAAATCTCGTGGCAAAATAAAAAACTCCTATGAAAATACAAGTGTCAAAAGTAAAGTTAATGGTATTTGGCAATTTGACTTAGAATAAGACCACAAAATTTACCTATTTTGATATAAAATATACATTTCAAAATCTGCATTTTTTTTCCATTCATTTATTTTATTTTAAATATTTTTATTGATTTCAGAGAGGAAGGGATAGGGAGAGATAGAAAAACATCAATGATGAGAGAATCATTGATCAGCTGCCTCCTGCACGCCACTCACTGGGGATCAAGCCCACAACCTGGGCATGTGCCCTTGACCGGAATCGAACCTGGGACTTCTCAGTCTGCAGGCCGATGCTTTATCCACTAAGCCAAACCAGCTAGGTCCAAAATCTACATTTTAAAAAGCATACTTTAGAAATACTACTATCGTTAAAACTAGTATACATGCCTCTAATAGAGGGAACCATCTGCCTTCTCTTTTTGCCTTAACCTGTGGGAAGACATTTATTTTTCAAAGATTACAATTAAGATTAAGTATAGAATCATTATTTTGTTTTAATTTATCTTGAAGTGAATGCTGGAAATAATAACAAAGGTCAGAAATCAAAATTGAATAAATGAGTCATGATGTAGCTCCATCCAGAAATCACTGA
The DNA here is from genome assembly GCF_027574615.1 of Eptesicus fuscus. Taxonomy (NCBI): domain Eukaryota; kingdom Metazoa; phylum Chordata; class Mammalia; order Chiroptera; family Vespertilionidae; genus Eptesicus; species Eptesicus fuscus. The sequence goes on from NC_072483.1 coordinate 37,537,810, forward strand.
GCAACTTAAGCCCCTTGGTTTATCTGTGCATTTATTTATTTATTTTTAATCTTTTCTTAAAAATATATTTTATTGATTTTTTACAGAGAGGAAGAAAGAGGGATAGAGAGTTAGAAACATCGATGAGAGAGAAACATCGATCAGCTGCCTCTTGCACACCCCCTGCTGGGGATGTGCCCGCAGCCAAGGTACATGCCCTTGACCGGAATCGAACCTGGGACCCTTGAGTCCGCAGGCCGACGCTCTATCCACTGAGCCAAACCGGTTTCGGCTATGCATTTATTTATTGAAAACATTTATATATCTCCTATAACGTATCCTACAATGAAAAAATGAATATGATGGGATGGTTGCCCTACTTACCACTTTTGCGGATAAAGATTATCTTTTTTTCTGAAGGAAAGCAAAAGTCATTTTAATATAGTCACTGAATTCCAAATTAAATTGAGGAAATGAAATTATTTTAATTTGGCTCACATTCAAACTGTAACTTTCAATTTTGGTTATAATAGTTTAATTAACATGGAGGGTTATAGACCATCTAACTAAATCAGTGCAAGTCTTAGTAATTCCTCTGTGTACTTACTGAGATCTCCCCCAGGCCTTACCCGACTTCCTTTAGCCTTTGGTGTTCCTGCCACCACACCTGCCTGTGCTGTTTTATTAGTTGTTGTTCCTTAGATATCTTTGAAGTCTGCACTGCTTTTCTGATCTAGATTTAGAGAAACAACAGATGAGCCATTTAAAATTCCTAAAATGTGTTTTCCACAATGGAAATGTTTAATCTGTATTTTCTAAATTAAATACTTACTCTTTTTCAATCTTATTAGTACATCTTTTAACACAAAATTTACCTTAAAGTAAGTATTATATTAAACAAGAAGCAGGGAAGTGAAAGAGAAAATGGTTTGGAATACTGACCAGTTTAAGAACTGTTTTTAAAGCATTTATGAAAAGAAAGATGAAGTGGTTATATTTTCCATACAAACAATAAATCCAACACCTAATTCATTCAGTCCCAGGACATTTTTCCATGTATTTTCTCACCTTCTGACATACCTTCCCTGCCAAGCACCGTGAACATCATTAGGCCCATTTTACAGATGAAGACACTGATGTTCAGAGAAGTTAAAAGACTTGGTCAGGGTCATAAAGCTCATAAACATGAGGATCACACAGAACCTCGGTGTCTGAATTGGTTTTTATCTGATCCTTTAGCAAAGGATGAAAAAAGTCACTGGATAAATTGTTAGGAGGCCTCGCTATATGACCATGAACATGCAATTTTAATCTTTCAACTCCATGACTTTGTAAATAGTTTCTTAAATATTTATTTGAAGATATTTGAAATTGCAAAAATTTATATACATTAAAACCCATATTTTTAAAATTGAAAATTTCCCCAAATTTTATGACTTTAAAAACGGTAGCATAGAATTAGTACCGGGGTTTCTGTTGACAAGTTCTGTCAGGCCGGGGTTTGTTTGCCCTAAGATCCATTCTTGGCCATCTCTCTGACCTGCTCCACTTCACAGGGTAGCCTGTGCTTCTCAAACACTCCCATCAGCTGGCTTCCTGTTGGGTTCAGCCAAGGGGAGACACTAGCAGTGGGAGATGGAAGGGAAGGAGGAAAGGAGAAGCCAAAAGATGACTGCTCCTACCTCTCTACTCTCACAGGGGTCTCCATTTGTTCCAACTTTTCTTGACAGTCTTACTACAGCTCCAACTATCTCTGGGTAGGTAAGCTCCATTCAGGAGATGGATGTGGTACAGCCTTGCTTTTGTTATTGACTTTATTGGGGTGATATTGGTTCACATGTCCCTTTGACTTAGGCATGGATGATTTCCTGCTGTTTTAATCTCATATTGCTTCAGGGTCCTGTTTGGCTTCTCAGCTCTATCACCTGGGTAACCACTTCCTGAATTAAATACCCCTCTGCTCAGTAAAAACCTCCTCAAGGGGTTTCTGTTTCCCGGTTAGACTCTGACCAATACTCATGTGTATTTCCAACTTGTGTATTCCATGTTCATACTTTTAAACACCTACAAACGTGCTACTCATATCAGAAACTTGATGAAATATGCATATTTTACATTTTATCTGCTACTAGTAGCCTAAAAGCTTTAACAGACCAATATTTAAAATGTAAAAACTTCAGAAGACAAGACCTAAAAAGTCTCTATAATGCATGCTATTTCTAGCTGTCATTCACTGATTACTTTAACCTTGAGTTTATCTTTCTGCTATTCTGGTTACTGATTCAAAATTAGGCCTGTAACAAAACAAAAAAAAAAATAACCCAAGCATTACTTTAAAAAAACACAGTCAAAGTCACATCTTTTCTTCAGAAGGTCTTAAGAGTGCTACAATCATGAAATTTAGAAGTACATTCAAATAACAGGACACCACCAGAATACATTCAGAATCTCTATTTTATCTACACACAAAAAAAGTACATAATGACACCATGTATTTCTAAAAACTGACACTCTCCTAAATTCATTCCAACTATTTGTCATCTATTGTCTCTAAAGTTTGTTGCAGCAGACACAACTTTTAAAATTAGATTTCTTTGACATATTTGGTCCATGTTGTACAAAAAGTTAAAACACATTGGTGAAAGATGTAGACACATTTTTATAGCTTAAAAAAAATCAATACTGTTGCCTTTGGGCCCAGGGAAAGACAAATTAAGTAGACTATAAACATCAAAATAAAGTTACTATTTTTCACTAGACACTTCCAATATCTTGCAGAACATTCTAATTTTTTTTTTGTAAATTCACTCATTGACTTCATTTCTATCCCCAAGCCAAAAATTAAGAAAAATAAAGTCTTAAAAAAGCAAAAAGTTTTAAGGTTGTATCTTTATCAATATAGAGATTTTTAAGGTTATTCCAATTCATGTTGCTGGGCAATGAGCCATATGAAATCAATATTTAAGGTGGATGATGATTTATGCAGAATGCTGATGAATTTAAAAGAACAAAAATAATAAATTCATAAAAGAATCAGAAACTAGGGTTCCTTATGGACTTCATTATGATGATCCGAGATAATAAAACTTAAACAGGCACCTTGAAATGCCATAAAAGCCCTTTACGCCAGATGGTCCATCTTTAAATATAAATAACAATAATTGGTGGACTATTTAAGTGTTGGTTACATGTGTGTAGATATTTGTTAAAATTCATTGAGGTGTACATTTAAGATTTGTACACTTTATTATATGTGAGTTATACCTTAATAGAGAATTGTTAAATAAATCAAAAGAAAAAACAACTATATACACTAAGTTGCAATTTCACATCTAATCAGGTTGGCAAAACCGCAAATGTTTAACAAAACTCTCTGAGGTTATGGGAAAACATGCTCTCTCTTTAGTTGCTAATGGAAATACAAAATGATGCCAACCCGCCCCCCAAGGGAATTTGGAGCTGTATAGCAAGATTTCATATGGATTTACCTTAACTTATAGAAATCTACCTGAAAAGTATCCTAGTAAAAGCATAAAAAGATAAATGAACAGAGCTGTTCATTCACTGAAGCACTATTTGTAAGAGAAAGACTGGAGCACAAAAATTCCATCAGTAAGTATTCTTGCTAAAGTAAATGGAACCTGAATCTGATCAAATCTCTACATACAACTATCAATTTACTGGAAATGCAAGAGACAGAAAAACATGTTAAATGACACCACCAGGATGTAACCAGCACAATCCAGACTGTGAGAAACTATAAAAAACAAACAATAAAATTTATTCAAGAGTCTGAGCTGGCTTGGCTCAGTGGATAGAGCATCGGCCTGTGGACTGAAGGGTCCTGGGCTCGATTCCGGTCAAGGGCACATGCCCAGGTTGTGGGCTCGAGCCCCAATGTAGGGCGTGCAGGAAGCAGCTGATCAACGATTCTCTCTCATCATTGATGTTTCTATGTTTAAATTCATAACAGTTGCCTTTTTAAAATATCTTAATAATAAAAAGCCATGCAAAATGAATGTGACACAAAAATATTAAATACAAATGAAAACTTGTGAAATACCAGATTTTTTATGCCACGACACAATTTATAATGTAATACTATGCATGATGTACTCTGTTATTTTATACAAGAGGGAAACATATTGCATGGTAATCCTAAACCATACACGGTCCTAAAATACTGTGCACAATCACTTGCACATAAACCCCTTTCAAATCTAGTCCAGATTCACCCTTTCTTAGGTCAGGGCAAAAACGGGCATTTAGAACAGAGGCACCAAGGACATACTTGAACAGTGTTGCAAAAGGAGCCTTAAATCAGAGGGTAATCCATGGCTGGCATTTACTCGCAATTTTTATTTTTCTGATTAAGATAGAAATCGTGGAAAGCTAATGAAATAGCAATCTTACTAAAAAATAAAGTTGAATTCATACTTCATAAGTTGTTATGAACATTAAGTGAGTAATGAATGTAAAGTGCATAGCACAGTGTCAGAGAACATTCAATAAAGGTTAACAGCTATTCACTATTATTAATAGAAGATTCTAAATACTATTTAAAATGTTATTTATTTTCACATTTACATTTAAATATTTTACTTCCTAGCAATTCAGTTTTATAAAACTAGAAAAACACCCACACACAACTTCTAACCTTTAGCTCTGTGGAGGCAGCAGCTAATTTCTTTGCTTCAGTTAATGTGTGCAATTGCTGATAGTCTACTGGCTTATAGTTAATGCTTCTCATTCCATTTTTCATACGAAATATCAGATTATCTGTTTTCCATCAAAATATAAAACGAGAAAGAAATAATATCACGTTATTGGACATCAAAATACAGTTATAGCAGCATGCTGACTACAGGTCTTATTTTAAGTATTTTAAAGTAAATGCAAGAAATAATATATTATAACATTCATAGTATATTTGAACCTATATCTGTAGAAACTTAAAATATATTACCACTATATTCCTTGCATAAAATTACTTCTAAATGGCTAGCAAAGAAATACTTACAGTTAAATTAGAATAGTGAGAATATTTTAAAGTATAATGCCAAGATACCAACTGTGACTACTTTTTTAATTTAAAAAACGTTAGGCAGCAACTATAAGTATTTAAGTATCACATTATTATGAATCAAATTAAGTAAATATATTTTTTAAAGTTACAGCTGTATTTCTTAGAAAAACAAAAAAAAATCAATTCAATTTGAAAAAAGGTTGAAAATGAAAGCTAAAATATGTAATAGGCCAAATAAAACCAAAATGGTATGAATGGATAGAGTGGGGCACTTCCTAGCCGCCCCATCTGCTCCGCAGCCTCGCAGGCCATACACACATGAGCTGCGCTGCCCTGAGCTGTGGCCAGCAGAGAGCTGCAGGCACCGTGAGTCAGAGGCAGGTGCTGCAAGTGTTGGAGCAGTTCCAGAAAGCCCGAGTCCAGTTCCTGCAGATGGTGGCAGAGCTGGCGACCAGACCCCAAAACGTGAGACCCTGCATAATGTGGGTGTAATGTCTTTGCTGAGGCCTATTCTTCTGGATGTGGTCCCAACAATTCAGCCAACTGACGCTCTGGCTCTTGGGAGACTGGCTAATTATAATGATGACCCAGCAGAAGCAGTTGTCAAGGGCAACATTCTTCCACAGTTTGTTGCTTCAGTGGTAGAATAGAATTCTGTTCTAGATATGGCCACATCCTGCCAAAGGAACATGCAGTTCATCTGGACCCCGCTGACTCCAGCTCCATCCCAGAGCCCCCACCTTAACCTTTCAATGGACCTTAAAAACCTCAGCCCCTGCCGAAACCGGTTTGGCTCAGTGGATAGAGTGTCGGTCTGCAGACTGGAAGGTCCCAGGTTCGATTCCGGTCAAGGGCATGTACATTGGTTGCGGGCACATCCCCTGGTGGTGGGGGGTGTGCAGGAGGCAGCTGGTCGATGTCTCTCTCTCATCGATGTTCCTAGCTCTCTATCCCTCTCCCTTCCTCTCTGTGAAAAATCAATAAAATAAAATAAATTAAAACAAAACAAAACAAAACAAAACCTCAGCCCCTCACAGAGATAGGGCCATTAGCTATCTATCACTCTTGGCCCCTTTGCTCCCTTGAAAAGTGAATACACCTCTTTCTGCTCAAAAATAAATAATAAAAATAAAGTGATATGAAATGTTTGGATAGGCATTCTCCATCCAGATACTTAGTTTAGTATATTGACTATTTTGATAAAGTAAAACGTAAGTAGAGGGTACTTAAGGCCAAGTTGCATAAAGAATAATAACCTGATTAATTCAAGAAAAAAAATTACTTTTACCTTAATTATGAATCATGTGTCATGTCATGTAATTAAGACTTGTTAAGTATATCATGGATCGCATAACTATAAGAAGGCTCTAAACAATTTAAGGACAAGCACAGTGAAGAAAAGCATGGTTGGAGATGATTAAAACACCCATTGTATTAATGGGCCAATATTGTATTAATGGCCCTATCTCTGTGAAATAGCATAGTACTGGCACAAGAACAGGCATATAGATCAATGGAAGATAACAGAGAGGCCAGAAATCAACCCACACCATTATCCTCAATTAATATTTGATAAAGGAGGCAAAAGCATACAATGGAGTAAAGACAGTCTCTTCAATAAACAGTGTTGGGAAAATTGGGACAGGTACAGGCAAAAAAAATGAAACTAGACTACCAACTTACACCATACACAAGAATAAACTCAAAATGGATAAAAGACTTAAATGTAAGTCACAAAACCATAAAAATTTTAGAAGGAGCCATAGGCAGCAAAATTGCAGACATCTCACATAGCATTTTTGCCTAGGGCAAGGGAAACAAAAGAAAAAATAAACAAATGGGACCACATCAAACTAAAAAGCTTCTGCACAGCAAAAGAAACCATCAACAAAATAAAAAGGACACAGTATGGGAGAACATATTCATTAATGATACACCTCATAAGGGCTTAATTTCCAAAATATATAAAGAACTCATTCAATTCAACAAGAGGAAGACAACAATCCAATTAAAAAATGGGCAAAGGACCTGAATAGACACTTCTCCAAAGAGAACATACAGATGGTCAATAGACATATGAGAAAACGTTCAACATCACTAATCATCAGAGAGATGCAAATTAAAATGAATGGCTATCATCAATATGTCAACAAACAACAAATGCTGGCGAGGATGTGGAGAAAAGGAAAAACCTGGTACACTAGTGGGAATGCAGACTGGTCAGCCACTGTGGAAAACAGCATAAAGTTTCCTCAAAATATTAAAAATGGAACTGCCTTTGGACCCAGCAATCCCACTTCTGGGAATATATCTTAAGAAACCCAAAATACCAATCAGGAAGAATATATGCACACTTCTGTTTGTTCATAACAGCGTTATTTACAATAGCTAAGATCCGGAAACAGCCCAAGTGCCCATCATTAGGTGAGTGGATAAAAAAGCTGTGGTACATTTACACAAGGGAATACTATGCAGCTGTAAAAAAAAAAAAAAGAAGTAACTCTTACCCTTTGCTACAGTATGGATGAAGCTGGAGATTATTATGCTAAGTGAAATAAACCAGTCAGAGAAGGACAATATCACATGATCTCACTTACTAGTATATGTGGAATCTAATGAACAAAATAAACTAACAAAATAGGATCAGAGGCATGGATACATGGAACAGACTAACAGATCTCAGACTAACAGATCTCACAGGGTGTTAGGGAGGACTGGAAGAGATTAAGCAAAGAACATACATGCATATATGCATAGCCCATGTACACAGACAATAATTCAGTGAAGACCTGGGGTGATGCAGGGGGGCTAGGTAGATGAGGGCATGGTGGGGGGGAGGGGGAATGGGGAACATCTGTAATAGTGTCACCAATAAAAAATACTTTTCAACACTCATTGTAAGGGAACTAAAGAAACCTTCAATTTGACCCAAAAAATTAGCTTTTCATAATTAAAATTTTAAAAATCAACATTCCAACTTTATATCATGCATAATCCACCATAAATCATAAAACAGACATGGAAATTTAAAAAAAAATACCTGAGTTATCTTTTTTCTGAATTGTCATGAATGGTCGGTCTCTTTCATTCATGCTTTCCATATCTGTCAAGGAAACAAGAGACAGCTAAATTTTACAATGTGATTTTTAAAAACATTTTTAAAGATGTGTTAATTGTAGTGTTTTTTAAAATAAGGCCCAGGACTAGGTGCACTTTATTAAAATTTTCTTATCCTTGCTCTTAGAAGCCTCCTTCCATTTGTTTTTTCCCCCCTCTTGTCTTCCTGTTTTTGGTCTCCCCAATCTCTAACTTCTTAATTCCCCCCTCTTAGATTGTGCCAGTGACTGATAAATATTTTGTAATTAAAAAATTATGTATGTTTTCCTTTGAGTTCCTGGGAGGAAAGAAACTACATAAATTAAAGAATAAAGCAGCTATCCAAATTACTCCCTACTTCGATTAAGCAATATTGCACTTGTGGTGGACATGGGATATGCCATCCACTTCTACAAAGCACCTGATGCCCGGCTGTCACCTCCTTCAGGGATGGACTCAGCGGCAGAGTCCAAAGACATACCATTGCTGGGGCAGCCTACACCTAATGAATGAGCAAGACAGGGAGGTAAAGACCCAGCAGCTTGGACCCAATGTGGGCCACTCTGATTTGCAATGTATGTTCCAAAGTTCCTTGCAGGGTTGACCCAGACTTTGTTGAACCTGCATTGAAATTTATTTTTTCATCTCTTCTATTTTTTCTTCCTCCATCTTCCTTTCACAAGTTTGGATCCCCGGATAAATATCTAGCACCGCAAATTCTGCCTCAGCATCTCCTTCCTGAGGAAGCATGCACTAAACTGAACTGAGCATCTCTAGGGCATCAGACTAATCAAGTGGTTCTCTAAGTAACACTACCCATTTTTCACAAATTTTTGCTCCATATACACCAGGCTGAATTGTAACCCACCTCTCTATTCTTTGGATATTGTTTCTGTTAAAGGTGTTTTTGTTAAAGATGAATTGTCAACTAATACGTAACCTGTGAATAAGCAGCATATTTGTGTTAAGAGTCTAGGAACCAGCTTTGGGGGAGGAGACTGACTCTAGCAACCAAATGTTCTGACTCCAAGAGACTTGCTGACTCTCAACCATAAAAACCAGACCTCTGTTTGACCAGTTTCAAGATAATCATAGGAATGGACTGTGCTGACTTACACGAAGAGAACCTTCAACCTCTTCCACCTGATTTCTTTTTTCTGTTTCCCCTCTCCATCCTAATAAAATTCCCTGCCTGCACTAAGACCTTAAAATGGCCTTTGGGATGGGAGTCTGCCATCTTCTCAAGCTGCTCAGGCACTTGAATAAACAAACCATCTTTCCTTGCACCAGCACCTGTCTGTCAAAGTGGCAGGCAGCCAAACCTGAGTTCGGTATCAGAACTACCCATGTCTAGTGGTCTTTGCAGTAGCCTAAGTCTTCCTAAATGGAAGGAAAAGTAGCACAAGTCCGTGACTTTTGGAAACTCTGCCAAGTTACCAAGAATCATGGTGATTGCCCACCAACTTTAAGAATGTAGGGATAAACTCCAGTGTGTAATTCTATAGGGTCTCTGGTCAAGGGATTCTTTTTTCAAGCCTTTAATAACATTGCCAAATAGTCTTGTTTCTCCTCACAGCCACATCCTACCCATTAAGATTCTTCTTCTTTTCAGAAGGTATTGCACATCCAATCTGTCCATCCACACTGCCTCAAGTCACCATCACCTTCAGCCAGGATGACAGGAGAAGTTTCACTTTGTACCCTTACAGTCCATTCTCCACACAGCAGCCCAAGTAACCTCTTAACATTCTAATCTGATCTTGCTTGAATTCCTTCAATGGTTTGTCATCAACCTTTAGAATAGTATCCAAACTTCTAATGGCTTTGCCTTATCTCATTCACACATTCCAACCACATTGTTTTTTCTATTTTTCATATACGAAGATCATTCTGCATCCAGGCCTTCCCACTTGCTGCTCCCTTTGGCTTAAAGACATTTCCTTCATTTTTTACCTGGTTGGTTCTTTCTCAGCCTTCAGTGTGACCAACATGTGACCACCTCAGAAAGAAAGATCTAAAGAGACTTCTCTATCTAAATAAGGGAGGACCCCTATTTCTCTCTCATCCTATTCTTTCATTCTCATAATAATGTGTACTAGTCTTCATATTTGCATGTTTACTGATTTGATGTCTGTCTCTATCCATAGACATGTGGCCCATGTTTGTCTTATTTCTGATGATAGCCCCAGTGCATAGCACACAATAGTAAATGCTCAATAAATATTATGTAAGGAAAAGGTAGCTGGTGGTAACTAGATAGTTTCTAGTCCCTCAGAAGAAATGTAATTACAATTCCTAAATCTATACTATAGCTTCTCTCTACAAACAAAAAGATTTCCATTTTTAAAAATCTGCTTTGATAGCATCGCCTACAGACAGGAGTAGCAAATTTAAATGCCCTGGGCCATCAGGTAAGTTAAATGAGGCAAGTGACAAGGTACACAACCATAGGGAGTGGCAGAAAACATGGAAAATGAAAGAGTATTTCATTCCTAAAAATAATCAAATACATTTTTTTTTTAAAACACAGGTGCTAGACAAATAAAGTAAGTCTCCAAAACAAATATATGCTGTCCTCAGCAGCCAGCTTGTGAGGTCTGGCCTACTCCATCTCACCTCTAGTTTTCACTTCATTCTCCCACCCTAAGTTTGTCATCTCCATTGAGGAGAGACCTCATCAGTACTCTGATTGATTAGTTTTAGTCTTTCCTTATTGGGGAGCTTAGTCTCTATGTATTTAGGACTCATTTTTTCTTGGGATTTAGATTGAGATTGAGGCTCTGAAATTAAATGGGGTTTTGCAGATTCCCTTTTGTTTACCCTAGGTCTAATCCTGTTTAATTTCTTCCTCTTGGTTTTCAGAGGAAAATTATGAAGCCTACACAATGTTTCTCACCATTTCTACATAGTTCAAATTTAATTATGACTATGGGACCTTATGAGATAGAATATATGGCAACACAGCTGCAATCAACAAAAGCTACAGGAACTGTCAAGAAGTAAGACCATCCCCCACCAGATTTATGGCTTCAAACCAGCCAGATCAGTTCAATCCAACATGGCAACTTATTTCACCTAAGGGTAACCCCAAGCCTCATTATACACTAGTTTTAATACATTAGCATGCTAAACGACACACCCTGTGCCATCATAATCAGAAACAAAAAGCCCATATAAGGACACAAAATGGTGACCAAGTTCCTCTGAGAAACCTCTACCCCTTTCCCAGGAAGCTCCTGAGTAGTCCCCTTTTTATTGAGCACCCTCCCCCCCTCCCCACCCTCTTTAAATGAAACTAAATAAAAGAAACAAATTCTGATAAAGGGGGGCTGCTCTGTCTGTGGAGTAGCCCATTCTCTGTCTAATGGCCTCACTAATAAACTCACTTTCACTTTAAACTCTATGCCGGCTCTATTTTTAATTCTTTCCTTTGTGAAGCTAGAACCCACAGTGGGTCATGAACCTCTGAGTCCCCAAACCCCCAGAACACCTGCATCACTTATACTAGAAGACATTCTGGAAATCAAAATTGCAAAACTAATCTGTCTTCATGAATTTGAAACCTAGTTTGTTTTCAACTATATAAAAGGCCAAGTGGAAAGACTTCTTGACCTACATTTCTTAATATTTATATATAAATCATAAATAGCTACTACTCATCTTTCAAGAATGTGGAGGGCCGCTGAAATAATTATTATACTGCGATATTATAAAACTGATTTAAGTGTAGTGTTTATTCATCAAGGAATTAAATAGACATTCAGATTTAGAATTTGAAAAGTTTATATATAATCTACTTATTCTAACAAATTGCCAGTTATAAAAATAGTCTCAGATGTAAAGTGTGGTATTGGGAATAGAGTAAAAAATAATGTAATAACAAATATTGTAATAACTGTGTATGGTACCAGATGGGTACTAGACTTATCGCATGACCACTTTGAAGGTATATACATGTCTAATCACTACTGTACACCTAAAACTAACATAATATTTTTAAAATGTTTTTATTGATATTAGAGAGAGAGAGGAAGGCAGAAGGAGAGAGAAAGAGAAACATCAATTTGTTGCCTCCTGCATATCCCCTAGTGTGGATCAAGCCTGAAACCCAGGCATGTACCCAGACAGGGAATCAAACTTGCCACCTCTTGGTACACAGGATAACACCCAACCAACTGCGCCACACTGGCCAGGTGCTAATGTAAATGTAAATTGTGTATCAACTGTAATTGAAAAATAATTTAATTTTTAAAAATGTTCTCACCACACACAAAAGAAATAATTTACATAGTCTAGCTTCTCATTTTAACATTTGAGATAATTGAGGCCCAGAAAATTGATCAAGATCACAGAGAACTTCAAGTCCAAAATCTCATATTCATAATATAAATATCTCTGAAAATGAAGGTTCATTTCATAATCAAAATGGTGGCCTAAGCCAATCTGAACTGAAATTGATTGGTAGCAAACTTGACCAGAACTGAAGTTTTTCCTGTTTAATGTGAACACACATACATTTGTGTAAAAGTGTTAATGTATTTAGTTATGGGATGTTGCTCAGGCACCACCAGTTTTAAGTAATATGCTCTACATCACATTTCTAAACATCTGAAAAATTCAAATACATCTGGCCCCACAGACTACAGATAAGAAATTTGAAACTATATTAAGACATTCTCTGATTCCCTAACAAGCATATGTCATCTAGGTCTTTTCAATTTCATGCTTACTAGTGAGAAATTCAAAGTGGCTACTTCAGCTTGTAGTTAAAATGCTTTTGGCTGAGTAATGGCTACTTGAACAGAATTTTCCATGTTCAATAATTTAAGAGCACTTAGTTTCAGAAATTATTCCATGTTCACATTGTGTGACATTTTAGAATTGCTTATGAGTGTTATCAAAATGTTAAGCCTTTACATCTACTCAATTACTGAAAATATTTAAAAATAATATATGTTATGGGAAATTACTTATAGTGTAGGAAGCACATTTGATATATAATTTAATGATAGCTTTGCAGTAGCTAGAAGGTTGAAAAACATTTTAATGTAAAGTTAATTTTTACAAATTTACTAGAGAATCTAAACTTTAAAAATAAAAAAAAAATACATGACCCCAACTAGTCTCCTCCAGGTAGCTAAGCAATCAGGAGTTTAGAGATGAGGGGAAAAATAGCAAAGAGATCATTTATATAATGAGGTAATCTTTTTACAGTATTAAAATCTGCATTCTTCTCTTTCCTAATAAAAATCTCTTTTAATACACTGAAGAAGAAAAGGTCAGTTGTACTTAAACTTAAAAATGCTTAACATGTGGACAGTTTGTTACTCTAAACTGCTTAGCTGTGTAGATATATAGATTAGCCAGTCACCCTCTGAGGATGTTTTCAAAGTTGATGGGGACTCTGCCAGGACAAAAGTGTGAGAACAATACAATCGGAAAAAATAGTTTGGATATAGCATCAAATTATAACTTTTTCATATGAAAAAATCTCAAGACATTTTAAATGTTAATTCAAATATTATAGCCAAAGTCTAACTTAAGCAGTATTTTTCCAACACGCAAAATTCTCTTTTAGATTTTAAGCAGAACAACACACATTATTTCCTTTATGAGACATTACGCATTATAGTTATCACAAGGTAAAATGATTGTCCTGGAAAAACTAATGGAACCTAACTGTACAGAAAACTGTAAGGTAAAAATTAAAATGTCCATCTCTATTTAGTCCTTATACCCCAGTTGTGCCATTTCTTTTTTTTAATAAATCTCTATTGTTGAAAGTATTACATATGTCCCTTTTTTCCTCCCATTGCCCTCTCCACCCTTCACCCCCCTCCCACCCACTCCCCAAAAAACACACAAACTTCACCATCTACTGTCTGTGTCCTTGGGGGAGCCGGGGTGGGGGTGGAGAGGGTGGGGAAGAGATCAACCAAAGAAAAGCCATTTCTTTAACAAGATCCTTTCTCCTTTCAGTTTGTCCACTTCCTTCCTTAATCATTAAGCCCTTAGGACATCAGATTCTGGTCAGCATCAAACTGTCTTAAGAACAAAGCCTCAGGTCAGTTGACCATAGAAGCAGAGTTTAATAAAGCTAAAGATAACAGATTGACTTCAGTTGTGTTTCAGCCCCAGGCCGAGGAAACCAATGAATCCGTGCACTGGGCCACTAGTATATGTATATTTATATAATTAAGAGTAATAAATATTATTTTCAAGTGCCTCAAAAACTTAAATATTTGTGATCTACCAAATGGTTTCCCACTGCTTTCTAGGACAACATTGAAACTCAGCATAGAATGACAAGGATCTTTTAAATTTAGCCCTATCTTATTTGGTCCCTTCCTTACCCATTATCTTGTATCCATGTTACACTCCAGCATTTTAAAACCTTTTGCAGATTCCTAAATACACAATGCCTGTGGTAGGCAGATCAATGGCTCTCCAAAGATGTCTACATCCTAGTCCTCAGAACCTGTGACTATGTTATATTACATTGCAAAGGAGAATTAAAATTGCAGCCAGCTAATCAGTTTACTTTATCCATAGAGATTACCCGGGATTACCCAGGTGGGCCCAATGTAATAACCAGGAATCTTATAAGAGGAAGACAGGAGGGTCACAGTCAGAGGAAGTAGGACGACAGAAACAGAGAGAAGGAAGATTTGAAGATGCTACTCTGATGGCTTTAAAGTTGGAGGAATCAGACCATGACCCACAAAATTCAGGCAACCTTTCAAAGCTGGAAAAGGCAAGGAAATAAATTTTCCCTCAGAGCCTCCAGAAAATGCAGCCCAGCTCAAACCTTGATTGTAATCCAATGAGCCCTATTTCTGATGTCTGACCTCCAGGATTATGAGATAATAAATTTCTGTTGTTTAAGCCACTAAGTTTGCGGTCATTTGTTACTGAGCAATAGGAAACTAGTAATGCTCTGTCACACTTCCCTGCCTTTGCACATGCTGTTACCTATGCTTGCAATGTCTTTCCCTGTTCTTGTCTCTCAGGCCAATGCCTCCTTATTTTTCATTCCCATCTTATGCATCCTACTGGAGCCTCTTTTAATCTAGGTAGAGATGATTTTTCTCTTCTCTTGTATGGATATTTACTTTGTGTATACCCCTACTGATGCAGTTATTCATTTATTCCAAAGGTTATTGAACATCTATCGTATACTAGACAAGGGATATATATTTGTTCAGGCTCTGCAGAGAGGCCTGTCCTGGCCATCTCATCTGAAGCGACCCCCTCCCTCCACCATTAATCATTCTTCATCTCCTCAATTTAATTTTTTTTCTTCATAGCACTTTTCACTAAGTGACATTATACTATGTACTGATTAGTTTGTTTATTTGTGTATTGTTCCCTTCTACCACTAGGAAGTATGCTCCACAAACACAAGGCCTTAGTGATCATCTCTATTTCTCCAGAGTGCCTAAAATCATGCCTGACATATATTAGACACTTAATATATACATGCTGAAATAGCATCGAGTGATTGCATTACAGATTACAGTCCTGTCTCTAAGGCTTGCTAGTATTAGAGACAAACACAAAGTTTTCACCTCCTCTTCTTCAATATTTAAAATCTAGGCTGGACTGTTTGAGATGAAAATGATTATCAAGAACAAACTCTACACCAAAATGGGCAGTGGATTGATGTGCATGTCAAGAAGTAAGGAAGGAGAAACAATCCCACTTTATCTTGGTGAGTTTCAGTACTGACCGTAAGTTCATGTTAACTGCAGCTGAATGTGCCCCTTGACCAGCCAGTGATTAAGCTGCCAGTCACAGCACACAACCCCCTACATGCAGAAACCTGGGCAATGTCTGCATTTATTAGAAATCTAAGGCTCTATATGCCATCTTACTTCTCCAAGGGCTGAAGGGTAAAAAGGACATTCTTTGCATAATAGACACATAACCTGTCTTTGCTCCAACATATACTGAGTGAAAAAGGCAAGTTGCTCCATGATACATACATTACATAAACATGCACAGACACAAAACAATATAATCTAATAATAGACAAATATGCAAATTGACCGCACCTTTGCTACACCTAAGCCACGCCCACCAGCCAAGCCACGCCCACCAACCAATCAGGACGAGTATGCAAATTACCCCAACAAAGATGGCGGCTAATTTGCATATCAAGACAGTGTCCAAAGAAGCCAAGAGCTGCAGAAGGGAGTAAAGCTTCGAAGAAGCAAGCAAGCCGGGGGGGGGGGGGGGGGACAAGGGCGGGGCGGAGGCGGGGCCGGGGCCGAAGGGAAACGCGGGCGGGCCAGAGGAGAAGGTGAGGCAGGCGGCAAGGGCGGAGTGGAGGCGGGGTAGAGTGCAGCAGGAAATCCTATTGCAGGATTTTTCCTGCAACGGGAAAGCTAGTATATGTATATTATAGACACACACACTTACACTCTACAAAGGGAAAAAGTCTAAAGGATATACAAATAGACCAAACTGGAGAGGATACTGCAACTAGAGGGTAGTTTCAAAGGGGATTTTAGCATTATCTGTAATGAAATCTTTGCATTTTTATAAAGAGAATATATATGTGTATATAATTAAGAGTAATAAACATTAGTCCAAAAGGTCTTATGTCTAAAGATTATATTATCTATCGTGGGATTAATGCAGTTACACTAGAAATGAAAAGTGATTATCCAGTGGGTTCAGCTAGTGAGAGCCCCAGAGCCTGATCACCCAGTCACACCCATTCCTGAGCCTGCTCAGTTTGGGCTACTTCTGCAGCACCCTGACCCTACCAAGTTGCATCAACTTTGTGAAGCCCAGCCTCAAATATCCAGTTAACTTTATTTTTAATTTGGAATATAATCAAATAATATTTATGCAAATTTGTTGTGCCTTGTATATTTCTTCTGATATCTTTAACAAAATGATTCAAAACAGAGTACTTTTTCTTCTGATTAATAGTCACAAATGCATTGCTTTTTCTGTTAAGTACAAGCGTGTTCATTAAAAAAAAACTGTCGCCATCAAGGCCACAAGTAAGGTTGTAGAGTTCAACAATTATGTGGAATTTTGATGTGCTTTTCACTATTATTGCTGCAGAAATAGTAGCATCTGAAGTTTAAAACTGTGGCAGACACAGCTAGCTGCTAATATCTGTCCTTATTTTCTTCCTAACAGAATCAATTTTGTTCAGGGTTAGAACATTGACCTTCCTTGATACCTCTGAGACTCTCAGTGACATGTGACACAGTTAAGGCCAATGAGATATAAGCAGAGGTCTTCTGGGAATTTGGAAACAAGATTTGCTTTTTCATATGGGCACTGCCCTTCTTCCCTGTCCTTTCTCTTTCTTCCCATCTCGAATGTGGATGTGAAACTAGACATAGGTAGGCTGTCTATGACTATGTAGTGAGTATCAGGATGAAAGATACACACTATTGCAGAGAGGAAAGCCAAAGGAGCCTGGGGCACTGATGATACCGAGAATCTGCTGGGCCCTGGCCTGGTAGCTTAATTGCTTAACATGTCATCCTGATAGGCCAAGTTTGCAGGTGTTTTTTGTTTGTCTGTTTGTTATTGTTTTTATTTTTTTTCTTTATTAAGGTGTCACATATTTGTCCTCATCCCCCCATTCCCATCCCACACCCCTCCCCACGGATGCCCCCACCCCCCTGTTGTCCTTAACCATTGGTTAGGCTTGTATGCATGCACACAGTCCTTTGGTTGATCTCTCCCCGCTACCCCCACCCTCCCCTCCCCACCCTCTGAGGCCCGAAAGTCGGATCGATGCCTCCTTGTTTCTGGGTCTGTTCTTGTTCATCAGTCTATGTTGTTCATCATTTCCCCTAGATGAGTGAGATCATGTATTACTAGAAGTATACTTATAAGAACCGAATGTGAGACGAGCAATAATAGTTATGCTGACAGGCAAATGAATCAGTCTGTAGTAAGTTTCTTTCTGGACCACCAGTTCTTTTGAGACCCAATTTCAATGTCCACCAGTCCCTTATGTGTACATGTCGGCACTGACTTTTCAGCTCTGGATGGTGGACAAATGGTGGTAATGCAGGTCCGACTCCCTCTGGTTTGGTCTCGCCCGGACCCAGGGGCGTTGCTTCACCTGGACTCAGGGGCACTCGGCCTCACCCAGACCTGGGACCCAGCATCACCCGGGCCCCGGGGCACGTAGCCTCACCCGGACCCAGGACCCAGCGGGGCTTCATCTTCTTGATCCCAATTCCTGTCGGTCAATTCCCTCTCAGCAATTCCTTCGGCCATTTTCTCAAAGCTCCGGGGCGGCTGCCACGGAACTCACTGGGCGGCGGGCTTGGCAAAGCTCCGGTGCACCCGGTGCACGGCGGCGGGCTGGTCCAAGGTTGCTGCGGCGGCACTCGGGTCTGCAGCGGTGACCAGTCGCCCGGCGAGCGCACCTGGATCTGGGACCCAGCGGGGCCTCGTCTTCCCGATCCCAACTCCCATCGGTCAATTCCTTCTCAGCAATTCCTCCGGCCATTGTTCTGGATGGTGTCTGCTCTATTTTCCAGTTGTAGTTTCAAAATTGTTGTGGTAGGCAACAATCAGGCATCTGCCCTATGCCGCCATCTTGGTCCTCCAGAAGATTCTTAAGTAACCTTATAAATGTGGTTCTGAACACTGTGTCGTCCAGTAGTTTACTTTCCTTCATCCCTTCTATTCGTGACCTGCTTCGGTGTCTCCACCTTTTGGCTGCCTCCCTATGTTGATGGGATGGCATTGTGTGGTCCATGACCTATAGGGGCCGGTAGCTCAGCTTCCCCAATCTCCCTAGGTGGTCACTCTTGGTACCCCCCTTTGTGGGCTGAGTGCAAAGTCTTGGTGTTGTTTAGCCTTGATTGCTGTTGGTACACTGGGAGGATTTGACCTCCAGTCCAATTGGCTGTGAGGATCAGCTGTGTCTACGCCGAGAGACAGCCTTATTCAACTAGACTTGCAAAATTGTAAAAGCCTCTGTGCTCAACTTGGATGGGGCGGAGTTTCAGGGTGGAGCCTACAGCCTTGGCTTCCCGTCAGCCCCGCCCTATGAGGTTCCTGGGTCTCAGTGTCCCTCTGTACTCCCTGCAAACACCTCTGAGAGAAAAGTGCCCTAGAGCTTCGCCGGACGCCAAACAGTCTAGTCTCTCCCCCAATGAATCTGGACTCCCAGATTCTCTCCCGGAACTGGGGTTCAGTGTAGTCGGAACTGGGGCTCAGCGCAGTCTGGTGCCTTTGTCTCCTTCCCACCAGGGCAATCCAGCGGCACAGTCAACAGAACATCCTCTGCGCGCGTTCCTGTGCACGCCTCCAGTGCTCTGCCCTTCGCCGATCCCTTGAGTCTCCGCCTCACAGCCCAGGTTCCTCCAGCATGAGCCTGGCTTCTCAGGGTCTCGCCCGGAACCGGGGCCCAGCGCAGCCGGAACTGGGGTTCAACACGGTCCGGAGCCCCTGTCTCCTCCCCGCCAGGGCAATTCAGCGGGACAGGCAACAGTCTGTCCTCTGTGCGCATTCACGTGCGCGCCTCCAGAGCTCTGCCTTTCGCCGCTCCTCTGTGCCTCCGCCCCTCAGCCCAGATTCCCCCAGCATGCGCCTGGCTTCCCAGGGTCTCGCCCGGAACTGGGGTTCAGTGCAGTTGGAGCTGGGGTTCAGCGCAATCTGGAGCTTTTATCTCCTTCCCGCTAGAGAACGCCGGCCAGGTCATCAGCCGCCCCGTCCTCTGCGGCTCCGTCCTCCCCGCATGCGCGCGTGCTCGTGTCTCCACCCATGTCTCCATACCTCAGGCTCCTACGGCTCCTCTGATACTCCTTGTGAATTTCTCTTTCCTTCTAGTTGTGGGCATTTCAGTCAGCCAGCTTTCCTGTGGGTTCTGGATGATGTCCATTCTGACTTTTAGTTGTATTTTTGAAATTGTTGTGCCAGGCTGCAGGTTAGGTGTTCAACCTATGCCGCCATCTTGGTTTCTCCTCGTATGTTTGTTATTGTTAAACCTCACTCGAGGATTTTTTAAAATTTATTTTTAGAGAGAGTGAAAGGGAGACAGAGAGAAACATTGGAGAGAGAGAAACACATTGATTGTTTGCCTCCTGAATGCTAGGGCAAGTTTGCAGGTTTGATCCCTGGTATGAACACATAAAAGAATCAACCAATGAATGCATAAATAAGTAGATCAGCAACTCTCTCTTCTCCTCTCCTCTCCTCTTCTCCCCTCCCCTCCCCAGTCCTCCCCTCTTCCCCTCCCCTCTCCTCTCCTCTCCTTTCCTCTCCTCCCCTCCCCTCTCTCTCTCTCCCTCTCCCTCTCTCTCTCTCTCAAACACACACACACACACACACACACACACACACACACACACCACACCCTTCCCTGTCCCTCTCTCTAAAATAAATTTTTTTTAAAAAAAGCCCTGTACCAGTTATGGACTACTTCTCTCTGGACTTGTTATTATAAGAAAAATAAATCCCCAAGTTTCTGCAATCAGGTTCTATAACTTTCAGCCAAACAAAATTTCCAACTAATAAAGACTGAAATTTTCTGAAGCACACAGGAAATCTTGATGCCTCTTCATAAAGAGCAGTATAAAAATTCTTCTAGAAAAGTACCCATCAATACAGGCACAGGATAAAATACTAGAAAATATTACTGTCATTGTTCTTCAATAGTAGCATGAGAAAATTACATCTAGCAAAACTTCTTATTTTAAAACTCCAGTAGAGTTTCATTTGTAGTTTCAACATCGATGAAAGAGAATAGGTAAAACGATGTGTAGGAGGTTCTGAAAGGTGAAACAAAAAAAATCCTCAGAAACTTAATTTCACTACCAAAAGGTACCACAGAAGAATGCTATTTGTGGGTTTTCAATACTCTAGAATAAATAGTTTTTCCACAAAGGATCAATTAAGAGAGTAGAAATGTTCTTTTAAAATGCTACATGAAAGTTTCTTTTAATTTTTAATAAAATGTAGCAATCTACCACTCCTTAAGAACAAAGACCATAAAACCCAGTTAAATGGCAGTTCTTGAAACATGGTAGCACTAGTACATTTTGAATAAATGAAATAATTATAATAGGTAAGAAATATTAATTTTTTATGTTATTGACAATTAAGGAAAAGATCTCTCAGCTAAGACATGAAGAAACAAAGGGAAAGATTAAAGGAGTTAGGTTTAGAGGGAGGGAGAGAAGTCGACATATGAGATATCCATGCATTGGGAGGTTTTAAAAAGATATTCCTATAGAAAACATTATATAAGACCAACAAAATAGATTTGTTTAAAATGTAATTGAAATCAAAGCATAACCTCAAAGGTAAGGTATGCCTTAGTTCTACAGTAGTGTTGGACTTTAGAATAAGGTTACCAAAGACTGAATTTCAACTCTATCCATCATAAACTGGAACTCTCAGCAAATTACTTACTAAATGGAAGATGAGACCAAAGAACTGTAAAGATGCCAACTATTCAAAATTGATTTATACAATATCAAATGAACTCCCAGAAGATTTTTTCTGCATATTAAAATTGGCAAGCTAATTAAAAAACGTGTACAGAAATACAAGGGACAAAGAATAGCCAAGGGAATCTTAGAAGAGAACAGAGCTGGAGGATTTACAGAACCATATATCAAAATCCATTATGAAGGTACAGTAATTAAGACAGTGTGTTATCGGTACAAGGATAGATAAATAGGCCAACCAACAGTATAGAGAGTCAGGAAAATAATCCATACACATCTGATGACCTGACTTATGACCAAGCCGAGGCACACTGCTGGGCAGTGTGCAATGAACAGTCTTCAAGGAATGGTCCTGAGTAAGGTGGATGTCCATATGGAAAAAAGGAATCTTGACCCCCTATCTCTCAACATTCAAAAATATCAATTCCATATGTATTAAAGGTCTAAATGTGAAAGATAAAAAATAAGGCTTTTAGAAGACAACATATAAGAACATACTCATGACCTTGGAGTTGACAAAAATATCTTAAACAGTTCACACACAAAAATGCTAATCATAAATGGAAAATATACTGTTAGGAAATACTAAAATCAAGAACACCTATTCATCCAAGTATACCATTAAGGGAATGAAAAGGCAACTCAAGGGGTGGAAAAATACATTATATATATATATATATAGTATACATTTAATATATATACATATATATTAAATGTATTCTCCTATATATATTTATGAAAAAAAATATATATTCAACAACAGACTTGTATCCAAAATATAGATATTTTTAAATACCTACAATTTGATAAGGAAAATGCAGACAACCCAATAGAAAATGGGGCAGAAGACATGACTAGATACGCCATAAAAAAGGATACCCAAATGGCCAATAAACATATAAAAAGGCCTCATCTTTATTTAATCCACCTTAAACCCAAAATGCAGTACTGCCATAAACACACCAGGGTGGCTAATATGAAAAAGAAAATACCAAATGTCGTAAGAAGGTGTATCAACCAGAACATTCATACACTGCTGGTGGGAGCGGAAATTGATACAATCTCTTTAGAAAACTCATTGGCAGTTTAGCTACTATGACCCAGCCAATCTACTCCTACATATACCCAACAGAAATGTGCACAAAATGTATGCATATATACATATAAGTATAGGTACAAAAAGTATATGTATGTATACATATCATTATATGTACGGTATAAGTATATTCACAGCAGCACTATTCTTAGTAGCCTCAAATTAGAAACCACCCAAATGCCTATCAGTGGTTGAATAAATAAATTGTGGTATATTAACAAATTTACTCTTTGGCTTTTGCTATAGGGGATGAGGCTGTGTGAGATGGAGAGGGTAGTGAAATATTCGTGAACATTAGTACTTTCTTAGGTCAAGAAAATGATGCTGCTGGTTCTGTCCCAAGGGAAGGGTTCATAAGGAAAGGGTGCATAAACATTAGGCACTGTTCTTCTCTGAAGTATGAATTAACTTATTTGTTCTAAGACTTGTAATTACTAGTGGAGGTTAATCTAACATGGTGACAAAGTTGACAAACTTGATGAGAGGCACTCACCTAATTTTAAAATCAAATCTGAACATTCCAAATGACAACACAATGTACTTTACATACAAAAAAAGTACCATAAAATTAATATCATAGAATACTGTTTAATGAACATGTAGATCATATAAAAATCATAAAATAAGATACAAAAGAGACCCAGCTGGTGTAGCTCAATGGTTGAGCATTGACCTATGAACCGGAAGGTCACAGTTCGATTCCCAGTCAGGGCACATGCCTGGGTTGCAGGCTGTCTTCTGAGTCCATACAATTCCCAATAGGGGGCATGCAGGAAGCAGCCAATCAATGATTCTCTCTCATTGATGTTTCTATCTCTCTCTCCCTCTCCCTTCCTCTCTGAAATCAATAAAAATATATTAAGGGGAAAAAAAGAAAATTATAGGCCAGTTATTTTGTGGAATGCCCTTCAACTTGAATTTATCTGATGTTTCTTAAAGGTTATGCATCTTTGGCAGGACTACCATATAAGTGATTTGTGTTCTCATTGTATCCTACCCTGATTTCTATTTGTCCGTTACTGATGATACCCACTTTAAACAATTCAGGCAGAATTTGCCAAGTTCCTCCACTATAGAGTTACTTTTTTGTCCACTTGTAATTAAGTATTTTGTGGACAGTTACTTTGAAGTGTTATATATATACCATTTTTTATTAAACATTTATGTATTTACCTATATCTGTGTATATCATTTTATTCAATGGGTTACACTCTGTTACTAAAATTATTAATTTTGATGCTCAAATTATGCCCAATTTGGCCAGTGGAAACTGCTTCAAGCTGTCTTCTGAGTCCATACATTTAAAAAACACACAACATTTATTAACTCACAGTTCTGTAGGTTAGAAGTTTAGTAAGGCATGGCTGGGTTTTTTTTGCTCAGGTTATTAAGGCAGGTTAATAAAAAGGTAGGAAATTTCCTTAGCAAGTGGAATGGGGAAACAGACAGATAGCTAATTCAAACTGGCCCACCAAGCACCCTGACTCACCTGCCTCTTCTCCCTTACACGACCACTCCCTTCAGCATTAAGCCATCAGGACAATGAGGTTCTGATCAGCATCTTAGGAACAAAGCCTCGACCATAGAGACAGGGTTTCCACTAAACTGGAGATAAAATCTAGGCCTCAGTTGTGTTTCAGCTCCAGGCCCAGAAAAGCAGCAAAACCAGACAAAGCAATGCCATAGCTGCCTCAGGACCAGATGCAGTGACCAACAACCCCCTACCCTAGCGCCCACCAATCAGTAGAGACCAAGTCCCTCACCCTATACACTCATTTGGATAAATCAGCATATTAAAAGAGCAAACTGGGAAAGCTGATGAATATTCTATTGAGATTCTCCTGAGACCTCCCCTAAAATTACTGCCTTTAGAAAACAGATAAAAGATTGGTAGGTAGATAGATGATAGATAGATGATAGATAGATAGATAGATAGATAGATAGATAGATAGATAGATAGATGACAGATAGATAGATCACCATGTACACTAATATTTCCAACTGCAATACAACTGTGTAAAGCTCATTCTTGTTTTCTCCTTGTGTGTATTTATAACTCCTATTCTAACATTAAGAAACCCCGCCCCTGTTAACCTTGGTATCTTTTATTTGATCAACTTCCCATATACAACCAATCTCCCATTTTGGATACCTCCCTTCCTCTGCACTAATGCCTTTCTCATCCATCTTGCATGCCAACAACCGACAGCAGGTCCCCGCCCCCCACCACCACCATATGAGCTCCAACATACCAGGGAAGACTATACCCTTCCAAATGGACTCCTTCCTCACTCTGACTCCTCATTCTGCCCTCGGAGCTACTGCATGGATATGCCTTCCCCTCCAGTTGAGTTTCAAAACCTTATGTCAGGCTTCCCCTCCATATATATTGACGCTCCTCTCACCCTGCCTGGACTCTGATGCGCTGCACTGGGTTATCCCCATTCAGAGGTGCAGTGGCCCCACTTCACTGGAATTCTGACACCCACATCAGGCTGCCCCTCTGCATGGATACAGTCCTTATCCTGGTTGGTCTCTGACACTAGCGCAGGTCAACCCACCCAAATGAATGCCCTCTCCCCACCTTTTGGGCTCTGATACCATGCTCTGGCCCGCTGTGGTTACCTCCTCTTCCAGTGCAGAAACCAGTCTTGTTCTGCCTCATCTAAAGGCTTTAGGACTTCAGAAAGGCAAGAGAA
Organism: Eptesicus fuscus; assembly: GCF_027574615.1. Classification (NCBI taxonomy): domain Eukaryota; kingdom Metazoa; phylum Chordata; class Mammalia; order Chiroptera; family Vespertilionidae; genus Eptesicus; species Eptesicus fuscus. The sequence goes on from NC_072483.1 coordinate 37,563,148, forward strand.
AGAAGAAGAAACTGGTTAGAGGAAATATTGCCTTCTTAAATAGCTAATGTACCTCTACAGAAAATCTCTACTTTGTTGCTATTGTGATTTAACAGTCTTCTATTGACAACTCTAAAAATATTTGTTATATAAATTAATTTCCTCTATAGTAGTCACACTCTTAAAATAAGGACCAGTCAACCTTTCTGTTTGTACAGCCTTATTTACAATAGTAAAACAACAACAACAACTGGGAATAACTCAAATGTCTATAAACAGATGAATGAACAAACTAATACTGATATATTCAAAGATAGTAAAAAAAAAAACATATCATTGATGAATCTCAAAGTAATTATGCAATATAAAGGAAACCAGAATAAAAAGAGTAAACATTTATTTATTCTAGTCATGTAAGTTCTAAAAAATACAAAGGTATCTATATTAATGGAAAATATTGAGAAACAATATATTAAAATGTATACTTTGTCACTTAGGTGATCACGTGGCACTACTGTCATTATAAATTCACATGCACAAAAATGGGCACCAAATTGTATGAATGGGTTTAAGACTATATATTTATATATACCCTTAAAGATTGTGTTTGAAATAGAAACATAAAGTATTTTAATTCTCAGAGAGAACGTATAACTTTCCTACCATATGATCTCCAGTGTGAGAATAACTTCTTATTATGTTATAATATTTTTTTTATTCTCTCTAAAACTTGAGGTAATATAAGACAAAACTAAATAGTTCTTAAGTGAATTTGATTTTAGTTTAAATAGGCAGGTCTTCTTTCTAAATTATTCTAAATAAGAAGAATCTAGAACACAAAAGTTTATTTATGATGGAAGTGATGCTAATCAACTGTAGAACATGAGAAGTTTATGATAAAATTAATTGAGCTAATCCTCAATCAACTCCAATTTTCAACCTACATTCTCTTAAGTACTAGATCATTATTCTTTCAAAAGCAATTATCCACAGTTTCATAAACTAATTAAACTAAAACTTCATTTTTTTCTCACTTTAAAATATTTTCACCATAAAACTAAGTGAAAAATGCTCTGTGGGATCACCACCTTATCTATTTAGATCCATCCTGCTCTCTAACTAACTTAAATTTTAAAATGCACTTTCAGGACAAGTTATTTACATTTTGCAAATTCAACACCAAAATGTAAGTGGAAGAGCGAAGATGAAATGTCCTGCTCTAAAAATGGGCTGGTACCTCCTTTGCTCATAGTCAAACATGTCATTGTCAAACCTGACTCAGGTGGACTCTGCTGTGGCTTGTGAAGAAGGAGCCTTAATGGACTCTCCCGAAAGAGAAAGAAAAGACTGTATTGATAATTCTCACGCTTCAATATATATGTGCCTTTTTACTAATCAAGGTCATTTCTTAGTACTTGTTTCAGAGAAAATTCTAGTCGTCTGATGATTGAAGGTGTCCCACTTTTCAAAAGAAGTTATTTTAAGAAGTCCTACTCTATTTACATGCTGCTTGGGAGTACAGTAGATATAAAATAACTGCCTTTTGTCCTTAAGTGAAAACCTTTTAAAAGTACCAGGAAATTTTAATACAGCTATGGCTTATGTAATCTTAAAACTTGCACATTATATGCCTCAATTCCTCCTAGACAGAAAGCTGGAAGGGGGATTCCTGGGTGGAGTCCTCAGTCAAGACAAGAGGATAAAGGGAATAAAAGCCATATCAAGCACCAGGAACAGAAAATCCAAGGGCCAAATATGCCAGGAGGAGATTATGAACAGGGGAAGACTAGGGCCAGGAGATCCAAGATGAGAATGAGGAAAATGGCGCTGAGGGAAAGCAGATAGGGACACAACCAGAAGGTAAGAAAAAGAGTGGTGGGATTGCAAATAAATTGCTTAGAGTGAAAATGTTTCAAACCCTTTTCAATAGCCAAACTCTTTGTAAACAAAATTCCTTCTCCAAGATTTTTAACTTAAGGCCAAAGAAAGCTTCAAGTCAGTCTTTGTTCAGTAACTAAAGTTCTAAGATACCAAGCTTAACAGCTGTCATAAACCGTGTTTCCCACTGAAAGAGAGCAGGCGTTCAGTAAGCATGCATGAAGCTGACATGCTGAGGGAGGGAGGTGGGGAATTTTTCTGAGGCCTACACTGAATCCTGCCCTTTCCTTGGCTTCATTTGTTCCACCTTAGTTGGTTTTCCTGAGCCAATAATTATGCATATACAGTGTATATATTTTTGCATTGTAACTAAGGCTGAAAATATCCTCAGAAAGTAATTCATTGTTTGCAGAGCCCCTCAGCATGTCTGCAGTGCACCAAGGTTCCCTAGATCAGAAATGGAAAGCCACTGCCCTAAGAAATAGCTATTTCCTGAGACTTGTCTTTATGTGCAGACAGGGCTATAATGGGGGCTGGTGTCAGGGATAAACTTACACACACTTCATTCATTCAGTCCACATATATTTACTGGATTCCTCTATGTGCTGGTGTCAGGGATAAACTTACACTTCATTCATTCAGTCCACATATATTTACTGGATTCCTCTTATGTGCTTGGGGATTACAACAGTAGATGAAAGAGACATGTTCCTTGCCTTCCTGGTGCTTACTGTCTAATAGCCTGATATACTCATTGGCAATAAATCACAGAAGGCAAGCTCTCCTTGTTATTGATGGTTGCTATTCTTTCATAATAATGCAATAAAAAATATTAGTGCTCAAAATGAATATTCTATGTTTATCATGAACATTTAATTAAAAGATCAATATTATTTGTGCAATGACTACATTATTAGTCCTAAGACATACTAGGTTAGCTTATGACCATAAAATCTTTGAGAACATTTAGTTAAGATGACATAGATGAGCTAAACATATGCTAGCAAAGTAATGAGGCTTTATTTTACACTAGGGGCCTGGTGCACGAAATTCGTGCACTGGGAAGGGGTCCCTCAGCCCAGCCTGCCCCCTCTCACATACTGGGAGCTCTCAGGGGATGTCCTATGGATGGCTTAAACCCATTGGGAGTGGACCTAAGCCGCAGTCTGGCCTCCCTTTGCTTGAGGCGACCGGGCTGATCAGGGGAAGGCGCCAGCCAGCCCCATCACCCCGCTGCTGCAGCCACTGCCAGTCACCACAGCCACCAAGGTATTTTCATCAACATGGACTCCAGTCCCTTCACCATGAAAAAATGACAACTTTCTTTAAGCATTTTCAAGATGTATCTTTCATAGGATATGACATTTCTTTATTTTTCTTTTTATCCTCACCTGAGGATATGTTTCCATTGATATTTTCCCCTTCCCTCATATCCCAAACTCAGCCCCTTCCCAAGCCAAAATCCTCCACCCCAGGTTTAGGCTTGGGAAGGGGCCCCCTTCCCCCGACCGCAGGCTCGGCCCCTTCCCAAGCCTAAAGTCTCTGCCCCAGGCTTTAGGCTTGGGAAGTGATTCCCCCTCCCGCACCTCCGATCGCAGGCTCGGCCCCTTCCCAAGCCTAAAGCCTCTGCCTGATGGCCGGCTGGGAGAGACCTGGGTGCCGAGGAGGTTCCCCGGACCCAGGTATGTATGCAAATTAACTGCCATCTTTGTTGGGTTAATTTGCATACTCACTCTGATTGGCTGTGGGCGTAGCGAAGGTATGGTCAATTTATATGTTTCTCTATTATTAGGTAATATTACTTGTTACTGAAATTGTTTTGCTCCTTTAAACAAAGAGAAAGGTATCATTCTTTACATTTGAAAACACAAGTTGTTAGCTCATATTGTTTTCCTTAGCAGTTAATATTATTATTTATGAATAGAAATGATTAAAGTATCCCTCTATTAGGAACCCAGAACTTCCAAGCATAATACTTAAATAGTAAAACAACTTAGTCCTACGGTGAGATTTTGGTGCAGTTATCATGACATGAATTTGAAAAGACTTTTGCCACCATATTGAAGAATGAGGCCTGGACTTGCAGGGTTGTGTAAGTAAAATTATAATCATTTATCAGAAAATACCTTTGGGCTTTGATCACACTGGAGATAAATAAAATCATCCAAGAATTTAGGTCAACATTTCAAGTTTCCACAAAGTTTCCATCGTACCAGAGGCACCAGTGGAAGGTGTGAGAGGACAATAGCAGGATGAGAATCCGAGCAATGAGGTGCAGTTTCAGGGTGAAATCGCAGGGAGAAGGATCTCAAATTCTTCCATTTAACTGGCAGTCTCCCTTTCCCGTGAGACAGGAAGTGATGACCTCACCAGATATATTTACACTGTAGGGTCATAATTCCACTACATCTGCTCAGACATAAATCTACTTCCTGCATCTGAGTCACCTGATTTTTATCTTGGTTCCCCACCTCTAGTTTGAGGTTGCACCAGGTACCAGCTTAAGCTAGAAAAGTGACTCAGGTTTCTCGGCAGAGCACTCCCCTTTCTGTACTGGTTCTTCCATTGATTTATTCACTCACTCAGTATTTACCGAGTGTATGTATTCTATGTTCCAGTCACTGTGCTAGGTGCTGAGCTACAAGGATGAAGAAGACAATCTCTATCTTGCAACAGTGTCGAAAGTCATGGTAATGGTCTCTAAACTTTATCACACACTCCTAATTATTTTCAGTAAGTTTTGGCAATAATGGATACTTACTATTTGCAAATTTTAATACTATTATTGTATTCTTGTCATCTAATATCTCAGGGCAAAATAAACTCCCAGGATATTGTTCCTAAATAGCAATAGTTGATGTAAATCTATATTTTAAATGATCTTAATCACTTTAAATCTTCTGTAAAATGCAATCATATTGCTACTGTGACTGTTTTCACCTATAATGGGTCTGATGGCAGGTCCATTACATGTTATAGCCCACAGCCACATGTCACACTGCAGCTGACGAAGTCCTCATAGACCGCTCTGGCTTGTTCTTGTCATTTGTTGTGGCCACATTACCACGTCATCTAGAATCCAGGGATCTTTGTAGGAATACATTTAAGGAACTTGTCCATTTTATGAAGGTTAGTTTTGGCTTTAAAAAATTTTCCATAATTTGTAAATCCTCCTAAAAACCACATAAAAGTAATTATAACATTTCACAGTATGCTGAATTTGGGCAAATGAGTGAGATGCAAGTTGGTGTAATGAGGGACTAGGTGAAGGTAGCTGGATGGATCCATGCATTAAAGATTGGAAAAGCTTACGTTGTTTCCCTAGATTTGAAATAAATATAAATAGAAGAGCTCACACTGCCTTCCTGCACCTTCCTGCATGGGACCGACCTGCATGCCACCCCGAGGAACAGTGGTCTGCACAGTGAGACAGACTCCGACATCTGCGATACGGGAGCACGAAGGGCAGACAGCCTCATTTTGCTTGAGGCAGAAGACTGAGGTGAAGAGAGGTAGGAGTAGGTGATGTATACGGTGCGGCTTAAAGAATCACGGTGGTGTCATCATGGAAAGGGGAAAAGAAGGCCTTAGAAGACACAGCTGTTGAAGTCAGGGGGGTCACAAGAGCAGGACGTGTTTGCAAGAGCACAAGCAAGCAATTCTGGTGGCCGCAGGTTAGGGCAGCCTCAGCTGTGGACAGGGAAGTAATGGATGAAAAGGGGATTGACAGGAATCTGCTGGCGCCAAGAACACTGATGGCTTCGATTCAGAAAAGGGCAGCCAAAATTAAATAAATGAGCTGACAAGAGAGCAGATCACAGAGGTGGATAGATTTTTAAAGAGAAATCATTGAGGAACATGTCATATTAAAAGACACTGATGTAGAGCAGATTTCTTGGCAACTAAAGAAATGGTTTTTATCTCCATGACTATCACAGAGAATAGAGCAGTTACCCATAAAGGCCTTTCCCAGTATCAGATGTTTCTGGGTTAAACCAATAAAATAATTACATAACAAATTTGGTTTTAAAGGATCTGATGACCATTTTGTCTTGCATGGCCACAGAGCTTTCTGAACTCCTAGCCACTGACATTCCTCTTTGTAGCCTTCCTCCTCTTCAATATCTCTCACAAACTCTGGAGACTGATCCGTGAGAGCTGTGTAGGTACAAGGAGCCGAGGCTGTATTATGGAGCCTTAGCCCACTTACTACTCTTATTATATCAAATCATCACATTGTACACTTATATATCGTACAATTTTATTTGTCAGTTATGCTTCAATAAAGCTGAAAAAAAACACACACGCTATTCGGCTACTCTTGGAAAATTCAAACTTTTGCAGAAAGACAATATTCTATATTTGAGGTATTACAACAATTACATTGACAAATAATTAGGGAACTGAGTTGAGGATCTCAAGCTGCATCTGAACCACTGTAAGAGAATAAATTTTTTTTCATAACTAGTGGTGTCCAAAATGAAAGAAAAAGGGAAGACATTAAAACTATTCTGAAATTGCCAAATAGTTGGGAGAGAGAGAGAGAGAGAGAGAGAGAGAGAGAGAGAGAGAGAGAGTCATGTTACAAGGAAGCATGAGCAAATTCTAAAAGGGTTGGCACATCAGGGGCTGTTTTAGGCAAAGCTGTGTAATAAATAACAGTCAGTACGAAGGCTTGGCAGATGTCAGAGAACTCAGCATTGAATCACCCTGAATTCTTCCAACTCTGCTTATTTTCTCCTGAAGAAGGAAAAACTTGGGGGGAACAGCACACTCCTTGGGGCTAAGGAGAGAAAGACCAAGTAGGACTTTGCAAGTCAGCCCTTCCACTGCCCACTTCCATGTGCCCTCTACCCTCAGGAGGACCCCTCTCCTTGAGGTAATTCCTGATGTTACCAGGGAAGCAGTAAAACTTCCCCACCTTGTTCATACCACACCTTGACAACTAAGAATGTCTTTATTCACTGTTTCCGTAACAAAACTCTTGTTTGTTCTCCTTCTAAAATGAGTTATCTTATTATAAAAAAAAGTTTTAACACTTAAAAAGTCCACCAGAATCCTATCCCTTAGAGACAGCCATTTGGTGATCGTTTTTTCATCTTTTCTTTTTCAAAAAAATCTTTTTGTTATTAATCCTCACATGAGGATATTTTTTTCTTTAGAGAAAATGGAAAGGAGGGAGGAAGCGAAGGCGGGGAGAGAAAGAGGGAGAGAGAGAAATATCAACTGGTTGCCTCCCCCACAAGCCCTGACTGGGGTAGGGGGAGAGGGTGAACCTACAACCTAGGTATATGCCCTTGATTGAACCCTTTGGTGTGCAGGCAGATGCTCTAACCGCTGAGCATACCAGCCAGAGCAAAGGCTGCATTCTTGTAGTGTAAATAGAATAGAATAAAAAGCACCAAGCAATAATATGGCCACATCCATTTGAGGGGACAGCTCTATACAAAAAGTAAAGTAGCTAACAGACTTGTGTGTCCCCTCTCCTGCTTCTGAGGCATCCAGAAGCCTGCCTATTCCAAGTTCCACCATCCATTCTCTCCACCTGAATGGTGACCCATACTTCAGAATGGCCTGTTTCTCTGTCCTGCTGTCTCAGGAAAATTCCCATGATGTCAGGTATTTTTTTGAAGGATGTACTCTGATTAACTTCATGTTAACATGTGAATGAAGGTAAGGCTGCTTAGGGCCGGGACTTTCCCAGGAGTATACTTGTTCATGCAAAAGTATCTCTGAAGGCTAGAGTTTCAGGTTGGGTGCTAGAGTGAAATGGAAGAATTTCCCATAGTGTGCAGAGATCATTTTGATTTGAGAAATTATCCCCCACAGAAACCTAAAATCACAACATGGAAAGTCTGTCTCGGCTTAGTACTTGAGTTCCAGCATAATGCTGAGCTCCCAGCAATAGCACACTGTGAAGGCAGGCGAGCTGGGCAGCAAGACCCAGGCTTCGGGATAATGTATGTGTACATGCAAACCCTTCTTGCCCCTTCTTAGAGGAACACCTTTGGCCAGATGTTGTTGCTGTTGTTATTTAACTTCTCAAACCTCTTTCCTCACCTGTTAAACAGGGTTGCTCTGGGACTAAAATGAGTGAAATAGCTGATTTAAAGCGCTTGGCACACAAGAGGTACTCAAGAATAGGAGTTACTGATATTCTTGTTATTTCTTTCCGTATTTGTATAATATTTAATAAACTGGGATTTTCCCAGTCGTCTGTTAAGCAATAGTAGATGGAGTGGAGAAGGATGGTCCTGCTGACTCCTGGCCATTGGGGAACAATACATCTCTGTGCACTGTTACCACTCACTGAAATGCTTAGATGTTGCACGTTTTTTACCCTGAGAGAGGTTACAAACGAGGCCAAATTTGGTCCCCAAACATAATTACTTTAACCTTCACAGTGTTTAGTTTAGTTTTGTTGAGTTCATTGTCAGCCTTTAATAACCAGGAAATATGATATAAAATACTTATTTCCATCATCTTTTCAAAAATTCATGTTTCAAAAGCTTATTCCTTTATGACAGTGGTTGGCAAACTGCGGCTCTTTGGCCCCTTGAGTGTGGCTCTTCCACAAAACACCACGTGCGGGCGCGCACGTACAGTGTGATTGAAACTTCGTGGCCCATGCACAGAAGTCGGTTTTCAAAGGCTCTGAAAAGAAATTTCAATCGTTGTACTGTTGATATTTGGCTCTGTTGACTAATGAGTTTGCCGACCACTGCTTTATGAGAACAATGGATGGAGTAAATAGCAGCTAGCTTTTTTAGCTAGGGCATATGTTCTTCAGTAAGCCACCGTCCTCATCTTGCCTTATTGTACCCTAACACCAAGGAAGCATGTCAGGTGCCACTGATTATCCAGCCTGCACTGTTGCCTTGCTAACTGTGGGCTCTCTTACTAATTTTCATTTCTGGCCTGGCTCTTATGGGAATTTGAATTAGTGACCTCTGCCAAAGAGCTAATGAATATATTCCGTAATACCACTTAGCACTGTATTCAGGTTCTGAAGTCAGATCATCTGGGTTTGAAGACTGATTCTCCATATTCTCGTTTTGTGACCCCAGGCAAGTTACTTCCTCTCAGTCTCAGAGTTTCTCACAGCTGCAAGAGTAGTAATTGACTCATCTCACGTGGTCATGATGAGGTTTAAATAATGCAATGCATCTAAAGAACTTTTCATCCTATCTGCCTGTAAAGAGGGGCAATAAATGTCAACTACTACAATGACAAAATTGAGAGGACAATGATGATGATGATGATGATTGCTGCTACTGCCACTATCACAAGTATTACTAGTAGTAGCACCGCCACAATTACTGCTGGTTAGTTGAGAAGGATAAAAACACTTTGGGGCTTTCTTCATCCTCGTGCCTGCTTTCTCAAAGAAACTGAAACTCATTTAGAAAGTCCTAGGTAACTTGGAGCCTTTCTAAAGTGGGAAGACCAGTTTCTATCCTCCATTGCCCATGAGCAAAATAAGAGAGCTCCCAACCTCATTCAAGCCCAGGTGAAGAAGGCAAGAATCGGTCTCAAAATCCCAGTAAAAAATATGTTTTGGACAAGCCAACCCAACAGAGAGACCAGAGTGGGGAGAAGATAGAACCTCTAAAGCAGTGGTTCTCAACCTTTCTAATGCCGCGACCCTTTAATACAGTTCCTCATGTTGTGGTGACCCCCAACCATAAAACTATTTTCGTTGCTACTTCATAACTGTAATTTTGCTACTGTTATGAATCGTAAATACCTGTGTTTTCCGATGGTCTTAGGCGACCCACAGGTTGAGAACCGCTGTAGAGCCTAAGACCATCGGAAAACACAGATATTCACATTACGATATATTAACAGTAGCAAAATTACAGTTACGAGGTAGCAGCGAAAATAATTTCATGGTTGGGGGTCACCACAACATGAGGAACTGTATTAAAGGGTCGCGGCATTAGAGAGGTTGAGAACCACTGCTCTTAAGCCTGGAAATTAGACAACTTCTGAGGGGCCAGGAAGGTATCCAAAAGTTGCTGCTGACCCCAGGAAAGCAAGACTGCCCCTTGGGGAATGAGGTATTGAGACAGAGCAAGGGAGGAAAAGGCGACAATGCTGGTCCAGTGATTGCAGAGAGGAAATACAGTGCAACCTGTGGCCACAGCAGACAGGCTCTGACCTCAGCTAGGGAGCCAAAGACAGGATTGGAAGAGAAGGGAGCTCACGCAGACAGGGAGAAGCCCTCCATGTGTGACGGCACAGTCTGAAATTATTTCTCCTTAGGGCTCCACAAAGGGGAGAAAAACAACTGGGGTGTGCACCAAATGCACCTAACAGCCCCAAGGCAGGCCTTATGTCATGAACACAACTAACATCTATCTTTAAACAAAGCACTTCCAGGTTTATCATTTGATCCCGAGCTAGCTATATGAAGTGGTATTCTCCGATTTTACAGATGAATGGCAGAGAAAGGGATTAAGTCAGTTGCTTAAAGGCACAAAACCAGGAAATGGTGACTATTCCTAGAGCTTAACTCTTCTGAAACCAATTATTATGCACTGCTCACTGCACCGTCTTCAGAAATTGCATTTTGTTCATCATGTGGTTTTCAGGTTTGTTTTTTCCTTCATAATTGTTCTTATCTGCTTCAGGAAGTTTTGTTTTGTTGTTTGTTTTTAATGCAGATATGCTTTGGCTGAATACAGAAGGGGAAAAAAAAAAAGATTTGTCAAAACCTGAACCAGCATATCTAAAAAGATGAGTTTCTCTGTGGTGTCAGGCATTGACTGAGTCATCAACAGTCCCAGCTGTGGATTAGAGTAACCCAATTTCCCACCCCAGCCCCCAGACCACTAGAATTTGAGTTGGGGATTATCTGTGGTAAAATTTTGGTAATAGATACATAGTAACTTTATCCAAAATATCTTCACCCCCTCCCAGCCCCCATGAATAGATGAATCTTGTATTATTCTACTAGGAATGAAGGATTATAGTCAAGAAGAGAATGAAAAGTGTTAGAAAAATGTAACTCAAAGGAATATTCTCTTCCAGGATTTGAAATTTGCCTGTTTAGATAGTATAACTTTGCCAAGAACTTTTCAGTTAATACATGTTTCCAACACTGATTAGAAAGTAAAATGAACTCTCTCAAACTAGAGTGCTACCTTTTATTTTTTTTATTTTTTTTTTTTAAAAGGAAGGGCCCTTGAAGCTTGGGATTGAGGAAGGTAATGGCAACAGCCTGGAGGGAAGAGGAGGGGGCGGGGAAAGGCACAGGAGTGCTCGCAGGAGGGAGAGTTCAGTCTGACCCTTTTAAAATAGATCCTATGATTTTGCTTTAAGAGAGTTTTCCAGAGCTGAGAATAGAACCTGTCTCTAAGGCTCCCAGTCCAGTGAACTAAAGAATGTAGCTTCCTCATTTTTAAAGGTCTGTTTTAAAATGAACAAATCTTAACACTTCATCAAGCTAAGAAACAAAAGGAAAAAAATAGTCTCTTTGGCCAGGAAGAAGCTGAGATAGGTCTGAAGTTACCTGTAAGGCTGCCAAGCTAAACGGAATCCACTTCTTTTTTTTTTTTAACCACACAAAACCCACCACAAAGCTTTTCTTTTTCCTGACCCAAAGTCTGCATTCCGAAGTCAAACAGACGAAATGCCTATCAAATCCAATGATATACAATAGATTCACAGGAAATGTTGATGTTTCATAAGATAGAGATTTAAGGATCCAGTGTGTAAGTTTGTAAGACTGGGCTTTCAAACAAGATGTGCACGAACCCACAGACGCACACATACAATTCACAGACCACACATACCTACACCTTCCTGCAGAGGCACAAAGGTACTCATTTCAACCACTGAGGGAAAGCACCTGTGACACATATTTATGACATCACCCACTAAAGTGTATGTTTTTAGCTCTACTGACCTTTATGTGAACTAAGCAATAAAGCTGTTCACAAACCTGACAGAGAGCAGCTTTTCCAAAATGATAGAGTAAACCACTGTCCCTAATGCATCCATCAAATTAAACAATTAAAACGGCATCTGGTAAAAAATTTTAAAAGCCATTGTAACATAACACTGCTAAGATGACTGGGCCTATCTAAAAAATAATAATAATAATTTGCCAAGGCATTTATTTAAAAAAAGAATAAGAACTTAGTCCAACTGGTGTGGCTCAGTGGTTGAACGTCAACCTATGAACCAGGAGGTCATGGTTCGATTCCCGGTCAGGGCACCTGCCTGGGTTTCAGGCTCAATACCCAGTTGGAGCGTGCAGGAGGCCGCCAATCAATGATTCCCTCTCATCACTGATGTTTCTATTTCTCTGTCCCTCTCCCTTCCTCTTTGAAATAAATAATAAAAACATATATTTAAAAAAGAATAAGAACTTATTCACTTATTTAGCAGATGAATGGACTGAATAAATTTAAGGCAATCAAAAGACACTCAGTGGTCCTCAGATCTCCATGCTGCTGCCAAACTCACTTGGGCACTGGTGGCCACAGACTGGTTCTAATAACACAGGAAGAGACAAGAGTCCCCTGGAATCACAGACATCCTCTTAAAGGAAAAACAAAATTTCACTCAGTCACTCACCCTACAACCAAGACTACTTTACCCAGCAAGGCTAACATTTAAAATTGAAGGAGAAATAATAAAATAAAATAAATAAATAAATAAAATAAATAGACATAAAGAGCTTCCTAGACAAGAAAAAGCTAAAGGACTTTGTTACCATGGCACCAGTATTACAAGAAAGGTTAAAGGGTCTATTTTAATAATAATAATAAGAAGAAAAGAACAGAAGAAACATAGTTAAAAAGATAAAATGGCAATAAATAATATCTATCAATAATCACTTTAAAAGTAAATGGCTAAATGCTCCAATCAAAAAATATGGAATAGCTAAATGGATAAGAAAACAAGACCCATATATGTTATTTATAAGAGACCCACCTTAGAATGAAAGATACACACAGACTGAAAGTAAAGGCATGGAAAAAGATACTTCATGCAAATGCGAATTTTAAAAAGCTGAGATAGCAATACTTATATCTACAGTAAAAGATAAAGATGGACACTACATAATGATAAAGGGAACAGTCTATTTATGCACCCAACATAGGAGTATCTAAATATGTAAAGCAATTCTTGATGAACATAAAGGGAGAGATTGACAGTAATATAGTTAGAATAGGGGATTTTAACACCCTATTGACATCAAGAGATAGATTTTCCAGACAGAAAATCAAGAAGGAAACGGTAGCCTTGAATGACACACTAGATCAGGTGGATTTAATTGCTATCTTACCCCAAAGCATCAGAATATACATTCTTTTTAAAAATATATATTTTATTGATTTTTTTACAGAGAGGAAGGGAGAGGGATAGAGAGTTAGAAACATCGATGAGAGCGAAACATCCATCAGCTGCCTCCAGCACACCTCATACTGGGGATGTGCCCGCAACCAAGGTACATGCCCTTGACCAGAATCGAACCTGGGACCTTTCAGTCCACAGGCCAATGCTCTATCCACTGAGCCAAACCAGTTAGGGCAGAATATACATTCTTATTCATACAACTTAACAAAAGGAAGATAAACAACCCAAACCAAAAAAAAGGCAACGGACCTAAATAGATACTTTTCGAAAGAAGACCTAAGGAAGGCCAAGAGACATATGAAAACATGCTCAAAGTCACTAATCATCTGAGAGATGCAAATCAAAACAACAATGAGGTACCATCTCACACCTGTCAGAATGGCAATCATCAACAAATCAACAAACAACAAGTGTTGGCGAGGATGAAGAGAAAAAGGAACCCTCCTGCTCTGCTAGTGGGAATGCAGACTGGTGCAGCCACTGTGAAGAACAGTATGGAGCTTCCTCAAAAAACTAAAAATGGAACTCCCATTTGACCCAGTGACCCCACTTCTAGGAATATATCCCAAGAATCTAGAAACACCAATCAGAAAGAATATATGCACCCCTATGTTCATAGCAGCACAATTTACCATAGCTAAGATTTGGAAACAGCCTAAGTGCCCATCAGCAGATGAGTGGATTAAAAAAACTGTAGTACATCTACACAATGGAATACTATGCTGCAGTAAAAAAGAAGGAATTCTTACCATTTGCAACAGCATGGATGGAACTGGAGAGCATTATGCTAAGCGAAATAAACCAGTCAGAGAAAGATAAATATCACATGATCTCACTCATTTATGGAATATAATGAACAACAGAAACTGATGAACAAAAACAGATCCAGAGACAAGAAGCATCAATCAGACAGTCAAACCTCAGAGGGAAGGTAGGGGAGGGTGGGGGTAAGGGGGAGATATCAACCAAAGGACTTGTATACATGCATATAAGCCTAACCAATAGACATAGACAACAGGGGGGTGAGGGCATGAGTGAGGGTGTGGGGGAGCAATGGTGGGATAAGGACACATATGTAATCAATAAAGAAAAAAAAGAAAAAAAGAATATACATTATTTTCAAGTGCACATGGAACATTTTCTAGGACAGACCACATGTTAGGACACAAAACAGTCTCAATAAATTTAAGAAGACTGAAATTATATCAAGCATCTTCTCTGACCATAATGGTATGAAACTAGAAATCATGCACAAGAAAAAAACTTAAAAATACACAATGACATGGAGACTAAATAACATGTTACTAAACAATGAATGGTTAAACAATAAGATCAAAGGATAAATGAAAGATACAGTGAAACAAATGAAAATGAGAATACAATAACCCAAAATCTATGGAACACAGTGAAAGCAGTCCTAATATGGTAATTCATAACATTACAGGCCTATCTCAAGAACAAGAGAAATCTTAAGTAAACAATCTAACTTTACATTTAAAGGTACTAGAAAAAGAACAACAAATAAAGACCAAAGTGAGTAGAAAGAAGGAAATAATAAGATCAGAGCAGAAACAAATGAAATAGAGTCTAAAAAAAATCAATGAAACCAAGAACTGGTTTTTTTAAAAGATAAACAAGATTGACAAACTCTTAACCAGACTCATCAGGAAAAAAAAGAAAGAGGACCCAAATAAATAAAATCAGAAATGAAAGAGGAGAAGTAACAACTGACATCACAGAAATACAAAGGATTGTTAAGAAAATATTACAAACAATTATATGTCAACAAATTGGACAATCTGGAAGAAATAGATAAATTCCTAGAAACATACAATATTCTAAAACTGAATCAGGAAGAATCAAGAGTATCTGAATAGACAGATTACAATTAGTGAAATTGAAATGGTAATTAAAAAAACAACCTCCCCAAAAATAAAAGTCCTGGACCAGATGGCTTCACAGGTGAATTTAACGAAACGTTCAAAGAAGAACTAACACCTATCTTTCTCAAACTGTTCCAAAAAATTCAAGAGGAGGGAAGACTCCCAAGCTCATTTTATGAGGCCATAATTATTCTAATTCCAAAACCAGAGAAAGACACTACAAAGAAAAAAAAATTATAGGCCAATGATTCTGATGAACATAGATGCTAAAATCCTCAACAAAATATTAGCAAATTATCCAGCAATACATTAAAAAGATCATACAGCATAATCAAGTGGAATTTATTCCAGGGATGAGAGGTGGGTACAATTACCGCAATTCAATAAATGCAATACACCACATAAACAAAATTAAAAATAAAAATCACACAAGCATATCAAAAGATGCATAAAAAGCATTTGAAAAAAACCAGCACCCATTTATGATTGAAAAAACAAAAACAACTCTCAGCAAAATGGGAATAGATGATGTACCTAATGTAATAAAGGCCATATATGACAAGCCCACAGCCAACATCTACATAATAAGCAAAAACTACAAGTGTTTTCCTTAAGATCAGAAAAAAAAAAAAAAAAAAACACCACAACAGGGATGTTCACTTTCACCACTCTTATTCAACATAGTGCTGAAAAGTCCTAACCACAGCAATCAGACAAGAACAGTAAATAAATGGACCCAAATGGGAAAAGAAGAAGTAAATCTGCCATAATTTGCAGATGACATGATACTGTATACAAGGCTCCTTAGAGTCCACCAAAAAACTACTAGAACTGATAAATGAATTCAGTAAAGTAGCAGAATATAAAATAAATACCCAGAAATGGATGTTATTTTTGTACACCTTAAATGAACTATCAAAAAGGAAAACTAAGAAAACAATCCCATTCACAATTGCTTCACCAAAAATAAAATGCCTAGGCCTTGCCAGGTGGCTCTTTTGGTTGGAGTGTCATCCCATACACCAAAGGGTTGTGGGTTCCATCCCTGGTTGAGTGAGTACAGAGACAATCAATCAATGTTTCTCTCTCTCTCTCTAAAACATCAATAAAAATATATCCTCGGGTGAGAAATAATAAATAAATACACAAATAAATACATAAAATATCTAAGAATAAATGTAACCAAGGTTGTAAAAGACCAGTATTCAAAAAATTATGAGACATTGAAGAAAGAAATTGAAGAAGATACAAATAAGTGGAAGCATATACTGTGTTTATGGATAGGAAGAATTAACATTGTTAAAATGTCCATACTACCCAAAGCAATCTATAGATTCGATGCAATTCCCATCAAGATTTCAGTGGCATATTTTACAGAACTAGAACAAATAATTCCAAAAATTTATATGGGACCACAAAATACCCTGAATAGCCAGAGCAATCTTGAGAAAGAACAAAGTTGGAGAAATAATGCTACCTGATATCAAACTATACTATAAGGCCATGGTAATCAAAATAGCATTGTTCTGGCATAAAAACAAGCATATAGATCAATGGAATAGAATAGAGAGCCCAGAAATAAGTCTATGCTTTTATGGTCAATTAATATTTGAAATAGGAATAATTAAATAAAAATTAAATTAATAATAAAACATCTAGAAAAGAACCCAAATAGTTGGAAATTAAACAAAAAAATTGACAAAGGAGGCAAAAACATACAATAGGGAAAAATAGTCTATTCAATAAATAGCTTTGGGAATATTGAACAGATACATGCAAAAAAATGAAACTAGATCAACTTCTTACACCATACATAAGAATAAACTCAAATGGGGGGGAGGAACCAAGATGGCGGCAGAGTTAAACAACTAAACTGCCACCTCGCACAACAATTTCAAAAATACAACTAAAATACAAAACGTCTACCACCCAGAACCACGGGAAAGCTGGATGAGTGGTAGATTTACAACTAAGAAGAGAAGGGAGCGCAAACGCTGGAGAGCTGAGGTACAGAGGCGCGCGAAGCGGGCTGGCGGCGGGCGACTGGGTGCGCGGCTTTTCTTCAAACCAAAGGGAGACAAACTCCCAATCACTCTGAACTCCAGTTTCTGGGGACACACGGGGGACCCAGACGCCTACGGGGAGAAGCTGGACTCTCGGCCATCGGTCGGAGAGTGAGAGTGACTTTTCTGCAGAGGTGTGCCCAGCAATCAGGGTTTGCTGCGCTGGAGCGTGGGACACGGGACTTAGAAATGCAGAAAGGCAGAGACGGCTGAAGGCAGCCATTGCCGTTGGCCACGCCCCAGCCTAGTGACACCCTGAGACCCCGCCCTGCCCTGAGACCCCGCACCGCACATTCTACAAACCTGCCCAGGGGCCTTTACATATAAATGGCCTGTTCTGTGGCAGCTCAACCAAATTAACTGCAGCTCCAGTCAGAATGCTCCAAAACCGCCCAAGCAAAGAGGAGAAAACTGTAGCTCTTGCTGTAGCTCCTGCTGGGAGGCCTCAGACCTGCACCCCATTGGAGATCCAGACACTAGGGTATCTAGTGGTCGGTGTGGACGACACCAGATTTCAACCACTCTCATAAGGGACACATTCAAGAGGCAGACTCAGTGAGCACCAAAGCCCTACTGTGTCTCCAGCACAGCAATTCTTCCGTTATAGACACAGCAGGTCCTCACAGCCAATTGGCCTGGAGCTCAATTCCTCCCAGTGTACCAACAGCAATCAAGGCTTTTAACTACACCAAGATTTTCCACTCAGCCCACAAAGAGGTGTACCAAGAGCGACCACCTAGAGTGATTGGGGAAGCTGAGCTAACGGCCCCTATAGGTCACTGACCACACAAAGACACTCCATCAACACAGGGAGGCAGCCAAAATGTGGAGACACCGAAGTATGTCATGAGTAGGAGAGATGGAGGAAAGCAAACTAATGGATGACACAGTGTTCAGAACCACATTTATAAGGTTACTCAAGAATCTTCTAAAAACCACTGATAAACTTGAAGAGACCTTCAAGGACCTTAATGAGAATACCAAAAAAATGGAAAAGGACCAGTCAGAAATTATGCATACACTGTCTGAAATAAAGAATATACAGACACTCAACTATAGACCACCGTACCCGAAGAGTCAAACCAAAGATCTGGAATATGAGGAAGAAAATAACACCCAACCAGAGAGGCAGAAAGAAAGAAGAATCCAAAAGTGTGAGGATAGCGTAAGGAGCCTCTGGGATGGCTTTAAGCGTACCAATATCCGAATTTTTGGGGTGCCAGAAGAAGAGAGAAAGCAAGATACTGAAAACCTATTTGAAGAAATAATGACAGAAAACTTCCTCCACCTGGTGAAAGAAATAGACTTACAAGTTCAGGAAGTGCACAGAACCCCAAAAAAGAGGAATCCAAAGAGGACCTACACCAAGACACATCATAATTAAAATGTCAAGGGCAAAAGACAGAGAGAGAATATTACAAGCAGCAAGAGAAAAACAGTTAGTTACCTACAAGGGAGCACCCATTCGACTGTCAGCTGATTTCTCAACAGAAACTATGCAGGCCAGATGTGAGTGGCAAGAAATATTCAAAGTGATGAATAGCAAGAACCTACAACCGAGACTACTCTACCCAGCAAAATTATCATTCAGAATTGAAGGGCAGATAAAGAGCTTCACAGATAAGAAAAAGCTAAAGGAGTTCATCACCACCAAACCAGTATTATATGAAATGCTGAAAGGTATTCTTTAAAAAGAGGAAAAAGAAGAAAAAAGTAAAGATAAAAATTATGAACAACAAATACATATCTATCAACAAGTGATCCTAAAAATCAAGTGAATTAAAAATCTGAGGAACAGAATAAACTGGTGAACATAATAGAATCTGAGGCATAGAATGGGAGTGGATTGATAATTCTCAGGGGGAAAGGGGTGTCTGTGTGGGGGGTACAGGAAGAGATTGGACAAAAATCATACACCTATGGATAAGGACAACGGGGGGAGAGGTAAGGGCAGAGGGGGGGCTGGGAACCGGGTGGTGGGGAGATATGGTGGGAAAAAAGGAGAAACAATTGTAATAATCTGAAAAAAGATTTATTAAAATAAATAAATAAATAAAATAAAAAAAAGAATAAACTCAAATGGATTAATTACTTCAGTGTTAGATTTAAAACCTTAAAAATCCTAGAGGATAACATAGGAGGTAAAAAGACATTTCTCATAGAAAAATTTTTTCTGATATATCTCCTCAAGCAAGGGAAACAAAAGAAAAATAAGTAAATGGGACTACTTCAAACTAAAAAGTTTTTGTACAGCAAAGGAAACCATCAACACAATGAAAAGTCAACCCACTGAATGGGAGAACATATTTGCCAATGATACATTTGATAAGGGGTTAATATCCAAAACTTATAAAGAATCTATAAAACAACACCAAAAAAATCCATTTAAAAAGTGGCCAAATTACCTGAATAGATACTTCTCCAAAGAGGACATACAGATCGCCAATGGACATATGAAAAATTGGTCAACATCACTAATCATCAGAGAAATGTAAATTAAAACCACTTCATACCTGTCAGGAAATCAACAAACAACAAGTGTTGGGGAGGATGTGGGGAAAGAACACTGGTGCACTGTTGGTGGGAGGGCAGACTGGTGCAACCACTGTGAAAAACAGTTTGGAGATTCTTCAAAAAATTAGAATTGGAACTACCTTATGACCCTGCAATTCCACTTCTGGGAATATACCTGAAGAAACCCGAAACACTAATTCAAAAGAATATATGCACCTCTATGTTCATTGCAGCATTATTTAAAATAGCCAAGATTTGGAAACAACCCAAGTGTCTCTGAATATATGATTAAAAAAAAAAAAAAAAAAGCTCTGGTGCATATACACAATGGAATACTCCTCTGTCATAAAAGAGTAGAAAATCTTACCCTTTGAGACAGCATGAATGGATCTAGAGAGCATAATGGTAAGTGAAATAAGCTAGTCAGAGAAAGACAAGTACCACATGATTTCACTCATACATGGAATCT
Organism: Eptesicus fuscus; assembly: GCF_027574615.1. NCBI lineage: Eukaryota > Metazoa > Chordata > Mammalia > Chiroptera > Vespertilionidae > Eptesicus > Eptesicus fuscus. The sequence continues at coordinate 37,583,304 of NC_072483.1, forward strand.
AATGAACAAAATAAACTAACAAACAAAATAGAAACAGACTCAGACAGAGAACAGAGGGGTGGGGGGTTGTGGGACTGAGTGAAAATGGTGAAGGGATTAAGCAAAAAAATATAAAATAAAACCTCATAGACACAGACAACAGCATGGTGATTACCAGAGGGAAGGAGGGTGGGAGGAGGTAGAAGAGGAGATGGGAGGGATAAATGGTGATGGAAAAAGACTTGCTTTAGAGTGGTGAACTCACAATACAATATACAGATGATGTATTATAGAACTGTACCCCTGAAACCTATGTAATTTTATTATCCAATGTCACCCCAATAAATTCAATTAAAAACCAACTATAAACTTTATAGTCATGATAGATGATATTTCATAGTTCTAAGTGAAGAAAATGAGCCAGCCTTAAGTAATCCACAGATACAAATACACAGACACAATTTATATATAATCCACAAGATCTTATTACCCAGATTTACACAAAATTTGAAAAGTAGGTAGAAACAGAAAACAAAGCTGAAGAAAATATTGGAAATATGTGCAAATATTTTCAACTTAATTATTTACATGAACAAAATGTATTAGATGTTCAGTTAATTATCATTAAACATTAAAGAACAGTTCATTAAGATTGAATCATGATTTTCAAATTCCCCAAACAAGTTAATGACTTCCATATTTACATATTTCATATTCTGTTACAGTAGACACAATAGGAATAATTTATAAGAATTATAAGTATCAGATAGTTTGTTGGATATTGTATAGAAGAATGGCTAGGTTTCATAAATATATGTACATTTGAAACATATATGAACCTTGTGAGTGTGCCTTAATATATAGGGTGTCCCAAAAAATGTATACACACACTTTGAATAATTATAAAGGCAGTGTTTAGTAAAGTACATTTTACTTTCAAAATTGAGCTATCAGCTGTTAAAGTGTGTATACATGTATAGAGAAATATGGTGACATGTGAAATTATTGTTATGGTTATTTTTGAAAACATAAAAGTGATAACTGGTTTATATATGTGAAAGCAATCTGGCTGGAACATCTGCCTCCTGATTGATTGCCAGCGTAGTTCTGTGATATGGCTGCCCGGCTGCACCATCACCTTCTTCCCCCTTGAGCTCTCAAGTGCATCTCCCTCACACCAGCCCGCTCTGCCACCTTGCTACTCCAGTTCACATTTACTCGGATAGTTTGAAAACAAAATATTGTAGACGCGCTGGCTTATAAGAGACCTGGAAAGTCTTTACAGAGACCCAAAGGCTCTCCTTATCCTTTCTACTGCCTAAAGCCTAAGCAGAAATTCAACTGTAACAGGGCTGACACACAGGGCTGGGCAGAGAGTTCACTGCACAAGCTGGTCTGGCAATAGAGGGAAACAGAGGCTGAAATCTCAACTGTGCCCTGGTTTCCGAGGTATGTGCCCTGGTGTGGGGCTGCATCTGCCTGTTTGTAATTCATACAAAAGTGTCCTGTGGGCCAGTGGGTCATAATTTGACGTACAGGTAAGAGACCGGCCACTTTGTATTCTCTGATTCTCTTCCCCTTGCTATGAGGCCTAAAACACTATACTATACACTTTCAGGAAGTCATTTTAAAGTACCACACGTGAGATTACTTCCTAGTAGGTACATTACATTTCCAGTATAATCTGTGAGGTCTTTGTTGTCTAGATTAATACAAGTATGGCTTCTTTCCTGAACTTCTCTTTTTCTCTATTTTTCTGTTTTACTTCTCTCTCTCTCTTCCACTCCTATCTCATCTCCACTCAATATTTCTCTCTCACTCTCCCACCCTTACCTGATCCCTAAGACCTTGAAGAAAACAACATTCTATCTGTCTGAGTTTTTGGTACAATGCTCAAATTTGGGTTGAAACAGTTGTGGTTTTTTTTTTCCCGAAGCCATCTGCCACCCAAGCTGTTTGCATCCTCACTGAATTCCCATTTCTAAAACCAGGGAGGAATAAAGGGCTATGCTGCCAGCTTCCTCTGAATTCGCCCGTGACTCCAGTCTGCCCTAGGTTTTGCATTGCTGGCCTCTGGTCACTCAGTTCCTTTCCTAGGCATCTTCTTTCTCCCATCACATTTCCATCAGAAGTCACCTGGTCTAAGGTATCTGTTTCTCTATTCCACAAACTGTCAACTTCTTGCTCTTCCCATAAATAACACCCCCCAAACCCATAGCTGTACATGAGATTTTTTTAAAATACAAGGACATATTAAGCAAAAACAAGTACAATGACAATATATGACCTATTTAACTGGAAAGAGAGATACATACAGTCAGGAAAATGACAGTTACTAAATTTTGGGCTGTAGGGCATCTGAGAAAAACACACATTAGAGGTAAAGACACTTAGGTATAAAGCAAAATTAAAAATAAAGTAGACCCCAATTGAAAAATATATCTTAAACTGGTCCATGGTTGGGTTCCATTATTATATGTCAGGGTTAGTAAAAAACATGTAATGATATGCAAATTTTGTGTGTGTTCATTTTCCTGGGGAGAGATTACACATATTTCATCAACTTCTCAGAGGGAAACTGTGACCTAAATAAGCTTAAAATATTGAATGAGTGTCAGTGATGGAAATATAAAAAAAAACAAAAAACACCTCACTCTAAGTAATAAATAAAATTGTCTAATATTTGGCCTATTTTAAGTACAATTATTAACTTCTATGTGTAAATATTAAAATGGTCTCATCATTGATGGGAGTATATGAGAGGTCCAGGTGAATTTTTCAAGCCCCATTCAAATCACTTCATACACGACTGAAAAAATGTGAAGATATTCTTTAAAGTAGCATTTCCTAAACTCTGATGATGTGGATTACTTGCAGTGCTTTATACTTAAACAATAATGAGTCCTAGGCCCTAACAAAATTTAGAGGGGGTAGGCCAAGGAAGTTTTCATTGCTTTTTTGTTTCAAGATTTTATTTTTTTAGAGCAATGTTATGTTCAGAGCAAAATTAAGAGGAAGGTAGAGAGATTTCCCATATACCCCTTACCCCCACACATGCAAACAAACAAGCCTCCCCCATTATCAAGATTCCCCACCAGAGTGGTACATTCTTTACAACTGATGAACCTATATTGATACATCATTATCATCCAAGGTCTACAGTTTACATTACAGTTTACTCTTGGTGTTGTACAGTCCATGGATTTTGACAAATGTATAATGACATGTATCCACCATTGTAGTATTGAAAAGAGTAGATTCATTGACCCCTAAATCATCTGTTCTCCCCCTATTCATCTTTTCACTCTGCAATATTTTTAAAGAAGTGTCTCAGATGATTCTTATCAATAGGAAGCATTTTATGGAAAATTTCCAAAGTTGTTATTAATTGATGTCCTTGTTTATCACACGAAGACAAATGGACAAACAGAAGGAAAGCCAGAAACCCATGGCCTAATATTTTAAAAGTATCATTTATTTAAAGCTAGATTCCTTTCCTTGCAAAATTTTGAATACAAATGATTAATAAATAATAATAGTTTAAAATGTTTTTACCTTTGTAGCAATATAATAGGAACTAGTTAATTTCAAAATTCATATATAACTAGATACAAAGGGTTGTTGTTTTTTTAACCTAATTTTTCCAAACCAGGTACTAGAATACACTTATTGAAAATATTTGGAGATCACCAAGCATGTAAGTTTAGGAATTTGATGAAGTATCATGTCTAAAGTATTAAGAAATTATTAAAGGACTTTTAGCATAAAAAACAAAACATTAAAAGAAGCAGCAGGGGGCCAAGTATTCTCTCTCAAACACATTATTCCATTAAACTAATAGTTTTTTCACCAAAATAATGCTTTTCTAATGTTCTAAACCACCCCAGGGAGATTATTTATAATGGCCACTCTAATGGGCTTGCCCAGCTAGTTTACTCCACAGTGCCAACTTTAATAAAAAACATACTAGGAGGACATTTCTTTCTAATTTTAAGCATTTAATTTTTCAAATTAATGTAATCAATTCAATTTGACAAATATTTGTTTAGTATCTACTGCAAGCCTGGCTGTAGGCTAGCTGCTAAAGAAAAGCAATGAGTAAGGCACAATTCCTATGCTCAAGAAGCTATTCTGGTAATGAGGTTGGGTGCCAGTGCCAAACAGACATGAGTTTGAATCTTAGCTTTACCACTTAATCACAATGATCCTTGAGCAACGTATTTAATTTCTGCCAAACTGGGCTTATTCACCTATAAAATTAAAACAAAGGTACCTACCACCTGGGGATGGGAAAGAAGGAGGGGAGAAGCTATCCTATTTTTAGATATTTTAAATTTTTTTCTTATGCTTTTGAAAATTTTGGGTAAACTAAATTTTGTCAAACTTATTCTGTAAGAGGTCAGATAGTAAATATTTTAAGCTTTGTGGACAATACAGTCTCTTTTGTAATTACTGAATTCCATTGTGTAGCATGAAAGTAGCCATAGACACTATGTAATCTAAAAAGTCAAGACCAAACCAGAGGGAGTCGGACCTCCATTACCACCATTTGTCCACCATCCAGAGCTGAGGGGTCAGTGCTGACATGTACACATAAGGAACTACTGGACATCGAAATTGGGTCTCAAAAGAACTGTTGTCCAGGGGGAAGCTCGCTACATTGATTCATTTGCCTGTCAGCATAAATATTATTGCTCGTCTCACATTCAGTTCTTATTAGTATATATCTGTGACATTTGATCTCGTTCATCTAGAGGAAATGATGAACAACATAGACAGGAACAAGAACAGAACCAGAAGCAAGGAGGCATCGATCGGACTATCGGGCCTCAGCGGGTGTATACGGGAGGGTTGGGGGTGGGTGGGGGGGGGGGGGAGAGTTCAACCAAAGGACCTGTATGCATGCATATAAGCCTATCCAACGGTTAAGTTCAACAGGGGATTGGGGCATGCGTGGGGAGAGGGGTGGGATGGGAATGGGGGGATGAGGACAAATATGTGATTAATCAATAAAGAAATTAAAAAATAAAAAAAAAAATAAAAATAAAAAATAAAAAAATAAAAAAAAAAAATAAAAAGCATGGTTCCGATAAAACTTTATTTACACAAACAAGCTACTGGACAGATTTGGCCCTTGGGCTATGGTTTGTCAACCACTGGACTAAATAATTTGTGAATTTAACCTTTCAAGTGCTTATTTAACCTTTTATTACATTTGGCTTACTAAAAATGTTTAGACCAGGAATAGTGAAAAAAGGATATACCAAGGAGATAGAGAATTAAAGGATAATAGAAAAAATAGGCTGTGAGAAATCAAAGAAGATGTTAAAGAAGGAAAGGCAGTGTTACCGGAACAGAAAGTAATTCATCAAGAAAGGTCAAGCTGCAATGCGTTACCATCTCACACCTGTCAGAATGGCTATCATCAACAGATCAACAAACTACAAGTGCTGGCGAGGATTCGGAGAAAAAGGAACTCTCATGCACTGCTGGTGGGAATGCAGACTGGTGCAGCCATTGTGGAGAACAGTATGGAGTTTCCTCAAAAAACTAAAAATGGAACTCCCATTTGACCCAGTGATCCCACTTCCAGGAATATATCCCAAGAAACTAGAAACACCAATCAGAAAGGATATATGCACCCCTTGTTCATAGCAGCACAATTTACCATAGCTAAGATTTGGAAACAGCCTAAGTGCCCATCAGCAGATGAGTGGATTAAAAAACTGTAGTACATCTACACCAGTGGTCCGCAAACTCATTAGTCAACAGAGCCAAATATCAACAGTACAACGATTGAAATTTCTTTTGAGAGCCAAATTTTTTAAACTTAAACTTCTTCTAACACCACTTCTTTAAAATAGACTCGCCCAGGCCATGGTATTTTGTGGAAGAGCCACACTCAAGGGGCCAAAGAGCCTGCATGTGGCTCGCGAGCCGCAATTTGCCGACCACGGATCTACACAATGGAATACTAGGCTGCAGTAAAAAAGAAGGAATTCTTACCATTTGCAACAGCATGGATGGAACTGGAGAGCATTATGCTAAGCGAAATAAGCCAGTCAGAGAAAGATAAATATCACATGATCTCACTCATTTGTGGAATATAATGAACAACATAAACTGATGAACAAAAACAGATCCAGAGACAGAGAAGCATCAATCAGAGGGAAGGTGGGGGGAGGGGGAGTAAGGGGGAGATATCAACCAAAGGGCTTGTATGCATGCATATAAGCCTAACCAATGGACACAGACACCAGGGGGGTGATGGCATGAGTGGGCGTGTCGGGGGCAATGGGGGGGATAAGGACACATATGTAATACCTTAATCAATAAAGAAGAAAAAAAGGAAGGTCAAGCTCTTTAGAACAAGACTGAACACTTTTAAAACATTTGTGCAATAATAGCAGTAATAATATTAGACATAGAATAGTACACCTCTATGCAAAATCACGTTGGTAGCTCTAACTTGCTTTAAAAAGTGGACGTATTAAAGAATTGGGCATAGCCTTAGCCAGTTTGGCTCAGTGATAGAGCGTCGGCCTGTGGACTGAAGGGCCCAGAGTTCGGTTCCGGACAAGGGCACATGCCGGGGTTGTGGGCTTGATCCCCAGTGGGGGTCGTGCAGGAGGCAGCTGATCAATTATTCTCTCTCCTCATTGATGTTTCTACCTCTTTCTCCCTCTCCATTCCTCTCTGAAATCAATAAAAACACATTTTTAAAAAAAGTTTAAAAAAATAAAGAATTGGGCATAAAATTAAAAATGTAATGCATAATCATTTCTTAAATTAAAAATACAAATAAGCACAACGAAAAAACATCTAATATCTCCTCAAATATTACCAACCCAAAGACACTTTTTTCACTAAATAATTTCTAAATGTGTTAGAAAGGCTCGTTCTTCAAAGGATCCTTCTGCAGCTTGCAGCAGCTGAGCCTCATGCATCCCTTCACTCCCTGAGTTCACCTCTTAGATTGCTGAACCCACTCCAGTGGGTCACCCTGCAGTGCTCAGTGCCTGAGTCATCACCACCGGAATGGTATGTGCCAGGCACGTGTGAAGAACACCTCCCTGACGCCTCTCCACAGTTTAAAGAGGCAGGCACTGTTCATTGCTTCCATGTTAGAAATGAGGAGTCAGTGGCAGAATCACAGTATGAACCCAGGAATTCTTTCTCCATCATCCATGCTCTAAATCTTTAGCGTGTTTCCTAAGGAAAAATAAGTACATATACATCTTATCATGTAACCCTGCAGCCAGGGATAAATAAAAATATGAAAAGTATGAATGTCTCCGCCACCCCTGAAAACATAATAGAAACAATGCCACCGTTTTCAATGGTTTGGTGAGTAACTCCTGTTTATTGACTTTCGGTAATAAGTTGGAGTCCATACTTTGGTTTCTGAGGGCCGCAGTTTAACCATTCAGGTGTCAGAACAGTTGATGGTTCTGCACTTTTTGGAGGACCAAGACACATTGAGAATATGACAAAAGCCAAGACACTTTCCCCTGAGGAATGCACATGGGCACATGTGGTGGCCCTGGGAGCGCATGGCTCCCATCTCCTTCCAGACAACCGTTGCCTGCAGCAGAGTTGATGGACAGTCATGGCTGCTGTCCCCTGTATCCATGGCCGTGCTCACAGCAAAACCACACTTTCCCTGGGGCTGCTCAGAGCCAGTAACAAAACATGCCAGTGCCTTTCTACCCAACACGAGATGCCTCCATCTGCAACTTTTGCTTGGAGACTCTCACCGCCCCCTGCCCCAGCCCATCAGCTTGGATGAGACTTTCTTGGAAACTGTACTGCAGTTTGAGACTTTCAACCCAATCCTTCCTTTCCTTTCTCCCTCCGCATATGAAAGATCTGCATTCTGATCTCCTTCTACCTACTCCTGCTCCCTCTCCTTTATCCTCCATAGGCATTTCCCCATAAATTGATTTTGCCTAATCCTGTCTTATGTCTGTTTCTTGGGGACCTGGGATGATACTCACAAGCATGTAAAATGTTATATGGACCTTACAGCCCATTTGTGGATCCCTTGGAGTGTAAGAACACCAGGTTAAGAACCTCTGCAGATGGTACAATGCAAGTCAAATGAAAGATAAATACTAAGTCAATATCTGCATTATTCTGCTCTTATAAGAATTTAGCCAATGAACTAAAAAACATATATAATCCCAAAGTAAAACAATTAACCATACTTAAATACTGGTTAAATTATGAAAAATTGTTACTTTTTAACAATCTAATGGAAAACAGAACCACAGAAACAGCATTTAAAAAAAATCTTTTTAATGTTTTCTTAAAAACTGTTTTTCTACAAAGAGCATGGGACCCTATAATGCTGAAGCCTGAAATCAAAACCTGGCTTGTCTGGGCTTGCTGAGTTCTCCTATCTAATAAAAGAGTAATATTCAAATTGACTGTCACTCCAACACACAAAGATGGCTGCCCCCATGTGGACACAAGATGGCTGCCACAAGATGGCCAGCAGGAGAGGACAGTTGGGAGGGACCAGGCCTGCAAGGGAGGGCAGTTGTGGGTGATCAGGCCTGCAGGGAAGGGCAGTTGGGGGGGACCCAGGCCTGCAGGGGAGGGCAGTTGGGGGGGACCCAGGCCTGCAGGGGAGGGCAGTTAGGGATGACCAGGCCTATAGGAGAGGGTAGTTGGGAGGGACCAGGCCTGCAAGGAAGGGCAGTTGGGGGCAATCAAGCCTGCAGGGGAGGGCAGTTAGGGGTGACCAGACCAGCAGAGGAGGGAAGTTGGGGGCGACCGGGCCTGCAGGGAAGGGCAGTTGGGGGGGACCCAGGCCTGCAGGGGAAGACAGTTAGGGATGATGAGGCCTGCAGGGGAGGGCAGTTAGGGGCAAGCAGGCTGGCAGGGGAGCAGTTAGGCATCAATCACGCTGGCAGGGGAGCAGTTAAGGGGTGATCAGGGTGGCAGGCAGAAGCAGTTAGGGGCAATCAGGAAGGCAGGCAGGTGAGCAGTTGGGAGCCAGCAATCCTGGATTGTGAGAGGGATGTCCGACTGCCCATTTAGAAATGGGAGAGAACACCCCCCTCCCCATGCACGAATTTCATGCACCGGGCGTCTAGTCTCCTATAAGTCACTTTACCTTTCTGGGCTAAAATTGCCTTGTCTCTAAAATGAAGGAGTTGAACTAGGTAATTTCTAAGGAACCTTTCAATTCTTGAGATTGTATGATAATATATGTCTCTCTCTGATGTATAATTAATAAATAGTGCCAGGGAGATAAAATTAATTCTAAGGCAAATAGAATAATATGAATAATGCTATATTCAGAAGAAATGGATGGTAACTATAATTTTATTTGAAGTCTTTAAGATTTGGTCCCGACTCTTTCAGCCTTACAAACTATGTTTCAGCAGAACCTTCCTTGTTCCTCGTTCCTCCAAAAGTCATTCCTGCCTCTAGGGCTGTTGTATCTGCTTGGGAAGTAGTCTGGCAGCTTTTCAAGTGGCTTTTTCCTTCCCATAATTCAGGTCTTAGTTCAAATGTCACCTCCACCAAAATACCTCATATGACCATTCTGCCCAAAATAACCGTGCCCCTTTGCCCAACTATTTATTTATTTATTTTGCAGCAAAGCAAGCAAGAACTTATTGACCACAGCAAAAACAAGGAAGGGCTAGGAGAAGTAACAGGAGAGCATAGCTTGGGCTGCTTTGGCTCATTGGGAAGTCAGAGAAAAGAGGACCTTGGAGAGAGGTTCAGTTGGGCTAGCCTGGGATGAGCTGCCACTGCCCACTGTTTCCCTGGTTATAAGTCTCATGGGGTCTCTTAGAGTTTAGGGGATACCTGCCTGTGGGGAAGGGAATGGAACGGGCATGCTCCCCAGGGGGATAGTGTGCCTCCCCAACCTTCTTTACCAGAATGCCTTCTTCCTATCAGCAGTTATCACAATTTCATTGTTTGGTTGTCTACTTCTCCCCATTAGAATAGAATATCTATGGTGCAAACATTTCATCTGTCTTCTTGACCATTATATTCCCTAGAATGATGCCTAGAATATAGGAAGCACTCAATAAATGTTTGTTACATGAACAAATGAGTGAGCAAATAAATATTCACATGCTAAAAAAAACCCCATACATTTTAATATTTAAAGAGTGAAAGCCCCAGCTGGCGTGGCTCAGTGGTTGAGCATCGATCTGTGAACCAGGAGGTCTGGATTTGATTCCCAGTCAGGGCACATGTCCCGGGTTGTGGGCTTGATCCTCCAACTGGGGCATGCAGGAGGCAGCCGACCAATGATTCTCTCTCGTCATTGATGTTTCTATCTCTCTTCCTCTCTGAAATGAATAAAAATATTTTTTTAAAAGAGTGAAAGGAGTTATAAAAATCATCTCCCATTCAATTTTTATTCAGGGTCATGTAGAAGCAGAATATAAACTTGGCTTTGTGTGTTGTTTTTCACAATCAGAGAAGATAATTAAAATGTGAGCCAGAAGTAGCATTAGTATTAGCTTTTGGCTGGGATTTCCCTATTGGAGGTAAGTGGAAGTGTATGTTGATCAATACCAAGATTGCATTCTAACTAAGTGAGCAAAAATACTAAATTACTTAGCTTTTAATATTTGGAAACAAGCAAGTATCAAAATAATTCTATTGACTTCCAAAGAATTGAAAAACACAATGCCTAATGATAAAATCATGAAATACCTCTATGAAATTTTAATTACTATAGAAAGGTTATATGAGAATGAGTCATAGATGTTTAAAGAAACAAATTTTTATAAGATAATCCTTTCACTGAATTTGACGTCATAAAGTCCAAGAAACAGATGAGTATAAGACAATTCTCTATTTTCCATGATAGAGCCAGGTTTTGGCTCACAAAGAAGTAGCAAAAAGCATAAACGTTTTGTAGCTTCATAAGTTCTGTCTTTGATCCTTACCAACTATGGCTTTGAGCAATTCACTTAGTTGTTCTAGGCATTCATTTACAATTTGTAAAATGTGGTTAGTAATGCATGTTTTGCATCATTAGTAATACTGTTTTTAGAGTATCATAATATTCTAAGCACTGAATGTGGGACTAGGCACATGTGAGATAATAATGACAACTAAGCTGGACAATGTAAGTCTGTGGTGCTTCCAGAGTATGTGTGTGAGAGGGGCGAGATATCAGAACTACCTCTACACGCCCATTTCCCTCACCAAAAACTGGATACTACCGCCTCCTTTGTGGAAATACATAATCTGTACAGCTGAAATGGACTGAAATATTTTGAAATTAAGCCTCTTTCCAATCTAGAAAGACAAGTGTGGCAAACAGCATCTAGAAGAATCTTTTAACCATCTATGTTAAAAAATAAAAATTTGCCCACATCATGAAAGTTTATTTGAAATTAAATTCTTCTATGCTATTATCTTCAATACTATCAGTCTCATTTTTTAAAAAGCTATAAACTATCATTTAGGATATATGAAATGATGCACATTAGACAATAATTCATAAAGTGGTCAACAAATTTCATTTAGAATCTGTCATGCTCACGATTCTATAAAAACAAAAAGTCAATCATTGACTCAATTTTCACTATTCATTCATTCAACAAATATTTATTAAAAGAGCTGCTATATTTTTAAAACTGCTTTGATAAAGAATTTTAAAAGAGCCCCATTATCAAAAGCAAAAAATTGGTAATGGTAGTATTAAAAATAAATAATTGGCTTTTGTTCACCAATGGCTAATTCTATTTTATAGTTTAAAAGTGCTAAGAACATATTGCTTCCCTCAGATTGTTAGCAAAGAAATGTTTTCATCAATTAGCATTCTTTGCTAAGAACAGCTTTTTCCAGTGCTATTTATCAAATGGAGTATTATATAAACAGGCCTGTCCAAAGGACAGTTGCTGAGATGTTTTCTTTAATATCTTAAAGTATACCAATTAGGGCATGCCAGTTCAGAATTACAGCAGAAAACAACCAACAACAAAAACCACATTTCAAATAGATAATTTATTTGGAGAAAAAGTTGCAATGAATAGTCATCTCTGCAATTTAAACGAAAGGCACACTATCCACAAATCTTGCCAGGCTTCCTCTTCATCATTTTGCCCAACATTTACATCCCGGAAGGATTGAAGGGAAAAAACAGGAAGTCAGGAATAGAGTGTTGTGGCAAAAGCGCCCCCCCCACCCCCTCCCGAATTGTAAGACAACATTCTCCTCATTGAGAGCTATCCTGTGCCTCCACTTCACTCTTTCCCCTTCTTCACTATCATTTTATGAGGATCTATATAAAAAGATGCAATAATCGCCAACATTTATTGAGCAATTACTATGAGCCAGGCACTATCTTAAGAGCTTTACCTATTTCGATTCACTTAATTCTCACAATAATGTTTGGGTAACACTGCTATTTTTATTTTGCCAAACAGGAAGCTAAGGTCCAAGATCATACAGCAACTCAGTCGCAGAGACCAGATAAATACCCAGGCAGTCCACAGCACGTGCAACTAGTATCTATTCTACTCCCTGTCAGTGAAGGGTGACAACTCACAGGCGGTGCTCCTCAACATGCATAGAAGTATAGAAGTGGATGCACTTCTGCCATGCTTTTTTTTTTTTTTTTAAGTAAACAGCTGCTCCCTTGTTAAGGTAAAGATCATGTTCTAGAGAGAGAGAAAGGGAGGCAAGATATAAGTAGAAATTAAGTGGAGAGGCAGATCTTGGACAAAGAAAAAGGGGGAAGTCTTTTCAAAGAGAGTTTATGGAAAAAAGAAGGTGATGGAAATAAGCTTAAGGGCTACAGCAAAGTGATAAACATTTTCAGTAAATTTCTTTCAAAAGAAAACAAAGCCAAAGATAAATTAAAAACAAAAAACAAAAAACAAAGCCAAGATTTAGAATGAGATCATGCTGTAATTCATTTTATAAATGAATTCATCTAAGCCAAGACAAAATTTTAGTCTGACTGGTGCATTTTACAGATCTGTAAGCACAGGGCCAGAGGGATTCAATGCTTTGTTCAAGACTTGAAGAAGCAGGTAGCATGGGTCAGGCTATATCCTGACTCTGAGCTCAGGGCTCTTTCACCGAGTGTATCAGCTTTTAAAACACAGAAGCAGTACTCAATAGGTTTTGACTCAATTCCAAGAACATAAAAAATAACTACAGTGATTATATATTGACGATTAAATACAAAATACCTAATGTTATCATCTTCCTAATAGTTAAATAAAAAGCATACACAACCATTAGAACCCCCACAGGGGAGGGAGGTAAATAAATAATATTGTAGAAGAGCAGTGTAGATAACATAGTCATTTATACATGCAAGGAAGAGACTTCTTGGTATAACTGCATATTAGTTTCCTCTATTGTTTTATCTCTATAATTGTTCTCAAATTATTATTTTAGTTTGAGAAAATTTAGTCACACATTTTTTGGCAAACAGTGAGATTTCTAAATGATGTTAATTTTTTCTTCATTAAAAGAGATTGATATGGTTGAATGGATAGAGTCTTAGGGTGGTAGTTATATGATTAGTTTTAATGCTGGTCTGCAATCTCTAAGGTTTTTTACAGCTCTAAAATTCTATGACTTTAGGAAATTGATAATTGAAGCAAAAATTGGATTAAAATACTAAATTTAAGTATGTTTGACAAATGAGGTTATGAAATACCATTTAACCTGAGCCTATGAGAAAACTGCTATAGTGGTTTCAAAAAAGGGAGATTTACAAGAAGTTAATAAAATGCTGATGATTATGTTATCTATGGTAGTTCAGACTATGTTAGTTAATAAAGAAATTTTTACCTAATGTTAACAAAAAAGGGAAGGAAGCAAAAGGAAAAGTAGGTAGAAAGGAAGAGTCCTTTTCTGAGATAAATTCTTAGATCCTAAAGACCTCTTTCTTTATGGTCAGATATAGGTACAGCATATTCACACTGCAAGTTCAGAAGTTTACATATTTTACATTTTTTTAAGTTTAAAGGTTAATAATTAATGTTTGTGAGAATAGAGAAGTATATTAAGCCTCATTTTCATAGACATGGGGCCGAGGCAATGGAAAAATAAGTGGCTTTTCCAAGGTCAAATAGTAAATCATTAAAAGCCTAGGATTTTGAAATCAGGTTTTCTACCGTCCATAAACCACACATTAATTCTGTGTGGGTAGAATATTTTTCCTTTCTCTTATTCTCTACTTTACAACAATTTCCTTGGCCTTCTTTGTATTGAATATTTGTTATTTATGTCTCATTTTACATCATTTGGATGCGTCAAAAGAAGAATACTCTTCTCAATACCAGTCAACATTTCACTGACTTCTCTGAAGTTGGATCACAATAATGATCAGTGTCTGATGATGTTAGAGATTCAAACATGATTTATTGAAGGTAAATGATCTACATGATCTTCAAGACAAAGGAAAAAGCAAAAGAAAAAGATCAGAATCTGGTCTTCCAAAGACTTAATCTTACTACATGGAGTAGACAAGAAGACAAAAACTTTTTTTAAAAATAACAAAAACAAACCAAAACAAGAAGGAAAGAATGTACATTTAATTAAAAGATATTGTATAACCAAGGTCTCCAAACATTCTCAACTACATACTTCTATTACTAAACATCCTTGAGCACACACTTCTAAAATTATAAATTCTTTAAATATAATATTGTGTTAACATTATGCAATTATAAAATACAAAAATCCATACGAACATAATATTAATAATTTGAATAAATTTTAGTGAGAGTTAAGTGCTGGAAAATGTTGCATTACCTTGAAAAACTTGGTTTTAATACCTGATTATAGAAGAATTCAAAGTCTAAGTTTAGATTATTTTTATACTTGAGTATAAGAACTATAATGCTAATATACAGGGTGTCCCAAAAATGTATACGCACTTTGAATAATTATTAATTCCAATGAGTTAAATCTGAAAAACATCAATTGAATTATAAAAAACTGTATGTGTAGCGTGGCCAGTCTGGGTCAGTGGTTGAGCATTGACCTATGAACCAGGAGATCATGGTTCAATTCCCAGTCAGAGAACATGCCCAGGTTGTGGGCTCGATTCCCTAGTTGGGGGCATGCATGAGACATTCAATCAATGATTCTCTCTCATCATTGATGTTTCTACCTATCCCTCTCTATTCCTCTCTAAAATCAATAAAAATAATATTTAAAAAAATATATATGTATATACATTTGTGGGGGACACCATATAGTTACCACAAAAAAAGATATGCAAGTAGTGCAAAATTGGCTTCATGCACTCAATTATGATACTCAAATTTCAATTCCATTCACTAATTACCAAAGGGTTGTAGTTTAGTCTTTTTTTCTAGTCAATTTCTGATTTCCCTGCTAAATTTTCCTTTAATGTTTAACAAATGAGGTCTAAATCCACTGAAATGCCATTAGGAAGATTTTCAATCATGTTAGACAATACTTTCCAAATTAAAATAAAAATAAAACAAAACAAAACAAAACACAAAGTGACTGAGTACTCATATACGAGAATTTTAAGATGTACTTGTTATTTTTAATTTTAATAGCCTTATTGAGATCTAATTTACATTCTGTGAAAATATGTTCATTGTTAAGAGTACAATGCAGTTAGTTATTTATAAAATTTATAAAAATGCATTGCGCAACCATCACCATCATTCATTCCATCACATGAAAAACTTCTATCAAAACCATTTGCATCCAATATTCCCCTCCCAGCCCAAGGTAATTACTGATCTGCTATCTGCCTCTATAGTTTTTTCCATTTTGGAACTGTTATATAAATGGTATTATGCAAACTGTGTCCTTTTGTGGCTAGTTTTTTTCCTATTGGCATTTTGTAGCATGTATGGGTTATTCATTTATTGTTGAATATTATTCCATTGTGCCACAATCATTAGTTGGTGGACATTTGAATTATTTCTAGTTTTTCTTTTTCTTTTTAAATTCTCACCCATCATATTTTTCCATTGATTTTTAGAGAGAGTGAAAGAGAGAAGGAAAGAATGAGAGATATATCGATGTGAAAGAAACACATCGATTGGTTGCCTCCTGCACAAGCCCCCACCAGGGCCCAGCTGGGAGGAGCCTGCAACCAAGGTATATGTCCTTGACATGAATCAAACCCAGAATCTTTCAGTCTGCAGGCCGATGCTCTATCCACTGAGACAAACAGACTAGGGCTAGTTTTTTTCTTATTATGAAATAATACTCTTATTATTCATGTAGAAGTCTTTGTGTGGACATGTTTTAATTCCTTACTAAATTTCTAAAAGTAGAATTGCTGGGTCATAGGATAAATTTGTATCTATATTTTTAAGAAACTATCAAACAGTTTTTCAAAGTGGATATACCAATCATCAATGATTTAGATTTCCAGTTTTCCCACATTCTTGTCATTGCTTGATATTATCAATCTTTTGCTTATACCCATTCTAGTGGTTTTGTATTGTGATTAATGAGCATTTCCCTAATGATTAATCAGTTGAGCATCTTTTCATGGGTTTATTAATCACATGCATAACTTTTGGTGAAATGTCTATTCAAATATTTTGCACATTTTTAATTGAGTTGCTTTCCTTCTTACTTTGATGTTTAGAAGTTCTTTACATTCTAGTTATGTCCTTTATCAATTATGATTAGCAAATATTCTTTCCTAGTCTGTAACTTGACTTTTCATTTTCTTACCGTCTTTGGAAGAACAAAACTTTTATATTTTATTAAGTCCCATTTATCAATTTCACAATGTGGTATCATATCTAAGAAATCTCTGCTTAAAGCAAAGTCACAGAGATTTTGTATTATGTTTTCTTCCAGAAGTCTTATAAATAGTTCTTAGGTCTATGATGTATATTGAGTTAATTTTTCTGTGTTGTGTAAGAGTATGAGTTCATTCTTTTGCATACGGTTGTCTAATTATCCCAGCAACGTTTCTTGAAAAGACACCCCTTTCACCAATGAACTACCTTGGCATCTTTGTTGAGAATCAATTGACATAAATATAAGGACATATTTCTATACCTCCTGTTCTATTTCATTGACCTAAATGGTTATAATTATGCTAATACTATATTCTATTTTATCTCTATAGTAAGTTTTAAAATTATATATTGAAATTCCTCCTACTTTGTTGTTTTGGGGGATATTTTTATGTATGTTCATTTTAAGATTGGCTGGTCAATTTCTACAAAATGTGATTGCTGGGATTTTGATAGGGATCACATTGAATCTATAGATCAGAGGTGTTATACTTATTTTCTAAAATTTATTCCTAGATAGCACATTCTTTTTCATGTTATTATGAATAAAATTGTGTTCTAAAGTACATTTTCAAATTGCTAGTTCCTAGTATAAAAAAATACAGTTAATTTTTGTATATTGGTCCTGTATCTTGTGACTTGGCTACATTTTTTATTACTCCTAGTATTACTGTTGTAACGCCCGGAACGCTGGCCGCACTCACAAAGCACCAAAAGAGGCTTCTCATGCAAAAAGCAAAGGGTTTATTGGTACAGGCATGCCCGGTCCCACAACATACTCTGAACACAGAGCAGAGGTTGTGGGCCCCGAAGCAGGGTTTGAGCACAGGTTAAATACATTTTAGGGGGCAGGGTCTTTCCATTTTACAACCAGGTAACTTTCCACAGCGGGTTTTCTGCTTCCTGGAATAGTTAAGACAATTAAGTCTGTTGACATATAAACATTTTTCTTTATCTATGCACAAGCTCTTGGTATCAGTTCCCCCCAGCTATAGATTTAGATTATAGGTTTCTATCTCAACATTCTTGGCTGATTTGTTCTAATTGTCTTCAACTGACCTTGTCTTCAACTGACCTCAGGCCCTTACTGAAATGCTGGCTTTTATGATTTTACAACTATTCATTCCCCCCTTTTTCTGTGGGCGGTCTCTAATCCTAGAGACCTTCAGATTCATGTAATGCTGAGTATTGCTGCCTGATTAAAGTGATGCTGGTGGGCGAAGGGCAAGGTTTGGGCCCACAGGTACGGGGACAGCTTCCTGTCTCAGTCTTATTGTAAACCATAATCTATAATCATAGCCCGGAGTATAGAATCTAAGACCCCATGTCTGTAGATTCTCTGATTTTTTCCCGTTCTCAGTGAGGGAAATGTTTAACCCGTTACATAGAATGCCTGTCCCACAAGGGGATCATATTTCACAATCAGTGCTGGCTCTTCCCGTGATATTCCTCAATACCTGTATCCAGTCCCTTGGGGAACCTCGTATTCACTAGGCTGCCCCTGTTGTTTCACACCCCCAAGCAGCACAATATAGAGATTCAGGCCCCCCCACAGGTCCTTATTTTTCCTCATTCCCTCCCTTCCTCGGGGCATACATAAAATTCAATGTTACCGAGAACACACCCCTGGCGGGAATCACTGCACCCTGAGGTATGGGCACCGCTGGGATGGTGCCCATCATCTCGTATGAGCAGGGGGAGTTTGGTGGGGTCTTCTACTGCTCCCAGATCCCAAGTGTCTAATACTGTCAGTCTTTTCTACCGTTCATTCTGGTCCCGGCTGCTGCGGCGCAGGCTTGAGATGGGAGGCATGGATCCAAGACGTGATGTCATCTACTTTTACTGCTGTCGGGGTGGTCGGCAGCACCACGTAGGGTCCTTCCCACCGGGGCTCTAGGCTGTGAGTCTGGTGTCTTCTTACGAGTACCGAGTCTCCGACTCGGAATGAGTGGGGCACCTTAAGGTCTCCTGGTTGATAAGCGGAGGCCAACGGCTTCCATTCAGACAAATTACTGGATCCCTTCCAGAGCCTTTAACCTGGCAAGCAGAGGGGTATAGGGTAATGAGCCTTTACCTAGAATGGGTGATATTCTTGAGACCGGAGGTGGGGTTCCATACAGAATTTCAAAAGGGGTGAGATTGTACATAGGGGACGAGGGCGTGTTTCGAGCCCAAAACAGAGCATAAGGCAGGAGCAAGGTCCAATCCTGAACGCCAGTCTCTAAGGTCAATTTATTTAAGGTCTCCTTAATGGTTCTATTCATTCTCTCTACCTGCCCTGAACTTTGGGGAAGATAGGCACAATGTAATTTCCAATTAATCCCCAACACCCTGGCCACTCCCTGACTTACCTGGGCCAGGAAAGCAGGTCCATTGTCTGACCCAATTACCTGGGGAAGTCCAAACCGAGGGAAAAGTTCTTCCATAATCTTCTTTCCTACCACTTGGGCTGCTTCCCACCGGGTGGGGTAGGCCTCTACCCATCCTGAGAAAGTATCTACAAAAACTAAGAGAAATCTTAACCCATACTTGGCTGGCCTGATTTCAGTAAAGTCCACTTCCCAGAATTGGCCAGGCCTATTCCCCCTTAGTCTCTTTCCCTCTGAGGTTTGGGATGGATGTGCATTCACAACCTGGCAGGCTTGACAATTTTTAGCCACTTGTTCCGTCAGCCTCTTGTTTTCTGTAGCCGTTAAGGAAAAGGGTTGCTCCCTCAGCAGTTCCTGCATTTCTCTGGCACCTAGATGAGTGAGCTGATGAACATGCTGTAACAGTTGTGGGTGTCAGATTCTCCTCTTGGGTCTCAGTTACTAGTGCTAGAACTTCTGCCCCTCGAAGGGCTGCTGCCTTTGCTTCCTCATGTGCCCGCCGGTTCCCTGCGGCTATGGGGTCTGATCCTTTCTGATGACCGGGGCAATGGACTATAGCCAATTCGGTGGGCAGCAGAACTGCCGCCAGTAGCCTAAGGATTTCAGCCTTATGCTTAATGTCCTTTCCGGCTGAGGTTAGTAGTCCTCTTTGCTGGTATATGGCCCCATGTACATGAGCAGTAGCAAACGCATAGCGGCTGTCAGTGTAGATGGTGGCCTTTTTCCTTTAGCCAATTCTAAGGCTCTTGTGAGAGCAATTAGCTCCGCTTTCTGGGCTGAGGCCCCTTCTGGCAGCCCTGCTGACCATATGGTCTTAGTTCTGCTGACTACCGCCGCCCCCGCATGTCTCTTACCATCTCGCAGGAAGCTGCTACCGTCCGTGAACCAGGTTACTTCTGAGTTAGGTAATGGAAGGTCCTTCAGGTGGCGGCGAATTCCTGCTTCCTCTGCCAAGATGTTCTGGCAGGAGTGCAAGACCGGATTCGCAGCTTCGTATTCCTCCTGAGACGGTGCAGCCAACAGTAGGTCGTCTACATACTGGAGCAGAGTCACCTCCGGGTGTCGGGTTCTGAAGGGACCCAGGTCCTGGTGGAGGGCCTCATCGAAAATGGTGGGTGAATTCTTAAAGCCCTGGGGTAGCCTTGTCCAGGTCATTTGCCCCGCTATCCCGGCCTCTGGATCAGTCCACTCAAAGGCAAACAATGGTTGGCTGCTTTCACAAAGCCGCAGACAGAAGAAAGCATCCTTCAAGTCTAATACAGTATACCAGATTCTGTCAGGTTGGAGGGTGCTTAGAAGGTTGTAGGGGTTAGGTACAGTGGGATGTATGTCCTGTACCCTACTGTTAATTTCCCTTAGGTCTTGTACTGGTCGGTAGTCCCCTGTTCCTGGCTTTTGACAGGGAGAAGCGGCGTATTCCAAGCCGACTGGCAGGGCCTCAAAACCCCCTCCTGGATTAGCTTCTGAATATGTGGTCTGATTCCTTCTCGAGCCTCCCTGCTCATGGGGTACTGCCTGACTCGAATTGGGACTGCAGAGGTCTTCAAGGTAACCACCACTGGGGGTTGATTTTCTGCCAGCCCTAGCCCGGCTTTCTCGGCCCAAGCATCTGGGTATTCCTCAAGCCATGCCATCATGTCCTGGACCTTTTGGGACAGTCTCTTTTCCAATGGCCCTTCTCCTTGCAATATGCGCACTGGTCCGAGTCCAAATTTGACCGCCATCGTGGACCCAGGTCCCCTCCCTTTCTACTTCCTTTCTCTTGTGTTACTAACTACTGTGGCCAGGATTTTAGTCAATGCCTTGTCTCTCCTCTGTCTCCCTTTTGTGAAAAACCTTGTCTGCCTCCTTAACTAGGTCTCTGAGAGTCAAATCCTGGAGCCCATCAAGGCACTGTAGTTTACGCCTTATATCCGCAGCTGATTGGCCAATAAAGGCCATGGCCACCGAGGCCTTCTGTTCCTCTGATTGCGGATCAAAGGGCGTAAACCTCCGATAGGCCTCCATTAACCTCTCTAAAAAGACTGTGGGCGATTCGGGGGAGCCCCTGAACGCCTTCCCTTACCTTAGCCAAATTGGTGGGCCGCCTGGAGGCTGCCCGGAGACCTGCCACAAGAGCCTGGCGGTAGGAGGACAGATGCTCCCTACCTTCCGGGGTATTAGGGTCCCAGTCTGGGCGGCGCAGGGGGAAGATGTCGTCAATGCGGTCTTGCAATTGCGTTGGTCGTCCGTCCCGCCCGGGAACATTTTTCCGCGCATCTAGGAGCCTAGTTTCTCTCCTCAGTGGTGAAGAGGGTTCCCAGGAGTTGCTGACAGCCATCCCAAATGGGTTGACGGGAGAACATTAAGGGCTCCACGAGACCTGTTAACCTAGGATAGGGCGGAGGAGAGTCTAAAAGGATCAGATCAGGTTGTGCCGAGAAGACGGGAGGGGCCGAGGGCGGCGGGGAAGGGGTAGCTGGTTTCACAGGCAACATCACGGTCTGCGACATCGTCGGCAGGGTCCTGGGAGAGAACTGAGGAGCCAGAAAGGCTTTCTGACCAATGATCCAAGGTCAGGGACAGAGGAGTGGAGGTGGACTGACCCATGACAAGAACCATACAAATGACAGTAAACATTGAACAGAAGACAAGGACAAACACAACACGCTCAGACAAAAATCCAAAAGGTCTCACAGCACCAATTGACCTGGCTGGCAACAGAATTTCAGAGTATTCTAACAGATGGGAGGATTCCAGGTGCCCCTGGGCCTCCCCAGATGGGAGGATTCCAGGCGCCCCTGGGCCTCCCCAGATGGGAGGATTCCAGGCGTCCCTGGGCCTCCCCAGATTCCACCAGGGCGTCCCCCGGGGATGTGGCTTGCGACCCGAGGACACGTCTGTCGTCGCAGTCGGGGGAGACTTACGCCCCGCCCCAACAGCCACCAGACCAAACAGATTTGCCAGCCTTAACCCTCAAACTAAACAGCAAACAGAAGACAAAGACAAGCGATCGCTATCCGAGAGGCGCCATTACTTACCCCAAGAAGCGTCTGTTGGAGCCTGAAGGCGGCTGCAGCAATCTCGGTGGGACCTCCAAATGTAACGCCCGGAACGCTGGCCGCACTCACAAAGCACCAAAAGAGGCTTCTCATGCAAAAAGCAAAGGGTTTATTGGTACAGGCATGCCCGGTCCCACAACATACTCTGAACACAGAGCAGAGGTTGTGGGCCCCGAAGCAGGGTTTGAGCACAGGTTAAATACATTTTAGGGGGCAGGGTCTTTCCATTTTACAACCAGGTAACTTTCCACAGCGGGTTTTCTGCTTCCTGGAATAGTTAAGACAATTAAGTCTGTTGACATATAAACATTTTTCTTTATCTATGCACAAGCTCTTGGTATCAGTTCCCCCCAGCTATAGATTTAGATTATAGGTTTCTATCTCAACATTCTTGGCTGATTTGTTCTAATTGTCTTCAACTGACCTTGTCTTCAACTGACCTCAGGCCCTTACTGAAATGCTGGCTTTTATGATTTTACAACTATTCACTGTTTGTTTTTAATATTTTAGGCAGCTTATTTTTGGGGGGCATATTTCTTTTTTATTTCTTTTTTTCCTCCCTTGATTTCAGAGAGGAAGGGAGAGAGATAGAAACATCAATGATGAGAGAGAATCATTCATTGGCTGCCTCCTACACCCCCCCCCCCCCCCAGTGGGGATCGAGCCCGCAACCCAGGCATGTGCCCTTCACGGGAATTGAACCTGGGACCCTTCAGTCCACAGGCTGATGCTCTATCCACTGAGCCAAACCAGCTGGGGCTGTCTGTTTGTTTTTTAATTCTTTAGAATTTTCCATGTATAGGATCATGTCATCTGTGAATAAAGATAGCTTTAATTTCTTTCCCAATCTATATGCATTTATTTTTTTTCTCTTATTACATTGCTAAAACCTCCTGTACATTGTTAAATGAAAGAGATGAGAGTGGATACCATGTTTTTTTCAATCTTAGAGAGAAAGCATTCTGCCTTTTACCATAAATGCAATGTTCAATGTAGGTTTTCTTTTGCTGTTGTTGTTTTTAATTTATTTTTTATTGTTGAAAATATTAAATATGTCCCTCTTTCACCCCCATCCATTGTTCCCCTCCATCTTGCACCCACCCCTAGATATACTTTATCACATACTTATCCCTCCTATTTCTAATTTGTTGAACATTTTTATCATGAATAGATGTTGGATCTGGTCAACTGCTTTCTTGTGTTTAGTCTCATCATTTTTTTATTTTCTTATTTTAAAAATCCATTAAAGTACAGAAAAATATAGCAGTTCTTGACATCTAGTTTCTGGCAAAGTAATGTGCTAGCAGATGTTCTTGACTTGCTCACCCAATCCTGTCAGGAGCCAAGAGTCGGTCAAAGGATTAACTCTGACCTTCAGTAAGTTACTGTAACTAGGCCCACTTCCTCTTGCCTGAGGACAAAGCATTTCTTCTGTAGCCGCCCTTCAACCACCACACCCTTTATCTATAGTTACGACTTTAGCCGATTATCTAGGTCAGCCCCCACCCCTCCTAGGCATCCACCCTTCTAGAAATCACATATAAAGAACGCTGTAAAAAATAAAATTTTGAGGCTTGATCAGAATCCCTTTTGTCTTGCCTCCATTCTTCTGTGTCCCTTGTCTGTCTCTCATTCCCTTAGGTGCGCCGCCTCGGTACCCCCGTTAGAAGACCCCGCTGGCCGGGGCACAATCCAACCCCAGAGATGCACAGAAACTGTCACCAGCTGTGTATAAGTTCTGTGGTGACAGCTGACCTAGTGTATAAAGGAAATGGGGCCCTAGGAATGGAAAGGGTCAGGTACCACGGCTGGAGGACAGGATGAGAAGAGGATTCTTGCATGTGATTGACTTTCTCTCTGCTACTGCTCTAGTCAGCGGTTGCCACCTTTATGAGGCATTGAGCTTTGAAGTTAAGAAAATAATGTCTGGTCGGTGTGGCTCAGTAGTTGAGTGTGGAGCAGCCAATCAATATTTCTATCTCTCTATCCTTCTCCCTCCCTCTCTCTCTAAAATCAATTAAAACACATTAAAAAAAAGAATGAGCCCTGGCAAGTGTGGCTTGTTTGGTTGGGCAGCAGCCCACACATGGATAGGTTGCCAGTTCAATTCCTGGTCAGGGCACATGCCCATGTAAGGGGCTTGATTCCCGGGTAGGGGGCATGCAGGAAGCACCCAATAGATGTTTCACTCTCACAATGCTGTCTCTCTCCCTAAAAATCAATAAAAATATATTTTTAAAAAAGAAAATTATGAGGTAATATTTTCTGGGAGAACTTCAAAACTAGTATTTTCTGTTGTCGTTAATCCTCACCTAACGATAGTTTTTTCATTAATTTGTAGAGAGAGTGTTAGGGTGAGGGAGAGGCAGAGAAACATTGATGTACGTAAGCGAGGGAGACACATCAATTGGTTGCCTCCTGCACATGCTCAGACCTGGGCTGGGGATGGAGACTGCAACTGAAGTATGTACCCTTGACCAGGATCAAACCATGACCCTTCAGTCTGCAAGATGATGCTCTGAGCCATATCAGCTAGAGCTTCAAATGTAGTATTTTAAATAGCATTTAGTATATTGATCATTTGATGTTGGCTTGCCAGGTATTCTGCATCTTCTGACAGCCTTCTTTTGCTTTGAGCTTCACTCAAAGCTGGCAGCTATATGGGTCCTGTCCAGTAATTAGCACACTTTCAACACAGATTCATTTATTACGACTGCCACCTTAATTTCTGATAGTTTTTCCAGATATACAATTCTTAATTGCAATATTTTTTTTCTATTAACACTTTACATCCGTCACTCCCTTCTAGTTTTTTGTTTTGTTTTTGTTCCTAATAAATCAACTGTTAATTTTATTGTGGTCCCTTTGTATATGATGAATTATTATTCTCTTGCTGCTTCAAATTTATTTTTTAATCTTTGGTCTTTCAGCAGACTATGATGTACCTAGTTGTGGCTCTCCTTATGTTTATTCTATTTAGAATTATTGAGTTTCATGGATCTATAGGTTAAAATTTGGAAACTTTTAGGCCATTGATTCATAATTTTTTTCTTTTAAAAAATATATTTTATTGATATTTTACAGAGAGGAAGCGAGAGGAATAGAGAGTTAGAAACATTGATGAGAAACATAGATCAGCTGCCTCTTGCACACCCCCTACTGGGGATGTGCCCGCAACCAAGGTACATGCCCTTGACCGGAATCGAACCTGGGACCTTTCAGTCCACAGGCCGATGCTCTATCCACTGAGCCAAACCGGTTTCGGCCATAATTTTTTTCTTGAAACCAGAATATTTTAGATAAAATATTATAGCAATTTGGTACAAAGTCTGGTTTTCCTCCTGAGAGGCTTTTTAAAATTGCTGCAACTTAAACTTCATAATTTGTTTTCTCTGAGTTGTGGGGCCACTGATCACTGATGTCTCTGATAAATTTTCCTATTTTATTTTTTAGCATGGTTCCTAAAAAATTGGTATAAATCTATAAAATAAATATAAATTTTAATATATTCCTCTGATACCAATGGTGTGGCAAAATTATTCTACCCTAAATAGGCAAATATATTGTTCGTTTTCTCAAAGTTCTTTTCTTGCTCCCAACTTATAAGGAGAACCGAGGGTTGAGGACTATAAGGCTTTGATGTTGTAGATTGGGGCTAAATAAAGGTCTTTTATTCAAACTAGGTTGGCAATATTTGGAATTAGATCATTCACTTTCTATTCTTTGCTTGTTAGAAAATTTTAGATGGTTGTGCTTCATAGTCCAATAAGATGGTCACAATATATGTTTTCTTTTTTGTTGTAAAATATTTGCATAATACTTTAGTGAAACGTTTTGATTGTAAGGAAAAGAGGCTCACTAAAGGCAAACAGAGAAAAGAATGGCTTGGGGGTGATTATAAGAAAAATAAATCTTATGGAATAAAACATGACGTATATTCTGGCTTCGTGGGGAGAACAGTAACTCAGAAACCATCAGGACCAAGATAGTTGCTCTTTCTGGCTCACTTGTTCTCTCAATTCAAAATTTCCAGAAGAAAAAATCTGATTGGCACTGTTAAAGGTTATGGGTCAATGGTCAGCCAATGAATTGGCGACATTTGAAACAGGTCCCCGCTGGGGCAGATACCATGGTCAGATGCAAGATCATGAAGCATGCAGGGCTGCCTACTTCCAGGGCTGTAGATATAGGTACTTGGAAACATGTCTGTTATACTTACCAGATGTTTGAAGCCTTTTTGATTTTATGAAGTTGTTAAATTCTCATGATTATACTGTGTTCCAAAAGACAGAGCAACCTGAATGTTTCAGATGGAAAAAATGTAGGTAACCCTTACTTAACCTGTTTGAAAAAGCTGAATTTCAACTGCTTTCCCTCATACACAAAATTTTATAGCCTTAGCTCTAAAGGTAACTTCATGCCAAAATGCATGCAACCAGTCTTTATCACACTAGTCCCCTCCCTCATCCAGGGGTCCAGATAAAATCTGAAGCCTTTTCTCTCTTCAGAGGCTATGTGGCAAAAACTTCTACTCGGCTCTGCCACACATGACCTCACTTTTCCACATTGAACCTCTAGCCCCACCTTTTTCTAATTACCTCCCAATATTACTGATTCCAATTTTTCATTGTTGGAAGTCAAATTCTTCCAAGGACTAAAAGAAAGGATTAATGAAAATTAGCTTTCCTTAGCATGAGAAACACTTCAATAGTCGAGGGAAGGATATGGTCATGACCATGATATGTATCCTATCCTCTAGGGCAGTGGTCGGCAAACTGCGGCTCGCCAGCCACATGTGGCTCGCGAGCCGTGGTTTGTCGCTCTGTTGACCAATGAGTTTGCCGACCACTGCTCTAGGGAGAAGGCTCAAACACAAACACAAATACATATTCCGTGGGGCAGAGAGGTTTAAGTGCCACAATAATACACTAAAGCAGAAATCATCCTCTCTGGAGGGAGGTAAAGTAAGGAAAGTCTTTGCAATTGTGTCAAGTAATGATTGGGCTGGGCCTCTAAGGGCAGAAGAAGATTTACATATTCAGTGCTGGGCTGCAGGTGGGGCACAGTGGATTCTGAAATCCTGAGCATAACCTTTGTTAAGCTCTAGCACCCCTTCTCAGGACCAGTTTGTTCACTGCTTTCTTTGCTTAATTTGCAACCGGCCTATGTTTTAACGTTCCTTAGTCCAAACAAACAAAATCCCACTATCAACTAACTTATCAGTGTACTTTTGGGAGTTATTATCTTCACTGCCCTCACCTTCTCTAGAGACATGCTAGAATGAAAAGAGACCGCGTTCCTGCTGCCCCCTTTTCCTCGCTGCCTCTGCTAATATGAAATAAGCATTGACAGTTTTCATAATCATGAATGGTTCAGGTTGACTTTCTTTCTGGGATGGTAAGTGAAAAGTTCCCTCAGATTTCTGCTGTTTACATTTGCTCTTGAGGGTGGAGCTCACCAAACTTCCTTTTTTCTAACCTTCCCAACTTGCCCTGGGCCTCTCTACCAGCCCCTCTTCCCACACCTACTTCCCAGTGATTAGACCCACCCAGGTGCTGCAGCCACAAGGTAAAAGCTCCCCTTCTCAAGTAGATCATTTGCATTTCTATAGACCCTCGGGGTGGGAGACAATGGTCTCTACCCTTCACTGGAAATCTGGAATCCAGGCGTTGCAATTTGCAAGAGAAAGGCACTTGTTTTTTTTTTTTTACAAGACAACTTTACTGGCAAAGGAATTCGGATTCTGAGGAAAAAGAGCACCATCTTCACAGATGTTTAGGTTGTTTTCAAACACCAGAACATTGGGGCAAAAAGAAATAGAAGCCTGGAGAAATTCCCTTCAGACCGTTTTTAGGTGAAAGAAAATGCCAATAGATGAAGATGGATGTAGGATAGAAGGGAGGTGCTTTTACAAAAGGTCAGGTATTTAAGGTGTAGGGGAAAGATTGTAATACATGACCAAAGAGAAATTATAATCAGCAAAGCAAAATGGTGGAGGATAAGAATGACCATGTTTGAAAGCACAAGTGGAGTATGAGCGTAGAAGGGAAGGGTGGGCACAACCCTTCTCAGCCAGATGCAGTGTAAAAATTGAGACTGAGGTTTTGGAAAATTAAATTGAGGAAGCTCATGGTGGATGCCTCAATTAAGTATGAAGCGAATTTATAACTGGACAACCAAGGGGTCGGGGCTACCTGTCACTACTTGACCTATTAAGCAGAGACAGGGTTGAATCATATTTGAGCATTTATTCCAATATTGCCGGCAGCATGGGAGAGCAGCAGGTCATCCACAAAAATCTGCTCTGCACCCTATCATAAACGAGCTGCTTATGTTGGATAGAAGAACAAAGATTAAGTGGGGAAGTAGGAATTACAGGCATGGGAAAGTAGGCACGGGATAATCAGCACGAGCTACAAGTCATGTGGGCTGGGGGAGAGAAGGGGCTTGCAGGAGGGTGGGCACGTCTGGACCAGATTACATGTAATAGGGGCAGGGGTTGTAAATAGCAGGTGCCTCCAGGACTAGATTGTTTTGGCCACGAGGTTGTAAATCTTTCCATAATGATAGGTGGTTCTTGGAAGGAGGATGGACTGCATTCTGATGCTGGCTCCCATGTCCCAGGGCCTACAACTCCCAGGCAGGTTAGAATGTGCTTTCTCTAATCAGTACAGAACCATCATGGTTAACAGAGCATGATTAATATTTCTTATAACTGTAGCTGGTCCCCAATATTCTCTTTCTGCCCCTAACAAATTCATCTGCAGAACTGGAAGAAGACCAAGTACAGCGGGGGTTTAAGGACAGCAGAAACAGGACAGGTTTGGGACAAGCACTCTGGATAAGTGTCCTGGATAATCACCCTACTGATAAGAAAAAGATTTTAGAGCATCAATGAAGACCCAGTCAAGGCTGAAAAGCATAAACTTTTAGTGGAACAAAATTGTAAACTTTATTCAACAATGCTTGGTAGTATAGGAGCAAGTTCAAAAGAAAGCTTTCAAATGAGCATAATGATTGTGAAAAAAATAATGTTAAATGGAAACATTTTAGGGACATTACTCATGGTGGATTTTAGTAACATTTTAAATTACAAACATGAAATATATGGTATCAAAGCACTCTTCAAACATATGACCTGAGAATAACACAAAAAGAAAAGATTACTGGAGTAAAAAGATCAATTGGTTCTTGTTTTCTTCTTTCTATGCTAGCCCAAGGCAAGAAAAAAGGAAAGTTCTTTTCTTTCCATTGGACACATCTTCCTTTCATGCAGTATTATTACATTTTTTTAAAAACCAAATCATTGATATCTTGTTAGTGTATCAGGGAATAAAAACTTTACACTTCTCTTACTAATCTTTGAATAGAACTAAAATAAGAATGTACTCACCAAGGAAACTAGTAAAAATCTATATAAAGAAACCCATTTTACTCTTAGTAAATGTTAACTCCAGCTTATTACTCTAACCTGATTTCCCCCCTCAAAACTAGAGCTTGTGGCCCTAGCCGGTTTGGCTCAGTGGATAGAACGTTGGCCTGAGGACTGAAGGGTCCCAGGTTTGATTCTGGTCAAGGGCACTGCCTGGGTTGTGGGCTTGATCCTCAGTGGGGGGCATGCAGGAGGCAGCTGATCAATGATTCTCTCTCATAGTTGATGTTTCTATCTCTCTCTCCCTCTTCATTCCTCTCTGAAATCAATAAAAATATTAAAAGAAAACTAGAGCTTGTGTATGGTGAAGGCCTGGGGGTGGCAGATATAGAGTGGAGGGGGTAAATGGAGAAAAAGAGGGGACTTCTGTAATACTTTCAACCATAAAGGTAAATTAAAAAAAAAAACTAGAGCTTGCATGTTAGAAGTTTTTTTGTTGTTGTTTTTTTAGTATAATTTACAGGGATCTGCAGTTTTAGTTCCTGTTGAACCTAAGGAGCAGCCTGACCTTAAGACATCCTGCCCCAGGAAGTCAGCTGACAAACAACCAGGAGGCCCACTCATGGAGCTGACCATAAAGATCCATAATCAAAGCCTACGGGAAGGTGCCCTGCACATCCTACACAAAATCTTATTCTAAGAAACAAAACAACTTTCTTGATTAAATAACATATAATGAACTATACTTCTCCATGAGTTGGGAAACAGGATGTATGCCTTAAAATAAAGACCTGGTTAGTCATGTTTGCCTTAAACCCCTAACATCCTTTTTTGAGCACATTGTAGAAACAGGTTGTTCTGGATGCTGCCTGGGTCTGGGGTGACTTGATTACAAGACTTCAGATGACATTAAAAACCTATATCAGGACAAGCAAGAATACTGCCTGAAGGTCCACAGCCCCCTTCCTTGATTTCTTTGTTCTGCTTTCCCTCTCCTTCCTGATAAAAACCCTTGCCTACACGGAGATGTTAAGATGGTTTTTCAGGACAAGAGTCCGCCATCTTCTCAGGTTGCCAGAACTTGAATAAACCATTTTCCTTCTTACCAGCACCTATTTCACGAGTTTGGCTTTCACTAAGGCAGGTAGCCAAATATGCGTTTGTATTCATTACTACCTTAAAAGTGAGTCTTATTTATAAAAAGTTGCATTTTGTCCATTTCCCCATAAACAAACACCAAAAAGTCAGAAATAAAAAACATAATGATCTAATTTCCATGATGGCAAACGAGCCACCATTCCATGGCCCCTGATAATTCCTTCCCAATTTGGGAAATGCTTAGGGGGAACACTCATATGCTCAGCTGTTTTGTTCTGCAGTCCAACCTTGCATAGGATTATTGAATAAGTTCAATTTTACTACAAATTGTGAGAAATATTTTTCTAATCAAGGAACCGAATTAATAATTCTTATCTATGTTTATAATCTTCAAATACAGTAAGATAAAAAAACAACAAAGCATATTATCTAATTTAAAACTCAGGACAATAATTAGACATATATAGCTTGTACACACATTAATCTGTTTCTCTCAACAAGATATTTATAATTTCCAAAATTCTATTAGCTTTTTCTCACAATATGGTCCCTCCAACTTGAGGGGCAGTAACATAAACATAGTCTTCTTACTAAAGAGATTAGTATACCATAAGAAGGAACCTAAGAATATTGGTGGCTATATGATAGAGCAATATAATGCTTGAAAGCCTAATGTATTCATGAAGTTCCACTTTAATAGCCAGTATCTAAATAGGAAAGTTATTTAAAAAAAATTGGTATTGACAAATGAACACAAAGTAACTTTAAATCAAAGGTTGTTATTAAAGCACGTGATTTTTGTGTGCACTGATTCCATGGCTCAGTGTTATCAGATTTAGAGATAAACTGGAAAATACCCAGAAAATAAAATCCATCAACTGTAATCTATTTCCTTTACTCTCTTGTGAAATCATTAGAAGTATGGATTTACTCTGTCATCCGTGTCTTTCCCCACCTATAACCTTTTAAGGGAAAGAGCAAACACCTGTCAAGCTCATAGTGCAGAATGCACACACAGATGGGTGTTTAATAAATATCTTTCAACAGAGAGATTAGAGGTTTGCTTTGGGAAGCAGGGAACACATTATCTTAAGTGTTGAGCTGATGACATCCATTATACAATACCTCAGCCTGTTTCTTTACCGAAATATCATTCAAAGGAAATCCTTTCTTGAGTATCCTTTAGGTAGGGCTATAAGTTTGAAGAGCCAAAAATTTGAGGCAAGATCAGCCCCAGGGAAGGGCGAGTGGCTGGCATGAACAAGGAAAATTCAGGAGTTTCAGTGACGACAGGAAGCAGCGATTGAAGGGATGGGGTGCAAACTCACCTGGAGACGCAGAAGCTGCACGCGCGTCAAGGATCAAAGGGCATAACCTTTGGGGCTCCCCAGCCACGGGGAAAGTGGAACACTCACTCCTAGGCTCTTACATTCAAATATTCGTCTAGGGGGGCTCAGCTGTTCCTACTTCTGACGCCAGGGGACAAACCCTACCTTTCACAGGTGGCACTGACAGAGAGGCAAAGCACAAGCTGCTCCAGATTTCAGAGCCAGCTCCCGGGAATCCCCCAGTACCTCTTTCCCCGACCGCCTCCCGCGCCCCAAACCACAGACCCCTTCACCCGCACTCCGCACCTTCTCCAGGCCCTCTCCCTCTTCACAGCATCGGTCTCTATGGCGACCTGAAACCGCAGTTCCCATTGGCCCGTTCAATATGAGGGCCGGGCCAATAGGGAGGGCCAGCCTTTTCTTCCCGACCAATAGGGTTGGCGGAGGCCAGGTCCGGAGACGGCGGCGTGCTGACGTTCCCGGGAGTTCGGGGCTGGCTGGGCAGGCGGGCTGGCGGCTGGGCGGGCGGCGGCGGCGGCCTCTGGGCAGTAGAGGGGGCTCCGGGGCTGAGTCTGTGTGGTTGCCGGTCGCGGAGGCGGCACCATGGGCACGGGGTAGAGGGGCAAGTTGGCCACCGCCGCCGCCGCCGGGGGTGGTGGGAGAGCCGCTTCGGGGGAGGGGGCGGGTGGGGGAGGGAGGGGAGGGCGGACGCTCGCCCGCGGCACTTTTTCAATTTTTTCGGGTGCCGCAGCGGCGACCCATCGGCGCTGATGCCCCTCATCCCCGGAGCAACGACGGCCTCTGCCTCGCCTGGAAAGTAAGTGTGCGGGCTCGCGGGAGGGCGCGGAGACTCCTGCCCACGAGAACCTCTGCCCTCGCGCCCCAGCCGGGACCTGCCCGCGAGGGGTGCGGGTGCCTCCCTCCCGTTACTCAGTCCCCACCGCCTCGCAGCCGCCTCGGCTTTCCTGCCCCGCCTCGTGTTCCTGCCCGCACTCGCCTGCCTGCTCCCCTCCCCCCGGCAGGCGCACAAGTTTCACCTCCATTTGCTTTTCCCGGTGACTACTCTTCCTCCGGTCTCCCTTACACGGCGCGCAGGACCCCTACCCACGTTGGCCTTTTCGGATCCAGAGCCCCCAGCCCCGAACTTGAGCACCGCGCCGAGTCCTCCTGGACTTCTGCCCGGAGGTTTCCCCCGCTCCTGCCCGCCTGGCACTCCGCCCTGCGCCCCCAGCACCCCGAGGCGCCCGCCTTCCCCAGCTTTCGGGGCCGCCTGTCCGTCCCTCCTGCTCTCCTCCCCTCCCCTCGCACGTTCTCTGCTGCCTGCGCCGTCTCGCGTGTGGCCCCCGAGTCCCGCGCTCCTGCCAGCCCTGCCGGCCCCGCTCTGCCCGGTGCGCCCCGCTCTCCTCGCGGCGTGTGTTCACGTTCCACCCCTCCAGCTCCCAGCCCCGAGCTGCCCCGGCCGTCCTGCGCCGCCGCTGCCTCCTCTCCCTGCCAGGAGTAGAAGCGGAGCTGCGGCACCCCGCTGGCGGCTCGGGTGTCCTTTCCCGGCGGCGCTGGGGCTGCCCGGCCGGCCCTCTTCCCTTTTTCCCTTCCCGGGGAAGCCAGGGGCTGAGCGGCGGGCCGGGGTTTGGCTGTGTGCTGGCCGAGTGCGACAAACAGCGAGTGCGGGCAGTAGATGCGCCGCGGCGGCCGTGGCCACTCGGGGCGCAGCAAATAGGCAGGTGTCTGTGTCCGGGTGGGGGTGGGGGACACGCACGCCACCGGCTCTTCGGCTGGCGACAGATTGTGCAGGAATGCGAGGAATGCACCAGAGGCAGCGTCCGCAGGGCCCGCCGCGGCTGCTCTAGCGCCTTCCTCGCCCAGCACCCGCCGCGCAGCCAGAGGTCACCGGAGCATCTTGGAAGCTGGTGAGGTTCACTCGACTTCTCTCCTCCCCTTGCCTCTCTCCATGCGGCAGAGGGGGGCAGCCGAGGGGAAGCGCAGCAGTTCTGTTGGGCTTCAGCTAGCCTTTCGCTTGGGTTTTTGCTGCATTGGTCTCCAGGACCGTGAATTTGGGGCTTGATGGCAGTGTAGCCAAGGTTATTGATCATTGCACAAGATTCTTGGCAAGTTTGGTTTTGCAAGGTTTGAATTGTGCCTGGTTTTTTTTCCCCCAAGGGTTTTCTGAAAACCTGCAGGAAAGGGTGCCGAAGGTTCTTAGTGTAATGAGCTTGCAGCTCTATCAAAAAATGTCTGTTAATGCTCATGGACAGGGATGTAGTGCAAAAGAGATCTTGAATGCATCACTTTGCCGTCATAAGAATTGCATTTTTTTTCTCATCATACTGGGTTGTGTTTAGACCTCTTATAATACATAATGAATAGAAACAGAGAAGCAGTGTTTGGTCAGCGATGGGACAGATAGAACTGTCTGGTACAGTTAAATTCGGGGCGTGTCAGTTACCATTGAAAGTAACATGGGGACAACACAGTCATGTATATTTAAAGATGTAATTTATTAGTTGAAGTCGCAGTTCTTTTTCTCTTTGTTACTGCGTTTGAAAAATAATATACCCCTACAACCTTAAAAAATGGTAATTATTTATGTGTAAATTCAATACTGATTACTATACATTTTTGGTCATTTTATTTTCTTTAAAGCAGAAAGATAAATGTATGACAGAAGTTGCTTTTCTAGAATTAGGCTTAGATACTTTTCTTTTAAAAGGGAAAATAAAGGACTGTTTCTCTTTCTGAATGCAGTATATTGCTGGTTCCTGTGGAATAGTTATGGAAAATGGCATTATGAAAATGAGGACAACTGGCTTTCAAAATAAATGTTTCTGGATGTTGAAAAGCTTACTATGTGTGTGACACAGTTTGCTTTGGAGGTTGAGTTTACTGTAAGCCTCTTCACACTTGGTTATTTTGTATCAGATTCAGGAATATAAGTTGATTGCTCAGCTGCCTTCCAACTCCTACTTTGCTTGGATCAAGGGCATTGAAAAGTATAAGATGATCACCTTTTAGTTAAAGACCTAATGGAAAGGAGAAAGAGGAAAGAAAAACACCTTTGCACTGAGAAAGGTTGTGTTTTTTGGCTGCTACATTGTTTTTCAGGTATGTCCATAGTTAAGTGGACCTGTGGACCTTCCAATTTAGAGGTTTAACTCTAAATCAGCGATTTTCAACCAGTGTGCTGCAAGAATTTTTAAAACATGCAATGCCTGAATATTTAGTCAGGGATACTGACTGAACTCTTTTTCCCTTAGATTGTCAAATTAAAAAAAAAAATAAATAACAGCCAACACAATAAATAGCCTTCCAGAGTGAAAGAATCAAAATTGTACTTTTTTTGGTCAGATTGGCAAAAAAATACATATATTTTGGTGTGCTGCAGAATTTTAGTAATTAGTTTATGTGTGCCATGAGATATAAAGGTTGAAAATCGCTGCTCTAAATTATAGTTAGCAACACTGTGCAGGATATTGGGAGATGTTTGTAGATGCCAACAGGAACTATATTATGTAACAATATATTACAGCAGAGTTTAACGTGCTTATTTGATTTGATGTGAAGATTAGAAAGTAAAAGCACATTTAGTTTCTTTACTGCATTGGAAATTGAAATAACCCCTTCGAGTATATAGTTAATGTATATGCAGGATTGGCTGTTCAAGTAGTTTTACCCATTTAAGTAAAGTTGGGCTTTCAGTTAGGAATATATTCTATATGTTATACATATTTGGAGAGAGGACGTTTTAGAACAGGTTCACAGTCATAAACAACAAATTATGTTTGACCAAGTATGTTACTCCCCCATCCCCCACTGTTATGTAAGGAAAAGGTGTGGCATTTCATGTTTTATGTCATACTGAAGATTGCAAATAGGGGGACTAAGTGTCCAGTTACCTTAATTCTTATCTATACTGTTTTTGGAGGGAGATAGGGGGGAGTAGGGTTGTGATTGAAAGCATGAGAGAAGGTAAGTAGAAAGGGGAGCAGCTAGCATTCATCCAGGAAAAAAAAGTATGTGAATTCCACATTTATAAGAATAAAGCAAATTAATTCTGTGACTAGTTCTGATATCATAATTTGAATTTAAAGAATCTACTACCGAACTCAGTTTAATAAAACCTTTAGCAATTGTAAGATCTGAGTATTTGGATGAAGTCTAAATTAAGTCAGACATGCAATTTTCTTTCTTATCCTGTTCTATACAAATTGGAAAAGTAAATTTAATTAAAAACTTTAAATACACATACTTTTTAAAAATCCAGTTATTGCCAATTTTAAAACTGAATGGTTTCCCTGCTGTTGACCAGTTATTGATTTAAATACAGAATTTTCATACCCTGGATGGTGCCAATTTGCTAAGTCCAGCCCTTCACCTTAATAACTTAAAATACTAAGATATTTTGAAAATGCTCTCTAATTTAATTTTTATTTCAATCAAGAGGTAAATCCCTAAATTGCTTCATTCTAAAATGGACATCATACCTTCATACTTAACCGGAAGATAAAGTAGAGGTTATTCCAGGGCATAAACATTCACTGAATTATAGGTCACTTTGGGAGTTGCCTTCACACCTTCAGTATACTGGGAGATAATTACTTCTTCAATGTGTTAAATGGTTTTGTAGCGCCTTTTCTGCACTGAAAGGGGGAAGAAGAATCTAAAACATAACACAAGTGAACTGGATATGTTTGGAAAATTCAGTAAACATTTTATCATCCAAACTGTCACTACAGATGACAGAGAGAGGGAGGGAGAGAGAGAGAGAGAGAGAGAGAGAGAGAGAGAGAGAGAGAAACTTGAAGCATATCTAAATATAAGGCCAGAGGCTTCATATACTGCTAGTAAGTGATAGCAGACAGCAGGTCAGTTTGATGCCCAGCAATAAGAAATAACAGGCTTCTTTTAGGGCACGGATATGCCCTAAGTCACAAAGAGCAATAATTCATGTGCTTGCTAGTTTCAGTTGCGGTGTTGTGGGGCATTCGGATATTCACATTGCTACTGTAATAATTCAGTGGAATTATGTTTTATCTTTCAGGCTCTGTGTTACCATAACTAAATTGGGGACATTACATGATGGTGCACTTCAAATTAAGCTTAGAATGCTGCAGACATTTCATTTGTCATTGGTCTAAATTTTTTTCTTTTTATAATTTAGATTTATTTTTATTTGATAAAGCAATAAATGTCAGCTACATTGCTGATAATTTTATTATTCATAGTCTTGATAATATAGTTTATTATGACTCATACTAGAGGCCCAGTGCATGATTAAATCATGCACGTGTAGGGTCCCCTAGGCCTAACCTGCCATCCAGGCCATATCCACTGCCCCACAAAGCCTAGCACGCTCCGTGGACACTGCTAGCAGCCTGCTCCCCGCTTTTGATGGCAGGGGGTCCGCTGGTGCTGGAGCGGACACACAGCTCCCCGCTTTCGATCGCGGGGGAGCTGGCTGTCTGTCGGCTGGTGCACCAGGCCTTTCAAAAGCCTCTGGCGCGGCTGAGGCTTTTGAAAGGCCTGGTGCCGGAGCGGACAGCCAGCCAGCTCCCCCGCTTTCGCTCCCCGCTTTTGATGGTCCGCAGCAGGACGTGGGCTTGCTGCCCCAGAGGCCCCTTCTGTGCCACAGCACAGCTGTGGTGCAGACGCTGAGCTCGCGCCGCTGGCGAGCTCAGCGTCCCACCGGCCCAATCGGCCACCCCGAGTCCCGCCCCCTGCGCCTCCTGCTGGCCCAATCGTGGGTGTAGCGGAGTGATGGTAATTTACATATTACCCTTTTATTATGTAGGATGATTTATAGTAGATGATAAAATGTCATTAGAGTTTGGATTTTAAATTTTTAAAATGCTATCTATATATATAAAAAGCCTAAGTGACCATTATGACCGAACGACTGGAACAACTGGTGGACCAGTCGCTATGATGCACACTGACCACCAGGGGGCAGACGCTCAATGCAGTAGGTGCCCCCTGGTGGTCAGTGCGCTCCCACAGCCAACCTCCTGGGTCCCTCCCTCAGACCAGCCAACCTCCTGCAGCCCCTCCCCCCAGCCAACCCCCACATTGGCCCCAATTGGAGGGCTGGCTGGCCAACCTCCCATGGCCCCCCACCCCCCTAGCTGGCCGGCCCTCCCATTAGGCCTCGATCACTGGCCAGACTGAGGAACCCCACCCATGCACGAATTCATGCACCAGGCCTCTAGTAAAATATATAAATTAAAATATGCAAATGTCTGGATTATTTTAAATCATGTCATTGTGAGGCATTTTTCCTGAACTGAATAATGCCTTCTGATTGGGTAGATGCCAATCCATGTAGGGAGACAGACCTCACAAAGTCCAGAACTCACAAATGAAGGGTGGGGTGGCTGGGGGAGCCAGTAACCCTTTATTTTCAACAGGCAAGGCATGTTTGACTTCTGTAGTTATCATTTATATTAAATAGAAATTTAGTGATCTGCAAATATCCAAGGGTGTTTATCCTGATCTTCACTAATCTGGACCCCTCCCTGTCTGGCACTTCCTTCCCCTTACACACACACAGACACACACACACACACAGACACACACACACACACACACACACACACACAACACCAATGCATTTGCCTGCTTGGAGAGGCAGAGAAAGCCCCTTTTCAGGTGCCATTTACATAGAATATAGAATTTGGTGCCTAGTGCTTCAGGTTGAATTTAGAGTGGATGTATGTTTTTGTCATAAAATCATATTATATATGAAAGTTAGGTAAAATGTGTAGTTGAAATGGGACTATTAGGGTACTGTGCAGGCTTTGGGGACCTGACAAACGGAATACAGTTTTTCATAGACACCCACAACCTATTTACTAATGGACTTTTAAGACACTGGGTAGGTGATATTTGAAATTCTGGTCCACTATAAGCTGTCTCTTAAATTGCAGACATGAGAGGGAGATGAAAAGCACACTAAGTCAGAATTAGGAGACCTGGGGTTGAACAGTATGACCTTGGCAAACCATCTAGCATTGGGCTATAGTTTACCCCTTTTATTAGTAAAAATTCAGGGTTTAGATTGCATTGATCTAAGGTATGTTTCAGCTCAAGGTTCCCAAAGTCCTCTGTATCGTTTTTAAGAAAAAAGGGTTTCCTAAGCATTCATGTATATAATCCATCCTGTTCCCCCTCCTAATCCAAATCATAGCAAAAAGGAAGTTGGGGTTCTCTTTTGAGACTTTTGAATCTCTTGTAAGTTCATCTTAAATAGATTTCTTAAAAAACAATGTCATTTTAGGAAGTGAGGAAAAGAGAAAAAAGCACATAATGTTTTCAAGGTCTTGCTGTCTACCCTCATCCCAGTCCAAAATTAACTGATACATTAGGCCAGGGACAGTTTTTTGGGCTGCACCTTCACACTGAGTGAAACCCTTAAGTGTCATTAAGACAGTGAGGTGTGGTGGTTAGCAGCTGACTGTCATAGTTCAGTTCTGGCACTTCTTTTTGCCAGGTGTGTAACTTGGTAAATTATATAATCTCTGTAGATCTTATTTGGTTACCTATAAAACAGAATGATAAAAGTATCCACCTCGTATGGTTGTTGTGAAGACAAGTGAGTTAATATAAGTCATTACTTTTATTATATTGTAGTACTTAATGATGCTTTCTGTAGCATGTACTATATTATATGCCAGGCAAATTATTGGCTTGCGTTCTGTGATCTTAGTCAATATGATTATGAATCTAAGCAGGATCTTTCAGGGAAGAAGCAAACAATTAAAATTATTGTGAACTTGATAGTTAGCAAGAAATTACCTGTAAGAAAGAGAATCCAGCAAAAGAAATAAGGGCCCCTCCCCCTTTTTTTCTTTATTGAATGAATTTATTGGGGTAACATTGGTTAATAAAATTATATAGGCTTCAGATTTATAATTCCTACTAGAGGCCCGGTGCATGAAATTCGTACCCGGGTAGGGTCCCTATGCCTGGCCAGCGATCAGGGCCCATCAGGTTCTCCGCCTCCCTGCCTTTCCTTTCCTCTCCTTCCTCCCCACCTCCTCCTTTCCTTGCTCCCTCAGAACCCCCCTGCCACCACTGGTCGACCACCATGTTCCACGCCACCCCCTGGTGGTCAGCCTAGGTCATAGCAAGCGATCGAACTCATTCTCCTGGTGGAACTCCATATTAGCATATTAGCCTTTTTATATATATATAGATAGAGGGCCTTTTAAAGTAGGGAAGTTGTAACTTCTTTGTGTAGGTAATACTTAGAGGCATGCAAACATAACTATCACTTGTAGGAGGTTTAATAAACTGATAGGTTTAAACGGTGAAGACTACTAGTATCATACTACAGGAGCTTGAAGTGGAAACACTTGCAAAATGTAAAACAAAATGTTAAAATATGTATACAACTATTGCATTTGTAATTCTAAGTAGCAGTCATTTTATACAATGTCTAATCAAGTCAATGCATGAAGGAAGTGTTAGAAAGTGTTAATCATTTATGGACTAAAATGCAGCTTGTAAATTAACTCCATCAGCTGCCTTTTCTGTCCACAAGTAACCACAACTGAAATTGGCAGAAAACTACCAAAGCAAGAAAAACTAGAAGAGAAATTTGGAAGATATCTGATGTAAATCAGTAGATATCAAGAGGCGCTAGTTCCAGTCCTGGCATCCCTTGAGCAAGTCATTTAACTCATCTGAGCTCTAGTTTCCTCATCTACTGTATAAAATGTATTCCACTACTCTTAGAACATCAGGGATTCTCATTTGATTACTTCCCCCTGTTTACCCCCCGCCCCCCAAGCAAGAATATACTGTCTTCTCCTCAAGAATTAATTACAGTTTAGCCTCCATGATAAGGGGGAAAATTGAGGTTATATACCTGAAATGCTCAGCTCCTAAAAATGTGTGTTGCAGCCAGACAAACTGACTTCATACTGGCTGAGTCAGTTGCTACCCTCTTGGATTCTTTGCACATTTGAGGCTTAGGCCCTGATTGAGACTAAATTTTCCAAAAAGTTAAATAGAAATAGAAGGGGATTTTAGGTGGTGGTTAAAGGGGAATAGTCTTGTTAAAATGAGAAAGACCCACTTACCATTTGCTTTGGTTTGATTTGTCCTCAAAAAAATTAAATAACTGAGACAGTTGTTTCTCTGAAAACATGTTACTTTTCCATGAACACTTTATGTTCATAGAATTTCACTGATTTATATCCATTATAGAATATAGGTATGTTTTATTTAACTCTAATTTTTTGTGTATAGACAACCTACCGATGTTTAGAAATTGTGGTGGATGTCAATAGGATGATGTTTTGCTTGGATTAGTACTCTTGGATATGTGTGGGATTTTTTGTATATATTTTTTAAGCAATTTCAGAATCCCATGAAGAGAATTTCTCCTAGATTCTGCTTTCCCCCTACAAAGGTGGGGATTGGGGTAGGGATAATCCCTATAAAATTTGCATATGTATACATTCACAGCGTAATTTAAAATATTGAGATTGGCTGTTTCCCTTAGCTAATGGAACAAATACATTATTTTCAAAAAGGAGAATCAATTATACTACTAATGTATGCAATATTACATGAATTCTCAGTGTCATGATCAAAGTAAACACTTGAACAGGCTCTTCAGTTTCCATACGTTCATGAGAATTGTAAACACGCCTGTAAAATGTAAACCCATAATAACCACTTTGCAGTGAAGTGCATCGTGTTTTCTGACACCTGTACCCTGGATTGAATGGGAAACAAAGACTGATCTAGTTTGAAGTAATCTTCTTCCTGAGTAACACCTGGGGTCCAAGCTAGCAGACAAGACAATTAGTGCTTCACATATTTGCTGGAGTCCTATTTTGTGTGAAGTATTGTATCCTGTTTTAAATACCTCTTATTTTAAAAGATGTCATTTATTTGAGTTTAGCCAACATTCATTAATCCCTCGCTCTATATCAGATTGTGCTGGACCTCATGGACAAAAAATGATTTCCCCCCGGGAGTGGACAATGTGTGTTGGATTCACTATTGAGAGTCTCCACCTTTGAGAAATCTGATTAATTTTTCAATCTAGTTAGGTAAGATAGGGACACAAGCACTGGAAAAAAATTGTCCTAGAAAACTTAGGTATATAAATAAATATGTAAAATTGGTCTGTGTTAAGGATGAGCTGTAAAATGATTTTGTATTAACTAGGTTTTAGCTAACCCTACTTTTTAGCTGTATGTTACTTGATACATTATCAGAATCTAGATAGACTGTTGCATTAACTGTCAGTGGATTTTTGGGAAAAGCCTGCATTTGAAAAAGTGTTCCTTAACAATGAAAAGATAGTGATTTCAGAAAAGAATTTAATCATGAAATTTATTATTTTGGTTATTTTTCTTGGAATACTTTACCATATAGCTTATGTAAATAATCGATCACAATGAAAATGCATTATTTATGAAGAATCTTAATTTATGCCTCAAGACTTGCCATTTAAGTAAATTCTTATTTTCATACAGCAGTGCTTTGGTTTATTGTCTTTTGTGCTTTTCTTTATTTTTTATGCAATTTTTTTGCCTTTGTAAGTCCAAACTCATTATCTATTATTGCAAATATTCCCTTCCATTGTTATGAACAAACAGAATAATGTTTTGAAAATCTCTTGTGACATCTGCTAGAATAAATGATCTCATTGAATCATACCTTGAATCTCAGACTGATGCACTGATGGGAATTTTCCACTTATTGTCAATTTGTCATTGACTAAATAAGCAACAAAGTCGGTATTTAAAAGCACTGAAAAAGGGATCAGAAAGACCATTGGACTTTCTCAAGAACTGCTGTGATAAACAATTCAGCTGTTAAAAGTCTGTCAGTCTGAAATTTTGGGACATTATATTGGCAGGTGTCAATCTTCCAAAATATTTTCTGTGAGTCACTTGTTTGGCACTCTGAATACAATTTCAATAGAAGCAACATTATGTATAAGACCACCACCAATCAGTATATTGGTTCCATGTCCCCATGACCTGCTTCCCTGAGCTAACTTGACAGCAGGGACTTGGTCTTTTAACATGACTTATTTTGACCTCTAGTCTTTCTAGATACCTATAAATGAGTGAACAAGTTTTGAATTTTAATCTCGGCATACCTTTACCTACCACTCTTAGATACATTTTTCTCTGCCTTATATGGGCCCTCCTTCCTTTTGTAAATTGCTTTTCTTAGCTTATGCAAGTTTCAGTGGAAAAACTGCATTGACAAAAAATTACCCTTGTAATACAACTTGCTAGATAAATAGTTTATCAGATTCCTTACTAAAACATTAATTATCAGATTTTAAACATTGATTCCCATACATTCTAATCTCAATTGCTTGGATTATAGCTATGGTGAGAGAAGTTTACATAGTGCTCTTTCTCAGACTATTCATGTGCAGCGGGCAAGTACCAAGACCAGCCTCCTTGGCCAGGTGTTGGCAGCAAACTTTGTGTCCTTGCCTTTTGTGAACTAGTAGTACCTTTTGTATAACTTAGCTGATGAATTGAGATCAAAAGTAGATGTAATTTTCAGTACATGAAGTTTTTCAGAGGAAAATGACACGAGTGTAACTAGTACTATATAATTATATAAACATTAAAAGTAATAAAATAGGAAATATTATAGCTTGTTTTGATGTAATAGGTGTAGCAAATATTCTTTGACTTTAACAATGTAGTTAGAAATACTCTCAGCCCAGCTGGTGTTCCTCAGTTGGTTGAGCATCGTCCCATGAACCAGGAGGTTACAGTTTGATTCCTGGTCAGGACTCATGCCCAGGTTGCCAGCTCGCTTCGCTCTCCTGTAGGGGGCGTGCAGGAGGTAGCTGATTGATGTTCCTCTCTCATCGATGTTTCTCTCTCTCTCTCTCTCCCTCTCCCTTCCTCTTTCTGAAATCAATAAAAACTTATATATAAAAAAAGAAATACTCAAATATTTTGGTGGTCCCTACCTCAAGTTTTCACTATAAGATTTGAATAAATTATAATTTTTAAAAACTAAATTTTTAATTGTGAGATGATTATGAATTCACATGCAGTTATCCTATATAATAAAAGGGTAATATGCAAATTGACTGTAATGGCAGAACATCCAGAACGATTGGTTGCTATGATGCGCACTGACCACCAGGGGGCAGATGCTCAATCAGGAGCTGCTCCCTGGTGGTCAGTGTGCTTCCACAGGGGGAGCTCCGCTCAGCCACAAGCTGGGTTGAGGGCTGCAAGCACAGCAGCGGTGGCGGGAGCCTCTCCCGCCTCTGTGGCAGTGCTAAGCTGTCAGTCAGACATCCCCCAAGGGCTTCTAGGCTGCCAGGGTGATGTCTGACTGCCAGCTTAGGCCTGATCCCCCAGGGAGTGAGTCTAAGCTTGTAGGGGA
The DNA here is from genome assembly GCF_027574615.1 of Eptesicus fuscus. Taxonomy (NCBI): domain Eukaryota; kingdom Metazoa; phylum Chordata; class Mammalia; order Chiroptera; family Vespertilionidae; genus Eptesicus; species Eptesicus fuscus. The sequence continues at coordinate 37,627,623 of NC_072483.1, forward strand.
ACATCCTCTGAGGGGTCCCGGACTGCGAGAGGGCGCAGGCAGGGCTGAGGGGACCCCCGCCCCCCCCCCCCCCCCCCAGTGCATGAATTTTTGTGCGCCGGGCCTCTAGTCTATATATATAAAAGGCTAAGATGCAAAGTGTCCCCTCGAGAGTTCGACCAGGAGAACAGGAGTTTGATCACTCACTATGATGTGCACTGACCACCAGGGGGTGGCATGGAACATGGTGGGTGACCAGCAGCAGTGGTGGGGCACAGAGGGAGTGAGGGAAGGAGGAGGTGGGGAGGCGGGGGTGGGGGGTTGTAAACTTGATCAGCCCTGATCACCAGCCAGGCCTAGGAACCCCAACCGTGCACGAATTTCATGCACCGGGCCTCTAGTAAGAAATAATACAGGTATCCTGTGTACCTCTTAACCAGTTCCCCTCAATGGTGACATCTTGCAGAACTGTAGTGCAATATCACAACCAGGGTCTTGACATTGATACTGTCAAGATGCCGAACATTTTTATCACTTGGGGTACATGGGTCATGTTGCCCATTTATAGCTACACCCCCACTTTTTATCTTCTCCTTTCCTAGCAACCATGAATTGTCCTTCATTTCTATACTTTCGTTATTTTAAGATTGTTATATAAATGGAATCATACAGAATGTAACTTTGGAGGATTTTCTTTTTCACTCAGCATAGTTCTTACATATTCATCCAGGTTGTTACATGGACCAGAGTTTGCTTAATTAGTCACCTATTGAAGGACATCTGCCTGGTTTATGTTCAATTTATAATAATTTTCAACTTACAAATAGAACTGCTATAAATATCAGTATATAGGCTTTTGAGTTATGTTTATGTTTCTTGGGGGTAAATGTCCCGGAATGCAATTGCTAGCTTAAATTATAATTTTTTAGAGCTTTCTTTCTATAATTACACACTGAATTACATGAGATCTTGGTAATTTAAAAGTTATTTTTATAGTTTCAGTAAATTACAGAATTTGTTTTAAAAATCAAGTCTTTTCTCTTTGTTACAGTGTTTTACAGATACTACCTCCTGAATTTAAGTGGAATTCATGAAATTGCTTTATAACTTGACTTTAGGATTTGTTGTTTTTTTCTGTTTTGTTTTAGACATCAAGTGTATTTAATTTCTAATAAAAACACTATATTTTAATGTGGCTCTTACAGAATTTTACCTGTTTTTGATGTAAACAATTGTAGATAATATTCTTGAAGAAAAAAAGTTTATTGTGTACCATGCTAACAGGCAAAGTGGGGATGTAACATGCAGACAGTATCCTTGTTTGTATTTGGAATTGATCCAGTTGTCAGGTGGAAGTCATCAAGCACATCTGATACTTTTAAAGGCAAGGGCTCTTTCTTTCTAGAATAGAAGGCATTTCAATAAAGCACAGTTTTGTCATTCCCCCTCCCCCCTAGTTGTCTTTCTGATTTTTGCATGAGTGTTGTATACAATTTCTGCCAGAGGAAAATGTTGAAATGATGTCTGGCCTAAATAAAGTCATCACGATTGATAATCGGATTTTTTCTACTCTGAATGTCAAATATGTTGCTTTTTATAGCTTAAAATACCACCAGATCATTTAATTAGTTTTATTATATATCTTGTTCTGTATTGCTTATGTATATCCTAATATTTTTAATGCTTTTAGCATTCATGGTCTTCAGAAGTCATAGCTGAGAGGACAATTGATGGCTGCAATCATTACTAAAATAGAACTATACAATAACATTCTTCTTTAACACAGCTTTTCAAGATTTGGTTCTTTATATTTGAATGATATAACCTTAGAGCCCTTTAATTTTGCAGAAATGTGATCTTCCCAACAAGTTGTATATTTCTTGAAGGCTTTTTCTGTAGGTAACTAATAGGTAACTAATATGCCCTTCTCTGTCTGGTGAGCCCATGGTTTTCTTCAAGGTTAATTACCCCTTCTTAGTGAAGACTTCCTTGGCCCTTCTCTCCAGATTTAAATCTTCCCTTTTGTGCTTCTTAGCACTTTAAAATTATATATTTTTTATTTCTGATAGGAAGGAAGAGGGAGAGAAAGATAGAAACATCAATGATGAGAGAGAATCATTGATTGGCTGCCTCCTGCACGCCCCCTACTGGGGATTGAGCCCACAACCCGGGCATGTGCCCTTGACCAGAATCAAACCTGGGACCCTTCAGTCCCCAGGCTGATGCTCTATCCACTGAGCCAAACCACGTAGGGCCTTTCTTAGCACTTTGTACCTAACTCAGCTATGAACATGTGTCACCTTGAGTTGGAGTTGCTTCTGTATCTGTGTTGGCTGGCTATGTTGTGAGCCCCGCCCAGGTTAGGACTGTGTCACAGCCATCATTGTAATGAATAATTAAATACTCTGTTTATAACCTTAGTTTGTCCCTCTCTCCTCTAACTTTTAATGCCTCCCTGTTGTTTACCCTGCAGGATCACTTCCAACTCCTTAGCTTGCCTGCCATTTAAGGCCCTTCACAATCAAACACTAATTACTCTCCTTCCTGAACATTCCACCTCAGCAAAAGGAGTTTTTACTCACTGTTCCCTACCTCCCTGCACTCGAAGTTTAAATATTCATAGCCTCTTAGACCTAGTTCAAATCCTTTCTAGTGTGTGTGTGACCTTCTCAGACCACTCTCTCTGACCAGTGGTCATCTCTCCTCCAAATGTCTTTACTTGTTCTCTGGCTTTTAATGATAAACTCTCCATGGTGATTGGTTTTTCTGTTGTTGTATTGGACTGCTAATTTCTACTGCTTAACTTTTGTCTTTCTTCCAGCTAGATTTTAGTTTCTTAAGGGAAGGGTTCTTGTCTTGTACATTTTCTATGTAAAATAATTGATCACACTGAAATATTTCAAGAAGTCACTCAGGAAGTAGAGGTTGTGTCGGCTGGGGATGTTGAGGACAAGGTCAACCTCTAATTGGGTCATACTAAGATGTACACTCATTTGTCCTTTCATTAATAGTTACTTTCTTTTTTTATCCTTACCTGAGGATATATTTATTAATTTTTAGAGAGAGAAGAGGAAGAGGGGAAAAGAGAGAAAAAGGGAAACATTGATGTGAGAGTGAAACATTGATTGATTGCCTCCCGCATGCAACCCAACTGGGGATTGAACCTGCAATTTAGGTATCTGTTCTGACCAGGAGTCAAACCTGTAGCCTTTTGGTGTACGGAACAACACTCCAACCAACTGAACCACCAGCTAAGTGCAAAAGTTATTTTCTAAGCACCTAGTATGTGCCTATCTTTGGTATTGGAGACTTCATTTAAGATCCCATTTGTCAAACAAGCTGTATTAAGTGGTGGTTTGCTTCTCTAAGTTGTTGTCTTTGATTTTTATATAGTACTGTCCCAAACTGAAAAGAGTGGAAACTGGTTTAGAAAAATGAAATTTCATCTCTTGAAATTTTTAACAATGGGAAAAATAAGTTTCTGAACATATAGAGTTGTGATATCCATATGATAGCCACTGACCACATAAGCTATTTAAAGTTTTAAATTAAAAATTCAGTTTCTTATCCACACTGACCACATATTAAGTGCTAAATAACCACGTATGGCAATTGGCTCTAGTAATAAGCAGCTACAGAACATTTCCTTTGTAGAAAGTCTTATTGGAACTGGTGCAGAGAATAGCTGGGACCAGTTGTAAATAATAAAATGATAGATGCTTTTGGGGTAATGATGCAAAATAACACAGCTTTCCAGTTTCCAAAGCGTTATATTAATATTCATTTGGTCCTTCCAATAACTCTATAAAATAGGTGATATATTACCTTCATTTTACAAACAAAAAAATTATTTAAAAAAAAAGATTTTGAGGGAGAGAAAGAGAGAGAAATTTGTTGTTCTGCTTAGTTATGTGTTTATTGTTGTATGTGCCCTGACCAGCGATCAAACCCACAACCTTGGTGTATGGGGAAGGTGCTCTAACCAGCTGAGCTACCCAGCTAGAACAAGAGTCAGTAATACTTAAAAAGGATATTAAAATTGCTATAAGTGGAGCTTATGGTTCAGTTCTACATACTGAAACAAAATAGATGTTATTCAGTAGTTAGTAAATATTTGATTAATGAGTTATGGAAAGTATTTGATGTATAAGAATGTGTAATATTTTTGCCTTTGCTTAAAAACTCATCAAATTTAAAAAACAACTTTGTATTGGCTTATGTTTTGAAATTTTAAGTGGAAATTAGTGAATTCTAGTCAGTAATAATTTATTTCTGAGGTCCAGTACTAGGGATGGGGAGGATGGAATTGAACTTGGTGGGTTCCTTTTGTTTACATTTTATACTAAGGACATTAGCTCTTAGAAATGATTTGATAGTAGCAGCGGTGCCTCTGAGATTTCAGAAATGCCATTACTGACTACAGAAAGGCTTGAATGTCTTCATCTGTGTAGTAACTGGGAGTTTGCCAGAGCATTTACTCTCCTCTCTACAGTCTGCATGCTGAGACCTACAAGGGCAGCAAAAAGCTTGTCCTCAAGAAGCTAGTATTAAAATGTCCCATGATTCTGGGGGTAAAGAAGGAAAAAAAAATGTGCTGGGCATTTTTGATTTGTAGTTTTGCTTCAGAAATGAAAATGAAAAATGCCTGAAGCACATAGAAATTTGGGTATACAGAGTAAGTTAACCCATATGCGAAATATAATTCATATAGTATTTAGAGTATCACCTGTTCTGCCAAGGGCTATTTGGATATTTATAATATCATTTGCGGGCCATACAAAATTATCAACTTAAAAATTAGCCTGCTGCCGAAACCGGTTTGGCTCAGTGGATAGAGCGTCAGCCTGCGGACTCAAGGGTCCCAGGTTCGATTCCGGTCAAGGGCATGTACCTTGGTTGCGGGCACATCCCCAGTGGGAGGTGTGCAAGAGGCAGCTGATCGATGTTTCTCTTTCATCGATGTTTCTAACTCTCTATCCCTCTCTCTTCCTCTCTGTAAAAAATCAATAAAATATATTAGAAAAAAATTAGCCTGCTGCTATATTTGGTTAAACATTTAATTAACTCACCCCTACTGCCTTGGCAGGGCCAGACCAAATGATTTCTTGTGCCTTATACGGCATGGGCCAGACTTTCCCCACCCTGCTTTAAATGGATGCCTTAATTTCATGTTTTTATCATTTACTGTATAACAAAAGTCTATGTTACAGCTTATAGTCTTAATTTCTCTGCTTTTAAGAAATTAGGTGATTGATCCTATTCAGGGGGAACACATAGGCTGTATCTAGTGTTCAGGTCGGACTCAATCAGATTGTGTAGACATTTTAGAACTGATAGAGTCAGTTGGAAGAGCTTTTTGTTCACCTTTTCTTGATTCATTTTAATTTTTAGTTTTGTGCTTAGCTTGTTAAAGCTTTTGGAGTAGGGAAAGAACTGAGGAAGAACACATTTTCACTCTGTCTTTTAGAAATTATTTGATAAGAAGTATTTAAGTTTTGGCTGTCTGTTGAAGAAGAATGAATAATTTAAGCATGTTTAATTTTTCAGTAATCAGAAACATTTAAATGCCTTTGTTAAGTTTAATGTGGTATCTAAAATGGAATTACTTTTCAATGACTAGTGCTTCTTTTCTTTGAAATAATGCTTAGTTCAATAAATGGCAGTTAATAGAAGGAAATTATCCTGATTTCTTAACTATGAATAAGATTGAAGGAATATTAAAACAGACATTCATTGATACTATTTAGGTTGGATGCTACTGCTTCTGTCACATCAACTAGGAGAAAAGATGAATTTTGCTTCCAGTATGTCTCCTCTCATATGTGTGATGTGCTTCTGTTACTTCAGTGATGTGCACAATTTGAAATAAAGCACACTTCTTCATGTCAGCATTTGAAGGTGGTGTGTTTTTTTTTTGACAATGAGCAAAACATTAGACATTTCAGTGAGAATAGCTCTCATGATCCAGAAAATACAAGCAGACAATTTAATTGTTCTTGACTATAAAAATTAAATCTGATACTAAATTTAATTCAGGAATCCATTCATGTAGGATTTCTCCCAGTATTTTAAACAAAAATTAAACTTGCATGTCTAAGCAACTGATGTTTCATTCAGAAGAAAATTCTTGCTAAGTGATTCATAGCATGTCCTACTAACTGCCTGGTTATTATTAATCCTACTAGAGGCCTAGCGGCACCCCGCCTCCCACCTTGCGGGAGTCAGGCCAGACCAGTGCCGCGGGGGGCTGGGACCCAAGCCTGACTCACAGCTCTTGCCGCCGCGGAAGTCAGGCCGGACTGGCGGTGGGAGGCCGGACTGGCGCGGCGGGGGGCCAGGACCCATGCCTGACTCACAGGGCCCCTTGGCCCCCCTGCCTGTGTCTGCTCCGGGAATGCCTGAGCTGCCGCGCCGGCTCAGGCAGGCCCCCTGTCTCTGTCTCCGCTCTAGGCCTTACCTGCGTGTGAACCTCCTCCTGTCTGGTCGTGACCCGTTACGGAGTCCTGGCCTAATTTGCATATTACCTCTTTTTATATATGTGTGTGTGTGTGTGTGTGTGTGTGTGTGTGTGCGCGCGCGCGTGTGTGTGTATGTATATATGTATACATATAGATAGATAGATTCTTTGACTTTGTTGCTACATCCATAACCATGCTCACCTTCATCTTAAAACTTTTCTTCTATTAAAACCTGCTGATTTGCTATCATTTTCTCTCCTTTAACTCCAAGGCTCTGAAAAATCCATCCACACTGGTGGCTCCATAGTGTTTGTTGAGAAGGGGCTTAGGCTGGCGGCCTGGTTCAAGATTGGGACCAGGGTCTTGAAATTGTGTCTATAACAGAAAAGCTGTTTTTAAGTTAGACTGTTCATAAAATGGTGTGACATAGGTATACTGACTGAAATTCCCAGCTGCAATGGACTTACACCATTGTCTTAAGGAAGAAAAAGTTGTTTTGTTGTTTCATTTCCTCACAGTTTAAGGCTTTTGTTCTGTAATAGAGATGAGAGAAGGATCCAGGTAAGATTCCGGTCTTTCTCACAGTGCTGCTCTTCCCTCCCCCATGCCTCACCTAGTGGGAGATTGCCTCAGGACCTGGCCAGTCTTTCCTGTTAGCAGCTGGGGAGGCCCACAGAGAAAAACATGAATGTAAATTCACCTCCTGTCTGTGGCCCTAAGGGGTTCTATGTTCTTTTGCTTACCTACATTTAGTCTTTACCAATATGGCAAAAATTCTAGCTCATCTCTTTTAACAGCATTTAGTAGCATCTGCCCCAGGTAAAGAAGTTCATCCTTGCCTCTCTTTCCTTTATTTCAGCTTAGTTGGTTATAATGTGTTTTCAGCTCTCTGATGGGTTGAAAATATTGTGAATTGGCAGATTGTGTGGTGTTTTTGTTGCTGTCATCAGGGTGAAATCTCTGCTCTTTCTTCCTTCCTCTTGAAAGAAATGTTATGCTCTATTATAGCTGCTTTGCAGAGGATAATCTTTCTACTAGAAATGCCAAAAACCCTGGCCCTACTTTTAAATCCTTCTATTAGAGCTTTTTTAGTTTTCGATAACTTGTATGCCACTAAATTGTGGACTAAAAGTCATAAACTGACTTTATTCCTCTTTTAAATCATCAGTGCCCAACAGAGTTCCTGGCACAGACTGGGTGCTCAGTAAGTGTTTGTAGTTTGCATTTTAATCTAAGGAAGGGCATTTTTCTTAGTGTACTTAGGGGTGGCAGCCCATTCTGTCTGCGTCCTGCCCGCATCCCATGGCACTCACCACCAGTTTATTGTCTTCTGACCCAACAGCTTCCTAACTGCAAGCCCCTGGGACTTTGAGCCTGGAGGCTTTCCCTGCCATGGTAATAGGTCAGGTCAGAAGTGCCAAGAAGTTACTACCCCTTGAAGCAGCCCCAATCGTTAACTAGAGGGAACTGGACCGGTAGTCCCAACTTCTTCACCCAGAAGTCCTCAGAGGGCATGGCACCCATTGCTCACAGCCTTAACTGCTCATTAATGCACCTGTATTGACTTCTTTCCCTGGCCTGTCTCACTTGTCGACCTCCCAAGTCTATTACTTGCACTCACATCCTGTCTTGGGTTCTGGTTTTGGGCAATTCCAGCTCAATACAGACAATTATATTTCACATAAATATTCAGACATTTGAAATAGTTCCAGATATTAGGAACAGTTTACAAAATCAAGGAGACTTGCAGTCTTTCTTTTTTTCTTCTTTTTTTTTTTAAAAGAGAAGTTATAGCTTTCAACAGATTTTCAAATGGTGTTTTGCTTTGCCCTTCCCCACAAAGAGTTAGGATAAATTGTAATAAAGGGGAAGAAGTCCTTTTTTTCCTTTTTAACTTAAGACATTAATGCAATTCTTTTCCTTCCAGAGGACTGGTACACTGAATCTTTTTAGATAAGATCAGAAAACCATTGGGACATTGTAGGTGTATATGTGATCATATCTCAATAAGTGAATTTTAAAGATGATTTCAGTTTACATTTATGTTATTTATGTCATCAGCCACATGCGGAGCAGAAGTGTGTTGTGTCATATTTTATCACTCCTTTCTGCACTTTTGAATTGAGACTCATCCTCTAAACTTTTAATTGAAATAAAAGAGTGTTAGTCTTGGATTCAAGAACCACTATCTTAAATATAGGAAAATTCACTTTTTAAATAATTTTTTTACCCTGATTATAAATGTGATCTGTACTTTTGTAGAGAAATCTTCAAATGCAGAGAAGCACAAAAGAAAGTAAAACCCACCTATATTTACCTGCATCCAGAGATGAGCACTGTTGGCATTTTGATGTAAATAATCATATTCCTTTTTAAATTTATGGCTGTATTAAACTTAAGCCACAGATATAATGATCACACTTTAAAAAATAATGCTTTAAAAAAGGAAGGGAGAAGAAGAGAGAGAGAAACATTGATAAGAGAAAAACATCCATCAGCTGCTTCCTGCATGGCCCCAGCTTGTGCCCTGACCGAGAATCCAACTGGCAACCTCTCGGTGAATGGAACAAGGCTCAACCAACTGAGCCACACCAGTCAGGACATGATCACACTTACTTGAGGATAACTGTGAGGATACTGCTGATGAGGTCAATGCTTAGAGAATCAAAAACTTTTAGGCCAAGGAAGGATGTTAGCAATCACCATATGTGGTGTGGTCCCTTGTTCCCTTTACAGGTGAAGAACCTGAGATCTGGCAAGGTGGTCATTCAGGTTCATAAGCATGCCTGGGTCTGAAGGCTAGGTGCTTGTGGTCGTGTCTGTGTGTACTGCAGCGTGGTCCTCCTTTGTCAGAATAGTCTTTGCAGGCTGCGTCCTTCCTTGAGGAGTGCCAGATTGTTCTCTGTAGCCTTATTTCTGCTTTACTTCTGAAGACAATCAGCTTGCTGTTCCAATGATCACCTTACTTTAGGATACTGTGGAGGATTTATTAGGTAGGCTTGACTTCAGGTTGAGAGGCAGGAAACAATGACAGGTGTGTAGCTTCTTTGGAATCCTTGTTACTGATACCATTTTTGTCATCCAGTCCCCAAGGCAGGTCTAAATCTCAAAGCTGAGGAACAGACCTAAGTCTTTACCTGAAGCCTAAACCAGATATCATGTTAATATCCCAAATTATTAGCCAGGTCTTAAAAGATATATTGATCTTATTGAGAGTTAACATCTTTCTGTCATTTCATGGATTAATTTTATGTTTGATTTTAGGGTTTAGATCATATGAGTATTTTTTAAAGTTTGTATAGTAATTGCTACTTTATGCTTTTAAATTTTAGGATGTACTAAACACGCACATGTTATGGAATCCAGATGTAGCCCCAGATTTGACATTCAAATGTTTTCAAAAAAATGCAATCAGTCTGTTTTGCATATTCAAAATGTACCTTTTTATAGAAAGTAAATACGATATATATAGTTTTTCTTAATGATGCAAATGTTCTATGTAAGATGAATCAAGCAGTTGATCCCTCAATCATTTATTCTCATAGCGTCACCAAAGCTGTTCAAGTGGCCCTCTATCTATTCTTGGACTTATTATCTTGATGAAAAGGTCTAACCAAGGAAAATCTTTCTGCTTCAAGTTAAGTAGCTGGCCTTAGTACTTGAACAATTGGTCTAGTGGTGCATTGTGATGTTGACAAGGAAATATGAGAAGCTAAAGATACTATTGAATAAAATCTTAGGCTCTAGAAGTTGCAAAAAAGAAATTGGTGAGGTGGCAGTGAGTAATGTGCTAAATAAATTTGCATCAGGATTTGTCTTTTATTGATGTACTAGTGGCCTGGTGCACAAATTCATGCACATTGAAAGGAAATTAATTAGAAGAAATATTTTAATATCGCTATTTGCCCTTTCTCTATAATAGAAGTGTCAACCAAATTCACAATTGACAATGACAGATCGAAACACACGTGTGCGATTGGCACCAGCGAGAGCTTTATATGTATCGCTATTGCGCGAGTCAACTTAACCTTTTATGTATATAGAATAAACTTGCTTAATTAGACCTGCTTTCTGATTAGCTAAACTTTTTTCACCCCATTGAAGCACCCCAACTTTTCTTTCTGGTAATTGTCAGCAACACAGCAGTTAATTTCAACATGAAGCAGATTATTATTGTAGATCATGCAGGGAGAACAAAGGGTAAAATATTTAACTACAGCAGTGTTTGACTATATTCTGCGCAGTGAGAAAACCTGAAGTCATTTTCAAGGTCCACCATTCCTTCTTTTCAGTCTCATCAAGTTCCTAAGCTTTCTAAATCTCCATTTTCAAGCTAATGAAAAGAAAATAGGATTCTACCGAGTCTTCTATCTACCTACTCTAGGACTTCAGTGAGGATCAAATGAGATGAGGCACAGGAAAATGCTTCACAGACATTTGGTTAAAGTGTGAAATGTTTCCATCTGGCTATAAAGCAAGTTGTGTTCCTGGGCTGAAGAAACTGCAAGAAGGCTAGTTGCTAGGGAGAGGAAGTCGGGCATTGCTACGCCCAGGACATCATTACCCGGTGCTCACAGCAACCTTTTCCAGGCTGGCCAAGGGGTCTCGGCAGCATCGGGGTGGTGGCGGGGCCTGTGTCCCACTTGAGTGAAGCCGTGTGTTGCTTTATCGGATCCAGGTCTGTGCTGCGGTTTCTCTGTCAATGGCCAGTGCACATCACGGCAGCTCCTGTGTTGAGCATCTGCCCCCTGGAGGTCAGTGTGCATCATAGTGACTGGTCAGACGGGTGGAGGGACACTTAGCATATTAGCCTTTTATATTTATTGATGTATTTCAATTAGTTTGTTGTTTCAAGTATCATGTCTTAGGGCCAACTACAAAGCTAGCCAGCCACAAATCCCAGGAGTTTGGACTCCAGTTTGATTACATATAAATTTTTTAATGTATAAATTCACATTATCCAAATTTGTGTAGTCTTGAGGTACTTTATCACAAGATTTTGCTGTAGTTTTTTTCATTACAAGACTGTTCCTATCCTGAATTTCTTGGTGACCAGAAACAAGTTCAGGATATTAACCAGGTGGTATCTATTAGTCATTGTATCAAAGGAGAGCAATAAACCTGTCATCAATAATTACAGAAATCTTCAAGTGCTTGCTAGGTATCTGATTTAGGAGCACTGGCAATGGCCAAATCTTTAGGGAGTCTGACCTTACCTCTCGGTTTGCCTTGAACCTCTTTCAAACCCTTAAGACGCCTACGTGCATAGTGCTGTGCCTGATAGGGAAGACACACAGGCCCAGTGCATTCCATACGTTTTTAATATATAATCTGCCCCATTATGTGCACCATGGAGAGGAAGAAAACTTGTTGACAGCAGTGGATGGTGGGTCCAGCTGTTGCAAGACCATAGGAAACTTTTTCAAAACTTCAGGTCTAATATGATTATATCAGCACCCTGGGCAAGGTACCATGCTTTCCATTAGCTAATTTAGAAAAGAATTCTGGACTTTAATTCCCTCCCTCCCCTCCAAAAATTTAAAAACAGAAAATGATCTAGGCCAACTCAGCTGGAGATATGCTTTTTGCAAATAAGGGATTGGAAAGAAACCACGCCAGAGTAAATGAACTGCTTCACTGCAGCAGAAGTATCAGCTCCCATGCCATTGAAATATTAATTATGGCCTGGTTTCTCTGGAAGCCAAGCAGCGAGGGACAGATCCTGTAGGGAACAGTGAAGGGTCAGTCTACATCCAGGTTCCCTGAAAATCTGCTGTCATATTCATCAACTGGGGTTAGGCTGAGGTTCAATTTCCTGGTAATAATTTCCTGATTCAAAAAATGGATAAAGCCCCATGCCAGCTGAGCTGTAGGGACTGGCTTTTGAGGTATGCAAATAGTTGATAACCATAATAATACTTCATATCTGTTACCAATAAGCCAGGGACAAAGTTGATTCTCTCAGCCCTTGTGTTCTAAAGAGAAATTCCTAGTTCAGGCAGAAACATTTTCAGTGTGTTCTAAAATAGACTGGCAAAGGTTTGAGACCTTAAATTTTCAGTTTTGTTTTTGAAAGGGTGTGGCTTGAAGTTTAACCTCTTGTTATCTACAAGATGTGAGGCTGTTGGAAAAAGAAGACTTTTTTTTAGCTGTATCCCAGAGTATAAAGACAAAATCATTACTTAGGTTATTTTGACTTTGTTTTTAATTGGGAAGGATTTAAAAGAATTACTTCTGTACCTTAAAGTAATCACATTATGTTGTGTGTTTTGTTTCTTCCACTCAGTGGGTTCGAATATTTTAAGATGAGAAGCTCACAAGCAGATGACATGCCACGATTTTGACTTTCAGTGTTTAGTAAACACTTTGGAATATGCCGACAATATATGTGGTCATTAAATTTCTGTACTAAAAGGTATTCACCCGTTATAGAGGTGGAGTACTAATCAAGATAAATGCAGCCATTAGTATGTGCCTACTGTCCACTGCTCTACTTTGACAGTATTTTATCTTTTTCTGTTGGGTAGCTTTGTAAATATTTTATTGAATTATATAAGTTATTAGCAATGGCTTAAACCTTAATCAGCATGGTGAAGCACAAACAAAATATAAATTACCAACATATTTTGGTAGTTGTTCAAAACATAATTTGAACTTTTGGGCTAAATGAAACTGATGATCACTAATGATCATAAGACTTTATTTAGGGTTTTTAGGTAATATTTCAAAAACAAAAAGATACCAAGATTAATGTAATGAATACCCATGAAACTATCCTTCGAATTTAAGAACTCTTACCAAATTTGCTTAAGGTTTCTAAAGTTGGTGTTTATCCTTTTTTTTATTATTATTATTTTTTAATATATTTTATTGATTTTTTTTTTTACAGAAAGGAAGGGAGAGGGACAGAGAGTTAGAAACATCGATGAGAGAGAAACATCCTACTGGGGATGTGCCCGCAACCAAGGTACATGCCCTTGACCAGAATTGAACCTGGGACCCTTCAGTCCGAAGGCCGATGCTCTATCCACTGAGCCAAACCAGTTAGGGCTTTTTTTTATTATGTTTTTATTTTCACTACATTCATATATTGTTATGAACATGGGCTTTTAAATGCTGAAAATTTTGTTATGCTTGATTCCCTGTGTCTCCTCCCTTCCCCCCATTAGAGTTAGTAAATTCCACCCACTCGTTCTTTTTCTAGGCTGGGCTCCCCCCAAGCCAACATTCTCCAGGAGGTTTCAATTATTTTTTTCCTTTCCATTAGTAGGAGTAACTTAAGCAGCATTTATTTTTCAACCCTTTATACTTTCCATCAATTTAGATATTCATTAGCTAATTTTAAATGCAGCATAATTTTTAAATTTCATTTTTAATTGATATATTTATATTTAAGCTTCCATAGGCAGCTTGACATTTTTATACTTAAAATAAGACCTGAGATATTTATCAAATTGGAAAAGAAATTCAGTGAAGAACAACCATTTTATGGGGGAAAAAACTTTATTAACCAACAACAGGTGGTAATTTTGTTCCCTGTCGTGAGGACAACTGAATAAGACTTTATGAGTATTGATTACTCTTTGATGTGTTAATTGGTCTTTGACTTATTGTGTGACCCAGACAAGTGATCCTTTTTTTTCAAGCCATGAAATAGAAATGTATTTCTAAAGAATTTATGATTTCTTTTTTGGATTTATGCAACTTTTGTACTTCCTTGTTCTTATTGCCTTATTCTTTACCCCAAGTTTCTCTTTGTATCTTTCAGGAGAGACATTTCAGCCCATTTCTCACGTTTACTTGAGTAAATGTTGAAGCCCAGGGCTTGCCTATTACTTGGTTCCACAGTTGTAGCGTCAACCTTGGGCTGCCCTGGTTAAATTTTCCTTTCTCAAGATGCCTCCTTTGTCAGCTGAGAGGAGGTCAGAAAGAAAGGGACTCAGTCCTTCTTTTCAAACTTTAGCTCAGAATTGCTACTGCTTCGCATGAGAACCAAATAGCAGACTCTACCCTGTGTCTCTAGGTCAGGAAGGTATACCTGTCCTCTTCTACTCAGAAGTCAGTGCCAGCTCAGTGCTCTTCCTGATTTCTATTGAATGTTTCCTTCTTAATTCTAAATAACTAGCAACCTTTAAAATTTGCAGCCTATATAGCAGTGATTTTTAACCGGTGTGCCCCAAGAATTTTTAAAGCATGCAATACCTGACCATTTAGTCAGTGGCATTGACCTCTTCCCTTAGATCCGTGGTCGGCAAACTGCGGCTCGCGAGCCACATGCGGCGCTTTGGCACCTTGAGTGTGGCTCTTCCACAAAATACCACGGCCTGGGCGAGTCAATTTTTGAAGAAGTGGCGTTAGAAGAAGTTTAAGTTTAAAAAATTTGGCTCTCCAAAGAAATTTCAATCGTCGTATTGTTGATATTTGGCTCTGTTGACTAATGAGTTTGCCGATCACTGCTTAGACCAGTGGTTCTCAACCTTTCTAATCCGTGACCCTTTAATACAGTTCCTCATGTTGTGGTGACCCCCAACCATAAAATTATTCTCGTTGCTACTTCATAACTGTAATAACTGCTACTCTACAGCAGAGTCGCCTAAGACCACCGGAAAACACAGATATTTACATTACGATTCATAACAGTAGCAAAATTACAGTTATGAAGTAGTAACGAAAATAATTTTATGGTTGGGGGTCACCACAACATGAGGAACTGTATTAAAGGGTCACGGCATTAGAAAGGTTGAGAACCACTGCCTTAGATTATCAAAAACAATGATAACAGCCAGCACAATAACCATCCAGTGTGAATGAATAAAAATTACACCTTTTTTTGTTATCAGATTGGCAAAAAATACATTTTTTGGTGTGCCTCAGAATATTACTAATTTGTGTGCCATGAGATGAAAAAGGTAAAAAAATCACTGATATATAGAATTTTTGTTTACACATAATCTCTTTTTACACAAAACCATTTATTAAAATGGCTAGTGTATTTCTTTAGAGAAAAAAAAACAACAAATATTTTAAAGCAAAATTATGTAAATAGAAAATTAACAAAAATTAAAAAGCAAAAATTGAAGTGCTTTTAAAAATTAAGGTAAAATTCACATACTATAAAATTTATTCCTTTAAAATGTACAATTTAATAGTTTTTAGAACATTTACAGAGTTGTACAATCATCATTATATGATTCCAAAACAATTTCATCATCCCCAAAATAAATCCTTTATCTGTTTAGAAATCATTCTCCATTTCTCTTCTCCTGCAGTTGCTAGGAACTACTAATATATGTTCTCTATGGATATGCCTATTTTGGACATTTTATCTAAACAGAATCATGCAATATGTATACTTTTGTGTCAGGCCTCTTTTGCCTCTCCTATAATGTTTTCAGGATTCATTCATATCTTAGCATGAATCAGTATTTCCTTTTTATGACTGAACTAGAGGCCAGGTGCATGAAAAATGTGCATGGGTAGGATCCCTAGGCCTGGCTGGCGGTCAGGGCCCGTCAGGGCCCATCAGGGCCTTCCTTCCCCCGGCTGCTGGCTGCTAGCTGGGGCCTTCCTTTGTTCAGCGTTACCCCCCGGTGGTCAGCTCACGTCATAGCGAGCCATTGAACTCCAGGTTGGTCGAACTCCCGAACGGACACTTTGCATATTAGCCTTTTATTATATAGGACTAGAGGCCCGGTGCACGAAATTCCTGCACTGGAGGGGGTGTCCCTCAGCCCAGCCTGCACCCTCTCCAATCTGGGACATACCTCTCACTTCTGCCTGCCAGCCTGATCATCCCCTAACTGCTCCCCTGCTGGCCTGATTGACACTTAACTGCTCCCCTGCTGGCCTGATCACCCCCAACTGCCCTCCCCTGCAGGCCCGATCACTCCCAACTGCCCTACCCTGCTGGCCTGATCACTCCCAACTGCCCTCCCCTGCCGGCCATCTTGTGACAATGTGGGGGCTGTCATCTTGTGATGACGTGGGATGGCCATCTTGTGATGATGGGGCTGCCATCTTGTGGTGACCATCTTGTGATGACATGAGGGTGTAGTGGTCAATTTGCATATTACCTCTTTATTATATAGGGCAATATTCTATTATATGTATATATCACAATTTGCTAATCTGTTCATCAGCTGATTGACATTTGGGTTTTCAGACTTGGCTATTAAGAAAATGCTACTATGAACATTTGTGTGTGTTTTTCTGTAGACATATGTTTTCAGTTCTTCTAGGTACACACCCAGGAGTGGAATTGCTGGGTCATATGATAACTTTATGTTTAACTCTTTTGAAAAACTGCCAACTGTTTCCAAAGCAGCTGCACTGTTTTGCTTTCCCACCAACAATGTTTGAGGGTTCCAATTCTCTGTACTCACCCACACTTGGTATTGTCTGTCTTTAATTACAGCTTTTCTAGTGGGTGTAAAGTGATAACTCATTATAGTTTGATTTACATTTTCCTGATTTAGTCATTCGAGCATATTTTCATATGCTTATTGGCTATTTGTGTATATTTTTTGGGAATATGTATTTAATTTTTTTGCCCATTTTTAATTGCTTTATTTTAAGTGATTTTATTTCAAGAACTATGATTACTTTTGCAGAAAGAAAACTTTCTAGGAATGAATGATAATGTATGAGTAAAGTACTTGTAAACGTATTGACTGCCTCATAGTACATGAAAATAGCAAAACTGGTTACACAAATGAACATTATCCAGCCATGAGTATTATTGTAATGGTGCTAGATTAGTTTATAGCCTTAGTGTCAGGTATTAAAACATTAATGTTAGAGCTATTTTATTCTACTTAGAGTAATATCAGTAAAGTTTATAGATTTGTTAACTGTGGTCTGTTATGCCTTAATTATCTATTTGTGCTACTATATATCCACTGGCCACATTTGGCTATGTAAGTTTAAATTTAAGTTAATCAAAATAAAAGTTAGTTCCTCAGCCATCACAATAGCCATATTTCAAGTGCTCATTAGTAGCCACATGTGGCTAGTGCCTACCTACCATACAGGGGAGTACAAATATACAGCATTTCCATCGTCACAGAAAGTTCACTTGGGTTGTGCTGGTCTAGATTTATTTTATCAAAGTTTCATACTCTAAGGAAAATGTCACTGGGATAAAAAATAGTTTTTTGTTTTTTTTTAACCTGAATTAGCTTAGAGCCTTATAATTTGAAATAGTAACTTTAGAGTATTGGGTGGTAGTACACCTGTTCATATTATTCCTGTTAACATTGTCCTTTGTGTGTCTTTGAGATTTGTAGAGATCCTAACACCCCACCTCTAAAGTCATTTGCAGTGTAAAGTTTTTGTTCTTATTATCCTCCCCAATGGGGTCAGGTTGACTTCTCTCTTAATATCCTATGACCTTTCTGAAACTTTGAAATTTTACTTGCAGATAACAGAGTGAAGGGAAAGAATTGAATTCTTAAGGTTTATAGTCTAGTGTTTTTTTAAAAATATTTTTATTGATTTCAGAGAGGACGGAAGAGGGAGAGAAAGATAGGAAACATCAATGATGAGAGAGAGTCATTGATTAGCTGCCTCCTGCACGACCCCACTGGGGATCGAGCCTACAACCTGGGCATGTGCCCTTGACCGGAATCGAACCTGGGGCCCTTCAGTCCACAGGCCGATGCTCTATCCACTGAGCCAAACCGGGTAGGGCTAGTCTAGTGGTTCTTAACCTATATACAGACCAATTAATTTTAAAGTAGCTTTTCCCTATCCAGTGTGAAAATAGTAAATATTTGCAGATTTAGACATCAAAAGTAGTCATTTGACCCATGTCAAAATTACCAGTAAACAGCTGTCCACTAGTGTGTCCTTAGAAAAATCAGTATTTTCAGTTGGGAAAGTTGGTATATTGGAAAGTGGAGGGAAGGATTATGGGCCTATGATTGGTTTTCTTTTCTTACTTTTTATTTACTTATTTTTTGTTTGTCCAGTTCTCATGGTAGAGCTAGTTTCTTGTCCACAGTTCTGTGTTTCCTTAATACGTTTTTCTCAAAGGTGCCTTAATTTCTGGTGCCATTCTGAGACTTCTTGATACTTGCTCTACTTTTTCCATTCTGTATAACACACTGCTCTTGAGGGCATGTATTTTGTTTTTGTTTTTATTATTTGTCTTCTCCTTCTGTTGTTATATTGTTGAGGTCTGTATCCTCAGTTTGCAGTACATGATCCCTGGTCATTCATAAATTTCATGAGGCAGTAGAATCACCTGGACATTAATTAGCTCTACGTAGATATTAGTAACAAAATACAGGGTGGAGCAAAAGTAGCTTTACAGTTGTGAGTATGGGAAATACAGTTTATTGTTGCATTACTATTTATTGTATTACTTTTCATATGAACAGCCCTATATATAACATCATACTGTTATAGAGACTGTCAGTGGGGCAGGTTGGAAAGTAACATTTTGTGCAGTGAGGTGGTGTTTGAGGAACTTGTTATCTTGAAAAGCATTTTTTGTTGGTACTATTTTGAAACTTGAAACCCCCTATTTAAAAAATACTATGGGTAAAGTTAATTATTGTTTTTTTTTTTTTTAAATATATTTTATTGATTTTTTACAGAGAGGAAAGGAGAGGGATAGAGAGCTAGAAATATCGATGAGAGAGAATCATCGACCAGCTGCCTCCTGCACACCCCCTACCAGGGATGTGCCCGCAGCCAATGTACATGCCCTTGACCGGAATCGAACCTGGGACCTTTCAGTCCACAGACCGACGCTCTATCCATTGAGCCAAACCGGTTTCGGCATAATTATTGTTTTTAACTCTTGAATTTATTACCATTTATTACAACCAGATGAATTTGTGGAATTATGTTCTACTCTAAAAATTTATATAGGTGAAATTAGGAGATAGAGAAATTAACAGATAATCTGAAAGTTATTGGTTTTCATCAGAGTTCTGCAAAATATTTTAAAACTGCCAGTAAAATTTATTATTAGTTGATATGAGTTTTATTTTCTAATCTGTTGCCAACCTGACTGATGAATCTGTAGTATGTGTGTGGACATTAAAAAATAAGCCTAATAAGAATGTGAATAGTTGCACATTTTTCAAAGCCTTTTGATATTGAGCCAACTCTGCATCAATTTACTTGCCTTTGAGAAGTGAAGCATTGAGGTTCTGCTGTTCAAAGTCTACATTGCTGTCTTGGCTTGGCAAATATGTTAGAGATGTTTCTAGTTCAAGGTTAGCATTTCTTATATGTTGTCTATTCTTAGGAATATTTTTTTCTTTTTGTTTGCACACTCTGAACTTTGTGTGTGTGTGTGTGTTGTGTGTGTGTGGTGTTGTTGTTAATCCTCAACTGAGAATATTTTTCCATTGATTTCTAGAGAGGGTGGAAGAGAAAGGGAAAGACAGAGAGAAACATCAATGTGAGAGAAACACATCGATTAGTTGCCTCCTGCACGCACCCTGACCAGGACCCGGCCAGGGAGGAGCCTGCAACCTGGGCATGTGCCCCTGACAGGAATCGAACCTGGGACCCTTTGGTCCACAGGCCGACGCTCTATCCACTGAGCCAAACCGGCGAGGGCTGCACACTCTGAACTTTTAATGACTAACTACCTGGTCCATGTTGGATATGCATGTATATTCCTTTTTCAAAGAGGACCTTACCTAATGAGCCTCTGGTGTATTTCTTGTGATAACGATGGTGACGATTGACCTTTATATCAACGGACATTTTGGAAAGTTGTAATAAGCAGACTTATCTCCTTTATACTAGTAAGTGGGTTGTTAGCTATGGAGCTATTCTTTGAAATGTAGGTATAGGTAAGTGCAGTAAACAGAAGATTGCCCAGTTCTGTAAACACTTGAAAACTTATAATAAGCGGGGTACCAGCACAGTCCCATGTGGATTTGTTAGAAGGGAGTGCTTACAATAGGAAAGTTCTGCAAGTGGCAACCAGAATAGAAGATGCTAAGATATTGTTACTGTAAACCATCTGGTCTAGCATACTCATCTCCTCTCAGTGTACCTCACTCAGTTGTCCCCAAGTGAATTTAATCTCCACAGCCCCACGAACCAGGTATTATTAGTCCTATTTTACAGAAGAGAATGCACAGAAATACTTAACAGTGAAGCGTGTCACCTAGAGACACACAGCTAGGAAGTAACAGCACTAGAATTTCAGTTTAGGCCACTTAATCCTAGATTCCCTGCTTTTAAACACTCTGCTCTCTCTGCCGAAACCGGTTTGGCTCAATGGATAGAGCGTCGGTCTGCGGACTGAGGGGTCCCGGGTTCGATTCCTGTCAAGGGCATGTACCTTGGCTGCGGGCACATCCCCGGTGGGGGGTGTGCAGGAGGCAGCTGGTCGATGATTCTCATCGATGTTTCTAGCTCTCTATCCCTCTCCTTTCCTCTCTGTAAAAAAATCAATAAAATATATTTAAAAAATAAATAAATAAATAAATAATAAATAAACACTCTGCTCCCTGGGATAGGCTGTCAGCGTAACCAGTAATACTACTGTTCATAATTTTATGTTTATATATAGGATTATTTGATTGAAGTCTGTCTTCCCCAGAAGACTAAGCTGCATGAAGGAGGAACTATATCTTTTTCCCTTTTATCGTGTTTTTAGAGTTCATTACAACCATCTGATGGGTAGTTATTGTATATTTCTTGGAAGTCATTTGCTGTGAACCATCACTGTGCTTAAACATAAGACCAGGCCCTTTTTAAGCAAAATATTTAATCCTTTATTATCATCTGTAAAACGAAGGGCTGACATTAAAATTTCTATAAAGGATATTGGACTCTAATACAAAACGTGTAACTTCACAATGGCCAAAGATTTGTTTTTGTACTTTTGTTTTGATTGCAAGTTTGAGAATAGGTTTTAATTAGCTTGTGTTAGTAATACCCATCCATAATTAAAATACATCGCCACATGTAATCTAATTAAGGTTTATAGTAATTTAATTTATTTAAAACTTGTAAACAGAATTCATACTTTGTTGCAAAAATAAAATGCACATTTTGATTTTGGCCACATTGAATTTTTTATTTCTAGTTATCTCTATGTAATCATTAATAGCGGAATTCAAACTAAAAGAATTACAACAGTGGAATTTGACAAAAAGAACTGGATTTTATAATATTTAATTAGTAATTATAGTAAAATTATTTTGGAGCTACTTGGCAGCTCAATTTGTAAATTCTTTCTGATGGACTATAATTAAAGTAGTTTACTTCTATTTGAATATATGTAGATACAATATAAGAAGAAAATTTTATTAAGTTGTATGGGGTATGGAGACAATATTATGTCATAAAAGGTAGGATTTTTTTCCTTTGAGGTTGTTATTAGAGTAATAAATCATGGTGAATCAAGAAACTTAAACAATACAGTTGAACATTTTCTTTTGTATCAAATCTAATGGTTTTTTTGAAAGCCAGAATTCTAGCGGCAGTAAAGCTGGGTGATAGGACACTGAAGACTAAAGGACAAAGTTTTGGATGACTCTGAAATCCATCAGGCTTGCAGATACCCAGCTTTTAGAGCAGTGTTTCAGCCTAACTAAGTTGTGGGGTGTAGAACATAGTGGCCCACATTTCAAATACAGCTCTTCTCAGCCTTGTCCCTACATGGCAAACTGATTTGGGAAGCAGTGGAGAAAGGTACTTGAAAGATGTACCTTTGTGTATCACAAGCAACAGGTGACTGATGGTTCCTCTTAAGCATGAAGAATTTGAGGCTGGATCAAAGACAATAGAACATGTGAGTCCAGTGACGATCTATATAGGTTGAATAAGATTATTTGGGCAATGGTCATTTTAGTCACAGCCTTGCATGCAAAGAATGGTTATGGTCAGAAGTACCTTCCTTGTGACTTCTATATAACTTCATAGTTGTGACCCTGTTTTTAGCCTTGTGACATTTCTTATGAAATGTTACACCAACATCCTTATATAAGATCTAAATGTAAACGGGGGAGAAAGGTCAGCAAACATACAGAAGCAAGTGGCCAGAGCATGGAGTTTATCATATGATGACTCAACTTGTAGTAGTGATCTTAGCACTAGCATGTCAGTTCTGTATGATAGTTAAAAATAATTGTAAATGTACTGAAATCTTAAGGCCCTAAACGGGACGTTTTTAACTGGCACAAAGCCTTGTTAAAAGTGCATTTGTAGAAACCATGCAATGGTTCTCTATATTTTCTCATTTACTAGTTGTCTTCACCATAATCTTCAGAGATATGTGATATACATATAGTTTACACAACTGGGAAAAGACTAAGAGAAACCTGTGACTTGCCAAAGATCTCACAACTGGTGAGAATCCAAACCTTATTTTTCTATATAAAAAGGATAGGCCCCTGTTTGATTGTGCTGTTGCTCTGAGTTAATGTGGGAGATGTCATATATATATAAAACACCTATGAATTTAGAATTTTGGTTTGTTTGGGTATAATGTTTATATACATGTTCAAGTTAGATTTAGATAGACTTGTGCTGAAAGAATTTGAATATTAGGATAGTTTCTGCAGATACTGTTAGACCATTTTTGATTACTGAATAAGGACATTGTATATCCACTGCCAGACACAGTCCTGGCTCATAGGGAGTCACTGGTGTCTAATGAATGGAATGAATGAATAGGAAAGGAATAAATTAATTTTGCAAGTGCTTGTATCTGTAAGAGAAGTTCTCTTGGGAATAAAGATGGTGATGAAATATATGGTAAAATAAGTAGAAAACTCCTGAGATGTCCCTAGATCATAAATAAATGTTGATTTGTTTCTTCAGTTATGGAATCATTCAGTTCTGATTTCATTCCATCGAGTCAGACCATATTCGAGGTAGGTAGACCCTTCTTCCCCCCCCTCCCCCCAGTTTCTTCCCTCTATACTCACACATTTTATCACTGCCATTTATTAACGTATTTCTAACTGTTGTCTGTGTGATCCTATGGTAGATTTCTGTACACATGCACTACAAATCAGATTTTATATTCTCATGAAATCAAATTATTGAAAGGTTAAAGTCGGTGGGTGCGCAGGCAGGCTAAATAGCTATCTCAGACAGTGAATAAAGAAAAATTGAATTTATTTAAGGAGAAGGGGATGGGGGATGGGGATTTCCAAAGGGAAGGACTACACAGCACTGAGCCAAAGATATTGGTTCCATACTGGCACTTAGGACAGTAAAACAAGGAAGGGCATAGAGGAAGCATCAGGAAAGACTGGGCTGGGCTGCTTTGGCTCAAAGGACTCCTTGGAGACAGGTTCAGGGGGTAAGCCTGGCATGAGCTGCTGCTGCCCTTTGCTCCCTGGTTGCAAGTGTCATGGGGTCCCTTAGAGGATAGGAGATACAGTGCCTGTGGAGGAAGGAGAAGGGGAAGGGAATGGCACAGGCGTGCTCCTTGGAGGGAGAGCATGCACTGGGTCCTTTGTCCTGAGTGTACTGATCTCTTTCTTGCAGGTGGAACTCTTAGGGGAGGTCTTAGGAGAGGGTCTTATTAATAAAATAGTCATCAGCTTTCCAGGTATTCTCTTTCAAGGTCATGGTCTCCCCTGATTAGTTGATGCCAGGGGGTCATTAGTCAGTGTAGCTGGTCCTGAGGCAGCCATGGTGTCACTTGTCTGGTTTTGCTGCTTTCCTGGGCCTGGAGCTGAAATACAACTGAGCCTAGATGTTATCTTTAGGGAGGAAAAGATCAGGGGGTCTAAACCACCTGACCAGCGATATGAAAGATCCAGGGTCCAAACCGCATGACCATTGATATGCTTGGGGAGGATCAAGTTTCTTGTTTTCCCAGTTTTGCCCCTTGCTAGGTAGACATCTGGGGCTTTCTGTCCTGGTGATTTTCTGTGCTTGGCCCACCAGCCTTGCTCTGGGGGTCTGACAACTATAAAAATATTTTTGAGAGCTGTAAGATACAGGTAGGGTATACACTTTAAAAATGTATGAAAACGTAACAAGAATTTGTTGGACCTACTATGTGCTAGGGGCATCCTTTTTTTTAGCACTCACTCACTAGTACATTGTCTTTGCTAGAATTCCTTCACCTTCTCCTTCTCAGCACTTTGTTTCCTTTAAAAGTGACTCTTCATTTGGTCTTACTTTGTCTACTGAGGCTTTTCTAGACAGTGTCTTGCTGAATTTTCATATATAACATGTCTTCTTTCCTTATTTTTCTTTCCATACAATGTATATTGTTCTCCCACTTCTGAAGAATGTGAGAAGCATTCACACAAAGGATCTTCCCCAGCTCTGTCTTGATTGTTGGACAGGTATCCAGTGTATGATTCCCCACCTCCTGGAATTCATTCTCCTTGAGTGTGGCCTATTTATTGACTTCTAATGAATAGAATATTCCCTACAATTATATGCCAATAATGTCACTTCCAAGAATAGCACTGTTATCAATATTGAGATCTTGATAGCTTTGTGGTGAGAGAACTTAGAATTTGCTCCTGAGCCAGGGAAAGGACGAGTCCTGTGACTATTTAGAAACAGCGGGCCAATGGATATCTGGAAACAGGAACAGGTGAGAAAGGCACTGAGCCTTCAGAAGAAAGCTTGTCTTCATTTCTGTAGATTACCTTAGTGGTCTTAGAGAATGTGTTACATCTCCCTGAGCCATTTTCTCATCTCTACAATGGATGGAGTTGAACTTGAGGATTTTGATAAATTTTTTCAGTTTACTTCCTCTATATCCAGAAATCTAATATTTTGCTTTTTGATTAAGCTTCATTAAAAAAAAAAGTTCCATCCAGGTACAGTGAAGTTACTTTTTCCTTTAGAAACCATATATTGTAAGTATGAAATTTATGTACCATCTTAAATCTTCCAACATTATGTCACTGGATATTCACATATATGGGCTTCTCATTTTTGAGTTACTCTTTACAGTAACTTCCTAGAGTTATACTTCTTAAAGTCATGAAAGCAGTTTTAATGTGGTTAGACTATCTTAATCTTTTTGACTTTGTGTGTCTGATAAATCAGAGGTTTCTGAAGCTAAAAATTCCTTGTTAGAGGAAAATGATATGTGTGCCTTTATCTACACTGCATGTATTTTGTTCCCTCTGTGGAGTTGCTCTGGCATGCCTGGAATCATCTTCTACACTCTAAAATGTTTCTGGTATGTGGGGCTCAAAATGTGGTTCCCCTGACCCTCGGCCTCCTGTCTTAGCTCTTAGTTGGGTGGAGGCAGATAGTTTTTTGCTGAGAGACCCTTCCCTCTCAGGTTCAAGGTTTATTAACTTTTTTTTTCATGTCAGAGTATCAGAAACTAAATTCTGCTCACTGCATTTAAGCCCTATCTTATTCATGTGCCTTAGAAAAATTTGCCATTTGGAATCAGTGGAAATAATTTTTAAAATTATGTTTATCAAGTAAAACAAAAGTATATATGCTGAAACCATAATTATGTCTAACAAAACAGTAACAAGATATGGTAGAATGACATTAAGGTGAGGGGAGTCTGGATTCCACAGGTCTCACTCTTGTGATGGCTCTCAAATCCTAGCTACAGCCCTCCCTGCCCCTCGCTCTAACCTTGTTTGGGAAAATAACTGACAATGTAAACCATTTTTCTTAGCTGTTGGTCATTATTAAGGAAACAATTAGGGGAAATTTTGTCCTCAAACTTCATTTTAAAATAGGCACATTAGAGATACTAGGTCAAACAGTTGGATTTATTTAAATTATTTTTAGCCAGTTTAAGGGTTTGTAAATCATTAATACCAGAAGTTATCTACCCAGGATTTTTAAAGGGTGAAATTGCGATACTTGTAGCCAAAATGTATGAATTTAGCTTATGAACAGTTACTGTGCCAGCAGATTGGTTGGTGCCACTGTGAACATGTCGAAGGAAGGGGATTTAGAGCGTTAGTTGTCCGGCTTTCTTTCCTGCTAGGCTTCTGGTACCTCTGTGATAACAGGCATGGTTAGAAATCAAATTTAAAAAACTCTTCAGAGGGAAAGCAAAACTGCTATCTACAGGGACAAACATATTTACTGGAACTTTTTGAGAGGGTAAAAACCTACATAAGTCAATTATTTTTCATAGATTTCAAAAAAACCTATAACAAATTTTCACTTTTAATGGCTGTTTATAAAAATACTGTTGGGCTTTAAATGTCGAGAGTGGCTGATTTGTCATAGGTGGTTGAAGTCTGGAAATCGGAAATACCAAGTCGGAATAAGCTGGTATTTTTCTGAAGGAAGAAGTGCAAATAGCAGTGTTTCCTTAGACTTCCTTGCAGGGGATGGTTTTCGACATTTGTCTAATCTGTATTGAGGAGGGCATGAGTCTGGGTTTTAGTAGTGAACTACCCTAGAAGACTGATGAAAGTGCCTTCTGGTTTATTCTCCTCACTTCTAGTCTCCTCCCTTCACTCACATTGCTAATTTTTATTTTGTAGAAGTTTTTTAGTTGGACTTTGGGTGGAATTGTTCATACATCTCAGTTGGTGGCATTTTGTCATCATTGGTCTGGGCCAAACCAATGTTTTATTTATTAGCTCTTGTTATTACCATCCCCTGCATATCACACCCCTTCCACTATCATAGGCATTTATTCTAATGTGTGTAGTGTGATTCTTTTTGTTTGTATATACTCTTGTGTAATGAATACTTTGTATTATATAAATGGTTACATAAATGACTTTATTCTCATTTGGTTAATATTTTCACCCAGACATCCTATATAATAAAAGCCTAATATGCAAATCGACCGAATGGTGGAACGACTGGTCACTATGACGTGCACTGACCACCAGGGGGCAGACACTCAACGGAAGAGCTGCCCCCAACCCGCAGGCCCCAGGCCAGCCAAGGCGGGTACCAGCGGGGGGGCCCCCCCGATCGCCCTGCCAGTTGCCCCACCGATCGGCCCTGATTGCTGGCCAGGCCTAAGTATCCTATCTGGGCATGAATTTTGTGCACCAGGCCTCTAGTTTATTATAAAGATTTGTCCCTGGTCCTGTGTGAATATTATCCTGTTGATTCTGACTTTAGTTGAGTATTTTGTGATGTACATTCATTCCCTTTTCCCTCTCCACTCCTTCTGATTGGGATCTAGACTGCTTCCACCTCCTCACCATCACAGAGTGGACAGTATGTCCCTTGGGACCTGTGTGACAGATTCTTTGGGAACTATGCCAGGACTAGAATTGCTGGGCCTTAGACTCTGAGTACATTTAGTTTGTAGAAGCTATGCCTAACGTTCTCTAGATGGCTGTATTCTCAAACATGGTCCAGCTTCCTAATTTTTGCCAGTCTATCAGTTATCAGATATCTCATTTCTGATTTGTATTTCTCTGACTACTTGTGAACTTCATTATCTCTTCATCTGCTTTTTATCTTTTTTGGGGTATCTTCTTTTATAGTTTTTGCCCATTTAATGCTTTGGATTCTCATCTTTCTATGTTGATTTGAGGAGTATTCTTATATTCTGAATGCTCGTCCCCTATCAGAGCATTTCAAAAATCTAATCTCTCATCTGCCTGTCAACTTTATCCACTGAAAAGAAACCCTTAAGTGTGCTATCAAAATTTTTTCATTTTTGCCTTATGGCTTATAGGTTTTAAGTCTTTCCTACCTGTAAGCTTCAAAGATGTTCTCTATCATTTTCTTATTTTAACTTTATTTTGATTTTCACAATTGGGATTTCCTTCATCTAGAGTCCACATCATGTCACTTCCCTGATCAAAAGTAATCAAGTGGCATCGCTTGGGCGTATTAGGCCCCTCAGGATCTGTCTCATGCCTGTCCCCCAATTAAGATGTGCCCACACTGCCCCTTATTCACCTTCATATTCCAAGTACACAGAATTTGATGTTTTCTAAAATCCCTCTTAACAGAAAAGTGAGTATTGTAACAACTTAAAAGGTATTTTTCCTACTGAAATCATTATAAAGTCTAAAAGAGGTATTCCTTTTGTTAATTTTTAAATAGAAGTACTTCTATTTAAAATATAGAGGTAGTATATTCGAATTGTTTAGGAAGTCAAACGATACAGAAATGCTCAAAGTAGGAAATTAAAAATTCTAAGCCCCACGCCTTTAATACTTTTTCTTCTCTTTAGTATACATATAATCATTTGGGTAGGAAGCCAGGGGTTTAGGAATGTCAAAAATTCCAGTGCCCAGATAAAGTCACCCAGAATCCCTGGCGTGGGACCCTGGCATTGATATTCTTAATAGCTCCCTGGGTGATTCTGATATGCAGCCACTAGTAGAAATACTAGATCTTACAACACTTAAAAAAATTAGAAATGAGTCATACCAAACACATTCTTCAGCACCTTGCTCCCCTACCTTCCAGCTACTTGTTAAGTGAGATTTAAAACCCTACCTTTGTTTTAAAATATACCTGTAACCAAAAATTTATTTTGCAAATGTTACAAGCATGCCAGCCCTGTTAGCTTGATAAGCATTATAGAGTAATTATTTTATTATTTTAAATTTATTGGGATGACATCGGTTGATAAGATTATATAGGTTTCAGGTATACATTTCTATGAACTGGATATTGCATTGTGTGTCCACCCAAATTCAAATCATCTTTCATCACCATACATTTGGCCCCCTTTATTTTTATTATCCTCCTTCTGATAACCACCATGCTGTTGTCTGTGTCTATGAGTTTCAGTTTTATATTCCACATCTGGGTGAAATTGTATGGTTCTTAGCTTTTTCTGACTGACTTATTTCACTTAGCACAATATTTTCAAGGGCCATCCATGTTGTTGTAATTGGCAGTATTTTCATCTTTTCTTATGGCTGAGCAGTATTCCATTGTATATATGTACCACATCTTCTTTATCCAATCATCTATCAAAGGACACTTTGATTGCTTCTATGTCTTGGCTATTGTGAATAATGCTGCAGTGAACATAGGGGTGCATATATCTTTGTGAATAAACGTTTTCAAATTTTTGGGGTAGATACCAAGAAGAGAGATTGCTGGGCCATATGGTAACTCTATTCTTAGTTTTTTGAAAAATCTCCATATTGTTTTTTAAAGTGATTAAGTATTCTTGTGAATAATAGTAACTTGACTTACATAATAGTAGTAGTAAAAATTCTTCTCTTTTAGCATTAGGATTCATAGTTTATCAAAATCCATAACTAATGGCTACTGGGTTGTCCTCATGGGTTCTTTGTTTTCTTTGTGCCTAATGACAGAATATAGTCAAGTACTTAGTGGGAACTAAGGTTTGTAAAAATTAGAAGCCATATATATAATCCGTTTACTCAAAGTTAAATTGTTTTTTTGTTTTTAACTGGGAAATCATCTTTTCTCTTACCCTAAGTCACTTTTCCACTGGTTTCTTTTCTCCTTAAACATCCGTCTCCCCATATTTTAACAGCCAGAAACCTGCCTTTCCCTCCTGAGAACTGGCCTGGGCTCTCTTCCTTCTCGGTCAGTATCTGATGCCATCTTCTCTTCTCTCAGTCCCTGTTCTCTGTTCAGATCCCACAACCCTGCTCTTTCCTCCCCAACATCTGCCCAGCAACACTTGGCCCCATTGACTGCCCACACCTTGGTGAAATTTCTTTTCTTCCTTAGGATATAATTGTGTGTGTGTGTGTGTGTGTGTGTGTGTGTGTGTGTGTGTGTGTGTGTGTTTCCTTTTCTTTCTGACTCATATTTCTTAAGTTTCATTGCCAGCTGACCATTTTCCTCCTGCTTATTTTTTTTTTTAGGTTAACTTTTCTCCCCCTCTTGTAAAAGTGTTATATATGTATACAGTAGAAAATATGGAACAATAAAAAGGGTAGACTATTCAAAATTTCACCACTTAGACATGGTGTTTTGGCTTTGATTCTTTATTAAAATGGGATCATGCTGCATACACAGTCTTTATACATAGCACTTTAGTTTCTCCCTACCTAATGATATGTATTTACCAAACAGTTTTAATATGTAAATATTATTTATCAATGAGCCTGTTGTCTTTTTTTTTTTTTTTGAGTAGATCTAATTTTTAAAATATATTTTATTGATTTTTACAGAGAGGAAGGGAGAGGGATAGAGAATTAGAAACATTGATGAGAGAGAAACATTGATCAGTCGCCTCCTGCACAACCCCTACTGAGGATCGATCCTGCAACCAAGGTACATGCCCTTGACCGGAACCGAACCCAGGACCCTTCAGTCTGCAGGCCAACGCTCTATCCAACAACCGGCCAGGGCTTGTTGTCATTTTTTATACAAGTTTTTTTCTCCCTCCGTAGAAATATTTGCCTCATTTTTCCATTTCCTTAATTTTGTTTAGATTTACAGCAGACTCTTCCCATAACCTTCTTCATTCAGCCTCTTAGTACCATTGGCAGATAACTGAGTTGCATTGTCTTCTTTTGACCCACCCTTTTGGGGCCAGCCCTCTGTTCCTGCTCCAGACTGGGCTGGTTGCTCTCTAGGCCTGCTTCACAATGTCAATGCACCTGAGTAACCCTCATCAAGGGAGTGGAGGGATTCGGACACTCCTGCATGTCAGGAGATAAATTCAGTGGTAAAATGATGTTAGCAGACTTGGGGATTTGAGAAAGTCTCAGTCTCTGGTCCCTGTGGGTGTCAAGCACTTAATGCTGGCGGTGAGTATGGTTCATCCCAGCCTTCTGATTTGTGTGTGCCTGCTCATTTGTCATCACACTTTCCCTTGATGTTTCAGGAATGCTAGTCTAGGTCTGACCATTGGTTTCCACTCTTTCCTCCTTCCACACTCTCTGCCTCCTGTAGATCCCTGTTCTCAATCCCCTTTTATTCTCCTGTGGGGTTATTAACATCTTTTGGTCCTTTGGGAAGAAGAGAATGGAATCCAGGGGGTGCAGAATTCATTTAAAATGAGGCTGACATTTTCAGATTTCAGGAACTAGGCAGACTCTTGCCATTATAAAACTTGGATCATTTTTTTCCCCTTAAAATATAGGAACTTTAAATGATTCACTGATGAAGAGGGAAAAGCTGTTAGCACTTAGCATATTTCTCATTATACTTCAACTCAGGATACTCATCTGTTACACTACTTTAGGCATTTGCTCTGTTTTCAACACTTTAGGACAAAAGGTTATATATTTTCATTATGTACATTCTTAAAATCACTTCACCTCAGTATTAAAATAGTGTGTTTATGGGTTCAGTTTAAACCAAAAGGATTTCTTAGTAGTAAAAAAAGCGGTGACCTTTAGAGTCTTACCTGAAGTTCAGTGAAAATATCAACTGTGCCAAAAATATACTGTGAACTAGAAAGTTATTTACAATAGTATAAATAAGTAATTTAAAAACATACCTTAGTTATTTGAAAGCAAATGAGCAAATTAATAACATTAAAGATGATTTGTTTTGAAATAAAATGCTTGAACTCAGTAATCACAGATAGTAAAAATAATTTAAAATGATAGTTGATGACTTTCATATTTAATTATTTTTTATTTAGTAATTTTAATATGAAATTTTCTAAACTAACTGCAAAGACTTTTTTGAGGTACTGAATATTCTTATAGATAAAATACATTTAACACTTTTAATTTATAAGTAAACAGTTATTAAAAACAAAATAGAAATTATAGTTTTGCTATTTGCTATAAATTTGGAAATATTTTAACTGTTTTGAATCTACTTCTTTACCAATAAAGTGAAGATAATTCCTACCTCTAGAATTTTGTGGGGATTTTTTTAAAAATCTCAGTGAGATTAAATAAATTGACATTTTATTTCTTAAGCTTCTGCCTTTTTGGTCATAAAAGAAAACAATACAAGTGTTGTATCATATTTTTCAGACTGAGAACGACTGGGAAGAATGATGGAACCCTATCCCCCCCCATACTGATGAGGGTCAGATAGTCGAGCTGACATTGCCACAACTCTTTCGTTAGGAAGCTGGCAGGAGGCATCAATAGCCTTAAAAAAACAACAAAAAGTACTTTTCTTCCGTGAGTTCTAGTGTGCTGTCATGTCTCACGTGGACAGAGATTATTTTCAGATGAGTTGTTTAGAGTATTAAAAACTATAAATCTAAATATTATGTTAATACATCATACAATAGACTTCTTTGTAGCCATTACAGATAGTCATATGTCAAAAAAGGATAGGTGTATGTATGAATTTTTAGCCTTTCATTATGGTAAATTGATATCAGTTGAAACATTTTTATATGACATCAGTGATAGGCTACCTTTTGCTCCTCTGGGTTGGGCTACAATTTTTAGTGCCCTTTCTTTTTTTCCCTTGGCTCTTTGCCTAGTTTATACTCCCAGTTCCCTTCCCTCTTGCCTGATTTTCCTACTCCTTTTTAGTTCCTTGGTTTGGCTTGCCTAGTGCTAGATATAAACCACATGGAGAAAATAAATACTGATAAGGAGAAGTTATCTCCTCTTCAAAAAAAAAAAAAAATCTTCCAGTTCTTTAAAGTGTGGCTTTAGAAAATGGTTTCCCAGTTTTTCTGGAAACTTAGAATACAGACCTGGGCTTGAATACAGACTGTGTGACTTGCTAGGGGTGTTACCTTTAGGCAGGTTATTTTGCTTCCTTGCTTATATATTCTCAACAGTGAAATGGAGATAGTGTTTACTCAGTTTTGTCTCAAAGATTAAATGATATAATATTTGTAAAGTGCTCAGTGCTATCTGATTCATAGGAAATCTGTCTATATATATAAAAAGCCAGCGACTGGAATGCTGTAACGACCAGAACGACTGGTCGCTATGATGCCCACAGCGGCCAGCGAACCGGCCCTATCGGGGTGGGGCTGGCCAGCCAACCTCCCACGGCCCCTTCCCCCAGCTGGCTCGGCCCTGATGGATCCTGATCGGGGTTGGCCAACCAGCCAACCTCCTGCCGTCTCCTACTCCTGACAGGTCCGTCTCCTCCTCCTGACAGGTCCGGCCCCGATCTGCCCCAATTGGGGCTGGGCTGGCCGGACCCCACCTGGTGCATGAATCCGTGCACTGGGCCTCTAGTATTTTAATAAGATGGTTGCTGATATTGCTATTACAGCATTAACTTTTCAAAGATGAGATGCAGGCCAGGCTTCATATTTCAAATACTGGTTCAATTTTTAAAATCCCAGTAAACATTGGTTTCTCAGTGTATAGTAAAAAAGACAAAAACCCCAAAACAAATCAACAAACATAAACATGGGGTGGAACTCAAAAGAGTCATCTGATTTTTTATTAGTATTATAAACTTATCTATGGATATAGCAGAAAGGGAATGCGGAAAGGATAATAGGGCAAGGGAAAAGCCCGGGTATTATGAATGGATGCTTGCCTCAAAGGCAATGTGAGGATGGGCAATTGGGGGATTCTGAATTGTACAGCTTTCCACACATTTTTAAATGAAGGTGAATATTAAGTTAGAAGTTACAAGGTGATTTGAAATGGGCAAAAAAATGTTCCAGACATAAAAAGCATTTTTACAGTTTTCCATACATTCTCATAATGGACTCTGTGTTTTTGGTATTTTGTTTCAGAATTTTTGTTGTGAAATACTTTGGAAGTGTTAACACTTTATCATGTTATTAGTTTCACATAGTGTTCCAAAAATGTTAACTGTGTTGTGAAAAATAATTTTGTTTCTTGGGCTTTATTTTTCTTTTCAGCATTCCTCTAGTGGTTATAATCATTGGGGATCCAGTTTATTATGCTGATGTTGGCCACATAATCATCTTTCTTCTAATGTCTGGGGACCCTGCAGTGTTAAACCGTGGAGATAAGTTGGTAGGGCAGTCTTAGGCTGCTCTAGAACTTACTGTGCTCTGCTTTGCTCTTATACACACTTCTGCTCCTCTTGTTCAGATAGTGCTGTTGCCCTGTGCCAGCAGTGGGAGGGTTGTGAGTGTTTTTTTCTCTCCAGAGGTGGAAGATTGGGGGATCCAGTTGCTCTTGACCAGTCACGGTCTCTACAGCACAACTGCCGATGCTGACATCACACAGCCTGTGGCCACACAGGAGAGAGCCCCCCTTATCACCCAGGGATTGATCCATCGGGAGAGTACATCATTCTGTGCTCCTGTATTCAAAATAAGTGTGGAAGTATATACAGTAAGAACAGTAAGGCAGGGGCGAGGTATGGTAAGAGATCAACTAAAGGACTTGTATGCATGCACATAAGCATAACCAATAACACTGACAGTAGGGGTTGGTGAGGGCCTGTGCTTAGGAGGCAGGAGCGGGCAGGGCAGGGAGAGGTCAGTGGGGGAAAAAAGAGACATATGTAATACTTTCAACAATAAAGAATTTAAATTTTTTAAAAAAGAAAGAGGCTGTGTAAGGGCCCAAAATAGCAATTACTTTAGATTTTCCACATGCTTGGGAAATTTAGTATGGTGGTTAATGGGGACGGCTTATGAAGCTTGATTTTAGATGCGTAAGACTAAATGGCCTTGGACTTTTTTTTTTTTTAATTAAAAAATGGACCGCTTTTCCTGAGCACTGTAGATGCATATATTGCGTGAGGCTGCACAGCCACCAATCCAAGCGGGTGGTGTTCCAATGGGGCCTCCACGATATACCCCGCCTGGTGAGCAACCTGCCCCATCCTGCACCGCTGTCAGTGAGGCATGCCGTTGACCCATCTTGCTCCATTTTCTAGCTTATTCTTAGGAGCACTTCATTTCTTGTGACCCAGTTGTGTCTCTAGCTCTAGAGAAATGGTAACGCCACTGAGTTTTGGCCAGATAACATTTAACACGTGTCTGCATTTAGGTTAGAATATCAGAGGTCAGTGTTCTGATAATCCAGAAGGATAATTGGGCATGTGTCCACTGGCCTGGAGGAAAATTTGTATTTGTGTTGGTGGCAGAGCAGAGCACCACTGACGTTACTGCAGTTTGAAAGCTCAATGGTCTGTCTTCCTGACACTGTGTTATAAATCATGCCATTGTGTTAGTGCTTATTCTTCATCCACTTGGTTAGAAACGAGGTCAATTATTTCTGGGGGAAAAAATTGCTAATACTTAGACCAAGTTAAAAGATTGCCCTTACCCATAGATTTTTCTCAGACTTCTTGAATAAAATGAAGGATGTTGGAGCACAAAGACAATGGAGATTGGGAGTTAGAAAGTAGGATGCATGAATTGAACAAAGTATCACCTCTCCAGACTTGAATTTGCAATTGCTAATTCTATTATTATGCACAGTAATGTCAGTTGTTAGAAAGTGGGTGGTAATCTCCTAGAAATGTAAGAAAGTTCTAATTACTGTACTAATACTATAGAAAGTAGTCATGCAAGTCATCCTCAATAGTAAGTTGCTGGCATTTTTTATGGACAGTATATACAGTAATTTAGTATATTTTACATTCATGAATAATCAGGACAGACTAATCTTACATGTTTGCTTCCTAATTACTCTATTTTTAGCACTCCATCATTTCTCTTGCTACTGCAGGAAGCTATAATGTCCTAACTGCAGTGCAGTGCCTGCATCCATAGCACAGTGGCCAGTGTGCCAGCCCCAGTCAGCTCAGTTGCTTCTGCAGAGAAAGCAATCATCCCAACTGCCAGTAATGACAACCTTGTTGATTATACCAGCCAAGGACTATTACTAATCATGCAAAATGCTCATTTTTGCCTTACAAATATATTTTTGTTCTTGGTAAACATGCATAATAGCAAGATAAATAAATAAATAAAATAAAGATAATGCATCCTCATTAAAGCCTGAATTCTATAAAGAAAAGGCACAAAAAAACTTCTCTATTTATAGATATTTTGTTTCCCTGAGCAACAGAAAATGCAGTTCTTTTTTAACCAAACAGCAATGCCATGGAAAAATATAATCCTGCAGATGGTAATAGTCTCCATTTTTTTCATGAAAGTATCTCCAAGTCCAAGTCTATGGTTCACTTGAGTCATGCATGAGATTAGATAGCTCTCAGCATGCATGAGATTAGATAGCTCTCCTGTATTGTCCCAGGACCCTGGACTGTGAACTGCTCTTGCCACTTTGGGACCGGAACCTTGGCCAAACAAAAGCAGCCTGTAGCAGTGAAGCTGTGATTCCAGATTAGGTTTTTTCTGCTGGCCTTCTCCATCCGAGTGAACTACCAGACCTGAAACCTGGTGTGTCCAAACAGCGCCTAGCATTGACCTTCCTCTTGTTTTTCCTAGTTTCATTCTGATACCAGACAT
Source organism: Eptesicus fuscus (assembly GCF_027574615.1). NCBI lineage: Eukaryota > Metazoa > Chordata > Mammalia > Chiroptera > Vespertilionidae > Eptesicus > Eptesicus fuscus. The sequence continues at coordinate 37,664,202 of NC_072483.1, forward strand.
AAAACCTTAACTCACCTTTGATTTGTCTCCTTCCCCTGCCCCTGTGTCTAGTCATTTATCAGGTCTTATTGACCTATTTGTTTGACTTATTTCTGAAACCTACAGTCTCAGTTCAATTCCCACTTCCATTTTTTCTGCTACTGAACTTTTGGAATAAGCTCCAAGCAAGGCCTCCTGTCCCCTCTTTTTTCCAGTCAGCCTAACATGGTATAGCTAAAGAGGTCTTCCTGAAACAAAGGTGATGTTGTCATTCTCCCAATCAGATATTTCCTTTGGAGCCTTGATGCCCATCAGACATCATACAGGGTCAAACTTATTGGTCTAATCTGAGAGTCCAGCCATCCTTGCATTTCTCAGGATTAACCATTGTCCCCCTTCAGGTCTCTGTCATTCACCCAAACCAGAATGATCATCATCTCTATTCATTCTTGCTGACTGTGTTCTTCACTCTGCCTCGAATCTTCTTCCCACTTCTATACTCATGGGCTAGGACTTTGTACCCTTCAAGGCCCTGCTCAGTTCTTTCTTTCACAAAGGTGTTCGTGATCTCCAGCAACCCCCTTCCTCCTGCACACATGTGCATGTACACACCATTTCCCACATTATTTGTACCACCTTTAATTACCTCAGGTGCTTTTTAACAGTGTGTTTATGACCATATGTCATATTATTTACTGTTGAACTTACTTCTTTGAAATCAGCATTAGCTTCTGATTCATTGTTCTGTTCTCCATGGTACTAGGCATGGTGCCCCACACATAAATCAATAAATGGATTCAGAGAACTTGATTTTTAATATTCCCACTTATCTTTGTTTTTTCCTCTGCAAAAGGTGTTTTATATTTAGTAATATTTATAAAACTGTAGGAAGTAATGGTAAAAAAACTAATCTTTGACCAGTTATAATAAAAGTATTATTTTGTGATTTAACCAATTTTATGAGGATTTTTTTGGTAACAGTTATTATGTTCTGTTTATAAGTGGGGAAAGATATTCTTTTTGTAATAGAGGTAGAATGTAGACATTCCTACCTTTTCATACTTTGTGATATCTATAAATCAATCTTATATGTTAAGTATGTTTTTTATATTTTTAACAGGCTGTGGAAGTTTGTGTATTGGTGAAGAAGTTGTAAGGGTTGACCACTGTAAGAAGTGATTTCCATTCTTCTGTTAATTAGAAAAGGTTTCTCTAGGACAGTGGTCGGCAAACTCATTAGTCAACAGAGCCAAATATCAACAGTACAACGATTGAAATTTCTTTTGAGAGCCAAATTTTTTAAACTTCTTCTAACGCCACTTCTTCAGAATAGACTCGCCCAGGCCGTGGTATTTTGTGGAAGAGCCACACTCAAGGGGCCAAAGAGCCGCATGTGGCTCGCGAGCCGCAGTTTGCTGACCGCGGCTCTAGGAGAACGTTTTAGACTCCAATATTAGAGCGAAAGAAATTCAGAGAGATGTAGGTACCTAGGAGAGGGCATGGACCAATGGAAAGGTATTTATTTGTATTCTGAGCAGCTATGGCAATCACTCCTTAAGGAGCTATCTCATCATTATTGTCAGCAGCTCTGTTTTGGACAGAATGGACACCAGAGGGTTATGACAGACCCCAAATCTCAATGCCCATCCTCCTTGCTTTTCCTCTGCTGCTTGAGGCTGCCTGTACGTTAAGAGCCATTTGGTAGAGCTGTTGTTTTGTTTGAGACTGAGAAGCTAGGAACATTTATCATAGCTGCTAGACCTGGGCAGAGATGGGTATTAGGTTGAACTTGGCAGGGACAGCAAGCATCCTCCAAACTCCCCAAGGGAGTCCTAGCTAAGCCCTCTGCCAACACTACCCCCTGGGGCAGGTTCCCTGACTGCTGCGCTAGACTCCAGGGCCTCCTGAGGTTGGCCCTCAAGTGGGCTACTTCACTTCTGAGATGTGTAACCAAAAAAGGCTAACATTACCAATGAAAACCTTCACTTAATAAAACAACAACAAAAACCGTATGTTTATTGTTGCCACACACCTCTTCCTATTTGGCCTTCCTGGGTATTCAGTGTATTACTTACAATGGATTGTTTTATTTCTGATTGCTACATGCCAGATTGGTTTACGTGCTTCTGTTTCTCAGCGTTCCACAGAGGCCGCAGGACTCAGAGCTGTGCTTAGTGCATCTTCACAGATTCCTCCCTCTTGGCCCTACAGTGTCCCTGCTTGAGGTTCTCATGCAGCAGCTGCTTGCATATCCTGCTGACATCCTTCCGCAGCACGTGTCCAGCCAACTCAGCTAATGGAATGAATGTGCCTCCATCGGTGAACTAGCTGTGCTCCAGGACTTGCCACTCCTTTCTTGCCCTCTGTTTATAAGTGGGGAAAGATATTCTACTTGTAATAGAGGTAGAATGTAGACAAGTGTTCTGTCGAAGAGGCAGATTTAAGTCCGTGAAGGCAGAACCAAGTTTCATTAGCTTTGTTAAAAGGTGCCTGATTATTATTTCAGTCTCTCCAAATTGTGTTGGCTTTGATTCATTTTCATGCTATCTTCTCAGCACAAGGACAGCATCTGCTAGTTAAAGTTTTCTTGACTAATGTGGATTATGACCTTGATCTTTCCACTTACCTTTCGATCTTTAGTATGTTCAAGGCTACAGGATCACTCAGCAGCTTTCCCAAATATGCACTTCAGGAGCATGTTGTTGGCATTAGTCAGGTTCTGGACAATATTTGTAAAGCTTCTAGTCCTGTAAAGTTTACATTTAATCCTGTTTACAGTCTCACTGAGGTTTTTCTGAAAGAGCGCAATTAGTGAAATAAAATAGCATAAAATGGGAGCCATTTATATTTTACTTTATTTAACTACATTCATCATGAAGTATTGACCATCCATTTAAAAGACTACAGAAGCTTCAAGGTCTTAGGAGTACCTAAGAGGAATCATATTTTAGGAACCGGGATAATCCAGGTTGACTGATGATGGAAACTTACCAGGTATCTTGATGGTTTCTGGAGATAAGGTACTGGACGACTCATTTGTGACCTCCAGGTCCGTTAAAACCCAGCTTGCTGCCTTTATAGCTTAGAGTTCATAAGAACTCTGGTTCTAGTCTCTTCTGAGATTGATGTATCTTCCTAATCCTAGTGTGGGGGTTCCCCAAAGAGCTTTCAGAGATGCTAGCTGTCATCCTCAACCTAGTGCTCTATGCTGAAAGCCATAGTTTCAGTTGTCGCTCAAATCCCTTTGCGCTTTAAAATTCTGTGACAGAATGCCTCACCTTCAGTTCCTGCCTCTGCTCTTTCCTTGACATCTTACCTGTCTCCAGGTTCCATCTGGTCTGCAGTTGAAGTGTCTTCTCATCACCCCTCACCATCAGCACTCTTCATTCTTCCTACTCACCTTCCAGGTGAGTCACTGCAGTTGCTTTTGGCTGAACTTCTACCACCACCGGACTTCTCTCCAGTCCCTTAGCCCAGCTAGTCTCTCAAACATAAACCTGGTACCCTTTAGAGAAATACCAAAATGCACTTGGTGCAGTGGGAGGCAATAGGTGGTCCACAAAGTTGTGTTAACCTCACGTGCTAATAGGTGCTGACGGTGATACAGAAAGTTTGTTTACCTGTGGTACAGCCTCTACAGTGTGTTAGAGGAGGTTTGGGGAACAATAAAAGTAGACATTCATAAAAGCAAAGAATAGTAAGCTCTCTCTGTTTTAAAATAAACTTTTGGCACAAATCCTTGAGACTTTCTGCTCAGTTATCTGCTATTTATATGTTTTGAGAATGCCATGGGAATTCTTGGTAAGAAGTGTTAAAGACTTGAGGCCTATTTTATACCTCTCTTAGCTTTGCTCTTCACATCTGTTTTGCCTAAATCCAGTTTGACCTCTGCTTGCTCATAGGAATTTTTCAATCTAATTAAAACTTTGAGCCAATACATGTGAAGAAATTGGAAAAGCAACATTTGTCAGATGATATAAGCAGTATCCAAGTTGTGAACTATACTTGCTATGCGTCTGATATTTCATAGATACATGTCAACTCATGTAGGAGATATGGTGAAAGGAATTTCAGTGCTTTAATTTGTTTCATGTTTAATTTGTAGCTGACTGTTACACTTTAGCTGCAGATTCCCTTGATTCTCCTTTTACCTCTAATTTCATCCTCCTAGGATTAAAAAATATTGTGATAACTCATAAATAAACATTTTAATGGCCAATGAAAAGAACTTGGGACTAAAAGCAGACCCTTCAGGGGCCCTGGTTGGTGCGGCTCACTCACTTGGTTGGGCATCATCCCATGCACCAAAAGGTCGCTGGCTCAATTCTCAGTCGGAGCTTATGCCCAGGTTGCAGGCTCCATCCCCTGTAGGGGTTTGCAAGAGGTAGCTAATCAATGTTTCTCTCTCTCCCTCGCCCTTCCTCTATCTCTAAAAATCAATTTAAAAAACATATTTAAAAAAAAAGTAAGCCCTGCACGTAGTTTTATAAATTTCTGTAAAGTGACATTATATTCTCATATGTAATCTTTTAGCAAATCATATTTACTTCATGAGGATACACTTATAATTTTTTAATATGTGCTTTTGAAACTTCAGATTTTATATTTCTCACTAAAATGTTCTGTTAAAATTTGGACAGTCCAAAGTATTTTAATGCCTCCTATTTTTTAAATGGAAATTTTAGCAGCTGTTCAAAGCTTATACCATTCATTTACTTTGAACTGTTTTTAATCCCAAGCCCAATAAATGACTTTAATTAATTACTGACAGTCTCAAAGCATTATTCCTATAGTTAAGAAGAAATTATGATCTTTAACAAATTTATTACAAAATTTTCTATGAATATAAAGCAATCTTTATGCAGTTAGGAAGCACTTTGTTTTATTGTATTACTTCTGATATGTTATTTTGGGAGAATGATTCTCAATCTTTAGTGTGTTTGGGAATCACCTGGAGGGGTTGTAAAGTGTGGAAAACACAGATCGCTGTGTCCGCCCCCAGCATCTCTGGCTCAGTAGGTCTGTGGTGTTGCTGATTCTACTGTATCACACTCTTAGGACCACTGGTTAGGATTCTAGTAAATAGTGTTTTGTTTTTATGATTTTCAAATATAATGAGTTCAAGATACAATAGAACATAGAAAAGATAAGACAGGTTTGCCATAGCTTTTATGGTTCACAGAGTTATATTCAAGCTGCCTTTTAGCCATATTCCCTTTCTTGCTGTTCTCAGGATATTGCATTTTACTTATTTTGATTTAAATGTATATAGTTTTGACAGTGTGATGGTATTACTTGGTAAATGACAAAATGTACATTTACTAGTTTTTAAAAAATTATTCACCCCAACTGGTTTGGCTCAGTGGATAGAGTGTCGGCCTTCGGACTGAAGGGTCCCAGGTTCGATTCCGGTCAAGGGAATGTACCTTGGTTGTGGGCACATCCCCAGTAGGAGGTGTGCAGGAGGCAGTTGATCGATGCTTCTAACTCTCTATCCCTCTCCCATCCTCTCTGTAAAAAAAATCAATAAAATATATTTTAACAAATAATTCAAGAGGTGGTAAATGGAGCATTGCAATGACTATTATACTGTTAATTTTGCATCTGTGTTAGAAACTAAGTACAAATAGGTTTCTATAAGTCCCTGATACATAGTGGGCACTCAGTACATGTTGGGATGAACAAATGAATGTACTAGTTGCCCATTTCCCCCCAGGCTAATAATGGAGTTACTCCTTAAAAACTTGGCTGATCTGACGTTGAGTATCTGTGTGTTATCTGGTTAATCAACTTTATTTCTTTGCTTCTCGTGCTTCTCTTTCTGATGTATGGTTATCTCACTGATAATTTATTTTAATACCTCACTGATAATTTAGCCTTTCTACTAGAAAGAGTGGGAGACAAGTTAAACATAAAATTAAGCCTTCACTTTTCTCTTACTTGTTATTAATACTTAATTATTTACTGGAACAGGTAGTATTAACTTTAAAAACTTCATATAAGCACTTTGGGGATGATTTAGGTTCATAATTTAAACTGATTTTACGATCTTCTAAATATTACATTTTTAAAAACTTAGCTAATCTGGAATATAAGTGTATGGCAAGTTAGATATTACTCTTACAAATCCACAGAAATTTCCAATTCTCTATTATTGCATTCTAACCAAATTTGTTTTAGGATTCTGTTGCTTTGGTTGTGTGCTGCAATAGAAAGAACCCTGCTTGGTAGTTCAGTTTGTTCACTAAATTCTACATATGAGTGAAATCACCAAGTGAAATAGAGACAGATACATAGATAGAGAGCAGGCAAACAGCTCTGGTGGTGGGAGGTGTGTGGAGGGATTGAGCAAAAAAGAAGAAAAAAAGAGAACTCATGGACATGACAAAAGTATGGTGATTGCATTGGGTGGGGGAAAGTGGAAGAGGGCATAAAGTGGACAAATGGTGATGGGGAAAAAAAAAGAAAGAGGGGAGGGGAGGGGAGACGAGAAGAGACTGGGCAAGTTGTGTCCTGGCTCAGAGCCTCTAGTGGTCTCTATTGTGTGATCCTTGATGTTAAATAATCTTCCTCAGGGAGCTTCCAGGCTGCTGTGGCTGAGGAGATTGAAGAAGGCCCAGGAGCAGTAGCTCCTGCTTTTATTTTTTTATGTATTGGTGTTACTATTTATTTAGAAAAAGAGGGTTAAGAAAATGACGAATTTGGAAAAGTGCTTTAGATGAGCTTCAAGGTCCTTTCATTTTTAGAGTTCTGCGACACTATTGTTTTTATTAGTCCTCTAGTATATGTTGTTACCACATAATCTAGCCACAACAATGTTTAAACATGTGTTGGTGACCTCAGGTGTTTCTGACACAAGTGCTTCTTGACTAATCTTGTATTTGGTATGAGGGCTTCCTTAGCTTCTATATTTAATACTATTTGTTTTGTTGTTATTTTTGAAATCTCAAGAATCTACATCATTATCTCTTCACAATTTTACTTGTCTATTTATTTTTAAAATTTTAGTAAAACTTTATGAATTGCAACATTCTAAATCTCTGAATAGAAAAGGAACATTAGAGTAGACCTTTTCCCGATTTCCTCTGACCAAAGTGCTTATATGAAATGTTGCCAAGAAATTTCTATAGATGTAATTTCATCTTGTATACTTTTAGGATGGGTGGGCCAGCCAACTGCTGGTTAAAATATTTTATTTTTGACTAGGGAAGATAAATCAAAGGTGTTTAATAAAATAATGACTAAGTTTGCTACCAGTACCATATTTAGTTTATGATCATTCTTTAAGGTTATATTCTCTTTAGAGGACATATTCTTGTGAGGCGTTGTCACATACTGTCTCATGAATAGCAGTATGGAGTCGTGGCTTCCCTGGGCAACATAAAGCCTGTTCCATCCAGCCATAGACTGTTTTATTCTTTTTTCTTTTTTTTTGCTTTGAAGGCCAAGGTAACATGTCCAGCACTTGGATGTTTTCATATTCTATACATCATTTATTTATCACAATCCATATATTTTATTTTGCAGTTCTGCATATAGATTGTTTTGTATCATAAATACCAGTTCATACTATAAATGATTGGTGCTATATTGCTTACTGAATCAGAATCCACAAGTTCAAGTCTGGAGAGAGACCTGTGTGTTTCTCAGTATTTTTTCTGTGACTGATTACTGTGAAGGTATGAAGATGAGTTTAGGCTGTTAACAGGAGTGGCTTTGTTGTGATGTAATTTCAGTAGATGCTCATGGCAGCTGTTAGTTGAAAGTAAATTGAAAACCAGCTGGTTTAAATATCACAGTGGTGAAGATCAACAGAGGACTGTGAAACTGGGACTCAGCTATGGCAACATGAGACTATCCCAACTAACTCAGATGTGTTTCATCTGACACTCTCTCAGCTTGGTCCCTGGCTTAAATCGCTTCATTTGAAAAAACTCCCCTTTTGGGGGGAATGAATTGCAGGTCTTGACAGAGGAACAGGCTTTTGGCTTCGTGGTTAGTTCAGTATTTTTCAGTTATTTTGTGACCGTCAGATTATTGAAGTTAACATTGATGTCTTCCTCAAACTTCTTTGGTTTCTCTCACAGAAATCAAAAGAGCAGAGGAAATATATTGTCAAGCAATTGGTAAGAAAGTGATGCTTGGGGCTTGGGGTCCAGAGGCTGGCTGTCTTGAATGTGGATTACTAGGACAAACTCTCTAAATCTTTGTTGCCAGTTGAATGCTGCAGTGTAATGTGAGCCCAGAACTCTCTCCATGGTGAGCTCTGTCCTCTATTGAAAACTTCCTGGAGCCATCCCCAATAATAGACTTCCTCCACTTTGCTTATTATACTGGAGCACAGGGTGGGTGCTGCCTTTCTCCCTTAACAGGTACACCCAATTTTCTGCACCCAGAGAGCATTTTATCCTTTAGACATTCCACATGAGACGTTGTGAAAATAGAAATAAAGATGCCAGTGAAGGAAAGTTAGAAACCACTGCATGTCCTAGGCCAGTGGTCGGCAAACCGCGGCTTGTGAGCCACATGCGGCTCTTTGGCCCCTTGAGTGTGGCTCTTCCACAAAATACCACGTGCGGGCGTGCATGTACCGTGAGATTGAAACTTCATGGCCCATGCGCAGAAGTCGGTTTTCGGCCAGGGCGAGTCTATTTTGAAGAAGTGGCGTTAGAACACTCAAGGGGCCAAAGAGCCGCATGTGGCTTGCGAGCCGCGGTTTGCCGACCACTGTCCTAGGCCCATGGTCGGCAAACTGTGGCTCGCGAGCCACATGCGGCTCTTTGGCCCCTTGAGTGTGGCTCTTCCACAAAATACCACAGCCTGGGCGAGTCTATTTTGAAGAAGGGGCGTTAGAAGAAGTTTAAATTTAAAAAATTTGGCTCTCAAAAGAAATTTCAATCGTTGTACTGTTGATATTTGGCTCTGTTGACTAAAGAGTTTGCCGACCACTGTCCTAGGCAATTGCTAACTGACAATTCTTGCATGAGTTTTGTGATAGTTTATCATTGATGTATAGGTAGGTACTCTAGATCCAGATGCTCTCATAGTAGTAGTCTCTCAGAAAGAGCAGAGAATTGTTGAGCTTTAAAATAGGCAATTAACCTTTTTTGTCTTTTTCTGTCATCTTCACCAAACATTAAATTAAATATCTTATTTATTATGGTGCCTCTGATGTTAAAAATGATATATATCACTGTAATTCTTATGATTTGTGAGGGTACATGCTTCCATGTGGACAGATGGTACTTTTGACACAGCCTTTATAATCCTAGTAGGCTGCTTGGGCATCAAAATTTTATATTCTCACTATTACCTTAATTGTAGAGAGATTCTGGGGTGGCTGTGGAAAGTCGTCCAACATGTGTTCTCTTTCTCTGCATTGCCAGAGCTCTAAATATTTATCAGTCATTACTTATTTATGCTCCGTAACACCATACTTTATTGGTGAGTGTTCTACCTTTCAGAGGGCATTAGGTAGTTCTCTGCAGTATCTAAGAGAAATATGAACATGTCCTTATTAGTGAACTTCAAATCATAGTTTATGATAGTCCAGATTAATAAAGGCAGGTCTCTCTCTATACTCCATACACTCCCTCCTCCCCAATTAAAATGACACAAAAATGCATATAGGGCACAATGTTTTAAATTCAAAGTATTTATTTTTGAGATTCAGTTATGTCACATCAGTTTAGATTCTGATAGCTTATGAATTTGTAACCAATTCAGTTTGGTAGACTGAAGTTATTTTGAAACTATGAGTAAATGAAGCATTAAGCAAAAAAAAAAAAAAAGTAAAACAAAATTTTAAGAGATGTAAACATAGTTAATCTTTGAGATATTTTACCACACTATTTTAGAACCACTGGATGCTGCTTTTGATCTATTCATTAAATAAGGGCACAGATATATACTTTTTATTAGCAATAATAAAAAACATTGTTAAAATGTGGAATAATCCATTCCTTTCATTTTCCTGCCCACTTAATCTGACCAGGTGATGTTTCAGTATATTTTGATGTTATCAAAATCAGGACTAATAACAGTTTTCTAATCATAATCTGATTCATTGGGTTTGATTAAAAGCAACAACAACATTTTAGTTATACACTAGATCTGCAGCTGATAATTTAGAAATACCATTGTGACCACATCGTAACACAGATGTGTTACCTTCTGCTAATGGAATGTAACTTCCTTGACTTGGGGTTATTTTCCTAAAATTTTCCTTTTAAGAAAGTCAAAACCCTCACCTGAAAAACAAGTTACCCAACTAGGAAGCTTGAGAATGAAATCTGGTCCTTTCTGACAGTTTTAGTGCCAGTGACTGAACAAAAGACTTCTGTAGGGAAGCAGTTTGCTCAGTGGTTCTTTGACTACGAGCCATCTAATATATTAAACATTTTTCAGTCAGCGCAGCAGTAGAGTGCCAGTCTCTGTTTTCAGCTGCTTGCATAGCAGAACCAGTTCTGTCAGCAGGCATTGTGTGAAATGCCCCAGCACACGTGTTACACGCCAAAGGAAATACAGACGTAGACAGGAGTTCTGGTTTCAAGTAACTTCAGTCTAAATAGATGAGAGAATATTTTAAGGAGCAGATAAAAGTGGGTGAAAATGAACATTGTGCATTGTTAAGACTTTAACTAGATTAGTTGGGACTGGAGGAGTGAGTCATCTCCCCAAAAAGGGCAATTTCAGAACACACTGAGGAGTGCCTTCTTAAGGGTGAGACACGGAGCGAGTGTGTGTGGAAGGAAGGAGGTTTGGTGAAGCAGGAGGCAGTGAGCCTGGTGTTACGCCTGCCTGTGGAGTTTGAAAGACAGGAGGTAGAGTGGCTGTGCTCGGGAAGTGGCAGGAGTGCGGGGCTGAGCTCTGGCGGGAGTGGCAGAGGGGCCCCTTCCACTTCCCCAGCCTCAAACAGCTGATTGAAGACATGAAAATGGCACCACCGTAGGGAGGCTTTGTTGAGAGGGAACTCCTGTTGGCCACAGTTTAGAGACAAGCACATTACACTGTTAATCTACCTTCATGGTCTCTCTACCATTCTTCTCAATTCTGTTGTTCCAAAAGACCACAAAGTATTCAGGGAAGACCTCTGTGAGCGAGTAGTTGAGGGAGGCGCCCTGAGAGGAATGTGGGGGAGAGGGAATATCCCAGTCTATAAAACCCATGAGTCTCTACTACCTAACCAGTCATCACAGACCTTAGTGTTGATGGTCTTTATTTTCTATACATATTGTATTATGTCAATCAAAAGTCTACTTTTTGGTTAATTTGAGATACACAATTTTATTTGAATGCTGGTTAAAACTTAAACTTAACAGTGCTCTAAACAAATGTTTTACTCTTTGGAAAAAATGAGTAAATTTGCTGTAACTTTGAAAAATTTGATGTACTGTTTATCTGATGAATAACATTTGCTCAGTTACACAATGACTGTTTATATTTATACTAGAGGCCCAGCGCACGAAATCGTGTGTGGGTAGGGTCCCTAGGCCTAGCCTATGATCAGGGCCATCTTCTGCCCACTTGCCAGTCCCCAGTCCCGTCCTGCCCCGCCACCGCCCACCCCGGTTCCCTGTGGTTCCCCGTTTGCCATCCATCAATCAGAGCCTGCGAGCTGGGAGGAGGGACCAAGAGGTCTGTCTTCCACCCACTTGCCAGTCCCCAGTTCCACCCTGCCGCCGCCACCCACCCCTGTTCCCCATTCGCCATCTGGCGATCTATCAGAGCCTGCGGGCTGGGGGAGGGACCAAGAGGTCAGCCGTCCACAAGCCCGCAGTCCCACCCTGCTGCCAACACCCACCCAGGTTCCCTGTGGTTCTCCGTTCACCATCTGGCAAAAGGAGCCTGCAGGCTGAGGGGAGGGACCGATAGTTGGTCAATGCACCTCATAGCGACTGGTCAATCAGTCATTCTGGTCGTTACACCGTTATGGTCGCTGGCCTTTTATTATATAGGATATGAGAGACAGAGAGAGAGAGACAGACAGCCTGAGACCAGTTAGGAAGACATTTTCAAAGTGAAACATTTCTGTCTTGCTACTTTATTTTTGTTCAGACTTTTATACAGAAAACATGTATTTACCTTTCATCTGGTTATGACATACCACTTCAATTTTATAAGTGAAATAGGAGCATATGTAAATGTAAGCTAGTCAAAATAGATCCCACTCTGAATCAGACCCATTAGGTGTTTTAAAGAATCCTGAGTAGAGCATATTTAATCATAAAAATGGGTAGTACTAAAGTCAATAGTAATGGTATGGTATGAATTATATCTTAATTTTTAAAAATGTTATGATGCATCTGTTTGGAGAGAAGTTTTTCTAGTCGCTTATTCAAATTTGAAGACAATTCTATATTACTAAACTATATGGATTTGTATGTACCTGCACCTTGGGGTGACCCAAGTAGAAACATGAAACACTGTGAATTTTAATGAGGACAGACTTTATTCAAAGATATGCAAAATAGAGATAATTGTGTAGGTGCTTTCTGGATTCATGTGTGGAATACTGAACCATATCATTCTGAAGAAGTTTTGGAATTGTTTGCACTTTAAATAATTAAATGCACTGTTATTTTAAAGCAAAAAACTTAAACAGATTATTAGCCATAAATGATAACCCCTGAATTAAGTCATGGTTCTGCAAAAGTTGATGTAAACTAGTGAATTTTGGAGGAATTGAATCTGATTAGCATTCATGTGGTGTCATCACAGTGCATGAGCACAGCAGTGGTGGAGAATCGTGGCATGTTGGCTTGTAAAACCTTCCTAGCAGCCAGCCCTCTAAGCACGGAGCTGTTTCATCCTGTTCTAGAGTGACTAATAGACTGTGTTACTCATGGTGACTAACCTTTTCATCTAAGTTTTGTGTTAACTATTTCTTAAGATTCTGAATTGGAATGAGTGGCCATTCAGCTAGGTTGTTGTCTGGAGAGAACAATTACTGGTGGAAACAAGGCCTCCCCAAAATCACATCACATAGCATTGAAGTCACTGCAGACCTGGCCTTGTCCTCATCTTTGCAGTTATAAGAAGTAGGACTGGTACAAAAATCAGAGTGCTAATTAATTATTAGCTCACTAGAGGCCTGATGCATGAAAATTCATGCACTGGAGGGGCGGGGGGTCCCTCAGCCTGGCCTGCCCCCCTAAAAGGTCCGAGGCTTGTCTGCACCTTGGGCCAGCCCTGGGTGGCTTGGCAGCCATCATCGGCAGCTTGCCTGTGCCTTGGGCTGGCCCTGGACGCCTGGGCAGCCACCATCCAAGGCTTGCCTGTGCCTCGGGCCGGCCTTGGATGGCTGGGGGGCTGAGGGGACTGGGGGACTCCGGAGGTAGGCGTGCAAAGCAGCCAGTCCCGCCTGGGGGCGGGCCCGGCCGTGCTGCATGCCTGCCACCCCATTGGGGCTGAGGGGACTGGGTGCTGCTATCTTGTGGCTGTGGGTGCTGCCATCTTTGAGGGTGTGGCAGCAATTAGCATATTCCCTCCTTATTGGCTGCAGGCACATATTTGTGAGGGTGTGACGGTCAATTAGCATATCCCCTCTTTATTAGATAGGATAATTACCAAATGTCCCCATGTTTGCCAACCAGGCTTTTCCCTTCTGGTATCAAGGTCACTGTTGAACCTAGAATCTGTCAAAGATAAAGAGAATTTCACAAGAGATTTCATTTCAAGATTATCTCTGTCCCTTACAGCAGAAGATTTTACAGAGACCTCAGGTTTTCCACTTCCTCAGACAGGGCCAGGATCTAGGTTTTCTTTTTCTGTGCTTCATGCTGACTGTTCCTTCTCCAGTTCTGATGGGAATTGTGATGGTTCACAATCAAATTCTGATTCTGCTCTGGGTGTTATAGTCTTTTCCTTGATTATTATACAACTTTTTAGGCTAATACATTTACTGACTCTTAGTTTATTTCCACCCATATTCAATATTCTCCTTATTTTATTGATTTTCTAAATTTCTTCTGGGAGCCGCCCAGTTTCCTGTCTCTGTGGGTTTTGAGAACAGCTCCCATCTGCATCTGGATGTACCTGGTGATACTGAAGCAAGGAAGGTCGCGCTACTAAATACATCATCATAGTCTCCTGTAATAGACCACCTGGACATGATGGACAGGTTTCCTAGGATTGCAGTCATCGTGGTGTCCCCAGGGGCTTGGCGTGTGAAGGATAGCCTAGCCTTAGTTGTTTTCTCCTACAGGTTTCGAATGAAGTCTTCTTAAATGAAGTTGCTCTTTTCCCCATAGAGGCTTTCTAGGTCTTTCATATGTTTTACTAGACTCTAAGTTGACACCTTCTAGCTTTTACTCTCTTCCTCTCATCAATTCTAACTCCAGGCCATATTACCACCTTTGCAGAGGCAGTGGTACCTGACTCATTGAATTCTTTGCCTCAACTTTCACCATCATATTAGGCAGTCCTTCATCTTCTCATTTCCAAAGTTCTTTCCCTACTTTTCTCCTCACCCTCCCCACCCCAAATTTATATGGTTGGCTTTCTCCCAATGCAACATATTAAGATGTTCTCTGCCTCTCTGTCTTTATAGTAAGTCTCATCTTTGACCACTTTCCTACTGCGATATGTTTTATGCCTCTTTACTGGTGCAATTTTTACACTATTTTTATTCCTTTCTTGCTAGATGATGAGCTACTTCAGCATCTTGATGGTTCCGAAACCTCACACTACCTGGCATATAAATGTTATTTCAAAGGCAGCACAGATTTGTTGTCATTTCCCCTCAGTTTGTTTCTTTCCTTCATTGAACAAACTCTAACGAACATCTATTATGTTTCAGGCACTTTTATTGGAGCTGTGAATACAGTGGTGATCCAGATAAAAATCGTCCCTGTTCCTACTGAACCTAGAGTACATGGCTAGCGTTTACAGAACAGGAAATATTCAGTGTATACAGAAAAGGAAAGTACAATGTAGTCCACTGCACGCTCCATCTGTCATCAACACAATTCTAGAGGCTTTATAACGTTGATATTTTTTCTTGTGCTTTCTTCAAAAAGCTGTTTGGAGATGTTAAGTGTGAAAATGTGTTTCTTTTTGAAAACAAAATATGGTTTAAGCATACAGAATCTAAACTGAATAAAGGAGATAGAAAGATAAGCATCATTTCTCTAATTTTAACTTGCTGAAGACATGGACAGAAAGAAAAGATAGTTTTACATTGTTAATCTACCTAACTTTATTTTTTTAAATCTAGAATTTTTCCCTTTTACTCTAAAGAGCTACTTAAGAAATTGGAAGTCATTAGATGCATCATTTCTTAAATCAGCATTGTTAAAAGTGATTTTAATAGGACTAGCATCAATGGTTTTGATGATACTCCAATTCAAAGCTGTTAACTTTCCTCCTTTACCTTGCTTTCCATAAAGCACCACTTAGAGATTAACATCTGTCCTAAACTGGTCATGTTTTAAACAAATTCTTTTTTAAAAAAATAATATATTTTATTGATTTTTTTTACAGAGAGGAAGGGAGAGAGATAGTTAGAAACATCGATGAGAGAGAAACATCGATCAGCTGCCTCCTGCACACCCCCTACCGGGGATGTGCCCGCAACCAAGGTACCATGCCCTTGAATGGAATAGAACCTGGGACCTTTCAGTCCGCAGGCTGACGCTCTGTCCACTGAGCCAAACCGGTTTCTGCTTAAACAAATTCTTACATGAGTCCCAGATGGGGAGTTTATCGCCGCACCCAAAGCACCAGTACGTACTATGCACCTAGGGTATTTCTAATGAATGTTCATGAGATGAGAATGAAAAAATATAATTACAACTTGCACCTGGCCTGGAGCAGGCTGAGTTGTGTTTTTCTTTTTCTGGAAAATCATTTATTCCTTCGTTTAGAAACTAAGTTTTCCACGAAATTGGTACCCAACTTATAGCCAAAGCACAATTTTGTATTTAATTTTGTTGGCAGGAATCTTGATTCAAAAAGCTTAATTTCTTCTGTATCATTTTCTTTAAAGTACTTTCATTTTTAAAATAGGCTGACATTGGTCAAGCCAGGGAGAGCCAAATTTTAATTGTGGATAGAGCAATACCTCTCTTTAGCTACTTTTGCTCATTAATAATAATGATTATTGCCTGGCTGGCATGGCTCAGTGGTTGAGTGTCGACGTATGAATTAAGGGTTCATGGTTCCATTCCTGGTTAGGGTTCATGCCTGGGTTGTGGACTCTATCACCAGTGGGGGCTGTGCAGGAGGCATCTGACCAATGATTCTCTCACATCATTGATGTTTCTATCTATCTCTCCCTCTCACTTCCTCTCTAAAATCAATAAAAATAGTTTAAAAATGATTATTAATATTGTGGGATTTTCTAAAGTATGTTCCTCAGATTGTTAATAGTTAGCCCTCAAAAAGAGTGGAGGTCAAGTAAGTAAGATACTGAGTTAGATGAGATTAAACAAGTTCACTGCTTCTCAAATTTGAAGGTAGGTACAATACACTGGGGATATTATTCACATGAAGATTCACAAGTCAGTAGATCAGGTGGGGCCTGAATTTCTGCATTTCTTACAAGCACTACAGTGCTGCCAGTGTAACTTGGTTTGCAGATCACACGTTAAGTAACAAGGTTTTCAGGAATCTTTAAGAGGAAGCATGCTCTGCAGTATTTCCCAGACTTACCTTGTTTTTGACATACTGAAAGTAGCCTGTGGAGCATAACTCAGAGAACTTTAAATTTTAAATTGTACCTTTCAAATTACAAATGAATTTATAAGTTAAATAGAAGTCTAATGCAGAAATTCTAAAAAGATTAATACAGAATTTCTACATTATTTTTAGCTAGAGGTAGAGGCCTAGTATAAATCCCAAGACACTGAAAAAGCATTCAGCTAGTTCATGTAAAAAGAAAAATCAATAGCATAAATTGACAACCACTACATAAGATAGCAGGTTTTTACAAGATTGTATGCCTTTTATTTTTAATACACCATTATTATTTTTAAATGCCAAAGTCCTTAATTAAACAATTTTACTTTATTTTTATTGCCTGTAGTAATACACTTACAAATTACCATTTTCTAAATCCCTGTCTGTGCTGTGCTAGTGATTTTATTAGTCTTTAATCTTTTTGTTAACACTAGCATTTGATATAAGAAAACTAATGATAAGAACAAATCTTTTATTTAAACAGCTTGAGATTTGATACGGCTTACCATATCCTTAATTGCAAATAATATAAAACAATAGTCTAGGGAGGTTTTTGAGAAATTTATTGAAGCTAAAGTAAATTTTTAAATATGAAAGCTTAATAAAATTAATTAATGCATTATTGGTAGGCTTTTGCCCACCTGGGTCCTTCTGCTGCACATGTCCCCTTTTATACATGCCTATTCAAACCCTTCTGTGAGCCACCTGCTTTCTGTTTTTGAACTCTTGGTGCCTTTTATTGTAGTTGTGTGTTCATTTGTTTTGTCTCTCCTATTAGACTGTAAATTGGATTAGAGGTCAGGGTCTTATTTATCTTTATACTTTCAATAACACTATATGGTGTAGTACATAAGCGGAAGATCAATAATTCATTGAATAAATTATATTTTATAAAGTAATTCAGCATGTAAAATTTAATTTTTTTATCTTAACAATACTTAAAAATAATGTTATTTTTTTCCTTGATCCTCATTTCCTGTCTTGACCGTTGTATTAGTATCACTTACTCATCTTATAACAAGTCATCCTACATCTAAGTGGCTCAGTGATTTTTAAATTTCTTGCAATTCTAGGATGCAGGGAGGCTCTGCTGCTGGTCTTGCCTGGCTACTCAGGTGGCTGCAGTCAGCAGTTGGTCAGATCACTTTCTAAGAGGGCCTGTCTTCATGTTCTGAGGTCTTGGCTGGAGTGGCTGGGACCCTGGGCCTCTGCACCATGGAATCTTTTAATCCTGAGCTCATTCATAGCAGTTATCTCAGAAGACAAAGCTGCAGGGCCTTTTAAGATTGAGCCTCAGACGTTGCACAAGATCACACCTGTCACATTCTAAAAGTCTCAAGAGGCCAGACCTACATTGAAGGGTGGGTGGTGGGCTTCGCCTCTTCCTGAGAAGACAGGAAAAGCACAGTGACCTGGAGTTACTCTGTATGTATTTCTTCCCACTAAATTAAATAAGACCATTAGTACAATCTTATTTGCTTCAGCTCCTCACTCCTCTCTTGTGGATATCATGTAGAGTTTAGACTTATTCTTCAATTTTCTGAATTAATTGCTTAGCACTCTTTCTTGTGCCCTAATCCTTCCTCTTTCAAATGCGCTATTTGGTTGCAGAACTTCCTTTAAAACAGTGGTTCTCAACCTTTCTAATGCCGCGCGACCCTGCTAACAGTTCTTAACCTGTGGGTCGGGACCCACAGGTTGAGAACCGCTGCTGTAGAGCCTAAGACCATCGGAAAACACAGATATTTACATTATGATTCACTAACAGTAGCAAAATTACAGTTATGAAGTAGCAAGGAAAATAATTTTATGGTTAGGGGTCACCACAACATGAGGAACTGTATTAAAGGTTCGCGGCATTAGAAAGGTTGAGAACCATTGCTTTAAAAGATTGTTGAAATACTTACCTGGCAGGGGAGATACCATGATCACGAAGGTGGTTTTCCCAGGGTGAGGCTTATCCATTGCACTCCGGATGTGCTGACCCCTGCGATTTCCCCGAATGTGGGAAACTCGACTGCATAATTTGTGGTAGTGGGGGACTGCGTTCGCGCTCTCCCCTGAAAAAAAAAAAAGATTGTTGAAGCCACACACTTTGAGTCCTGGTATGTCTTAAAATGCCTTTATTTTGACTTCATATTGGAATCATAATTTTTATTTAGCATCGGAAGCTATTGCTATATCTGCTGTAGTTGATAAGAGGTCTGATGCCAAACGGATTCTCATTCCTTTGCAAGCATTTGTTTTTCCTCCACAGTAACAGTTACAATCTTTTCTTTGTCCTTGGAACCAAAAAATTTCCATGGATTGGGTTTGTCTACATGTAGTTTATCTGTTTCATTTATTTTCTTCACTTATTGGCCCTTCTTAAATGATTCGTGTTTAGCTCTCAGAAATTTTCATTTAGGTGTTTTTTTTGTTTTGTTTTTTTGTATTTATTCTCCTTTTTTTCCCTCTTTTTAGTACTGTTAGTAAATAAACATAACGCCAGGATTTAGTCTATAGTCTCCAAATGGTTTATCTTTTTCATCTCTTTTTATTTTAGTCCCCAAGAGAATTTTTTAGGTCACTCTTATGGAATACTCTTTAAAAAACATTATTCATTCCATTGATTGAGATTTTTGTTTTTAGCCTGTAACTTTTTTTTTTTTTAAAGGTCTCTGGCTATTTCTCTTTCATGCATACAGCTTTTGATTGAAACACAAAGGATATTCTATCTATTCCATTTGTTCTGTTTAGGGAATTTGGTCTCTTGGACATCAGTCTCTGGCTAAGGCCCTGTTCTGTCTAGATCACTCCTTTGCTCGTGGCAGCTGTGTGAGCATGTGCAGGACAGAGGCTGGCCACCGAGCTGCACTATCTTTCTACCCTTGAGCTTCTGATTTTGACCTAGCCTAGAGTCTGCTATTCATGACTCTGAACAACTCTCCCATCAACTGCTCCAACCTCTAAAGCAGCCCTTTTCTCTTTTGTGTTACCGTTTCCTTGGGTTATTTTGTTGTAGGGCTGCAGCCATTATTTTTCTGACTTTTTGGTACATTAATGGCCTTTTTAAAATTTCTAGACTAATTTTCTTATCCTAAAAAAGAGGAAATACCTTTTCTTTTATTTCATGACATTGTGAATTGAAAGAGTGGACGTGTATATTCATCTTGTCTCTTGATCTAGTTATCTCCCTCAGAGTTTTAACTACATCCTTACACTATTATCTCAATTGAGTCTTTTTTTTTTAAAGTATATTTTAATTGATTTCAGAGAGGAAAGGAGAGAAGGAGAGATAGAAACATCAGTGATGAGAGGGAATCATTGATTGGCTGCCTCCTGCACACCCCACACTGGGGATCAAGCCTGCAACCTAAGCGTGTACCCTTAACCGGAATTCGAACCAGGGACCCTTCAGTCTGCAGGCTGACGCTCTATCCATTGAGCCAAACCAGCTGGGGCTCCATTGAGTCTTTTTTACATCCTTCAGCATGCCAGGCTTCTCCTTTCTCCTCACTAACATGCTACAAAGAATCCCACCTCCTAAGAAAAAAAGTGAACCTGTAGCACTTTCCAAAAAGAGACTTCCATTTTCCCTTCTTTGCTGTCCATAAGAAAGATTTTCTTTGGAAAAGTTGAAAATAGCAAAGTGAAATCTATATTTATCCAACACAGAATTTTCACTTTTTATTAACAGTTTTTCAATATGTACCTATTGTTAGAGAGACAATATCAACACTTGGCATAACTCCAGGGAGCACCATTCACATAGAATACAATGAGAACTGCTGCCTCCAGGTGTGAGCAGTGCTGACCCTGAGGTTATATATTAGCCAGGGGGTTATTTTCAGAAATTTTAATTCAGTGGAATATGGGGTTGAGAGCATTCTGTTTTGTAATGAAAACCCCTTATTATTGAAATGAATAAAATTGTATTTCGTGTAGTTTTATAACCAGAAGTAGTTTAGTTGAAAAGCATTTTGCCATTCCTGTGGTTATATATTAATGCCTCAATGGAGTATGAATTTGCAATTTTCTAATTACTAATGAGGTTGAGCACCATATTTATTGGCCAGGTAGATTTGATAGGGGCAGAAATAGAATGTTAGGGAACCAGGTAGAATTGTAAGAAATATTAATCATGCTCTGTTAACTGTGATTGTTTTGTTCTGATTAAAGAAGGCACATTGTAACCTGGCTGGCAGCAGCACATGGGAGCTGGGAGCTCACCTGGAAATGCAGCCCATCCTCCCCAGTTGGAGCTGCCTATTATCATGGAAAGATAAACAACTTTGTTGCAGAAACCAGAATAGCCAGCCCTTTGCAGATCCCCAGCCCTTGCATATCACTAAGCCCTTTGAAGATCCCCAGCCCTTTTGCATACTTGCAGGCCTTTGTAAATCTCCAGCCTGCTTACCTGTTAACTGCACATTTGGCATACCCTTTGGCTACTTCCCCATGTAATCTTTGTACTTCTACCCAATATAGGCAGTTGGTTTATGGTGGGGTGCAGAGCAGATTTTTGTGGATGACTTGTTGCTTTCCCATACTGCTGGCAATCCTATATAATAAAACCCTAATATGCAAATCGACCGAACGGCAGAATGACCAGTCTTTCTCCTCCCCCCCCCACCCCACCTGTGCACAAATGTCGTGCACCGGGCCTCTAGTATTGGAATAAATGCTCATATATGATTCAACCGTGTCTCTGCTGAATTGGCTCAAGTAGTGACAGGCAGCATGGACCCATTGTTTGTCTGGTTGTGTTTGTTTATATTGCATTGTGTGCCCACCACCAAAAGTCAAATCATTTTCCATCACCATATATTTGGTCCCCTTTACCATTTACTAATTCACCCACTCCCTTCCCTCTGGTAACCAGCATACTGTTGTCTGTGTCTATGAGTTTCAGCTTTATATCCCACCTATGAGTGAAATTATATGCTTTAGCTTTTTCTGCCTGACTTATTTCGCCTAGTATAATATTCTCAAGGTCCATCCATGTTGTCCCAAATGCAGTATTGCATCTTATGGCTGAGTAGTATTCCATAATATATACTAGTATGTGCCACATCTTTATCCAGTCCTCTATCGAAGGACACTTTGGTTATCTTCATGTCAACCAAAGTGTTCAGTGAATAATGCTGCAATGAATAGAGGGGTGCCTGTAGCTTTGTGAATAAGTGTTTTGGAGTTTTTCATGTAGATACCCAGAAGAGGGATTTCTGGTTCATATGGTAACTCTCTTCTTAATTTTTTGAGGAACTGCCATACTGTTTTCCATAGTGGCTGTACCAGTTTACGTTCCTACCAGCATTGAATGCGGGAACCTTTTCCTCCACAACCTTTCCAGCATTTGTCTTGTTGATAATAGTCATTCTAACAGGTGTAAGGTCGTATCTCATTGTACTTTTGATATGCATGCATGTTCTAAATCTAAAAAAATGTAAAACATTGTATCTCTCATAGCAAATTAGATTTAAGATACAATGACAGTCTGCTTTGCCCATATTATGTAAACATATTTTTCTAATTCTTTAACTATTTTTTTGTGTTACATGTTAAATGTAGACTCTAATAGATATATTTTTTTAATTTTTATTTTTGAAAACGATACATTTCCTGTAATGGAAGTCTTGTGGTAATATATTTCCTCAGCTTCTATTTGTCTAGAGAAGTTTTTATTGCTCTTTCATATCTAAAATAAAACTTTGCTGGATGTATTATTCTAGGTTGATAAAATCTCTCTTTCAGTAGTTTAAATATTTGTTTCCATTCTCTTCTAGCTTGTAGAGTTTCTGTCGAGAAGTCTGATGATAACCTAAGGGCTTTCCCTTATAGGTTTCTTTCTTCTTTTCCCTGGTTGTCTTGAGAATTCTTTCTTTGTCATTAATTTTTATAGTTTTAATACCCTGTGTATTGGAGAAGGATTGTGGTAATTAGGTTTCTCTTTGCTTCTTGGACTTGAGAATCTAGCTCTTTCCATATTCAACTATTTGTTTGAAATGTCTTTTCGTTCCCTTTTCCGTCTCTTCTGGTATGCCTATTATTATGTCAGTCTTCTTAAGTTTATTGAGAGTTATTTTGTGACCTAACATGTAATGTATCCTGAAGAATGTTCCATGTGCACCTGAAATGAATGTGTATTCTGCTGTTTGGGATGAATGTTCTATCCATCTTGTCTAATGTGTCATTTAAGGCAGGTGTTTCCTTCTTTATTTTCTCTCTGGATGATCTATTTATCATGGTTAGTGGGGTGTTAAAGTTCCCCACTATCACTGTTATACTGGTCAATCTCTTTTGTCATATCTGTTAATATTTGCTTTATGTATTTAGATACTCATAGTTGGGAGCCTAAGTTTACAAGTGTTATAGCTCCTTCCTTTATTGAATCCTTTATTATTATGAAATTCCCTTCCTTGTCTCTTATTACAGCCTTTGATATAAGTATTGCTACCCCAGATGGGCCCCCCCCCCTCATTTACATGAAACATCTTTCTCCATCCCTTCACATTCAGTCTGTGTGTGTCTTTAAATCTGAATCTGAAGCGAATCTCTTGAAGGCAGCATATGTACAGATATGTTTTTATTTATTCAGCCACTCTATGTCTTTTGATTGGAGCATTTAATCCACTTATATTTAAAATAATTATTAGTAAGCATATACTTATTGCTATTTTGTTAAATGTTTTCTGGCTGTTTTTGTAGGTCTTCTCAGTTCTTTTTCTCTTGCTCTCATCCCTGGTGATTTGTTGACTTTATTTCCAGCCCCTTCTCTTAAAATTTTTTGTGTGTATCTATTATGGCTTGTGGTTACCTAAGATTCATATATAACAACCTATGTATATAGCAGTGGATTTTCAGTTGCTGGTCGCTTAAGTTTGACACATGATTAAAGCACTACATTTTTACTCCCACCCTTAACAAACTTTTAAAATTCTATATTACTAATATCTTACTTTGACTAATTAAAATATTCATGCTTACTTTCTGCCCTTCATTTTTTTTAGGCATCATTATTTTACCTATTTTGAAATAGTCATTAACCATCATAACATGAGTGTTCAAAATGAAATGATGAGATGTGTGTTATACTCCAGATTATTCTTCAAAAGAGGAGAAATGTGTAGACTCCCAATTTATTTTGCTGGATAAGATGAAACAAAGTATACTTAGTATACTTTGACCAAAAATTACCAGTAAGGAGAGTAGAAAGGAGTAAAGAGAGGAAAATTTAGTATCTATTTGATATTTTATTCCAGAGAGATTTATCTCAGAGATTATTTTTGTGGATTAGTATCATCTGTGGTAAAAGGGATTAGAGGTACTGAATCATAGGTTGTTGCCTATATATTGTGTTACATCAATAGCCATATTATATCCACAGCCTTGAGAATCAGTAATCACACTGGATATATGTTGCCTGCAGTCTTGAGCAAAACATTTTCTGTTAATCAATTATAGTTTGCTATAAGATTGAGATATACATATGCACACACGCACACAATTACACTAAATTTCACATAAACACTTAGCCTTTCAAAAAGTTGCTCAAAAGAATGCAACTCAACCAAATGATAAAATTAGACCTGGATAAAGAGGAAATTTAATCAGTAATAACTGGGATAAAATGAGAACTCACTTGTTAGAGTTGGTCACAAACTCATCTCTGAGCTTCCTTGGTACAACCAGAGAGAGACACAGCACTAAGATTTCCAGTACTCATCAAGCCCTCAGGAAAAGCAGCGATTCTGGCCTTCAATTGCCTTATTACAGGAAAGTGTGATGTGATAGACAGCTGTTCTGAAAACTCCTCAGTAACCTTCACATTAATTTAGAATGTAGATGTCTTATCTTATTGGTAGCCTCAAAATTCTGAGAATTCCTATTTCTTCATACCCAATGCAGGATCCCTTCTGTACCATCACACTACTAGATCTTCTGAGCTGTGATTAACGACCTCTC
This sequence comes from Eptesicus fuscus, assembly GCF_027574615.1. Classification (NCBI taxonomy): domain Eukaryota; kingdom Metazoa; phylum Chordata; class Mammalia; order Chiroptera; family Vespertilionidae; genus Eptesicus; species Eptesicus fuscus. The sequence continues at coordinate 37,688,808 of NC_072483.1, forward strand.
ATGATGGGGAATATAGCACCTTTGGAGGCCAGTCAGTTTTTGAAATTTTGGACATTTGAGTGCTCCAAAAGGAAAGACCATCCTGGGCTTGCCCTCATGGCTCCAGACTTTAACTTTGATTAAAAGTAATACAATCATTAGCCAAATTTGACTCAGTGCATAAAGAGAATAATAATATAATCTGATACAAGTTTGTTACAAACATTAGTTTTTGGTCTAGCTCTGAAGATCATAGCCTAAAAAATCTAACCTTGTTTGTCCATGGCAGTGCTTGTAGTTAATCTGCTTTTTTTTTTTTCCTGGTCAGAATTTCTCTTTGGTCTATTAACTGTTCTTACTGTGTCCCTTGCCAAGGCTTGAGCTCATAAGAAACTGGCGCTATCGTTCATTTCATCTCCATACCTGTGTCTGGGAATAATGACTGAGTCCCTTTACTATCCTCTTTTGAATGAATATACATGTGTCCATTCCTGCTAATATGCCACCCATAACTGAAAGAGGATGTGTCCCAAGGAGCCTGAAGGAGAGTTGTGTGCTCATTTGTCCCCTTCTTTCTATTATCTTAAATACTAATATCAGTACAGTATAAGATCACCGTGGCTGTGGAGTAGCCTTGTCTCATTCATGGCTCACTCATTCTCTCTTGAACCTAAAGTATCTATATCTTTTCCCCAGTGTCCTGCTGAGCTAACCCAAACACAAGACCTGACATTTATTCCTATTTTATCTTATAGAGGCAGCTCATTACTGTAGTTTAGCAATGTTATTCATATTTTAATTTTATATTCTGGTAAATTCAATATTCTCAACATTATTGAAGAATTTGAGCATGCCTGTCTATTATTATTATTTATTTACATTATGGCTATAGTTTTGGTTAGATTGTGTAAATATTAGACCTCCCTGGCATTACATTAGAAATCTCTATAGGGTGATATTTTTCATTCAGCTATTTAAAGATCGTGAGAATCAGTAGTAGCCTGTGCCAGCCCCATTTTTGTGCTGCTTATAATGTCGGAGGTGCTTTCTAACATGATGCATGCCTCCCTGGAGTCTAGACACACTGCATTTCCGTGGTTACATTGCCAAAGACAGAAAGTAGACCAGCATAACGTGACTTTTCTTTGGTATGCCTCTTTTTAGTTCTTGCACATCGTCTCTTGGATAAAATCCTTTTTTTAAGAATCTCACCTAAGATGTATGTCTAGCTCTCTAGTTTGTAACATGAACAGAGTCTACTTTCTGCTTTCCAAAAACAGAATTGGCATTTTCCTACTTCCAGTTTCCTGTGATTCTCCAGAGAGCCCCCAAATGGTCCAGAAGCCTATTTGCAAGTTTCCCCAGGTTCCTAGAATGTTATCATTGAAGTCAGGCAAGTTGAGGTCACTGAGGCCTAATTTTTCACCGTCTCTTTGCCACATAAGTACTCAGTGCTTTTTTCCTTTGCTCTAGTGGGAAGACGTTATAATATTTTCCTGTGACTCTAATCTTTGCTTGGGTCATGCAGCTCTTTAAATTGTTATGAGAACTGCAAGAAAATGGACAACCTTAATAGGTTTATAACTTGTCATTATTGTGGTATCCCTCCTTTGCCCAGTATTGGTTGTAGTATTTGGGGGCTGTTCCAGAGATGAGGGATGGGGAAATAGTCTCACCCTCAGTTATGCATGGGTACTGTGGTCATCATTCTTCATCTCATGTGTGTTAGTGATTACTGGTAATGTCTCCTAGTCTTTGAGGAATCAGAGAATAAAAACATCATCCCTGCCTGTGAAAATCCTCTGCTGCTGAGTAGTATCTTCTTTTACAAAGGTATAAACTCTACAACCTCTGTCCATTAGCTTCTGTGCTGTTATTCCATTGCTTGCATCTTGCTGTACTTTGGCTTGATCTATTCATATTTTGCTGCCTCGGCTAGATGATGAGTCACTAGTGGTCAGTGACCTGCCTTGTGCCTGTGTCCCCTTAGCACCCCCCCTGAGTACATGGTCAAAGCAGTACTCAGAAAATGCTCATCCAGTTTCATCAATTCTGGACAAAGTTACCATGATAAGTATCATGAAATTGTGGTACACCCGAGTGATGGGATCTAATTACAATAATAGAATTCTGTATCTTTCTTTAAGCAGTAAGGCTCCTCCTCTCTGTGGTAAAGAATTAATAAGTACTTTCCCAGTGATGTTTCTAGATCTCCTTTTCCAGATTCTCTTTGTTCACTGAATTTTTGCTTCTCTCTTTCTAACATATTGGTTATTTCATGGTATTATACTCTTGACATTTTAAATTTTTGATTCTTGGCATTATTTGTTTCACTGTTGCATAGTAACATTTTTGTTCTTTGCAACCATCTGCTTATTTTAAGGTGTGTAATTTTTCAATGGCATGGAATACTTTTATATCTTTAAATGTTTTAGAGACTAATCTAGGATCTTTATGTGCATTATTTTTCTTCTTGGTAGAACTCATATTTTGTCTTTAATGAGCACTCAGTAAGTGCAGAAGTGGGTTATTTTATAGTTGATGATATTTGAAGTGTATTTTATGTACTAAAATGTAGATTGTCATAAAAAGCATTCCATTTGTTGTATAAAGAATTAGTAAGGCCATTTTTTATAAGTGAGGCAAGGGGGGCTCAGTGAGGTCCTCACTTGTCCATGATGACTTAGGTTGTGATCCTAGCCCTATTTATTCAGGTCTGAAATGTCTCCTACTGCTCATACTTGAGGAAACTCCTTGCCAGCTATGTGTCCCTCTGAGCCTTGGGCACCTGGAAATCGGAGATGGAAAATTCACCTGTTAGAGCAGAAACTTGTCAGACCCATTACCTGTTTCAGCCTGTTAATATGACAAGAATAAAGCAACCACTCACAGAAACCTGGAGCCTAGAACTATCTCCACTGATGTGGAAGTCAGGAGAGTAAGAAAAGAAATAAGTTGGAAGTTCAGGTGGTATGCACCTCCCCACCTCTCCCCCCCCCCCCTTTTTTTTTTTTAACAGATTGTGATTTTGGGGAAAAACAATAGCAGGCTGATACTGAAATTTGAGGGAATGAGGAAAAAAAATCCCTAGATTCTACTACAGAATTGAACGTTATAAAGGTTTGATACAAAATTAAATACAACAGTAGAATAATTTTTAGTAGAAAACTATGAATAATGTCAAGAACAGTATTTATGTTCTTAGATATCTGTATATGAGTATACAGAGTAAAACAGTGAACAAATAAGGACTCATGAGCATCATAGCACTTGGTTAGATTTGCCTAGTGCCTAGAACCAGACATGGAAATGATGGTCGTCCTTCATCCACATTCACACTTATTCAGCAAACATTAATTGAGCACCTATTATGTATGCCAGGCTAGTTTCACAGTATGGTAGATAGATTGTGCTCTCAGGCTAATGGTCAGAGAGACTGACATGTTAAACAGGTTATTAAAATATTTACAACATTTTAGGTGGGTATCTTTTCCTAATCTTTTTTAAACTCGTAAAAAGTCTGCATCAGGTCAGTAAGTCTCTGGCAAGCACATCACTCTGTGTGTGTGTGTAATCCTAGGAGAGGCACTTGTATTCTGCCCAGAACCTAATCTGCTGTCATGAGCTGTGGGCCTGACAAATGGTTTCTCTTGTCAACAGCTCCCTATAGCCATTGTCATCTTTGACTAATCTCATTCTTCTAAGGAAACCAAACTAACTGTAATATTCTACCAAAGATATCATTATTAACTAGAGGCCCGATGCACAAAGATTTGTGCAAGCATGGGCCTTCCTTCCCCTGGCTGCTGGCACTGCCTTCGCCTTGGCCGGAGCCACCTTTCCGCCTTCCCACGCTGCCCGGAAGCCCAGAGCAGCTGGGTCCTTGTGGAAAGCCTGTGTCATCACTATGGTGATGACACAAGTGTCCCGCCCCTGGCCACTAGGCACCTGTGTATGCAAATCAATCCTCCATCTTTGCTGGGTTAATTTGCATACTCCTCCTGATTGGCTGGTGGGCGTTGCGAAGGTGTGGTCAATTTGCATCTTACTCTTTTATTAGTGTAGATAATTAATGCCTTGCATTTCTTATAAGTACCACGCGCTAACCGATTGTGCCACTGGAGATCCCCTTGCATTTCTTTTAAGTACAGCAGACTTTTGTTTATGTTCAAGGCTTCCTTAAGTTTTGTAACCTTTTTTTCTATTGCCTAAGCCTCTTCTGTAATTGGTACAGCATTTGTACATTTGTAGCTGTCTTCTTGTGTGTATACTTTTCTGAAAACTGGCTCTTATAGCAAATATAGAGTGTTTATTGTTATTTGTTTCATAAGAATCATATTTACTTATTGGTTATCTGATTACAAGGCTCGCCAATTATTTAACAAGCTCCTAACAACTTTATTGTCCTTAGTATATTTTTAATTTAAGAGCCTTCCTTTCTAACCCTTTTCATGTCATTTTTTTTTTTTACTATGATGTCTAAATATTTTCTTAGTATTTTTTATCATTACATTTAAATTTATTTTTTAATATTTGGTAATACTCACTATACATTTGGCCCTAGATGTTGACTTCTAAAAATCAAATAGCCTTAGGGTATTGTGATCATTATGTGCTTTCTAGGAACCCTCTGCAGATCCTCAGAGGAGACCTGGAGAAAGTGTTAACTCTTTTCCTGCTTGATTGCAGGAGGAATGCCAGCTCCTGAGCAGGCCTCACTGGTGGAGGAGGGGCAACCACAGATCCGCCAGGAAGCTGCCTGCACTGGCCCAGGCATGGAACCCGAGACCACAGCCACCACTATTCTAGCTTCTGTGAAGGAGCAGGTACATCCTCTTACTGGAATTTGCAATTAATTATTTCTTCAATGCCTTTAAAAATTAATCTTTGGATGTGTTTTAAATTTGTCTAACGTCCTTGACGCCTTCACGTTTTCTAATTATAAGGTGTTTACATCCCTGAGTACATTGGGATGACTGGCATGTAGAGCTGCTCCAGGTGCCAGTCAGAATCGGAACATGCAGGATACTTGTGCGTCTGCAAGTAAGGACAATATTGATGGTGATCGGTGTCTGTCTCTCCCCCATTGCAGAGTGTGTGCATGCGCGCAAAGCTTCGTCAAGCGTAGTCATGTTGTTAACTTCTCTGCCAGGACTCTGGCAACTTTTGGCCTGTAGTGTTGAACCTTTAACATGGGTATTATCTAGGGCTGTCTTTGTGATTTTTGGATAAAGGCTATATTTGTTGTGTTTGTCTGAATCAAAGTATATTCATTTTGTGAGCTAGTGTTCTAATACTTGTCAAACTGTGCCAGTTTGCTTCAATGTCATATTTATGTTGTTTTTCTTAAAGCCCTTAATACTATTTATCCTTCAAACCCAAGTAGCCTTCTAAATTAGAACTTATCTGTTATGCTTAGAGATTGGAATTCCTAAATTTAATTTTTTATGCTTTAAAAGTTTAATAAAGTGAATGTAATATTAAAGACACAGAGATAGACTTCTGTCCCTCCCTTCAAAACAAAACAAAAATATACACCATTTGTGAGAGTTACTGTGTTGGATATAATCTAACTAAAAACTTAAAAATCTTATGATTAACCCCCTGGGTCATTTTTTCTTAAGAGATACAAATGTAGATGTATATTTGCTGGAGTATTCTTTTAAAAATCAATATTGGCAGTTCAAATGACCACTGAGTACAAATAGTAAAGAATTTTTTAATACCTCATTTATTTACTGTTGCTGTAAAGTAGGTCTGTGTTATGAATGATACTCCAGAACTATGACATATGTCTGACATTAGAGCTGTGTTTTCAAGAAAAATGATTTCACAACTTACTCTAATATCAAGATGTCAAAATATTTACCATTCCTCCTAGAAATTAATTTATAAACATCCCACAACGTAAGAATTTGAAAAGACAAGAAAATTGTGTTTGGTACTGGTTTTTTTTTCACCAAACCATGAATTATCTAAGCTTCTCTCATCTCTAGGGAGGGAAAAGGAACTCTTTTTTGATTTTGATTTTTTATAGTACTTCATGGTTGTCAAGATTTGACCCAAGGAGCTGTAAAATGAAAAGACTCTGATTTATTTGGGGCTCTTAAAGTATACTGCGTTCTTGTGAAATATGATGGTAAATTTATCAAAAGGCCCAGAACTGACTTAAAACTAGAAACTGTTTTCAGTAACCATAGCAGCAGGACTTTGTGTTTTTATCTTGAGACCAGATACCCTGCATGTTGAGGACAATTGGAAACCTATCATCAGTTTGGCACTGTAGTTCCTTGATGGCTTCAGATGCCTTCTAAGTTTTATCTTTTGGCAGTAAGTAGTGTTCTGAATGGATATTGTCTGGGGGATAGCCAAAAGAGTTCCATTTTTTCAAGATAGCTAAAAAAACCAAACCCCCCAAACCAGATATTTGTTGTTTATTAGGAGAATTACCTTATGTCTCCTGTATTATTTTGTTAGTAGAAGGATATATTCTACTCTTTGCTTCCATTCCTGTTCTAAAATTTTGAGTTCATTAGCATACATTTATAGTTTTCATTCTTAATTTCTTTTAAAGTTGCTTTTTCAGTATTTAAATCATTTTAAAGTCAATGGTCAGTCAGTATTTCAATCATTCAAGCCAAGACACTGTATCTATCTCTTGTTCCAAGATACTCGTCCAACTTTAAATAACTGTAGCTCACATAGGGTTTTTGTGGCACCAGGCAACATATTCTGATTTCTCTGTAGTTGGCATAAAAATTTCTTAGGACTTTCCTAAAATATGTCACTCCCTATTATCTGCCCAATGAGACAGAGTTATATAGAAATAAGAAACCTAATTACTATTCATCTTATATATTTGATTTTATTAGTCTATTAGTCAGAATGTGACATTCTCAGTCTTATTATACTTAAATGGAATAGTTATTATTAGATTATGTCCTTGATCATGTATTTTATCAATAGAACCATATTCTTCTATGGGCTGCATAATTATTTAAATACTAGAGGCCTGGTGCACGAAATTTGTGCACAAGTGGGGGTTGGGTCCCCTCAACCCATCCTGCACCCTCTCCAATTGGGGGATGTCCGTCTGCCTGTCCCTAGGATCGGGCCTAAACCGGCAGTCGGACATCCCTCTCACAATCTTGGACCACTGGCTCCTAATTGCTCACCTGCCTGCCAACCTGATCGCCCCTCACTGCCTCTGCATGCTGGCCTGATTGCCCCTAACTGCCCCCCCCCCCCCCCCCCCCGCCAGCCTGGTCGCCCCTAACTGTCCCCCACTGCTGGCCAGGTCGCCCCCAACTGCCTCCTCCCTGCCATCCTGGTAACTCCCAACTGCCCCCCCTGCTGGCCTGGTCGTGCCCAACTGACCCCCCCGCCTGCCTGGTCACCCCACACAGCCTGCTGTTCAGTTGTTTGGTCGTCCCTCACTAACCCCCCTGCTGGCCTGGTTGAAGGCAGCCATCTTGTGAGTGTGTGAGGGTCAATTTGCATATTACCTCTTTATTATATAGGATATGCCGTACTACTGTGCAATGCTCATAGCCCTGGATTGATGGTATCAGCTCCACTGATCTCAAAGAACAGGCCTTGTTTGATGGCAGCCATATCTCAGGAAGGAAGTTTGCTTAGGGTACGAAAGGAAGAGACTCTGCAGTGCAACTGGATGGATGGTCTGGGTTCCTGTCCTGGCCCCACTACTTACTGTGTGATCTTGGAAAGATTTCTTAACCTCTCTATGCCTCCGTTTTTCAGTAAAATGAGGATAATAATGGTTATTGAGGGCATTAAATTAACCTATGTAAAATACTTGCAACAGTGTCTGGCACTTAGTGCTCTTAGTAAGGATTAATATTACTATTGTCATCTTCATTTCCACATAAAGAGAAAAAGCTCTTCTTATACTGTTTTTAAGTATACACAGGGGTTCAGTGAGCCTTCTTTTGGACAATTGATCTGAAAACAAGGAAACATTCTGAATACTGGGCCATATTTCTGCTGTGACAATTTTTCACTTCTGCATGGTATTAAACTTCCAAACCTTATCATGTTGGTCTCACAGATTAGAACAGTTTTAGGTATGTAGTATAAGAAATAGAGCATGTGAAAATATTGTTTTTAACGTGCTGATTTTGTGCAACCCCAAACGTAACATAATATCAAGGCATTTGGTTAAATAATTGGGAAATGCTATCTTTTAGTACACAACTGAATTTTGAGGGAAAAGGTGTGGTTTCTTGAATAAAGCACATTCAAGCCACTAAAATAGCTTCCTTGCTACATACTTCCTTGCTACCCCAACCCCCTGACCGCTCAGGGCCAATTTATAAAATAGTTGGGAAGGAAATGGCAGGCAACCAGAGTGGTCTTGTTAACAAATCATTGGTCTATTAGTATATGAAATTGGTTTTAGATTGTCATAAAACAATTAAATCTTCCTCTGCCTGGCTACATGGTGACACTTTTCTGGGATCTAGAAGCCAGAAACTGTTCCTATTCCTTGACAAAATGCTGATACTCACATTCCCCTCTCTTTTGTAATGTGATAACCTTTCATATTTATGTCAGTCACATAGATGCATACCTGTGCAATTATATATTTAAAGTCCTTGCTCTTTGGCAGATAAAAGAAGGAGCCTACTTCTGTTCAAGTGCTACCTCTTTCCTGAAGCCACCTTCACCCACCTGCAGTCAGATCTCCCTCCTGACCTATAGCACTTTATACCCCTGTTGTGACTTACCCCATGCTCCTTGGGATTATAAAATCAGCTACCTGAGGACAGAGCCATGTTTTATACATTGTGTCACACATGTTACCAGCCCCTTTTATATAAGTGATTGTTCAAGAAGGGAATGGATGACTAATACAAGCTATCACATTGTCTCCCACTGCCAGACTGTTTTGTGAAGATAATGGGACCTGGAGCCACATTCATAGAAACTTTACTAAGCAAGAGAATCTCAAACGGCACCCAGAAAACTAATTACCTAGCTGTACGTTCTTGTCTCTAAGACAGCATGAATTGCATTTATCCATACTGATCTAGGAATTAAATCTAGTCTCTGCGTGAAGCAAACTAAAATTTTATTTTATAGTGATGGTCTAATAATGGCATAAGGTTAGGTATTTCATCTCCCATCTAACTTAGCTGAATTACGTGTAGGAAATAAAAGGATGTGACTATCTTGGTGATACCAAAGAATATCTACCATCATCCTCTATACCAGGAGATATAGAAACCACTAAAGAAAAGTCTCTCAGTTAAGGTTCATGCTTGAGAGAAATATAGTCAACCCGTGGGAATAACGAAGCAATGTGATCCTTGGACTTGAATCCGAAATGACAGGAAATGTCAATTGAACTTTAAGCTACCAGTTTGCTGTAATCAGGATCATCATTTGGCAGGTCCTACTGTTCAGCTCAGCTCTTAGTAAGAGTCCAGGAGTCCACGATGAATGCAGATGTTGGAAACAAAGACTTAAAAAAATAATTATTTTTATTGACTTCAGAGAGGAAGGGAGAGAGAGAGAAACATCAATAATGAGAGAGAATCTTTGATTGGCTGCCACCTGCATGCCCCCTACTGGGGATTGAGCCCGCAACCCCGGCATGTGTCCTTGACCGAAATCTAATCCAGGACCCTCAGTCCGCAGGCTGATGCTCTGTTTACTGAGCCAAACCAGCTAGGGTGGAAGCGAGGAATTTTTTTTTTTAATCCTGATAGTTTTCAATTATCTGGGAAATTTAAGAATGGTCTAGGACCTAGCTTAATATCGTATATACAGTAAGATAAAGAAATGTGGCCAAATGTGATATCTTCAGAGCTCCTGCTGACATCCCTGTGACTTAGTCAGAGGTGTCAGCTGACTTCACAGGCACAAAGGAAGCAGTTGGCCATGGCTGTTATTATCAATTGGAAGAGGAAAATACTCTTTAAAAGACCATATGGCCAATCATGGATAGGGTTAGCAAGTATAATTCATAGCTCTATATAGAATGTAAGTTGATTTACGTTTGTAAAATTACACATGTACTATGTATTATACTCTTTTGTTTTCTGTCATGAAGTTGCTTGAATAATTGAGATCTCTATTTGAACTTGGCCATACTCAGGCACTCTTAACTTCCTTTCTGTTGTTCTCTCACAAACCACATTCCTTATATTTGGTTTATGATTTAAGAAGTTTGGAATCCAGATGGAAGGTTGAGGCCATACTAGAAAGTATGAAATGGTAAGCAAGGAAAGATTTGGTAAAACATAATAATTTTATTTGTACTTCTCTTACTATGGTGAAGTCCTAATTAGATACCACCGCATGCACTTTTTTTGTTATCTTTGATGAGTGAAAATTACAGTGTTCTTCATTAGTGAGTCTCTCGAAGAGAACACTACCTTTCAGGATAATATTTCTGACTTCTGGGAAAATCCAGTTCTACCTTTGGTATTAACTTAAGTGATATTTAAATTTCAAAGAGTAAAATGAGAGTCATTAGAAATCCTTAATTTTTTGAAGATAAAATAAGGAAATTTGGAGCCCAACTGTGCCCTATTGATATTACTTCATTTTTACATGGATATGTTAGCCCTAGTAATTACACACCCTTCCTGTATGGCAGAATGCCCAGAACTGAACAAATTCCAGTACAATTATTTACTTTATTCCTCTGAAACTGAAAAACTCAACTGTTGTGCACTTGCCTTTGCAACTTCCTTTTATTTGGCCCCTACGTTTATTTACAATGAAATAGTTCTCTATGACACACCTCACATGCAGAAGATAGAGTTTTATTTCAGCTGTAAACAAGTGTAGTTTATAGCCTAGCTAAAAGCCCTGTACTAGAAATACAGTGCCTGAAACTTCACATTTTTTTCTATTAGTAACTTAGTATTTTTTTATTGGTAACTGTTAATTGTAATTATTGCATGATGTATGGTGAAGTCTCCTGTGCCTGTACTGCATCATCAAACACAAGGTAAGATTGTGTCTTTTCTTAGTGATGTCTGTGGGATCTTAAAGTTTTTAGCTTTATCTCCTTAATATTATGGAAATGAGGTTCAAAATGAGGTCAAGTGTTAGAGCTCTTAAGACACTGGCCTGGACTCAAGAATTTTGAACCCTGATCATTGGCTCTCAGGAAATCAGCCTTCTTAAATTGCATGTGTTGTGGTCACAGTGTAACATTTCTTCTCTTCTATGTCTTAATGATGTACTATATCTCCCACTTCAGGTATCTCTGTGATTAAAGACTACATAGAGTGTGGCCAAAAGGTTTATTTAGTATTTGAGTATTCAAAAAAATTTTTTCCCTCAGCAACATACAGAAGGAGATTGCCAAGTTAGCTGACAACCGTTATAGCTAACATAATATTTTAACATCTGCCCATGCTTTCTGAGAGACTGACAGTTAATCAGCTGGATCTGTTAGCAAAGTTTACCAATCTTAAGTATCCCAGGAATACATTGTTAATAACTGAGTATTCTCTTTTGAGTCAATTGGAGACATTTTTTAGGTGCATTGACAAATCTCCAGAAATTTGAACAAACTCCATCTGGCTTTTCACACAAGCTAGATCACATATACAAGACATGAAATACATAATAGGTGCCCCCAAATATTTATTGGGTTAATGAACTTAGAATGTAAAAGTGCTCACTGTCCCCTATAGTTAGCTTATGCTTACTTTTAACCAAATAAAATATATTGATTGAAAGCTCTCTGTCCAGGAAAGGGAGGGGAGGGAAGGGGTGAGGAGACAAAGATGATGTGTTTTATACAGTTTTTACCCTCAGAAGAATGCAGAGACACAAATAGTATCATATACTTTTATGTGTAGTAATTGGACCCACAAAATCTAGAAACATGTACTCTCATCCCTTTTTTATTTAAGCAGGCTATAGATATATGCAGTAATGTATCAGTTTTATGTAAATTTGTTAACTTAGGCACTCTTAATTTAAATTTTTACCACTGAATTAGCATTACCATTCTTTTACATTTGAAAGTAATATATTATTTCTTTATTAATACTTAAAATCAACCCTGACTTTGCATGTTTAAAATGATAATTTCCTTTCCAGTTCACAATTCCTATTCAGTTAAATTATGAATATATGGAATAATTTTTCCCCTGTACATGCAAACTTTATGCTATTAAATTTGAAATGAGTGACTGCTGAGTTGGTGAGATTAAATGGATGACAGGATCATTCAACATTGAATTCTCTGCACTGCATGATCATTTTTCTTTTTAGAATCACTTCTCGAGAGAAAAATATTTCAGAAACATATTTTCCCCCTCAGGTATAGCCCTGAAGTTATGCCATAGCTATAGAAAAATACAGTCTATCTTCATGTTTAAGTGTACTCAATTTCTAAATTGCCATTTTTTTTTACTTTTGCAGAAATGGATTAATATGGTCTTACTGCATCTGTTTCTATTTTATGAATGTATTGTTTCCAAAGTGATCAGATCTGCATAGTAATTTAGGATATGATTATTGTGTTTTAGGCATTCCTAAGAAAAATCATTTAAAATGTATACTTTTTTCCCAAGTAGTTCAAAGAGATCTATTCTGAGCTTATGAGTTTTTATGTGTTCAGACCTTAATAATACAGGGGCTGCAAATAATAGAAACAGTCTGCAAGGAGATTGGGAGAGCACATGATTGAAACTTGAAGACAAATGCATGTTATACAATTAACTTCTATATAAATCATTTCAGAGATGAAAATGGCTACCATAAGTTAGAAGATAGTTTTCTTAGAATTGAGATCTCTTGGCTCTTGAAAAAATTTTAATTTTCTTTTAAAAATTAGAATTCAAGGCATTTCAATATATAGACTATTTAATATATAGACTTTTACATATGAAAATTTCTATAAAGCAGCATGACATCAAAAAAATGTTTATTATGTGGTATCACCTACCCTAATAGGCATATATCTGATTAGTAAATTTTCCTACAGTCATTCCTAAAGTCTAAATCAAGATAAAGGTCCTTCGCCACTGCATGTGAAGGAATTAATTCTTACTCTTTCCTCCATATTTAGCATTTCTGTATTTTTTTTAGAAATTTATTTCCATCATAAAATTGATGTAAACTCTTACTTATCCCCTTTGCAAAATATTTTCATAAATTGTTTAGTTTTTTTTTTTTTTTTTTTTTAAGAGTAACCCAGCCCAAGTGTGAACTTAATTAGCACTTCATTTTTCTCTTCATGACCTCAGCTACCTCATGTTTCTTGCTTTAAAGCTATAACTGTTGGAAGTGGGGTAGTGTGCTGGAGTTTTCCCATTGCAACTTTTCTCATTGTTTCTTGATAAAGTGAATATTGTTTTTTTGTTTAATGTAAACTATTAACAGCAGGATCTTGATTTTTTATTTCAGTTAGCAAAATATAATGAGAAAGTGAATTTTTGTTAAATTATTTTATGGAAAAATATATCTTAGTAATTGCTACTGTTGGCATTATTCTAAACCAATTGATTAGAAGATTTGATGGTCTAGATAAGAACATAAAACTTACATTTGTGTAGTGATGGATATAAACAGAATGCTATTAACACTTAGCTTATCTGAGCAATACCACAAATAGGGAAAATGTATTTTACTGATGTGAAACTATTTTTTGGTTGGTTTTTAAAATTTAACTTTTGATAAAACTTCTTTTGATTTCCTGTTAAAAACCATGAAGAGACTCACCCTATTGCTAGAACTGGAGAAGATTTCTCCTCCTCTCTGGCCAGTAGAGTGGGATTGAGAAGAGTGGTCAGTGCATCACCAGTTCCAGGCCTGTCATGAGGACAAAGAACCTACATTAGTAGCTTTACTGGGCCTGCCACTTTCTGATACAACCCAATTTTGCTCTTTTCTCTCCCTACTACATACTACTGCCATCACCAGTACCACCACCACAGGAAACAGACATTAGCCCCTCTAACCCAACAAGCCTAGAGACAGTAGACTGACTACGTTTTGAAATGATTTCACACATCTCTTTGCGGTGGGGACCTCTCTATACCAAGATGATTATATTTTCTAGCTTTTAAATGCTTTCAGCATTGTTTCATTAAAAATGTAGCCCTCATGAGTCATGTGTAAGCCTGAAGAAATATCAAAGAAGTTGAGAATTTATCACTGCTACAGTGGCACATACCCATCTATAATCTATCCTTGCCTTTCATAACCTGAATACAATCCAAAGCCAATTGTAATCACACTGACTGATTTATTTGAGCTGTCAGAGCTCACATCAGTATGCTCTCTAAATGTTCCCTTTTGATATATTCCTAAACAAAAGAAGGTTAATGTAGTAATTAGGACTGTCGTATTTTATGACTAGAGCTATGCAAAAAATACGGAGCCATTTCCAATACAGTTCTTGTATCTGAAAAAAAAGTTCCACCTTTGAGGTCCTTTATCCCAGGCATTCTAGAAATGCTCAATAAAATAAAGTAGGTTGGCTACAATATTGCAAAGCATAAGGTCCAGTTTGCTATTCTGTGGCTGTTTTAGCTAGCATTTTCATTGCTCTAAATAGATTTTTAAACATCTTGAGAAAACTGTTGACCAATACAACTTTTCATTTCCATAGCAGATTAGCACTGCAAGTTGGAAGGGCAAGTACCTTGACGGCTCAGAAAAAAGTCAGATGGTCACCTGGGAGCATCCTCACAGCCAGCCAGCTCCTGGATCCTCTAGAAAAGGCACAGAGAGCCCTGGGGGCTTCAGTTTGCCCTGAGGACATCACTGTGAATACTTTTAATTGTTACCCTCGTCTTTATTTATAGCAATAATCTGATAATCCAGGGGAGTGAGTGGCCTAGATGTGACTTGTTCCTCATAGGCATAGAACTTGGTCACTTGCACTATAGCAAGTTGACCCGGAAGGTGGGAATACAGTCTCCAGCTGAGCAGCTTTGAGAGCAGCTAAAATAATAATTTACAACCAACAATTTCTGCCATAGTCATAGTCTGCTTGGGAAGAATGTGAGTGTCCTTAAACCTGACAAGGGATGGGTCCAGGCTTCCTTTCACTACTTGTGCCAATTAAGCAGAGGTAAGGTTGAATCGCATATGAGCATTTTATTTTACAAATAGAGGCCCGGTGCATGAAATTTGTGCACTGGAGGTGGGGGTGTGGCTTCAGCCCAGCCTGCTCCCTCTCACAGTCCGGGAGCCCTCGGGATGTCCGCCTGCCAGCAGTCAGACATCCCTTTCACAGTTTTGGGCTCTCACAGTCCGGGACCCCTCGCTCCTTACCACCGGCCTGCAGTGGAGGAAGGAGAGGCTCCCGCCACTGCCGCTGCACTCACCAGCTGTGAGCCTGGCTTTTGGCTCATCAGCTCTGAGCCCAGCTCCTGCGGTGAGTGTCTTCCCCCTGGTGGTCAATGCACATCATAGCGACTGGTCATTCTGGTCATTCCGCTGTAACATCACTTAGACTTTTATTATATAGATAGTGTGGGCAGCATGGGAGAGCAGCAGGTTATCTGCTTCCCTGCACCCCCAGAAACCAGCTGCTTATATTGGGTAGAAGAACAAAGAATACATGGGGAAATAGGCAAAAGGAATATGAATCGGTATAATGGTTACAGGTTACAGCAGTGTGGGCCGGGGTTGCAAAAGATGGGTGCCTCTGGGACTCTATTGTTTCAGCAAGGTTGCTAATCTTTCCATGGTGGTAGGCAGTTCTCAGATAAGGAGAATGGACCACATTTTGAAGTTAACTCCCAGGTTCTGGGGTGTACAAATCCCTGCCAGGTCAGAATGTGCTTTAATCAGAACAAAACAATCATGGTTAAAAGGCATGATTAATATTTCTATAACTACAGCTAGTCTCCACTATTCCATTTCTCCCTCCCATCGCCAAAACCCTGGCAACCAGGCCTTGCTGTTCCTCTGTTCTCTATCTGCCTTACTCTACCCTCCTTTTGGTTAGTGTTAGGCTGAACTGAGCTGGACTTGATGTTCCTTGGTGGTCCTTTCTGGACCAGAATCAGAATCATTACACTGAGTTTTACAATTTATGGGAGATAGTTTTGTTTCTCTATTTAACATTTGCAATAAGAAGTGCTATGGAGAGTAGAATAAAATTTCATTTCCTTGGGTTATCAATAAGTTCCCATTTTGAATTGCTTTAAGCTCTTCTCCCCTTTAAGCCTTAACATGCCAATTTTTAACATTCTACAAGTATAGATTAATTTTTTTAAAAATCCTCATTCATCTTGTCATGCTGTTGCCATCTCGTAAAAATAGTGTAATGGAAATCAATTTGTTTTTAAATCCTCATATTGAACTTCTCATGCTATTACCATATTGAAAATTGTAAAGGAAATTACTGAATATGCCCAGTATGAGTAATTAATGTTGCTGAGACTTAAGTGTTTTGTTTTTATTTCTTTACTTCTTAGTTCCTGCATTTGGAAAAATTGTACTAGGCTCTTAAATTTAAATGTATTTTTTAAAAATATGTTTCATTGATTTTTTTACAGAGAGGAAGGGAGAGGGATAGAGTTAGAAACATCAATGAGAGAGAAACATCTATCAGCTGTAACCTACGGGGATGTGCCCGCAACCAATGTACATGCCCTTGACCAGAATCGAACCTGGGACCCTTCAGTACGCAGGTTGATGCTCTATCCACTGAGCCAAATCACTTAGGGCTTAAATGTATTTTTATAATGTCACCAGGTTTCTCTTCAGAGAACTCAGAATCGCAAGTTACATTTGTAGGCATGTTTAATACAGACACCCGCCCCCCCATACTGCCACCACCTGAAAACTGTTTCCTTTACGATTGAAAATGAATAAATTTCAAAGTGTAATCTCAACGGAAATATTCCACTTTAAGGAAAACAGAAGTTTTGTAATTCAAACATCTGATCCATAAGAGTAGCAAAGTTATCTATTTTATTCAGTCTTTTTTTTTTTTTTTTTTTTAAATATATTTTATTGATTTTCTACAGAGAGGAAGGGAGAGGGTGAGAGAGTTAGAAACATCGATGAGAGAGAAACATCGATCAGCTGCCCGCAACCAAGGTACATGCCCTTGACCGGAATCGAACCTGGAACCCTTGAGTCCTCAGGCCGATGCTCTATCCACTGAGCCAAACCGGTTAGGGCTTTATTCAGTCTTTTATTCTCAGTACCTAGTATGCACACAGGTGTAATTCAATACATGCACAGGTGTACATTTGCTTGTGGAGGTCAGGGTACTGGCACCTACAGCACTTTGAGATGTACTAAAAATTACAGTGAAAGTGCCTACGAGTAACTAGAGAGATCCTATATTTTGCTCTTTAGGCACTCAATCTTTTTCAGTGTAGTTTGAAATACATACTTTTGTTAACTTTGTATTTTTGTAGAATATGTTTTAGATGTTAAATTTGGCTAAGGCATGGGGCGTGGACAAGACGAGGAGAGAGCTCAAAGGGCAGGAAAGGATGGAGATCAGAATTAGAAGAGGAACAGTGATAGCAACAGCTGATGTTGAGGGAAGGGGACAGAACAACGGGAAGGCAGGCCCAGGGATTAATGATGTCACCATCTGGTTGTGAATGTTCACAGTGATACTTTCAAGTACCAAGAAAAGTGTATTCCATTTAACAAGTATTCCATTTAACAAGTCAGGAAAAGGCTTAATACCTTAGGAGTATTGAAATTAGAAAATAAATTAGCATTTGAAGGATAAGCTTTGAATATCCAGAAACTTTAGTCTCTCGTGGAACAGCTCTTCACTCCAAGATGATAGAGAATGAAATGTTACTAACCAGTACAAAGGATGCACGTAGCAGTTCTTAAAAGAGTGCATGAAAAGGTCATAACTAGGGAGAAAGCCACTGAGCGACTGGACTTGCTCTACCCATCTATCTTTACCAGAGAGGCAGGCAGACTTGTTAGAATAACAGTGTGTCCTGAGCACTTACTGTGGGCCAGGCACTGTGCAAGCGATGGCAGTGTGTGTAGCTCATTTAATTCCCATCACTAAATTGCAAGAATTGTGGAGATTATCTCATTTAAGTATGAGGGAACTGAGGTGTGAATGGCTTAAGTAGCTGTTCATGGCCCCTCTTTTGCCCCCAGTTACAGAGCTTGTGCCCTTGCCAGGGCTCAGGAGGGCCATGCTAGTGGAAGCATGACCACTTCCTAGCTGTGTGGCTCCAGGCCAGCCATGTAGTGTTTCCAAGGTCTGTCTGTTGGATAATGGGGATAAGAGTAATTTATTGATGGTCTATTGCATGCAAGCATTGTGAGATACATGAGAATAAAGGGACTTGGAAACTCTCTAAGTTGTAAAAGTTATTATGAAGCATTGTTATGATATCCTTATACTCGGCAAAATAAGAATAAAAAATGTCTTTATAGGAAGTACAGTTTTATTATGTAGCATTGTGCACTAAGAAGTAAAGATTAATTTAGTCCTCAAATATTTTCAAGTTAGACATCTAAATTTGGTTCTCCCTGCCATATTTGTCTCTTATTCCATCCTTATTCCCACTTCCACAGCACAACAGAAAAGTCCTGGTTGCATTGTATTCCTTTTATTCCACTCATGAAGCTGCATAAAGGAGACAGGGACAGTAATAGGAACTTGTTTGGTTGTGGTTTCTTTTGCATGATTAGTGAATGGTCTGAATTGAACATGCCACCAGAAGCTAGGAGGTCCTGTGTTCTCATAAAGTCATTCATCCAACTTGGTATATACACATCTGTTATCCATTTATAATTGACTTTGGGACAAGTTCACATTCATCATCTGTTGGGACTTGAGGAGAGCAGAAACCCTGCCGAGCCCTCTTTACTTGCAGGTGGAAACAGGGAGTGTAGCAGTGAAGTGTTAAAGAAGCTTAGTCACAATGAATGAAACTTCCCTGTCCCACCCAGAACCCTCTCCCCTCCGAGGCCAATCATTCTGTCCTCTGCACGCAGTGCCACTGGGAGCCCAGAGATCCAGAACTTGGGAGAATTGAGTACGCAGCGTAGAAGAGAGCAGGCCCGCTTCCACATTTAGGTGGGAGCCATGGCGCACTAGACAATTGAGATTTAATTCTGATCAGCTTTGTGCCCTCAGGAGGAACTCTTTCATCCCTCTGCCTTTTGGGGGTGTGGCCTCCTCAATGGGAGTCTGTGCCTCTCTTCCTCTGTTTCCTTTCTTTAACAGCTGTTTCCTTTTCCTGCTTCCTCAGTTTTGGCCTTTTGCTCTTCCTACACCCCCACCAGCAGCAATGTCTTCTGTTGTTTGTATAAAAAGTAGGGAAGGTGGAAAAGAGTTTTTAAAATGTGAGGCCTGGGGTCTGTTCTTTTAAGTTGTAAACTGCTGAAGGGCAAGTGCCCTTGTTACCCATTGCGCAGAGCATTAGTAAATCTCATGAGCTGAAGGCCTTTTACGGTAACAGAGCACAACTATTAGGGCATCTCAGCAGATGCAGAAGTTAGGATTTTCATAATAATACCTGCATATAGTTAATAGCATTCATACTTATTTAAACCTGATCCCAGTAGTTCTCTTTACCATATCTATGAACAATTATAGCTATTTATTAATACATGTCTGCATATTTACTACCTAGGTCATGTTTGATTTAAGCCTGGTACCTTAGTGAAATTTCACAAATACATTGCGTGATTTCATTAGTTTAATGTTTATAGAAATTATTTGAAGGTAAAATCTCTACATAAATGCCAAGAGTTATGATTGCTTTCTTCATGTAATTCCCAGGACTCATTTTCTCCTGCATATAGTTTCTCTCATGATCAATCAAGAAAGGTTTATATGCAAGCCTTTGAAAATATTTCAAACTTAGAAGCATATTTTTGGTTGAAGTAGATAATGGATTATTCTTGCTGGGTTTAGTCTTTTAAAAAATGAACTGTAAATTCAGATTAAATTGCTATCTTTTCAATTATTTATACCTGGAATACCTTAGGATACTATCCATCAAACATTCTGCATTTGACTGTCAGATTATTTTTTAAATGTATACTGAATTTGTGCCACTATTCTGGGATTTCTTTGAACTGAATATTGTGTAAGTAGAGAAATTCTATGTGAGACCTTCTAAATGGTATTAAGTAAAATGAAGAAGAAAAATATCTCAAATATGAATCTTTTTAGATTCCATCATATAAAGTTCTCTTCCCAATTTATTTTTTATACAGTAATTTTTTAATTCAAACAGCATTTTTCTTCAGGTGTTTGCTTTACTCTCCTTGAGAGATTGTGAAAACTTTATTTAATTACTGCATTCAGAGAAACTTGCAAACAGGAAATGCTTAGGTTACAATGGTTAAATAGCAAAAACTATAGGCAATATATATTTAAACCTAATGTTTTTGGAATCTTCCTTTTGTAAGTAGTCACATGATATTTGTGAGTTTGGTTGACGTCAGTATATAGTAAAGAAAAGTGAAATTTTTGTTGGGACATATATCAGCATATGGCATGAGCCAAAAAATGTTGCAGTAGGCAGCCCAAGTGAGATGTCAAAATCAACTTAATTTTCCTTTTGAGAAAAAGATTCCCTCTCAGACAGTGCAGTTCAGTGGTTAGAAGATAGACATAGAGAAATAACATGCTGAGCATTGAGGTAAGCATAGATTATGAAGAAAAAGCAGATAAAGAGACAGTACAAAAAAGGTATTAAATGGTATTTAATACCATTTAGAAGTAGGCCTGGAGCGTATGCAAAAATGGCTGAAATATAAAAGTTCAAGTCTAAAAGCTAAGACAGTGGTCCACAAACTGTGGCTTGCGAGCCACATGCTCTGTTGACTAATGAGTTTGCCAACCACTGAGCTAAGAGATAAGTTGGAATCACGAAGCACGAGGCCAGAGTAAGTCAAAGGCTTTTTAAAAATAATCTTAATTCTGTCACTGGAGATGGAGTGATTTTTAGAAAAGGGCACTTACTGATTTAAGCATTACGACTTCCCTCCTGACAGAGTAGTCAGGGACAGTATGGCATGTCATTCCGAAAATGGCCTTTGGAGTCTACCAATGTGTCTTGAACTTTTAACTTTTTGTTTATTTATTTATTTATTATTGTTTTAAATATATTTTTATTGATTTCAGAGAGGGAGAGATAGCAATATCAATGATGAGAGAGAATCATTCATTGGCTGCCTCCTGCATGCCCCCTACTGGGGATCGAGCCCACAACCAGAGCATGTGCCCTTGAGTAGGACACTTCATTCCGGAGGCCAACGGTTTATCCACTGAGTGAAACCAGCTAGGGCTATTTTATTTTTTAAATATATTTTATTGATTTTACAGAGGAAGGGAGAGGAATAGAGAGTTAGAAATATCAATGAGGAACATCCATCAGTTGCCTCCTGCATGCCCCCTACTGGGGATTGAGCCAACAACCAAGATGCATGCCCTTGACTGGAATCAACATAGGACCCTGCAGTCCGAGGGCTGACACTCTCTCCACTGAGCCAAACCGGTTAGGGCAGACTTTTAATTTTAACTCTTACCAAAAAAAAAAAAAAAAAAACAATTTTTTAAAAATCTTCACTCAAGGATACGTTCATTGTGAGAGCGAAAGATGGACTGGTTGCCTCCTGTACCCACCCCAACCGGAAATTGAACCCGCAACCTAGGTATGTGGCCTGACCAGGAATTGAACCTGCAACCTTTTGGTGTATGGGACAATGCTCCAACTAACTAGGCCACCCAATCAGGGCTTAACTCATTTTTAAATGGTAAGTATTAAATCAGAGTAGTAAGGTATATATAGCAAGTATGTTTCTAGAATTTTATCAGGAGAATTACTTGTGAAACGCTGTTTGTATTTCTTTCCATATTTCAAAGAGGAAAAGCAGACTAATAGAGGAAAGAAGAACCTAAAAAATATTCCTTAAATTTGAATAGTACATGTAAAATTACTCTTATACCAAAACAAGCAGCTGCAGCGATATTTCAAGAAAATTACAAATCAATATGTCTCATAAATGTAAATGCAGAAAATTTTTTGCAGAAAATTACCAACTACAATCCAACAACTTGTAAAAAGTTAATTTCTCATGACTACATGTGGTTTATTCTGAGAATGCAAGGTTGGCTTAGGATTTGAAAATTTAGCAAGGTAATTCACCATATTATTAGAAAGAGAAAACCCATGTTATCACCCCAATAGAAAAAGCATTTGATAAAATTAAATACTCATTCATGAACTCTCAGTAAAATATGATAAGAGGTATCTATGGAAAACCTAAAGCTAATTAAATATAATATAATAGTGAACAATTAAATTATGAATTATAAATTAAATATATATCCTATATAATAAAGAGGTAATATGCAAATTGACCATCACTCCAACACACAAGATGGCTGTCCCCATGTGGTCAAAGATGGCCACCCCCCTGTGGACACAAGATGGCCACCACAAGATGGCCAGCAGGGAGGGCAGTTGGGAGGGAACAGGCCTGCAAGGGAGGACAGTTAGGGTTGACCGGGCCAGCAGAGGAGGGCAGTTGGGGTGGACCAGGCCTGCAGGGGAGGAAATTTGGGGGGGACCAAAGCCTGCAGGAGAGGGCAGTTTAGGGGCAATCGGGCTGGCAGGGGAGCAGTTAGATGTCGATCAGGCTGGCAGGGTGTGGTTAGGGGGTGATCAGGCTGGCAGGCAGAAGCAGTTAGGGGCAATCAGGCAGGTGAGTGGTTGGGAGCCAGCAGTCCTGGATTGTGAGAGGGATGTCCTACATTGGTGAGGGTGCAGGCTGGGCTGAGGGACAACCCTCCCCCCCCTGCACGAATTTTGTGCACCGGGCCTCTAGTATATATATAAAAGCCTAATATGCAAAGTGTTCCCTTGGGAGTTTGACTGACCGGGAGTCTAATCACTTGCTATGATGTGCACTGACCATCAGGTGGCAGCGCTGAATGAAAGCAGGCCCTAGCTGGCAGCCAGGGAAGGGAGGCCTCAGCCAGTGGCCAGCAGCCGCTAGGGACCCTACATGTGCACAAATTTCATGCACTGGGCCTCTAGTATTATGATAAAAGACTAAACACTTTTCTTCTAAGATTTAGGCCAGTGCAGTAAGTCAAGAAAAAGAAAGGACACACAGATTGGAAAGGAAAATTAAAACTCTTTTTAGCCCATCCGGTGTGGTTCAGTGACTGAGAGCTGACCTATGAACCAGGAGGTCACGGTTCAATTCTTGATCAGGGTACATGCCTGGGTTGCGGGCTTGATCCCCACTGTGGGGCCTGCAGGAGGCAGCCTATCAGTGATTCCCTCTCATCATTGATGTTTCTTTTAAATATATTTTATTAATTTTAGAGAGGAAGAGAGAAGGAGAGAAAGATAGAAACATTAGTGATGAGAGAGAATCATTGATCGGCTGCCTCCTGCACGCCCCCTACTGGGGATCAAGCCTGCAACCCAGGCATGTGCTCTTGGCCGGAAAGTATTAATGTTGTTGTTTTTTAAATCCCAGCATGATTTAGCTGAAACGAGACTGTGAGCTTTAGCAAAGCACAGGTTCTTTGGCAGACATTTATTTTACTTCCAGTTTGGTACCAGGCACCCAAGAAATAGTTTTGAACAAATGTCTGAGTGAACAATAGACACAAGGTGACACGATTGGCTGGGAGTAGAAGGAAGCTCTTGGGAGTTCAGCCAGTGAGGCTCAAAGGCTGAAGTTCTAGTCTAGCTGCGGCTGCGTGAAGTGGTGGATATAAAATTTTTGGTTTCGTTTTTTTTCATCTACACTTTTTTTGTGGGGGAAGAGGAATGTGTGCAATGTAATGCACCATGGCTGGAATCGCAGATAAAGTCTTTGGATGGCAGACAGGGATCCAGACAATTACCTTATATAGGAAATGGTTTTATTGAAATAACCTAAGGAAGCCTGTATTGATAGTTTTAATAAAATGAAACCTTACTTATCTATTTGAGGACCAGGCTATGGAAATAAAATCTTATGCTTCAGGAGTATTTTAAGATTGAAGCAGTTACATTCATATTTACTTATAAAGAAACAGAATTGGTGGATACGTAAGACTTTAACCCTGTGGGAAAATTTATTATTTATATTTGGTTTCTTTGTTAATGCTGAAGAAATTGCTTTAGGTTATACAACTCCATAAATGTTAGGTTTTCAGTAGTACCAGAATCGTACTTTTACTGGGGAAGATTGTTTTATTTCATATCTGAAAAATAAACTTGACTCAGTATAGTCTGCCTTTTAATCCTTTAAAATGTTATTGTCCTACTTTTCAGTTTTTGGGAAAAATTCTAGTGGCCCTGCATTCATATCCCTGTAAGGGTGGGTTCTTTAGTTGAATTTCCATCCTACCCCCAATCCAGATTTAGACTCTTCCCACACCCTTTGCTATTTCTCTGGGGACTGCTGGGCCCATAGGTAGATAGGTGCAGTCACTGCTCTGAAGTCATCCATATTTCATCTTTATTTTGTCTTAACCCTAATAACTCATCAGCTTATCTTTGCCTTATTGTGAAAAGTTCATGCATTTGATTATGAGGGCTTTTGAATAAACAAGTATGGTTAATCTAGGGAATGCATCATTGTGTTTTTAATAACACCTCTTGTAACTGGAAATAGGTGTTTCCATGAAAAGAAAAGAAAATTAACCCCCACCTCATTCCATTAATTTATCTAGTTTTCCTGTAGAATGTTGGCAGCCTTCCTCTCTGGTAAAAACCAGATCAGGATTCCTGAGGGTGTGATTGATAGACTCCCTTCCTCCTCATCATCCAGTATGTCTGCTTGTAAAAATCAATCCTAAAATAATGGAATTTGGGGGGAGGTATATTTGGTAATCACCAATGGTTGTTAAAATTAGTGGGTAAATATGATGAGAAATAGGATATTTACATAATTTATTTACATAGTCTCCAAGTATCTCCTCACAAGATGTTATTAATTACAAAGGGGAAGAAAGTAACTTTATAGTGGCACAAACCACCTAAACCAAGTGATCTAAGTTAAGTATACTTTCTTTCCCTCTTGCCATTTCTGTGCATAAAATTTCCTAGCTAGCATCTCTGGACCATGATTTTGATTTCCAAGACGGAGCAAAAACGTTGGTTGCCTTTTAGATTATGCTGGATGCCATAATAATGTCAACACTTGCCTGCTGTATTTCTGCACCTTGACAACATGCAGATGCCTTTAAATCTTATATATCTGAGTCATTCACCTGTTAGCCTCTTTGTGCAAATATCTGTTTTAAAGTTTTGAACAGTGTGAGTTTTTTGGTTCCCGGATGGGGTTCTTGAAGGAGCACAGACATTTCTAAGGTGTCCATACAGATCTTTGTAGGATTTGTTAGGGCAAATTGGCAACTATCCATTGTATTGCTACAATACTTCATGTCTCCTGGGATATGTTGGTCACCAACAACACATGATCCATTTCCTTGAATCACTTGTTCTGCAGATGTCAGAGCTTTCAGCGGTCTAGAGCCACCATGAGATGCTGCAGTCCCTGCTTGTTAGCCCCCTGTGCCTGCAAGAGTGGGAGCCAGTCATCTCTCCTCCCTGGATGGTTCCTTCATGTAAGATGTGGACAGAATCATAGAGACTAGCTCAGAGACCTTTTAGCTTTTTACAGGTAGAAAAATATTCTATCCTCATTAAATTCATTTTAAGTAGACAAATTTGAAATTGAAAACAGGAAACTTAATCAAAGGAGAAGGTAGAGATTGATTTAACTGCATAGCCTAGTAATTAATCTTTTGTGTTGATCAGTTTGGAAAAAGTCATTAATATTCCAATGCCCATATTTTGCACTTATTAACAAAATTTTAAATTAATAAGTTTTCTTGGTTTAATTACCATGATTTTATTGAAAACATAGTAGCTTACTCTGATTGAACTTAACACCTTTCAATCATTGCTTTAAAAATTACATGAATTTATAGAAATAAAGCATCTAAGTTGTGAAAAATATTTATGATTATGCCTAATATGTATGGTTGTGGTTTTTAAAATGATTCAACCCAGTGTAAATGGTGTTTCACTTCAGAGCAGTGTAGCTAATGGTTATGGTGTTGTCCCAGCATCTTAGCGGAGGCGGAGAAAACGCCAGAAGGGTCTGGCACACATGGAGGATCAAAACTCACTCTCCTGAGGCACCTTCTGTGGGCCTCACAGGGGGACAAAAATCTGCTGCCAAGAAGTTAAATTGGACAGCCCATTCATGTGGAGAAATGTTGCCTGAAGTGCGTGCGCGCGCGTGTGTGTGTGTGTGTGTGTGTGTGTGTGTGTGTGTGTGTATGTATGGTGCATCAAGGTGGATTAGTAAGTAAATCTCTAGCAGTATTGCCAGAATTATAAGAAAGGTAGCTGTAGGTTAAAATGTTACAACCTGAACAGAAAAGATGGAAATGTGTGTTAATGTTTTTAAAGCAGGTTTATTGATGTATAATTTACATACAATAAAATATACCCTGTCAGTGAATAGTTCTATGAGTTTTGACAAGTGAATACAGTTATGTAACCACACTTGAAGTATAGAGTATTTCATCACCCCAGGACATGTGCTGTAAAACACTTTTCAAAGGTGGGTGTGAGTCTTTGGACACGCAGTGTGGCCCAACAAGCACTTGGCCGCCGTGGCTGTGCCTCCCTGCAGGGCTGACCTTCCGCCCTCCTCTTTGGCTGCACAGTCAGCAGGGGTGGCAGCCTGGGATCTTTGCAGTTTGACAGACTCATGGTCTCTGTCTGCTTCTCGGACCCTGTGGAGGGCTCCTGGCAGCCAGGGTTCCAGTGAAAAGTGGTGTTTGAAATGCTCTGCACTCTAAATTCTCTAGCTGTCGATTTTGAAGTTTATGCAACACTGGGCACTTATGTTCTAAGCATTCAACATTTCTTGCTACTTTGTTAGGTTAGGTTTGCAAAATGAGTACTCTAAGAAAAGCCTGTAAACTTCTAGAAAACAAATGGGGCGCCCTATTGGGGAATTCAGTCAAGACAACCTGGCCTTTTAAAGATGTGACTATTAAAGCAGCATAGGTTGTTTTGCTGCTTACCCATGCTTTTTTTGTATCAAAAAATACAGCTATATATTCAAAGTATCTTGCATGAATAATTGTTTTTTAGAATAACATTTTATAAATACAATTACTTAGTTGTCATTATTCTTTTTTTTTTCACTTAAGTATTAATAATCTGCTGCCAATGTAACTCTGGTTTGCCTGATAGGCTTAAATGGAAAAGAACATCTTTTCTTAGTGTTAAAATTCCCACCAGGCCTGTGGTCGTTGGATTCACTTAATTAAAGCTATTAACAGCGACAGCTTTTATTTGGCCATTATAGCTCTAGACAGAGAACTCAAAATTGTTTGTTTCTGGGTTAGAGAAAGGGCATTAATTTGTTTAGCACCACTAGTGCTTCTCTAAATGTTCCCTTCTTTCCTGTAGCAGGAATGTACGTGGGGAGGCAAAGCCACTCCCAAGATAATTGATCAAACAGACAGGGCCTTAGCTGCCTGCAGCTCTACTAAAACCACGATAGCCAGAATTCTCCCACCTGGTATTGATCACCTTTGGTCCTTTATCCCAGAGTGAAAGTGTCTACTGAATAGAACTAGGTTTTAAAAGAGAGGTGCCAGCCACTTATTCACACTAGCTCCTAAGGGGGAGTGAGAGGAGGGAGGGACATTTACTAAAAAGTAGTTTTCTAAAATAAAGGCATATCTATCTCTAAAATTTTTTTTCCTTTCTGCAGAAATTTTATTTAAAAATCTTTGCAGCTATTTATATACTATTTGATAATTTACTAATGCTTCCTTTACTGTGAACCTCATTTTAAAATTATGTTTACAAAACGAATTACATTTATCTGTAAATGGAAAAACCAGGGTAAGTGCCTTACATTAACATAATAGCTTCAGAAAAGTAAGTTTGCAGCTTTTTATTGTAATGTTAGGTAATGAATGGTCACTTTGAAAGAACCAAATTTTAACACTTTTTTATAGACACGATAGTGTTGCTGCACCTGTATACTAATTGTGGTGGACAAAGTCATGATCTCCTCTTTAAGGACATGAGATCCTAATACTGGAGCCTTCAAATGTTACTTTATTTGGAAATGAGATCTTTACAGGTGTGAGTAAGTTAAGGCCCTTGAGAGTGAGAGCTTATCCTGGATTACCCGGGTCAGCTCTAAATGCCTTCAGAAATCCTATATAGCAAATTACCCTTATACCCTCACAAGATGGCTGCCTACGACCAGGCCGGCAGCGGGGTTAGTGAGGGACGACCAAACGACTGAACAAGCAGGCTGTGTGGGGTGCCAGGCCGGCGATGGGGAGTGGGGGCAGTTGGGGCGACCAGGCTGGTGGGGGGGGGGGCAGTTGGGGGCAACCAGGCCAGTCAGGGGGCAGTTGGGGGCGATTAGGCTAGCAGGAGGGCCATTGAGGGTCAACTAGGCTGGTGGAGGGGGCATTGAGGGGCAACTAAGCTGGTGGGGGGACAGTTGGGGGCGACCAGGCCGGCAAGGGGGACAGTAAGGGGTAACCAGGCTGCCGGGGTAGGGGGGCAGTTAGGAGCGACCAGGCCAGCAGGGAGGGGCTGGTTGGGGGTTGGCCGGCAGTGGGGGGCAGTTAGGGACGACCAGGCAGGCAGGCAGGTGAGCAATTAGGAGCCAGCGGTCCAAGATTGTGAGAGGGATGTCCGACTGCCGGTTTAAAAACCGGCAGTCGGACATCCCCCAAGTGGTCCCGGATTAGAGAGGGCGTAGGCTGGGCTGAGGGGACCATTCCCCCTTCCCCCCCATGCACTTATTTCGTGCACCAGGCCTCTAATTGTCCATATAAGAGAGAGGCAGAGGGGGACTTGACACATGTATGGAAGAGATGGCAACGTGAAGGTGGAGACAGAAATTGCAGGGATGTGATCACAAACCAAGGTATGCCAGCAACCACCAGAAGCTGTAAGAGGTGAAGAAACGTTCTTCTCTCCAACCTCCAGAATGAATACACCCCAGATTACAGCCTCCATTTCAGCCAAGTGAAACTAATTCACATTTCCAGCCTCCAAAGCTGTGAGAATATAAATCTCTGTTGTTCTGACCCACCAGGTTTGCAGTGGTTTGTCATAGGTTTTGATGCCTCGAGGTAGGACATTATTTAACAAATACCTAAAAATGGGGAAGTGGCTTTGTAATTGGATAATGGGTGGAAGAATTATGGGGCCTATGATAGAAGAAAAAAAAAATGAGATTGCCTTAAACAGACTGTTGGTAGAAATAGGGACTGTTAAAGTTGCTTCCAGTGAGAGCTCAGAAGGAAATGAGGGATATGAAATTGGAAACTAGAGGAAGAGTGATCCTTGTTATATAGTGAGGAAACTCTGTTGAATTGTCTCCCATGGTTGTGTGGGAAGCATATAAGCAATAAACTTGGATGTTTAGCTAAAGAAATTTCCAAGCAAAGTGCTGAAAGAGTGGCCTGATTTCTTCTTGCTGCTTGTAGTGAAACGTGAGGGGAAACACATAAACTAAGGATAGAACTCTTCAAGCCAAAAAGAACCACAGCTAGGTAATTTGAAAATTCTCAGCCTACCCAGATTGCCATAGACACTAAAATTAGGAACTTCGTTCTTAGGAGAGTGTGTTCTGGAGGAGAGAAGCCCAAACAAAGGTGTAGCTGGACAATCTTTAATGCTAAAGAGATTAGGTATGTGACTCTTGGATCCCCTCATCCATCTAAGCAGAAACAGAAATGAAGATGGGATTACCCAGGAAAGATCTGTGGAGGACACTCTCTTGTTTAGTGGTATCTCAATACACAGGAGACCCACAGGTTTTTGAAAATTTATATCAGCAGAAACAATGCCAGCTTGACTGAAAGGGGCATAGACAGAATGAATTGTAAGAAGGCATCCAAAATTCTAGGCATTAACAGGCAAATAAAACTACTCCAGTGCAAATATATGCAAACCGTTCAGAAAAAGGAAAAATGATTCATGCCCCACTATTATTCCCAGCTCTTGAAACCTTGTCCTAATGAATTTTGAATTTACTGGGTGACTCTTTTGCCTTTCTTTTTCCCTCTTTTGGAATGGGGATGTCATACTGCTGTTCTATGTCTCCCTCACCATCTTTCTTTGGAATCAGATAATGTGACTTCTAGTTTCATAGATCAACAGGTGGAGAGGAATTTTGCTACAGGATGGATCACATCCAGAGTCTCGCCCACCCCTGATCTAGATATTTAAATGATGAGAGTTGGGGCTTCTGAGCTGAAGAGATTTACATGAGATTTAGTTCTTTTAGTTGATGCTAGAATACTTTTGGGGATGTTAGGATAGGGTGCATGTATTTTGCACATGGGACAGATGTGAATCTTTGAAGGCCAGAGGATGGACTATGATAGGCATAATAATGGTGTTTGCTCCAACCACCCCACCTCCCCACCCCTAAAACATCAGGTCCTTACCCCTGGAACTTGTAAATGTTAATTTATTTGGAAAAAGCGTCTTTGCAGATGTGATTAGGGGTCTTGAGATGGATAAATTATCCTGGATTACCCAGATGAAGGTTAAATGCCATCACAAGTGTCCTTATAAGAGAGAAGCAGAGTAAGATTTGATATGTACTGAGAGAAGGAAATGTGAAGGTGAAGGCTGAGGTTGGAGTGATGAGACCACAAACCAAGGAATGCTGGTAGCAACCAGAAGCTGTAAGAGGCAAGGCTCCTCTGTAAACTCCAGAGCTGGTGTGGTCCTATGGACACCTTGATGTTGGCCCAGTGAAATTTATTTTGAAATTCATGTCTTTAGAACTGTAAGGTAATAAAGTTGTGTTGTTTTAAGCCATCAGGTTTATGGTAATCTGTTACAGCAAACATAAGAAACTAATACAATGGCCCTTTTACATTTAGCCATTATTAAATGTTTGCTTTATTTTTCATTTCAGTTTGATTTATCCCAGGTTATTGCTAGGAACCATCAAACATTTTGAGGAAATAACTGATTGTACTTTTAGATATTTTTCCCTTTTGCAAAATAATTTAGAAATTTCTCTGTGTTATTGATTTTTAAAATGTGATGCCTGGTTTTGATACATATATTACATTGTCTGACAATCTGCATTCATTTTTCAAGGAATTCATTGCCTGTTCTTTTATCTTCAGTAGAAATATTGTTACTATTACCTTGATTTGCAGCTACCCTATATCTATGAGGACCTTAGATATAAATGACAAAAGAGTTTTAAAAAGCATTGAAATTGGCTCTGGCCTGTACGGCTCAGTTGGTTGAGTGTCATCCTGTGCACCAAGGCTGGTTAGATTCCCAGTTAGGGCACATGCCTGGGTTGCCAGCTTGATCCCCAGTAGGAGGTGGGGAGGAGGCAGTTGATTTATTTTACCCTCTCACATCAATGTTCCTCTCTCTCTCTTTCCCTCTCCCTTCTCTCTCTAAAATCAATTTTAAAAAAAAAGACATTGAAATTATCTTAGTTGCTTCAGTCAGATATGGACTTCACTTATTAAGATGTAAAATGATTCTCTGAATTAAGAGACTAAAGATCACATGAGAAACCTTTACCCTGGTATTGTTAGACCTGATTAAGTCCTGACTCTGCCATTGCTATGTGACCTGTTTATATCTTCTGTGCAAGTGTATGTGACTTTGTTTTTGTTAAATAGCAATTTAGGTAACTTTGATGTAGTAGATTTCCCAATCTATTCATTAAGACCATCATCTCTAAAAACCATCCCAATCCAACTGCCCTCGAATATGCAAGATCTGAACCTGTGAGTGTACTACCTCTATTGGGTTGAAGCAGTTCCACCAGCAATTGACAGACCAACAAATTTCACAATTTCCTGCTTCATATTTCATATTCTTTTTTAAAGAACTAATATTTGAAGAGTAACAAACAATAATAATAATGATGGTTATGATGATGATGATAAAAAGTATAGAGCTTTTCATAGCTCAAACTAACAATTTTAGCTGCAATTTTATAATGACATCACATTGAAGGTGTTGTTAGCCCTGTTGTATATTTGATGAAATTAAGGGTTTTGAGTTAAGTAACTTCTTAGAGGTTGCATAGCAAGCAAAAGATAAGGCTGGAATATGATCCCAGCTCTGATTCCAGTGTTTGCATCCCTAAAATTACCATGGAAGATTGGACTTGGATTTGATGGGGGTGGGGGGAAATGTTATTATAAAGTTTTTAAAAATGATAGTTAAATGGCAATATTAGACAATGGTTTTAAGTCAAAAAAACATTGATAATTATATTCATTTTTTCAACATATGCCTAGTAGAGTACTGGAAAGAACACAGTGATGAAGTAAAATTAAAAATGCATGGTCCTTACCCTCATGGAGCTTATAAGTGCTTGCAGCTCAGATTTAGCAATCTTAATCATTAGAATTTAGCTCATTAACTGATTTAATGGTGGTTCCCTTGCTACATCTCTCTTCATGGTTTTTGACCATGTTGAACTAATAATCTGGGGAAAGACACACATTAAACAAGTACATTTTTTAAAAGTGTATTATATATATGAATTGATTTGGAGAAGTGTGTGAATGGAAAAGAGTGGATATTATAGGAGAATATCAAGGGAGGCCTACTTTAAAAATGGATGTTCAGGTAAGGCCTTTTTCAAAGAGATGACATTGAAGCTAAAACATGAAGAATGAATATTCCTTTCTATTCCTCCCTTTATGCTGAGGTAGGAAAGTTTTTGAACTAAAGAAGATCCATGGGCATCTATCATTAAAACATGTCCAGAATCCAACTGCTCTCTACCCTCATTGTCCAACCACTACATGTCCATAATCCACTCTCATGCACCTTTGTTCACAGAAGCCTCCTAACTCTTCTTCCTGCTTTTACCCTTTCCCATTTACAGTCTAGTTTCAAGATTTCTCTGTTAAAATTGAAATCAAATTTGGGCACTCTTCTGCCCAAATCTTCCCATGATTTCTCATTTCCACACGAGAAGGCAGTGTTCTTCAAAGAGCCTCCAAATACCTCCATGATCAAACCTGTGGTTTCTCCTGGTCTTTCTCCTCTCCTCCTCACTCACTGCTTCTGCCACACAGGTCTCAGTGAACCCACCAGTCACATTTCATGGCCTTTGCACTTGCCTCTGCCTGGAATGCTCTTCTGCAATTCTGCCTGCCTTGATTTCTCACTTCCTTCCAGTGGTGATGCATTTGGTAGTCTCTGCAGGATTTTATCTGGGTTCAGTAAGTAAAACAGGGAGACAGGAAGGAGTTGCTGCCTGGGGCTGCCACATTGAAATATTAAGAGTAGGGTTTTCTTTTGGCTCCTAAGTCCAGTAGTCTGCAGACATTTGCCTGATCACATTGTGCCAGGCTGTGACTACCTGCACGTTGAGTGTAAGATCTCTGTCACATGGAGCAACAGGTGACTGCTACTTTACCCTCTGAGGCCTAAGACCTTCTAAAACCTGGAGCACTCACCATACCTGAACCTGAAACTCAATAGGATAGGCATATTCAGCTATCCACATCCCCCTCTCCCCGACAATCCACAAGTTTCTGGTCTACTTCCATAGACCCAGTCTCACATCTCACATTGTCTTTATTTAATTCATCACCAGAAGTCCATGCTGTCTGGTTATCCTGTTAGCTGTCAATCTCTCCATCCCCATCTTTGTTTATCCTTTTATCCAGTCTGTTTCCCATCCTCTCCATGCTCCCTCCCAAACTCTTTTCCATGTCTCCTGGAATGTGGTCAGCCACTAACCCCACATCCTCAACATCCTCAGCTCTTTCCTTCTCTACTTCTTGCCTTAATAGCAGTCTGCTGTACCCTGAAGGGACTCCACATCCCCTGAAACTCACTCTAGGGACATATGGGTTTTTAGAACTCAGGAAATAGGGTCATTATTCTTCTTATTCCCCAGTCATTTACATACGTGCACCCTGCACTAGTTTTACTCCTTTGTGACTTTCATTGCTGTCATTCATCAGTGCCCTGGTTACTCAGCCTTATTACCTAAAGTCTCAACTCCCAGTTCATAGCCACTTCTCCAAATCACCTCCACCATGAGTCTCTAGGTGACTTCAGTATCCACCCAGCTTTATGCCTTGACCTACCCTATTCTTGATATATACCAAACTCACATTGTCAAGGATAGTGAAGGTAGGTCTCCCTACAGGGAAATCTGAATGCAATATCTAGAAGAAAGGTAAAAACATGCTAGGAGGCTAAAGCAACAATTGTCCACTACACAATACTTGCAACATTGCATGTTTCCTTGTATTATTATTTTCTGTTTGCTTGCTTGCAAGAAATAGTCCTGTATATTCTAATTGTATGAATAGATTCTAAGGAAATTGTCTCTTAGAAACCATTAATCAATTAAATATAAGTACATGTTTATTTAATGAAATGATAATTTCTAATTTTGCTCTAGGTAGTTCCAGGAGCTTCTCAATCTCCTAAGAAGGCCAAATATACTTATATAACATCAGCAAAAATGGGAGAAAAGAAAGAAGTGACGTTTGCCAATCTTATATAAACTTTAAGTGCTTATAAAGTAATCATGGTTTAAGATTACTCAGTTACTTTTTCTTCTGTGGAGCCTGTCTGGTGGATTTGTAATTGTGAGCTAGCTGTTCTGCCCTGCAGACTTCTGGGACACCACTTTTTCCATATAGGAGGTGTTTATTAAGGACATGTAAACTGATTTTAACAATAGAGCAAAACGTAATTAGAAAGGCAAATCTGCTATAGACACATCATATCATGCATTACAAACCAAATGTAAATAATTTGGATTAGATCCACACCATTGGCTATCTCTAATAGCATAAATAATAGAAATAAAAATAACTCTTCATGAATGCTCTTCTGTCCTTTCATTTGAATATTTGTGAAATGTTCTGTTCTGTCTTCAGCACAATTTACAGCCAAATATTTGGACATGAAGATTGATGGCAATAATTCACACTCATCTGGATTTGCCTTGAGCTGATTTTCTGATGGTTGTGATAGATCCTCCCCCCCCCCACCCCCCCGCCATCTGTATCCTCACCTAGTCTTTCTTTTGGTCATGACATAATTTGTAAGATAGTTGACTTTTGTGATAATCCATAGGCATAAACTACTTTTTTTCTCTGTGGCCTATTTTTGTTATCAATATATTATCCCAACTGAGCAATAGGCCTACTCCAAGTAAAGGCTGTAAGTGTGAGATTGCTTTTACTTCAGGTTCTTTTTCTTTGGTTATTTTGGTATTGTTTATCTAACTCAAGGCACTTTAATGCTCCTGATCAAATTCTAAGGACTGTACGTTTGTATTGTCATAATCACAATGGAGGATTGAGCAAATATTTATGAGCCAGAATAAGAATTCAATGTTCATCTGTGATAAAGGGCAGGACTTCATTTATTACGTTACTACACTGACATTGACAAGTTCTGAAATAGTTTAAAGATGTATCTCTTGTCCTATATAATAAAAGCCTAGGTGGCATCACGCACTCGCATGACGTCATAAGATGGCTGCCCTCGCATCGTCACAAGATGGTCGGCAGGGGAGGGCAGTTGGGGGGGACCAGGCCTGCAGGGGAGGACAGTTAGGGGTGACCAGGATGGCACAGGAGAGCAGTTGGGGCAACCAGGCCTGCAGGGGATCAATGCGGGGAGGGATTCCGCGATCAATCACCCCACAGAGGGAGGCCCAGGCCACTCGCCAGCGACACTGTGGTGGGTGTGCGGGGCCCGGCCAGCGTTTGCACCGCAGAGGGAGGCCCAGACCAGCCAAGCAATTGCACCTCACGCCTGTCACCCGCAGAGGGAGGCAACCGGTGGGAGGGGAGGATGGTCAATGCTGCACAGATGGCAAGCAGTCGCGGGGGCGGAGCCAGCTGCTGGCAGCTGAGGGAAGGAAAGCCCGATAGGCCCTGATTGTCGGCCAGGCCTAGGGATCCTACCTGGGGGGTACTGGGTTGCGAGAGGGCTCAGGCCCGTCTGAGGGACACACACACACACACACACACACACACACACACACACACATGAATTTCATGCACCGGGCCTCTAGTTTAATAAATAAAAGGGAAATGGGCTACATACAATTAAACACATTTCAATATGAATGTATGTGTGGAAAATATCTTCACACAGGGTAGTTTAGTTTTTAAAGTTCCTTCAATAACTAATGGCATACAGTTTAGTTTAACAGCTCGGTATGTTGTAATCAAGAGTGTGAATAGGCAATCAAATACCTTCTGTAAATTCTGCTCCCTAAAGAATTCATGGCAAGTCTGTTGCTATGGTGTAGTCTCACCTGGGACTTGTTTAGCTTCTTTCTCAATCAGATATATTAACAGTGATGAGTTTAAAAACAGAAATCCTCATAGAAAAATCAGAATGAAGAAATCCAGATAGATAAATGAAGTACTATGGCTCTTCTTTTTTTTCTACTCTCATTTATGGGTTCTTTTTTGTGATCTGAAGAGTCTTGAGATCCAGTAAAGGCATTGCTGTCTCACTGTAAAATGAGCTGAATGTCATAGAAGGCACTGTTTATTGGGATGGAAACTATGGAGAAGATAATCTTTAAAAAACTGCAAGCTAGATTCTCTCCATCTGCAGCTGCTTCCCTAGAACTTTAGAAACTATTAGTTGTTTGAGACCATCAGGGTACTATTTAGTAGTGCCATCTTATTTAGGTAATGCCAAAGAAAGGCTTTTGAGTCCCAGTTATTAAATTGAAGAGGCTAATCACATCAGAGGAAAATAACAAACCAGACAGTGTGACCTTTGATGGATTGTTTGGGCTTATATATTTTTAAATATATTATTATCTTCCTCTTGTCACTTTGAAATCAGTTTCATTGCCATGTTCCATAAGTCATGGTGTGAGGCTGAGGACAGTGATAAAGAGCACCAACTTCACATCCTTGTTGACCATTTTCCAGGTGTGCGACCTTGGACACTCATGATCAACCTCTCAAAAATGAGAATAATAATACATGTCTCATGGAGTGGTTATAGAAATTAAATAAGGGGTGCTTAGCACATAGAAGTCATTCACTGGGTATTGGTTGTAATCACCATTTATGATATGCATAGAAAGTGTTAT
This sequence comes from Eptesicus fuscus, assembly GCF_027574615.1. NCBI lineage: Eukaryota > Metazoa > Chordata > Mammalia > Chiroptera > Vespertilionidae > Eptesicus > Eptesicus fuscus. The sequence goes on from NC_072483.1 coordinate 37,725,858, forward strand.
ATAGTTATCTGGCTTATAGTCAGCACCTAATAGATAATAGCTAATACTACCAGTATCATTATAATTCTTTAAATGAATCTGTGATTTGTCCAATATTATGCAACTAGCAAGTGAAAAAGCCTAGATTCAGATCCAGGTTGGACCCCAAATCCTATAATCCTTCCATCTTTGTTCTGTTGTTCCTCAAATCATATGCCTTTAAAAGAGGCTTATAAGTTTTTAAATTCGAGGATCTGGGTCAGCAAACTCTGGCCCACAGACCAAATCTGGCCCTCTGCCTGTTTTTTTACAGCCTGCAAGGTAAGAATATTTGTTTTATATTTTTAATGGTTTAAAAATAATCAGAAGACAACTATTTCATGACACCTGAAAATTAGATGAAATTCAAATTTCAATGTTCATATATAAAATCTGGTTGTACACAGCTACGCACGTTCATTTATGTTGCTGTCTACAACTGCTTTCACACTACCAAGGCCAAGGTAGCTGGTTATGACAAAGACCTATCTTATCATCTACAAAGCCCCAAATATTTACTATCCAGCCCTTTTTAGAAAAAGTTTGCCAACACCCTCTCTAGGATATTAGAACAAAAACCTGTGATTAGAAGTTTTTATGAGACTTGAAAGTTCATTCAAGCTCCCACACCTTAGAGACTCAACAACTAGTGAGCCAGATGGTGTTTGCCTTGTTGTACCAGACAAATAGGAAATAGATGCCAAACGATAGGGCCGTGGTCGGCAAACTGCGGCTCGCGAGCCACATGCGGCTCTTTGGCCCCTTGAGTGTGGCTCTTCCACAAAATACCACGGCCTGGGAGAGTCTGTTTTGAAGAAGTGGCGTTAGAAGAAGATTAAGTTAAAAAATTTGGCTCTCAAAAGAAATTTCAATAGTTGTACTGTTGATACTTGGCTCTGTTGACTAATGAGTTTGCCGACCACTGCATAAGGTCTCATCAGCACCACTCAGCTCTTCATGTTCCTAAACTTTCTGCTTAACCTAAGTTTATTTGGCATTTTAAGATGGGGATTTATCTTTATATTTAAGCTTGAATGTTTTAATTCAATTCCCCATTGTCTTGAGGAAAAATTTCATGTAAGATATAGATCACTCTGCTTCTGGGACCCCCCACACAGACTTCCTGGATCTGATTGTGGAGCTCATGTGTTCCTTCTCTCTCTCTCCTCTCTCTCTTTCTCTCTTCTCCACCTACCCTTCTCTCTCTTTCTCTCACTTCATTTCTGCCCACCACAGTGTCTGGCACATAATAGTTTAAACAAATGAATAAATCATTAAGTCAATCGTTTAAATTGCTGAAGGGAAAGTCATAATTCTGGTTTCATCCTTGTAGATAAGACCTTTCACTACTGATTTTGGTGAAAATTTCTTAGTATTTTTAACAGGAGAAGAAGCTATTAGAGAAGAAAATATAAATATTTTCAGGATATGTTTTGTTGGAGAATTTGGCTTAAGTTTGATACATAATATTGGGTTTTTAAAAAATATATTGAAGCAACTCTTAAGTAATCATTGATGGATGAATGTATAAACAAGTTGTGGTATATAAATGCAATGGAATATTATTCAGTCTTAAAAAGGAAGGAAATTCTGACACATGCTACAATATAGATGAAACTTTAAAACATTATGCTAACTGAAAATAAGACAGTTACAAAAAGACAAATTGTATGATTCAACTCATATGAGGTACCTAGAGTGGTCAAATTCATAGAGACAGAAAATAAATTGGTGGTTACTAGGGGCTTGGTGGAGGGAGAAATTGGGAAATCTTATTTAATGTGTATGACATTTTGATTTGAGAAGATGAGGTTGCAGAGATAAATGGTGGAGATGGTTGCACAATAGTGTGAGTGTACTTACTGTCTCTGAACTGTACACTTAAAAATTGTTAAAATGGTAAATTTGATGTTATATATATTTTCCCACAAAAATACATATATAAGTATATATACTTATATATATTTTTTTTATAAAAAGCCAGCGACTGGAACGACCTAACTACCGGAATAAGCGGTCACTATGACGCCCACTTCAGCCAGCAAACTATCTGATCAGGGATGGGGCCAGCTGGCCAACCTCCCATGGCCCCGCCCTCTGGCCGGCCTCACCCCTGATCCGCCTATCCCACCACAATAGAGGGCGGGCTGCCGGCCAACTTCCCACCGTCTCCTCCTCCCCACAGGTCTGGCCCTGATCTAGGCCAGTCTGGCCAGACCCTATCTGTGCACAAATTCGTGCACTGGGCCTCTAGTACATATAAATAATCATCTATGATTTTAAATATCATTTCTACTTTGAATACTTAATCAAAATTATATGACACAATAAATTACTACTCTCTTCAAACTAATATTAGCTTATGAAATGAAAAATTTACTATCTAATACATAGTATCTAAGTGATTCGGCCCTGCCTTTATTTAAAATTCAAAATTAAGGGTAAGGGTCCTCTTCCATGTTTTATTTCCAAAAGTATGTTGATATATAGAATTTGTAACAAAGATTATGTTGATTTGATTTTATGTTGCATGAGCAGAAGTTCCTTCTTAGCAGTTTATGGAAGGAAATTAAAACTATATAACCACCTGTAAAGCACATTTCGAAAAAATACCGATTCTTTATTAAAAAATCCTGCAAAGTTTCAATAAATATGTACAATGCAGTAGAATCCATTAAATCAATTGGCTCATTATACAGCATATATTTTCAAATGAGATATTTATTACTATTGTCAGGTTTTTCATGCCCTTCAAAAAACTAATTCTTACAACTTTTCCTTTAATAGGTTAGAATTGGAACATTTAGTTAATAGTAAAAAAAAAAAAAAAAATAGGGTTTCGTGTGGTTTTACATGAATAAATAACTATTTTGTTTACAAAAATTAATAATGAATACTCACGGTAAAAGAAATTAAATATTCACCTAAAATGTGTAAAATAGAAGGAAGCTACCCAACAAATGTCTAGTCCCTTTCCCCAACTATTTATCCTTTCTCTGAAATTAAGTTTTTGGAACATACCTCAAGGAAACAGTTTTCTGCATGCTCCAACATATGTCTTTTTAAAAATAACTATCTTGTTCTATTTTCCTGAGTAATCTTTCTTAGAGATTATTATACATCAGTGTATGTGTATTTACTTCAATCCTTTCTAGCATTTGCATAGAGTTTTATTATATAAATGTATGTAATATATTTATTTAACTGGTTCCTCATTGATGGATGTCAATTGGATGGGTTGGTTTTGTGTACTTTTCCAAGTATATCCGAAGTCTCAACATTAGAACTGATGGGCTCATGGGTAGCTACATATTTAATTGGGTTAATTGGGGGGGAGGGGCGGATATTGTTAAATTGCTCTCTCAGTTTACACCAATTTATATTCCACAGCACCTTTTCTCCAGACCCTTAGGAATGCTGTGTACTTGAAATCTGCTAAGGGCTGTTACTCATTGTTAGAATGGGTCTTTGCAGGTCATTAGAATGTTATTGAATCCCTTTAAAGTACTTTATTTATTTATTTACTTTTTGGAAGATCTAATTGGGTTGATTAGGTGATTCTTGAATCAGGCAGCACCCCATCTAGCAACTACTAGAAGGGCACTTCTAGTACTTTAATAGCTTCAAAAAAGCAAAAATACCAATTCTCCTGTCAATCAGAATACCATTTTCCAGCAACCAGACTGTTTCCTTAGCAGGATCTGCCGTGGTAGCACTTAAACAATATTTTATTTCCTTAGCCCTTTTTTTCTTTTGTTTCTTCTGAATTAATTTTAATTTAAAAAATAATATGCTTATAAAAAGTGAAAATATGAAGAGATAATATAAAAGTGTAAATAATATCTCCATCCCTTTCTTGATCCCACCCTCCTGTGGTAACCAATCTTTCTGATCTGCTATGTTCCTGTCTGTTTTCTCCATGCTCAAACCCATATTGATCTTCGTTTGTTTGTTAAATTTCATTATTTTGTTGTGTTTCACTCAGCTCTTCAACTGGCTTTTTCACTTAATTACATATAATGGTCCTTCTGAGGCAACAGATAAAGGCCCAGTTCATTCTTTTTAATATCTACACAGTTCTTAAATTGTACATGTGGTATGGAGAGTCCTTAGTTTGTTGAAATATTGCCATGTTAGATAGATATTATTCAAATTGTTTTATAATGCTGCAACTAATATTTTATATATACTGTTGCTTTTATTTGTGTAGATATCCAAAAGAAGAATTACAAGTTATGGGGAATAGGTATTTTTAATGTTAGTAGATGTTACCAGATTGTTTTCCCAGAGGTTTATAACAGATTACACTCACATGAACAGTATGTTCCCTTTTCCCTGTCTCCTCCCCAAACTTGGATGTGATCACTTTTAAAATATTTGCTCATGTGATGAAAAATGGCATGTCATTGTTGATTTTTTTCTCCTTATGAGTGAAATTGAGCAGTTTTGTTCTGATATTTTGATTAGCATTTACATTTCATCTTAGATGACTTTGCTTATTCATATCCTTTGTCTGTTTTACTGTGGTTTTAAAAATTTGTTTATATGGGATTTAAAATGTCTGTTGTGTTCTGTGTTACATATTTACTTTTTTGTCACTTAACTTTGCATGATCTTTCCATATAAAGTTCTATTTTTATTTAGTTAGATATGTTTATCTTTTACCCCTTACGATTTGAGGTTTTTTGTATTTTTTAAGGAGATCTATATCATCCTAAGGTTATAAAAATATTCTCCTATATAGGTCATCTTATATATTTTGGGATTTTCTCTCCATTTATTATAGAATATATGTGTGTGCATGGTTTGAGGTAGTAATCTAGCTTTATTTCTCTAATTATGCCATGAGTTCTTTTCCCGTGAATGAAATTCTACTTTTGTCATAATTAGTATGTTCCCATATATACTAGCATCTGGTTCTTTAATTCTTATTACATTTCAGGGCTTTCTTTGATTTAGGAAGAGAGTTTTAAAACAGTAATATAAATTACAATTCTAAATATAACCTTCAGGAATAGAAAATAAGACAACCTGCTTTTTTTTTTTTTTTCTTTTAGCTTCCTGTAATGGAAAGAGCAACAATTTAGAATTTCATCTCCTGTTCTTCACTTGATAATGGTGTGACCTTGAGCAAGTCGTTTATTTTGCCTCTCCCACCCTGTGATAGCTCAACTCATTAGCAACCTGAACTGAACTTTTGTAGAATTAGAGAAAAAATATGAACAGTGCCTGGTATTCATTCAGTGGTACTATTTTTATTAGTGTATGACCTAACACAAAATAAGAAAGTAAGACATTTGATATCAAATTATACCTGTTCCAAACATAAGCAGGTATATTTCTTCATGAAGTATATATTGTGTGCAAGAAAAAAGAATTCCAAATGTGGTGATTTAAAGATTCCTTCAAATGAGTAAATTAGTCTGAACAATAAAAAACAAAAATAACACAATATATTCAAATCTGGAACTTCTTTTTTTTTTTTTTTCCTACTGAGTTAAATAGGCCTAGCGCAAGCAAAAAAACATTATTTAGTTGGTCTGCTTTTTTTAGGTAAGTAGGGAAAACACAGCTATTAAATAAGGGTAACAAAGAGTAAATTAAAATTGCTTTGATATATAGCTAACCAGTGGAGACAGCTGGGTGTTAGGGGAGAAAGCAGACTCAGAGAAAAACAGGGATATTAAATATAGCAGCAGTTGTGGACCTGCAGACTGGATGGACGTGAGTCTGGATGCAAACACTGAGGCTGGACTCAGCCTTTAGCTAGCTCCAGTTCTGTCCTAAGGCTTTAATGCCTTTTGCAGGTTAGACATGCCCTATGTTTATCAATAATACAGTGGATTTTCTTACCCTTATTTCTCAAGAATCCCAGGTCAATCTGGAGGTTTATTTAAAAAGGAATGGTTAAGTTAGTAAAACCATACAGATAAAATGTAAAATTAAAAAATTAAGAGGACAAAATTGAAAACCTCTTATACCTCTTGAGCCAGATAACAAGTCTTCACAAGGAACCATTTAAGTGTCTAAGGTACAACTTACCAGGGGTGCATTGTAATTCCAGTAATACCACCCTCTCCACCCCATGCACTTTAGCTATAAAATATCTGCAAAAACAGAAAAACAACTGTAGAAGTAAGCAGTAATTTTATGAGTATAAGAAAAGATGGTATTTGTTTTCTTTTCTCCTTACATTTCATTGAATTACTAACCAAACCTTTATCATTTAAGAAATTAGCCTCTTATTTCCTAGTGCTGTTTATTAGACCTACTGAGGAAGATTAAACTTAGCCTTGTTTTTGTTTTCCTTATCATTTTTACATTTTTTGCCTGTTTGCAAGAACTAGTCTACATAGAGGAAGGGGGAGATTGGTCATTTATTCATCTTAGTTTTCCATTCCAGGAAATAATAATTTATATGCATTATTATAATCTGTGCAGTCAATTAACTCCCAAATAAGCACATTAGGTGATATGCATTGTTGGTCTTACTAATTTTGAAATATGTATGTACTGGAAAACCAGATAAATTGTTAATATTAAGCCACCATTATTTTTTATAATTTCTTAATGAATTTTAAAATAGTGGCTAATCAAATATTTAAGATATTTTAAAGAAAATCTTCTTGTGTTTTGACATTAATTCTACCGAGCAACTACCTTGTTGTAAAATGACAGCCGTAGTTGTTATTGACTCCTACAATGGACACTGTCTTCAAGCCTCTGTTTTTTATGTAGTAAATCTTTTCCTCAATATTTATTTGACTACTAGGACTTCTTTAAATAAATATAATTAGTAAAATCTCATCTAATAGCAAACAACTAGAATTATTTATATTAATGTACATATATTCATCACATACATAGCACATAAATGTGATGAATCTACATGCACACTTTCTACTTAATGAAAGAAAGGTTAAATGAAAATAAGAGAAGGCATCGTTAGTTCAACAATTTAAAATGTCATTGTGTTGGCAGTGGTGAGACCACCACCAGGTGTTAGAACTGTGGGGTCAGACCTGACCTTGGTTCCGTAACCTCAGTACTTGAGTTCTGGCTAGGAAAGAATTTAGAGGTGAGACTCAAACTACTATGTGTACCAGTTAATGATGCAGATTTTTTTCAATAGATGGAGTTAAACGTATGTTGATATATATGCGATTTGATATGTATGCTATTTTGTTGTATTGACAGCAAGCTTCAAAACTTCCTATGTCAAATTTTCTGAAGATGTTAACATCATAGATATTTTTACGCTTAAAAATGTCCATTTTCGTGCCAGAAAAAGAGCATTTGTGGGAAGTTTTAATTCATTACTTTATATTGAAGAAAATTTATCATATACTTCAGGAAGCTTATGGTGAACATGCTTCATCTCAAGATACTTGTGAATGCTGGTTTAAACGCTTTAAAAGTGATGATTTAGATGTGAAAGACAAAGAACGTCCAGGTCAACCGAAAAAGTTTGAAGAACAACATTTACAAGCATTATTGGATGAAGATGCGTGTCAAACTCAAAAACAACTTGCAGAAAGATTGAACATTGCTCAGCAAACAATTTTCAATCGTTTATAAGCAATGGGAAAGATTTTAAAGGAAGGAAAATGGGTGCCACATCAACTCAACGAAAGACAAATGGAAAACCGAAAAGTCATCAGTAAAATGTTGCTTCAACAGCACGAAAGTATTTTTTTGCATTGAATTGTGACTGGCGATGAAAAGTGGGTTTATTTTGAGAATCCCAAATGCACAAAATCATGGGTGGATCCAGGTCAACCATCAACATCAATTGCAAGGCCAAATCGCTTCGGAAAGAAGACAATGCTCTGCGTTTGGTGGGATCAGGAAGGTGTGGTGTATTATGAGCTTCTAAAACCAGGTGAAACCATTAATTCTGATCACTACTGACAACAAATAATCAATTTGAACCTCGCTTTGATCATGAAACGACCAGAATGTGCCTGAAGACATGGCAAAGTAATTTTGCTTCATGATGACACACCATCACACACTTCAAAAACAGTTAGACACGTTAAAAGATCTTGCCTGAGAAGTATTAACCCACCCGCCATATTCACGAGACCTTGCTCCTTCAGATTACCACTTGTTCTGATCGATGGCACATGCACTTTCTGAGCAGCACTTCAAAACGTGCGAAGAAGTTGAAAATTGGGTCTCTGAATGGTTTGCCTCAAAACAAGAAAAGTTCTATTGGGACAGTATCCACAAATTACCTGAAAGATGGGGAAAATGTGTAGCTAGTGATGGACATTACTTTGAATAAAAACACTTTTGATGTTTCTCTTCAAATTACCGTGTTTTCTTTGATTACACGCATTATTAACTGGTACACCTAGTATGAGACGGTATATTTAGAAAGTCACAGAGGTAGAAGAATTGAGCAGTAGAAGAAATGGGCTCTAGAGGTAATGTCCCTTGGGAGGGGAGAGAAAGGCGCAGGCCTGCTCCAAGAAGGGAGAGGTGGATGCGTCCTGTGTCTTAAAGGCTTTTAATGGTGGAGATTTTAAGGAAGGTCTCAGGGGAAGGATCTCAGTAGAATATTCATCAGCTTCCAAGGTGTCCTTTCAGTATTGTGGTCTCACTGTTAGACACCAGGTCAGGGGGTCATTACTCAATGCAGCTGGTCCTGATGTCAGTCCTGGTGTTGCTTGTCTGGTTTTGATGCTTTTCTGGGCCTGGAGCTGAAGCGCAACTGAGGCCCTGATGCATTTGATGTGGGTCAGAACCTCATTGTCCTGTAGCTTAATGCGAAGGGGCTACTCTCAGGCACCTTGTTCGTTCCCCCTCTAAGGGGTCTAATCCACATGACTAGCAACTGCCAGGGAAGGAAAGGTCAAGGGAGGCTCTGAGCCACATTACCAGCTACGTGAAGGATCAGGCCTAAACTGCATGCAAGGAGAGGAAAGGTCACCCTGCGGGCAAGGTCCTTGTTTTCCCAGTTTTGCCCGTTGCTAGGCTCCCAGGGTTTTCTGCCCTGGTAACCTTCTGTACCTGGCTTATTGTTCTTGCTCTGCTCCTGTCTGTCTAGCTGCCTACCACATTTGGACTGGTAGACAGGTTTTCAAAAATGACATACCAAAGCAGGGAAACTCCTGAGTTTCTGATAAGCAGGATAAGATGCCTGAGAGATCAGGGAATATGGCAAGTGGAAACAGGTATAAGCAGTTGCGGGGGGTTGGTGGAGCAGTGTCATAGGATAAGTCTATTAACAGCAATAAGCCACATACCACTGAAATTATTCACACCTTATTTATTATTTAAAAAAAACCTTATTTATCTGTAGCATTATAAATAATATGAAATCCTGAGAGAGCTAATTTGTTTAAAGAGCAGTCAGCAAAATTTTGGGAAACTCAGCGTCTAATACTAGCTCTGCCTCCACATCTCTCTCTGACTTAAAAATAAAAGTTGAACTTCCTTTTTTTGTACCATTGACTTTCTAATTTTCCTTACCTACATGGTAAGGATATTATTATTATTATTATTATTATTATTATTATTATTAGTGGCCTGATGCACAAAATTTGTGCACGGGAGCGGAAAGTCCCTCTGTCCAGCCTGCACCTTTTCTAATCTGGGACCCCTCGGGAGATGTCCCACAGGGATCGGGCCTAAACCAGCAGTCGGACATCCCTCTTGCAATCCGGGACTGCTGGCTCCTAACCACTCACCTGCCTGCCAGCCTGCTTGCCCCCAACTGTGCCCCCCCCCCCCCCCCCCCCCCCGCCGGCCTGCTCACCCCCAACTGCCCTCCCCTGACACCCTGATCGCCACCCAACTGCCCTCCCCTGCTGACCTGATCGCCCCTAACCACCTCTGCCTCGGCCCCACCACCATGGCTTTGTACAGAAAGACATTTGGAAGGTCTCCTGGTCTAATTAGCATATTACCCTTTTATTAGCATTTCTTGCATTGCTGGTTTGGTGGTAATAAACTCCCTTAGTCCTTTTTTGTCTGTGAAGCTCCTGATTTTCATCCTCAATTTTGATTGATTGCCTTGCTGGGTACAGTATTCTTGGATTCAGACCCTTCCTTTGCATGACTTTGTATATTTCATTCCATTCCCTTCTGGCCTTATGTGTTTCTGTTGAGAAATCAGTCGCTAGTCTGATGGGGGATCCTTTGTAGGTAACTTTCTGTGTCTCTCTGTCAGTTTTTAAGATTCTTACTTTGTCGTTGGTGTTTGCCAATTTAATTATAATGTGCCTCAGCGTCAGTCTTTTGGGGTTCATTTTGTTTGGGAATCTGAGATGCTTGGGACTTGTGTGAGTTTTTTCTTCCCTATATTAGGGACGTTTTCTGTCATTATTTCTTCAAACAGGTTTTCTATTCCTTGCTCAGTTTCCTCTCCTTCTGGCACCCCTATTATGCGGATGTTGTTTCGTTTCATGTTGTCCCAAAGTTCTTCTTCTATTTTTTAAGTTTTTTGTTGTTGTTTCTTTGTGTGTGTGTGTGTTTTTGTGTTTTACATGATGCTCTGCTTGGGTATTTTTTCCTACCTTGTCTTGTAGCTCACTGGTGTGGTCCTCTGCTTCTTCTACTCTACTGTTGATGCTTTCCATTGAATTCTTTATTGCAGTGATGTCATTTTTCATTTCTTCTTAGTTCTTCTTCATTTCCTCTTGGTTCTTACACATATTGTTGAATTTGTCTTCCAACCTTTTCAGCTACCTTATGACCATTTCTCTGAATTCTTTCTCTGACATATTGCTTGCCTCCGTTTTGTTAACTTCCTTTTCTGGTGATGCCTCCTTTTCTTTCGTATGCGGGCTCTTTCTTTGTCTCCCCATGATCTCTCCTCTCCAGGTGTTTGGTTATGTAGCTCTCTCTCCTGTGTTGACTGAAAGGCACAAAATACAATACAACAAGGCACAACACACAAGGCACTGAACACAAATGTATTCACGATACTTTCTCTGGGTGAAATCTGACCTTTCCATGAGATGGTGCAGAGCTCATCCGAGTCCACGTGTTTGCGTTGCTTGAGACCTGGTGTTTGTGGGTTAGCTGCTGGTCCCTGGGTGTAGTGGTTGTAGGGTCCCGGGAGGTATCCGATTCTTCCCGATTGAAGGTAAGGCTAGGCTTCTGATCACAGCCACTCTCCCCTTCAAGATGGCACAGTCTCTGCGGCATAGTCGGTCACTCCGGGAGAGATTTCAGCAGCAGTGGAGGCTTCCCGATCAGGGGATCCTGGTCCGGCAGTCTCCAACAGTCCCTTGGAATATAGCTGTCCCTCGGAATATAGCTGTCCCTCACTCACAAATAGACACTTCCCCTATGTCCACACACTCTCCTTTCGTTCTCTCACTCACACACTATCTTCTAGCCTGACTTCCAGTCGGCAGCCATCTTCTTCTTTTCTCCACCAACCTTTTGATGAACTTCTTGCATTTATTACATGCTGGAATTAGCCCCCAGCAATATGATTTCAAATCACAGTTTTGAATGACTTTCGGAAAGTCAGACCTCTGGAAGGTTATAACCCTTACCACCTCGAAAGCTGATTGGAGAGTTAATGAAGTAATGCATAAAAAGAACTTAACAGAGATCCTAGAGCCCAGTAAACCTCAAAAAGGATAGATATTATTGGTGGGTAGTATTCAACAGATTTATCTGGAAGGTAAATAACCTTATTTAGGGGTTATTGCAGTAATTTGAAGTTAACGTGACTCTGAATTAGGGTAACAATGGCAAAGACTGGGGAGGAAGTGAATGGATTGATTCAACCAGTGTTAGCGAGGTAAAGTAACAGAATTTGGGAAACCGTTTAGTGTGTGAGGAATGGCGAATAAGGAAAGGGAGGAAATAATGGAAGGATGGAAACGCAGTTTGATCCTGAGTCAAAGGAATGATGGTTCCATTAGGACAGTGATTCTGGAACTGAGGTGTGAATGAGAACCCCTGAGGGATGGGTGCAAGTACAGGTGGCTGGACCCAATCCCTTTGGATTGAAGGAAGTTCCAAGCTGATGGTAATGCTGTGACTTGGGGCCCACACTTTGAGAACCACTGCAGTGAGAAAATATAAAACAGGGGTCCTCAAACTTTTTAAACAGGGGGCCAGTTCACTGTCCCTCAGACCGTTGGAGGGCCGGACTGTAGTTTAAAAAAAAACTGAACAAATTCCTATGCACACTGCACATATCTTATTTTGAAGTAAAAAAACAAAACGGCAAAAACACCCGCGTGTGCCCCGCGGGCCGTAGTTTGAGGACGCCTGATATAAAACATAGGAGGGTGTGCTCAGTAGTTACTTAGCAGTTAACCATTGATAACACGGGGTTTGAATCTGATTAGATATAGTGAATTTGGACTAGTGGAATGTCACTAGTGTACATGAACCTAGGTGATGGTCAGAGAACTCTTGAGACACAGAAGAGCTAAAAGCATTGAGTTACTATTGAGTAGACAATATTTTAAAAAGACATTCATAGTGCTGTAGGAAAAGCTCAGGCATTTATTTATTTATTGTTTACTTGGACATTTCGCATGTGGCTGTAATAAAGCTTTCCTTGTGTGTTTTAATGTAAACTTCTCTTCCTTTGTTTTGATTTCCTAATAAAGGAGCTTTCGTGATGAAGTTACAGTTAAGAGCCTGAGCTTTAGAATACAAATTTAGAGCATCTGTCAGGCATTGCTCTTTATTTCTCTGCGTCATTAAAACTGAATGAAGATAAAGCTAGAACCGGGTGCAATCCTGTGTGGTTTGGAAGTAGGATAAAACAGTAATGAACTTAAAATTGTTCATCTCCTATTAGAATTTTAACTAGCAAACAATTTGGTAGTTGGACCTTGTATTTTTCTTTTATCTCAGGCAAAATCTAAATGTACTATAAGAAGCAGTGGGCATAGTGAAAAGCCATGAATCCTGCAGAGGTATCCTAGTAACATGCACTGATGTCCTGGGAGTGGTGTGAGGTCAGCAGTTAAACTTCCATTTGAAAGTTAACCCTTTGTGGTGCGTGGTGCTCTGCCCTATTCAGAAAGTGTTTGGACAAAAGTGATTAAAATTTTGTTTCTCCTTGCATTAAAAATATTTTAAATGTGGAATGCATTGTAGTACCCCTTAGTTCAACCATCTGTAAGTACATTAAGTGAGCTTGATTTTCCAGTATTGCCTAAGTTGTGTTCTGCAAGGCAGTATTGTTTCTTGATATGTTTATAGTTGTTCCTTGAAAAAGAAAATTGTGCTTAGTTTAAGTGGGTAAAAGAATTGCTAGGTTGAATAATTTTAAGCTAATTTCCTATTGGTAGATTTATCAGGATTTTTAATGTCCTAAGAGTTCAAGATTTGGAATCTTCTAGGCAGCATTTCCCAAACTACATGACCCAGAACCTCTTCCTGTGGGACAGATTGGTGTTTTCAGAACACACTTTAATCGAGGAAGGTAATATTAGTTGTTCCAGCCTTTTTTAGTGTAAATTTCATTTTAAGAAAGGGAACTAGTCAGTACAAAGGATATACATCATATGCCTGGCATTTTTAAATTAATTGTGAATGATTTAGAGTCTGCAAAGTAGACCTAGTGAAGATTTATCAGTTACTAAGTACACTGTGATAGAAAGTCAGGACATTTGGCCACCTACCTTTACACGACTGGTTATCCTAAGGCTGAGAAGTTCAAGGACACTTTGGAATGGCTGCTTTGATTTTAGTAACAGACTAGTTTAGAGAATGGTGTTTTGGATGTTCTTGAAAATTTTTTATTGCTCTTAAATATTCATTTTAAAAATTGTTTCCTATTCCTGGTTCAAGAGTCTTAAAGATATGATTGTGACCATAATTTACTCATCTTTTGAATGTGGGAAAGAAGGGGAAAATGCTATAGTGTATTTGTCCTGAGATGAGGACATGCCCTGCACAATGCTGTGTACCTTAAGAAATCTAACATTATAACTGACTAGAGGCCTGGTGCACTTGGGGGCGTCCCTCAGCCCGGCCTGCGCCCTCTCGCAGTCCGGGAGCCCTCTGGGGATGTCCAGCTGATGCTTAGGCCCGCTACCTAGGAGGAGGAGGCCTACTGGGGAGCGGTCCTAAGCCGCAGTCTGGCCTCCCTCTGCGGGAGGTGACCGGCGGGCCAATCGGGATGGCACCAACCAGCGAGCGGCTGGTCCCACCCCCATCACCCGCCGCCACCAGTCTCCACTGCACACCCCCCCCCCCCCCAATTGTCATCCCCTCCCTCTGCCTGCTGGCACCACCTTGGCTGGCCTGGCACTGCCGCTCGCCGGCCCCGCCCCCCCCTAACTTGTCTTTATGCTGTTCAATTTGTATATTAGGCTTTTATTATATAGGATCTTTTAGTGATATAAAACTTTCAGTTAACTAAGGCAGAAAAATGAAATTGCAGGGGTAGGGGGCTTAAGCAACAATGACTGAAAGACAAATGTTTTCTTACATAACTACTAATAGCATCCACCACATGATAACCGTGTCGGTTTCCTTCTTTCAGCATAGCCAGTACTCAGTGCAGTGCTTTCCTGCCAGAAAGGCATGTTGATACGAAATGATTTTTGGTGCACAGATGAACATTTTAAAATATTATGTATTTTAACTTATATTAGTAAGATTATATAACGCATTCAAAACCATGATTTTAATGACTTTCATACCTGGAATGATACTATGTCTTAAAAATGAGTCAGTTTAAAAAGAAAAATATTTAGTAAAAGGTAGTATAGGTCAAAGGGGAGGGAAACAGATTAAGAAGTCTTGAGATCAAAATTTTTTTTTCTATGAGAAAAATTGGTGACTCATTAAACCGAGAGGAAACGCTAAAGAGAGAAGCTAGACCCTGGGGCTTGGAGAAGCTAGCCATTCACAAGAGGGCACTCCCTCGTCTAAGCCTGAAAGAGAACTGAGGATTAGTGTGCACATAGAGATAGGAAGTTGAGGTGTTATCAGGAATGGCCTGATATGACTACCTATTGCTTCTTTTTTTATATATATTTTTTTAAATTAAATTTATTGGGGTAACATTGGTAAATAGGATCATCTAGGTTTCAAGTGTATATTTCTATGATACAAGATCTCTGTGCCCACCACCCAAAGTTAAATCATCTTCTGCTATTTTTTAATTGTTGTCATCATAGAGGTAATAACTATTGTAGCTACTCCCAAATTAGGGAATCAGAATAATTTGAAGTAATTAGATGGGAGTGATATAAGTAGGCAGATGTAGTTGGATGTCATTTGCCAGAAATGGGAGTCTACACATTATCTTAACCAGTTTTTCCCCCTGGAAAAGAAAATGTTTAAATTGGCTTTTTAAAAGCAAGACTAAGCTGTAAATAAAGTAAGGGATTTACAGAAACCAACACTGAAATGAAAGTGAGAGCCTGGCCGGTGTGTCTCAGTGGTTGGGCAGCGACCCATGCACCGAGAGGTCACCAGTTCGATTCTAGGTCAGGGCGCATGCCCTGGCTGGATCCCCTGTGGAGGGTGTGCAGGAGGCAGGCAATCAGTGTTGATTTTTCTCATTGATGTGTCTGTCTCTCTCTCCTTCTCCCTTTCCCTCTCTCTAAAATCAATAAAAACATTTTTTTTTTTTTTTTAAGTGAGAAGCCTAAACTAAATAATTAGTAAGCCTGGCTTTCTCCTTGAAAGTGTCTGCCAAACCTAGGTGATCTTGAGGATGCCGTTTGCCAGGTACAGGAGGGCTGTCCCAGGTGGGGAGTCTTGTGGAAGATCCCTTACCGAAAGCTAAAACTTGACAGAGCTACAATGGTAACACAAGAGTGATGAGAAAGAGGGCAAACCCAGGAGCTAGCCCTAGGGAAATGTCTCTTTCTGAGAGTTTACACCTATGATGGCCAATAAACATATTGAAAAGATGAGGGCAAACCCAGGAGCTAGCCCTAGGGAAATGTCTCTTTCTGAGAGTTTACACCTATGATGGCCAATAAACATATTGAAAAGATGAAAAGGTGAAAGATGTTGGTTGTCAGGGAAATACAAGATAGCATTATGTATCAATCAGATTACGCCCCCCCCCCCCCAAAAAAAAAAAAAAAAGAAAAGAGAAGAAGAAGAAGAAATTTTAGCCCCAAAATACAAACCAATGTCATTGAGAATGTGGAGAAACTAGAACTCTGTCCACCATACAAGGCCATTCAAGGTCATGAAAGTGACACTTTTTCTTCTATTCTCGTGACCCTCAAACTGTATTTAACAGTATATTTACATAAGTCATGAGGTACAAATAAAGAAAAGCTTTCAAATGTGAACTGACTCTATTTTTATAGCACATGAGAGGCCCAATGCATGAAATTCATGCAAGAGTAGGCCTTCCTTCCCCTGGCTGCTGGCACCGACTTCCCTCTGGCACCCGGGACCCAGGCTTCCCTCCGGCCTCTGGCAGGCTCCAGGACCCTGGCTTCCCTCGCAGCCTCGGCTTCATCCAGAAGGATGTCTGGTCTAATTAGCATATTATGCTTTCATTATTATAGGTTAGTAGCCTTAAGTTTCCATCAAAGCTTGTTGATGGTCTTTTTTGCCAGATTTTAAGAGGAAATTATCATATTCTAAATTGTTAATCCATGCTTCTAACATTATTTAATCTACTATTCTCAAAGGAGAGCAAATCTCTGGTCCCCTTATAATTCAGATGCCCAGTTTTGGGATCAACCTTGGAAATCATTATATGTGTTTTTATATGACTGTCGTACTGTCTTATCAGTCAATCTTAGAAGCCAGTGGACACAAAGTTGTCAAATATTTATATATCCTATTTATCCATCTTGGTCCCAGTCACACATGAGCGTTCAGTTTATATTCTGTAGTTGTAATATTAATAATTGTGCAACAAAGCATTTACATATTTTAGCTGTACATAAATATTCACTGGTATTAGGTAATTGTTAAGAAGCCATGCTTCATAGCTTCTTGATGTTCTGCTTTTGGAGGCCTTAATGACATCCTCCTTGTGAGATGTGTGAGCAAATAATGAGTAGAATAGTTTTGATCATTGTAGCCAGTGGTATTCAATATTATGGGCTCCCTAATATTGAATAATAGGAATATACTGTGGACTTTACTCATTCCATATGAATGTTAAAGGAATTACCCATCTTTTAAATTTAAAAATGTAGCTATGCCATAGGTACATGGGCTCTCTTAAGTACATAGCTCAACGACTGTAAATGGTGTCTATCACGGTCTCTAGTTGCAAGAAACAGAGACTGACATGGCTAATTGTGCAGAAAGGGGCATTTATGAAGTGGGTTTTAGTGAATTCCCAGATTTGTTGCAAAGCCTGGAATACAGTCTTGAGACTCAGCTTCCAGGAACAGTGTCCAAATCTGTGCCACAAAATTGGTCAGATAAGGAAGCCACTAACACTGCCACCAAGCATAGAAGTAGTTTGAGTGAAGGTCATTTCCTTTTTAGGAATGTGACCTTGGGACCTCTTGCAGGGAGTGTAGTAAGGAAGTGAAAGAGAAAGTGAGCCTTTATGTGTTTTCTATATCAAAGTCTTGGGTTGAGCATCTGAGTCACTGTCTAGCACAGGCGTCCTCAAACTACGGCCCGCGGGCCACATGCGGGGGTTTTGCCGTTTTGTTTTTTTACTTCAAAATAAGGTATGTGCAGTGTGCATAGGAATTTGTTCATAGTTTTTTTTTAAACTATAGTCCGGCCCTCCAACGGTCTGAGGGACAGTGAACTGGCCCCCTGTTTAAAAAGTTTGAAGACCCCTGGTCTAGCATCTTGGCAAAGCCAGACTCACCTGTCTTTGCTTCTGAAGGAAGAAATTATGTGGACATTGGTTGCAGCTTGTTCCTTCAAACAGGAAACTCCCCAACTGTTTTCTGGAAAGGATGCTCAAAAGCTCTTAGGCAGCCACAAACATGATAAAAATCTATTAAAATGGATTTTTTTTGTGTGTCCTAATTTGACAAAACATACCTTAATCTTAACTCTGGCAACTTTTATCCATCCCAAAATGTAGAAAACACTCTAACCTTTGTTCTCTAGTACAGCCGTCGCCAACTGGTGGTCCATGGACCACTGGTGGTCCGTGACGTCCGAAAGGTTGGCGATGGTGCTCTAGTAGCCACTGAACTAAGAACACAGAGTAATGTGATGTCTCAAGGACTATTTTGTGATTCACAAACAGTCCTTGCCTGGCCTAGCTTGATACAAGTAGCCAGTCTTCTGGGAAGAGGTGCATAATAAACAATTAAAGTCAAATAATTGAAAGGATAGCAGCGTGTCACACAAAAATATACTGTTTAATGACAAAGAAAGACTAAATGTGAAGTAAACAATACAATTTGTCCTTAAAATCAATTATTTTAGCCTGATGTTGAATGTTATACAATATTATCTGTCTGGTCTTTTATGGCTGGACATTTATTAAGGACTACGAATAGTTGGGCAGAGGTGGGCAATATCCCACTTACCCACTGTTCATATTGTACAGCATTATGGAGCCAGCTCTTATTTATTCAGGCCCCACTCTATACACCCACACCAATTGGCTCATTAGGAAAGGAATCTCATGATCAAAAAGCAATGAGGAGTTCAGGAACTGTTTCTTAAAAATGATTCTTAGAAGAGTTTGTAAAATTTGCAAAGCCAGGGCTATCAAGTAATTGCACGTTTGCCTGATTCCAAAGGGACTTAATCATATACTTTCCAATTAATTTTTATTTTTGCATGGCTAACAGATACTTGACATATATTGTCATAAATAATATTTCAGGCCGTTCTCTTTCTGATTAGTTTCTAAGTATAGGCTTTATGTGCCTGGTATTTTGAACTAGCAGTCACTGTCCAATTAAACAACAAACACGTGCAGCATTTACTTTGGGTAGACTTATAAGGAGATAATGCGTCACAGGGGAGCTTGAGGTGTTACCCGCGATGTTATTTGTGGCTTTGAAGCCTTTGCAGCATACTTGATTTGATGTGCATTATGTATATATAGCATGGCATACTTTCTATTTATTAAAATTCTGTCAAGGTAACCATGAGATAAGTACCCCAAAAAAGTTAAAATGTTTTCTCCTGTAATAGAACTTCCTTGCCCTCATTATGCAGCACAGAATGAAGAACCTGATTTCTTCAGACAATGTTTCCAGCTTTTTAATATAGTTTTAAATTCTATATTATTGCTCAGACTTTTTTTCCATCCCCTGCATGCAGTGACTCATGAATACATTTGTAGGCAATAGAAAAAGTTTGTTGCTTATATTGTAGAGAAATATAGGAAGACTTTTTTCTCTAGGACTGGAATTGTTTTGTGTTGTTTTTTTTTTCCCCCTTAATAATTAAAGGCTTTTCTCAAACATGCTAAAGTGATTCTTATAATGGGAATTTATGTTTTTTAATGCTGTGCTAACATACAGCATGAGGAATATAAAAATGAGCAATTGAGGATGAAGAGCTTGTACTGGTTGCTGAGCCTCGGTTTTAGACACATCAAGTAAGGACCCTGCAACCCTGATGTTTAA
Organism: Eptesicus fuscus; assembly: GCF_027574615.1. NCBI lineage: Eukaryota > Metazoa > Chordata > Mammalia > Chiroptera > Vespertilionidae > Eptesicus > Eptesicus fuscus. Next base: position 37,745,354 of record NC_072483.1, read on the forward strand.
TCCAGCACAGGAGTAGAAGTGCTGCTTGAGATCTCTGTGAGCACCCAAAAAAGAAAAAAAGAAAAATATCTACGTGTTTTTGATCCCAAACAAAGGCTAATATTCTAGTGCCTTTAAGTTTGAAAAAGCTACAGATCAGTAGCTTATTAGGCTCACAATTCCATCAAAAATGCTAATTTCACAAAGCCATAGTATAGTGTTACGTAATGGATGTTCCTTTGTTTCCTGTGACATATGACATACTTTAATTCATATATCTGCCTGAGCAGCAAATCTCAATCCCTTATGTGCCTTTTATTTTCTTGAATCACAGGAGCTTCAGTTTCAGCGACTCACCCGAGAACTGGAGGTGGAAAGGCAGATTGTTGCCAGTCAGCTAGAAAGATGTAGGCTTGGAGCAGAGTCACCAAGCATCGCCAGCACCAGGTACAGGGCCGAAGGCTCAAGTTTTCTCCACACCTTCAAGTCACATGTCTTATTAAGTTGTCCTGGGTGCAGCAAATGATTCTGTTAGTGTTGTCACTATGAATTCCTTCCTGAATTTGACACCAAAAATGTCAATTTATTCTAATTTTGAGGAGCCTCTGCAGTATTGATTATACTTCAGTCCTGTGCTTGATATGTTTTATACGACGTTGGGAAGCTTTAGTAGCAAAAGCTATGATGCTACATTTAGAAATTTGATTTCTCATGTGTAGATACAGTTAATGGATGCTTTTCACAATTAAGTGCGAATTATTGGTAAAGCTAACTAGCTCTGGAAGCCTGGTATTGATTTTTTTTAAATTGGGAAATATTTTAAAATGATAACATTTAGTTAGCTTTCGAAAATGTCTTTAATATATTACAATATTGCATAATATTTAAACAATGTTTGCTATTATTTATGAATGTATGCATTACTAGTAAAAGTAAAAATATTTTGGAATGACACCAGTTTAAGACAGTGGTACCTCTAGGAAGTAAGGGAGGAGGAAGCTATCAGGAATTAAGCTTTATTAAAATGACCATTTGGAGCAAACATGACAAAATATTAACATGTGTTAAATTGATATGTGCATGGCTATTGGATTGTTTTCTGCACTTTAAGTTTTAAAATATTAAATAACTTTAAGGTTACATAGTTGAATTAACTAAATCCATAGGTTTGTTAATAAAATTGTCGGTAGTGTGTGTGTCTGGGTGGTTGCTGGGGCTCAGTCAGCGAATGGTGGCTGAATGAATGGGTCCGACAGAAACAGGAGTTGGGCTGACCAGAGAGGCGGAATGCATGCACAAAGATATATACGCTTTCCCACTGTTGTTGTATTGAAGCATCCAGTTGCTTAGTAGTGTCTAGGGTGTGTCCTAAAAGGACCCAGTGATTTGCGAAGTTGGAAAGGTAAAGCTGGCATTTGATTGTGGGGAACTAGGAACCGGGGTCTAAGCTTTTCACCTCACTTAGGTTTGTAGCAGAGTTCTATTGGAAGTTGCTGTTGCTGTGGTTGTGGTTGTTTGTTGTTGGCGGCAGTTATCCTAATAGTGTAGTGTGTGGGTCAGAATGAAGAGAGGCCAGGCAGCAGGAGAGGAGCCTGTTGTGGAATTTTAAAGGTTGTGAGTAAGGTGGGTTTATTCTTTTAGTGAGCTCTGGTTGGAATGATAATTAGTCTACTTTGATTACCCTCATCCCATCTCAGGTTGGATTCTCATGTATTCTCAATGCTCCCAATTAAATGCTAAAGCTTCCTTATAGCCTTTCCCAGGTTTCTTCAGGAAAATCATCTCTCTTCATCTGAATTCTTCTAACTATTCCTTTGTGCCTGTATTAACTCACCTATGAGGGCAAGGCCTGGTGGTCAGCAGGCAGGCACCCAGCCAAATGTTCATAGAAAGAACAGTGAGCCTTAATGAAGTCCAGTGTGTTTTAAGCTCAGGTTTATCTGCCTGGTTTCCTATCTGCTCTCTTCACACCTTTCCATGTGCTTTTCAGTGGACCTTCAGAAGACTACTGGCACAGTTACTCTGCTCTGTGACCACCAGGTTTACGCACTGTCAAGGAACTCATCAAAAGCAATGTTAGTGAAGGGAGCATAGGTTTATGTTGTCACTTCAGAGATCTCCCTGTGTACTCCAGTCCTCGTTAATTGTCAGTTTTCCAGGCCTCAACAATTGTCCATCTGGGAACCAGAATCTAAAGATACATAAATTAGCTCTCAGACCAAAGCCCCCTTTCCTGTTAGCCATTTCTGATTTACTCAAAGGAAATTAAAAGTGGGGTTGGTGCTTATAGTCATGAAGTTTCCTAGTTCTTCTTGAATGAAGTGAGTTTAGTCAGCAAAATGGGACATTTGATCTTTCATTTTGCTTGATTTAGATCATGTGTCAGAGTTGGTAAGGTGGTCTGTAAGACTTCCTTACTTTTTCTAGTCCAATGATGACATTAATAACTCAAAGAGAAATAAAATTATATTTTCATTTATTTTTGCAATTATCCAGAGTTGTCCAAAGCTTGCCATTATTGGGCGCACCCAGAGAATAAGAAGGAGCAGTGGCATGAGATGCAACATGACAAATGACCCTGTCATGTGCTAAAGAACGTACTGTGGAGCCCTCTGCGTAACAGGTGGCTCCTAAGTGAGCAATTGTGTTTCTTCACATTTGTGGTACCAAAGATGGAATTTTTAACCCAATGCCATGAGATGTTCCCATTTTCTAGATGGAGAAACTGGGCCTCTGTATGTTATTATTTAGGAAGTGTCCTAAAAAATGAACCCCACATTTACCACTTGCAAATGTACTTTAAAAAAACCTTAATGATTAAAGTGATAGCTTGGTTTTCTATTACTGACTCTTTGGGAGTAGTAATTTCTAAATAAGGTAATAATAACCCCATTTCTGATATGATTTTTGCATTTGTTTTATTTACTGCAAAACATTATACCACAAGCAATATCAATATGTAATGATCCTTAATGTGCAATAGATGGAGCCTGTATCCAAAGATGATGTATGTATTAGACCCAAAATTACCATGCTAACTCTGAAAACCCTGAAGGTGAGCTATGGGATTAGTTAATAGAGAAGTTACAGACTTTTTGCTGTTATACCAAGTATACTATAGTTACCTGTGCATTTAATAGTTATGTATGTATTTAACAGATTAAATGTATTGAAGGTAGGCTATAAAAATAGTTAATAGAGAAGTTATAGCCTTTCTGCACTTATACTGAGTACCATATAGTTATTTATGTATTGAATATTTCACCCCATTTAAAGTAGGCTATGGGATCAGTTAATAGAGAAGATAGTATTCTGCATTTGTTTTGAGTATGCTATAGTTATGTATTTGGTATTTCACCTTATTGAAGGTAGGCTATAGAATCAGTTCATTGAAAAGTTACAACCTTTCTGTATTTGTACTATATTTCACCTCATTCCAAAAGTATTTGAAACAGCTTTTAAAAAATATGAAAACCAAAACTGGAGTGAGGAAATTTAGAGCAAAGGGAAGATATAGATTAAAAAATAAAATGAAGCCAAGGTTAAAATTGTATGCAAAATGTATGTTGCTAACATTCCATGCTTTTGCTAAAAGTATATACAAAGGGAACCACTTTGGGTCTAAGTGTACTGGTAGCCATGCTAAAGAGAGAAACACTAATGAATTACATGATTCAAAATGTCTAGAAGATAAAAACCCAAGTTGCTCAGCTGGATCTACTGTTCCTGGGTCTTAGACTTGAGTGTTTTCTCTTGTGAATTACCTTTGAGAGACCACTATGTGGTGAGGTCAACAGCACACATAGAAGTTTACCTCTCTTGATTACAAAATCACACTCATTGGACATCTTCTTCCATTGCTGAATCTATATATATAAACGCCTAAGTGACCGTCGCAACCAAAACAACCGGACGACTGAACAGGCTGGATGGGGTGACCAGACCGGCAGGGGGGGTTAGTGAGGGACGACCAAACGACTGAGCAGCAGACTGCATAGGGCGACCAGGTCGACGGGGGGGGGGGGGGGGGGGGGGGGCAGTTAGGGGTGATCAGGCCAGCAAGGGGGGCAGTGAGGGGTGACCCGGCTGACAGGGGCGGGGGTGAGGGCAGTAAGAGGCGACCAGGCCGGCGGGGGTGGGGGGGTGGCTGTTGGGGGCGACCAGACTGGCAGGGGAGGGCAGTTAGGGGTGATCAGGCAAGTGAGCAGTTAGGAGCCAGTGGTCCCGGATTGTGAGAGGGATGTCCGACTGCCGGTTTAGGCTCGATCCCCACCATCAGGCCTAAACCGGCAGTTGGACATCCCCCGGGGGGTTCCGGATTGGAGAGGGTGCAGGCAGGGCTGAGGGGGGACACGCCCCCCCCCCCCCCCGCCCCCTGCACGAATTTCGTGCACCAGACCTCTAGTAGAATATAAATGGCTGGAATGGCCCCTTAGCTGAAAGTAATTCTCCAGGAGACCAATTCTGACACTTCAGTTTTGGCTCAAGGATGGCATTTAGTGTATGTAGATGGATGGATCAAATTCAGGTCCTCCAAGCCTTTTAGAGTCATGGGCGGCAATGGGTGCCAAGATGTGAGATGTCCTGTGTTGCAGGTCACTGTACAGGTGTACAGTGTGCATGCTTTAGCAAGGTGTGCATGCTTTATATACCAATAGGGTATATAAAGCTAACCTCAGGAGAATCTCAGCACAATTGCCTTGGAAGGAAATATACCCTTTAAGCCTCTTGCCTCCCATGGGCTAAGCAACAACCTTCACATCTAAATTTTGATAAACGTGGGATTTATTCTTTTTCCTTTTGCAATATCATCAATGCGATATTGTTTTCACATTAGTCTAGTTTAGATGTCACTGGATGAGGTGACAGGAAGTGGACTCAGTAGCCCACAGTGAGGGGCCCACCACCTTACCCTGGGACTTCCTCTGCCCACCCACACTCCAAGGGCATGGAGGAGGGGGCAAGAGTGGCCAAAGCAGCCAAAACCGGTTTGGCTCAGTGGATAGAGCGTCGGCTTGCAGACTGAAAGGTCCCAGGTTCGATTCCGGTCAAGGGCATGTACCTTGGTTGCGGGCACATCCCCAGTAGGGGTTGTGCAAGAGGCAGCTGATCGATGTTTCTCTATCATCGATGTTTCTGGCTCTCTATCCCTCTCTCTTCCTCTCTGTAAAAAAATCAATAAAATATATTTTTTTAAAAAAAAGATAATAAAAAAAAAATTAAAAAAAAAAAAAGAGTGGCCAAAGCAGGAGTCTTACTCTGTTTCTTTGAGTGTGGGGGCGTGTTTTTACTGACTGGAGTTAAATAATGCTGATTTTAGACTATTTGTTAAATTCAAGAAAGTATAAAGAGGAAAATCCATAATGCTATCATTCAGAGATAATCGCTTTATTTTTAAGTCAGGTTTATTGCAGTGTAACTTAGAGCAAAAATCACTCTTTGTGGCATACAGTGTAATGATTTTGACATGAGTTTTGGCATGTAGTTATATAACCATCACCACAATGAGCATACAGAATACTTCTATTAACCTCCAAAGAGAAGCAGGTACTTTAAAAAGTTTGCTACACATCATTTTCTTCAATTTTTTAAAAACATGGGTTTGAGGTATATACTGTGGTTAACATTTTATCTTGTTTCTGAAGTCCCACTTTGATACCAGGCCTAACTTTTAATGGCTCCCCTCTGCCTGAGAAATTCCCAAAAGGACAATTAGTTTGGGGCCGGATCAGCCTAAGGATGCTAATTTAGCAGTGGTTAGAGATCATACAGCCTTCCAGTGGCAAAGCTGCACGCTGCAGGTGGAACACTTGGCCAGGGAAATGCTGAAGGTGAATGTCGCCTCCAATATACTAGGTATGGTCTGTGCTGTATGCTTCATGCAAGCAGAGAAATTGCATTCATGGATCAGCTTTTTGGATACAAAAACTGTAGAAAGAGAAGAAAATACAGTTTGAATTGTAGAGTTAGTAAGTGAAAATGTCACCTTCGAATTTAAGAAACTGTCTCCGAGATTTTATTGTACAGAATTTCAAAACTATTCATTATAGTAGATTTGGACTCTTACCCAGAAACTGAGAAACTACACTCTCAGTTACTTCTGGATAAGTTGTAGATGGTGAAAGAGGAAGTTTACTTCTTTGGTGTGTCTAAATTGGTTCCACGTATTTTATCTTGTACATCATAGCCTGTCTTCTCATTAAGATAGAGCACTAACTTTCCATTTATATTGAAGCCCAAAAGAGATATTTAGAAAGTAGACCACTTATTAATTGTACAAATTATTAAATGTTAATGGACACTGTTAGAATTGATTTTTGTGCATTAGTTAGAGTTGGATTACCCCATTTTGGAAGTAGTTGGTCCCTTCACATTGTCCATCCATTAACTGGCTTCTACTGATGTTAGAAAGTTACTCTGGACCCTGAGAAAAATGCTGTTTACATCATCCGAGTGAGGGGGAAATGGTTGGCAATACTGAAGTTGATTAACTTAACACTCTTCCTAAGGTTATCTCTCCCTTTTCAGTTAGCTTAATTAAAGCCCTACTAAAATAGAATTCTTTATGGTTTTCAAAAAGTCATACAATTTTGACAAATAGTCTTCTTATTGCCACTTAAGAACTGTGTTATTTTTTACTGAAAAGATTTGATTTCCCACTGCCATTCAAATATTTTTTACATGTTAAAGGGTCATCTCCTGGTGCCCATCCGGCTTCCATTGATAATAATAAAAATTCTAAAAATGTTTAAACTCTGAACAATAGCAGAAAAGTCTTTTTCATGGTTCAGGTCTTTTCTTAGGCAATTATTTTTAAGTCATTATGAAATAAACCTCCTCAATGATACATTCTTTAAAAATGAATAGTCTTGGGAAAGATTGAATGTTTGTGCCATGACAGTTTATTACTTATTGTTTGTATCTCTTCAGGAAGATTCTGTCCCTTTGACCTTCAGTGCTCTCACCAGCCAAAACCTGATTTAAGTAATAGTTTTATTGATACATATTTCACCATACTTTTAAAGTATTTTTTAGTCCATTCACAGAGTTATGAATCCATCACCACCGTTTAATTTGAAAATGTTTTTATCACCACAAAAAGAAACTATCCATTAGCACTCCTTCCCCATTCTCCCTTCCCACTGCCCCTGGGAACCTGGTTCTACTTTCAGTGTCTGTGGATTTGCTTAGTCCATCACTTCCTATATATGATACAGTACAATATGTGGCCTTTTGTGACTGCCTTCTTTCCTTTAGCGTACATGACGCAAAATATGGCTCATCCAGATTTTGCATGTATCAGTACTTCACCCCTTTTTTATTTATAAATAATACTAGGGGCCCAGTGCATGAATTCGTGCACCTTGATAGGAACTGTGGGCTGCAAGGCTGCGGTGGGCACAGGGGCAGGTCTCTGCCCATCCTCCACACCCCCACCTGGCCCCTCCCGCCACAGCCCCCTGGTCCTCTGTCTGCCGGCAGCCCCGCTCCCACCAATGCCATTCCCACGTGCTGACAGCGCCAGCCCTGCTCGCACCCACTGACAGCGCAGAGCAATTGGGCCTGGCACCAGCAGTGCGTGCAAGCGGCATCTCCTGCCCCAATCGCCCCTCAGGAGCAGGGGAGGTGGAGAAGCCCTCAGGGGCGATTGGGGCCGGCAGCCAGTGCTCACACCCACTGACGGCACCAAGTGAGCAGGGCCAGCACCTGGCACCGGCAGCGGGTGCAAGCGCTGGGTGGGACTGCAGCACATGGGAGCAAAGAATTTTCAGTAACCACCAGAGGCTTGCCCCAATGACAGCGACCGGCACTCCGCCTTGCTCTGGCGCCCCCGCTCACCTGCTGCACCATCCTGCCACAGCCAACACCCACCATGTTCCATGTTCTGCCGCCTCTTGCCAACCCCTGCCATATTCTGCGTGCACCCCCTTGTGGTCAGCGCACGTCATAGCGACTGGTTGTTCGGTTGTTCTGCCGTTAGGTCTATTTGCATATTAGGGTTTTATATATATATATATATATATATATATATAGATTCCATTGTATGGAATGCACCTTTTCTGTATTCATTCATCAGCTAAGAGACATTTTATTTCCACTTTTTGCTATTGTGAATAATGCTACTATATCTCAGGATTTATGAGCGGGGTGGGGGGGAGGCGGGAAATCCCACTGGTTTTACTCTGAGCATTTTTAGTTTGGGGGTCAGGGAAAGACAGGAATGGTAGAGATTCCCCTTAGCTTCTCTACCATCCTCCTACTGTGAAACAAGGGCTTGCCTTCTTTCCTTTCTCCTTTGCTTTCTGTTACAGTAAATCTGTGTATATTGCTGAGCTAGTTGTCCCTGTTGAGTTACTTGTAAGTGCATAGTACGTATACCTATTTGGGAGTCCTGTGGTATTCAACAGAATGTAACTCCACCTATTTTCTTTCTTAGTGTTGTATTTGGTCACTGGTAACTCTCTTAATGGCCAAACAAATAAAAACTCTCAGATTTCATTTCTAATTCAGACTAAATGAAGAATAAAGTATTCGATATTTGGATGTAATTATCAGAAATCCTCTTGGGGATCCCTGCAGTGAATATTTATTAAATGGATGCTCTTATGAGCAAATTTAGTAACTGAATTTTTATGATGCAACTCCTGTTGTAAACAGAGTAAAGAATACTATATCTGATAGATACCAATGAGTCCATGGTTGACTTGCAGCTCTACAGAAGTCGCTTATCTGCAGCAGTTTGTTGAAGCGCAGTTCTTCCAGAAGGAATTTGAATTATTATTTCTCGTTGTCATTACTGTCACAAGCCAATGTCATCAGGGCCATACATAGCCAAGTGGCAACTATCTCTACACATTTGAATTAAACGTATAAACGAAGTCTTTTGTAAGGCAGGTAAGCCCCAGGTAACTGAACCAGGATTCCATTAAGCTACCCTATTTTAACCCAAGAATGTAACCATGTAGGATTTGGATTTTAAGCCCCAAGTAGTTTCCATAGGTAATAAAATCTTTTATGGACCTAGAACATTATATAACAAAATGTTTTAACATAATAAATAAATATTTCATAATGAACCTACACATCATTATCACCCAAAGTTCATAGTTTACATTAGGGTTCATTTTTGGTGTACATTCTATGGATTTAGACAAATATAATAATGGCATATATTTACCATTATAGTATTATAGAGAAGAGTTTAATTTTGCCCTAAAAATCATCTTTACTCCATCTATTTATTCCTTTCTCCCCTATAACTCCTAGCAACACTAATCTTTTTACTGTCTCTATAGTTGTCTTTATAAGAATATCATATAGTTAGAATCATACAATAGGTGGCTTTATCAGTCAGTTTATTTCAAATTGTAATATACATTTAAAGTTCCTCCATGTCTTTTCACGACTTGAAGCTCATTTCTTTTTAGCATTGAATAATATTCCATTGTCTAGATCAGGCGTCCTCAAACTACGGCCCGCGGGCCACATGCGGGTGTTTTTGCCGTTTTGTTTTTTTACTTCAAAATAAGATATGTGCAGTGTGCATAGGAATTTGTTCATAGTTTTTTTTAAAACTATAGTCCAGCCCTCCAACGGTCTGAGGGACAGTGAACTGGCCCCCTGTTTAAAAAGCTTGAGGACCCCTGGTCTAGATGCACCACAGTTTATTTACCCTTCATCTACTAAAGAACATCTTGATTGCTTTGGTCTTTTAGCAATTATGAATAAAGCTTCTGAAAAGATCTTAATGTAGGGTGTTGTTTTTGTTTTTTTTTCTTCCAGTTTTTTCTTTTTTTATTTCAAGAAAAACCATTTTATATATAATAACGTTACATGCAATAAACAATATCTCAAGAAAAATGATTTTAAATATGATAATGTCACCTGCAATAAACACCAATTATTCAAGAAAAATGATCTTACATATAATAATATTACATGCAATAAACATTAATATTTCAAGGATAAAAGGATTTTAAGTATAATATTACCAAAACTGTACTAACATAATATGATATCACAAAAGTTGTAGGAAATATTAAAAATCTGCAAATAACAGGATTACTTTTTTATATTCTAGTATATTTTCCCCCCTCTGGCTCTATTTTTGTTCATCAGTTTATATTGTTCATTATATTCCACAAATGAGTGCGATCATATGATATTTATCTTTCTCCAACTGGATTATTTCACTTAGCATGATGCTTTTAAAGTCTTATTTTGTCAGATATGAGTATTGCTACTCCAGCTTTTTTTTTTTTCTTTCCCATTTGCATGGAAAAAATTTTTCCATCCCTTCACTTTCATCCTGTGTGTGTCTTTTGTTTTGAGGTGGGTCTCTTGTAGACAGCATATAATTGGGTCATGTTTTTGTATCCATTCCCCTACCCTACACCTTTTGATTGGAGCATTTAATCCATTTACATTTAGGGTTATTATTGAGAAGTACTTATTTATAGCCATTTAATTCTGCATGGCTAGGTTTTTCTCTCTTTCTTCTTCTCAGCAGTCCCTTTAGCATTTCTTGTAATGCTGGCTTGGTGGTGATGAACTCCTTTAGCCTTTTTTTTGTCTGAGAAGCTCTTTATTTGACCGTCTGTTTTGAATGATAGCCTTGTTGGATATGGTAATCTTGGTCTCAGATCCTTGCTTTCCATTACCTTAAGTACTTCATGCCATTCAATTCTGGCCTGTAGAGTTTCAAGTGTCAGCCTTATGGGAACTCCTTTGTAGGGTAACAGTTTCTTTTCTCTTGCTGCCTTTAAGATTCTCTCTTTGTCTTTAATTTTTGGCATTTTAATTACGATGTTTCTGGGCGTGGGTCTGTTTGGGTTCTTCTTGTTTGGGGTTCTCTGTGCCTCCTGAACTTGTGTGACGTTTTCCTTTACCAGGTTAGGGAAGTTTTCTGCCATTATTTCTTCAAACACCTTCTCTATTCCTTTCTCCCTTTCTGCCTCTTATGGCACACCTACTATTCTAATATTGTTACATTTCACATTGTCCCTCAGCTCCCTTAAACTGTCCTCCTGTTTTTTAATTGTTTTTTCTTTTTGGTTCTCTAATTGAGTGATATTTTCAACTCTGTCTTCTAATTCACTGATTCGATCCTCAGCTTCCCCTAATCTGCTATGTATTTCTTCCAATATGTTCTTTATTTGTGTTATGTCATTCTTTATCTCAGACTATTCTTTTTTCATAGTTACTATATCTTTTTTCATACTGTTGAGCATTTTTAACATCATTACTCTAAACTCAGTTTCAGATAAATTTCTTATATCTGCTACATTTATCTCTTCTTCTGGAGAATTCACTGGTTCTTTCATTTGGGGGTTGTTTCTTTGTTTCCTCATTTTGGTTATCTGTTTGGGTTTGTGACCATGTTTTAGGTCAGTGATGGGCAACCTTTTGAGCTTGGTGTGTCAAACTTTGCCAAAAAACTGAGCATAACTTGGGTAGTGTGTCACTTTGAGGATAAAACATTATTTCGCGATATTTATAGTTTAAATAACATAAATGTATAATTGTTATATATAATTGTATTTAATAAACCAAAAACTAAATATTTAACTTACCTGCTTAGTGACTTCTTTGTTCATCCGTCAGTCAGTTTCTTTTGTTGGTCTTGATATTATTTAGCTTGTGTGGGGTGCCGTGAACTAAGATAAGTGAGGGGGAGGGGGAATTCTTTAACCAACTTGCCTATTAGTGACTTTTTTGTTGCTGAATTTCACTGGCTAAATCTTCAATTGAAGGTTGGTATTTTGTACACTTCAGGCCCAAGCAAGTGCTACTAACTTCATCTGTCAATCTGTTTCTTTTGTTGGTTTTGATATTATTTAACGCTGAGAATAAGGCCTCACAAAAGTATGTAGAGGGAAAAATTGTGAGTAAAGCCATTGCTATATTTTTCAGGGTGCTAAAATTGTCTGGTAGTCGGTTCCAGGCACTCCAAATTTCCTGTTTGTAGTGGCACTCCTCTTGATTCTCCAAGCGGCACCTTTCCATATTCTCAAGCTTTGACCTCAAGTCGACAAACACCTGAGCCCAGATACTGTCTTGAAATTCTGCAAGTTGCATCTCCAAATCATCCATTTGCATCCATTGGAAACCATTTAATTCCAAACTACTGTAGACTACTACATCAGGATACTTAATTATTTTCATGGTCTGTTCTAGACTTCCAAATTGACTAAATCTATCACTAAACTGGTCAAGTAACGAGTCTAAAACATGCTGGTACTTCATATGCAAGAGTTCCATTTGATTTTGTACAGCTGCACTGGCCTTCTTAAAATACTTTGTTACTCGAGGAAAATACTTATAAGTTTTAGTTTCTACATCTCGCTTGAAAATTTTAACTTTACTTTCAAAAGCTTTTATGTATCCAAACATAACGTCAATACTTTTGCCAAAACCTTGTAACTTTAAGTTCAGTTCATTAATATGAACAGAGAGATCTGTAAAAAACATCAGGGTGTTGACCCACTTATCATCATTAAGCTGAGGAAAGTTTCCCAGATCCTTATCGTCAAGAAATGCCTTAATTGCCGAAACCGGTTTGGCTCAGTGGATAGAGCATCGGCCTGTGGACTGAAAGGTCCCAGGTTCGATTCTGGTCAAGGGCACGTACCTTGGTTGCGGGCACATCCCTAGTAGGGGGTGTGCAGGAGGCAGCTGATCGATATTTCTCTCTCATCGATGTTTCTAACTATCTCTCTCCCTTCCTCTCTGTAAAAAAATCAATAAAATATATTAAAAACAAAAAAAAAGAAATACCTTAATTTCTTCAAAGCACTCCACAAAGCGCTCAAGAACTTTGCCTCGGCCCAGCCATCTTACATTATTGTACATCAGCAGTCCACTGTAGGTGGAATCAACCTCCAGTAAAAGTGCCGAAAATTCTCGCTTGTGAAGGGGGCGAGCAGCTATTAAATTAACTATTTTTGTAACAACTGACATTAAGTCGTTTAAGTCGGTGAATCCTGCCTTGGCACATAAAGCCTCCTGATGGATAATACAATGAAAAGGCACAATCGGATTTCCAATAGCTTCTGTAAACAATTTGACAAATCTGACTTTTTTCCCCACCATATTTGGTGCCCCCATCTGTCGTCACTGACAGAACTTTAGAGATATCAATGCTTATTAGGTCATGAAATGTTTGTATAACAACCTTACATATTTCGCTTCCTGATTTACTTGTTGACACTGATACTAACTTTATCAACTCTTCTCTCATTGTGAGACCATCAGAATATCCACAATAATGGCCAACTGAGCATGTGATGTGACATCAGTAGTTTCATCAAGAGAGATTGAAAAATATTTACACTTCCTTATGTTTCTCTTTAATTTGTACGTTTGTGTTCAGTCTCATTATTCGGTCTTTTATGATATTTCTACTGAGTGGTAACTCAGATATTCTCTTAATAATTGCATCTTTATTCTGCATATTGTGAAATAGAACTGGTGCACATCTTAGAAGAGTTTCTTTAATAAATTCTCCCTCACTGAGCGCTTTTCCATGCTGAGCTATAGAGTGAGCAATGCTCAAACTTGCAGATGTTAAATTTGTAGAGCCTTTCATAAATTTAAGGATGGAATTAGATTGGCTCTTATAAAGGTGTAGCTGCCTGGAAATGTATTCCTTCCTTTCATCCTCACTTTTTTCCAAGAGCTGGGAATGATTAGTTTCAAAATGTCTATTTATATTCCACGTTCTGCTTACTACCGTTTCAGTACATAGAACGCAAAATGATCTGCCATTTTTTTCTATAAAGCCATACATCTCGGTCCATGTCTCTTTAAAGGGTCGGCCAGTGCTACTACCACTTCCTTTACTTAACCTTAGTTTTTTATTTTTTGGGTTCTCCATCAGGGGGGCAGTGACAGAAGATAGAATTATAGATAGCTTGTTAGGCCTGCAGGCAATTAGGGGTTAACTAGCCTAACTAACCACAAAATGGTGCTAATAACTGTCTTTTAGGAAAGGGCAGGGTTAATAAGCAGAAATAGGGGTTAATAAGGATGCACAACAGTAATAGTGGTGAAATGGAGTCTGCACTATGGAGCAAGATGGTGTTCCTTATGTGAATTAAAATGGCTGCCGCTATTTCTAATGGCAGGAAATGGCACCCCTAGCACGCCACAAACCCTCGCCTCTCCCAGCCTCCCCCTCACTTATCTCAGTAATGATGGATTAGAAATCCATGACACCCCAGAACAGTAGATAATGGTTGCTATGGTTAACTGTTATTTGGTTACTGGTAATAGCAGGGCCCCCAGAGATGCGTCCCCCACTGCATTTCGCTGCTCCCTGCTCTGCCGGCGGAAGCGAGAGCAAAGATCCCTGCTTAACCGGAAGTCCCATAACTAGACGCTCTGTGCCGGACTTCTGTTGTTTTGGCCTACAGACCTCTCTGGCACAGAGTGTCTAATAGGGGAGATGAAACATTTGCGACTAGAGTCTCGGAGTTAGAGTCTAACTCTTAAGACTCTAGTCGCAAATGTTTCATCCTCAGGATCAGCAAATGTTTCATCCTCGGCATGCGGCCGCCTGTCATCAGAAATGGCTACGCGTGTCATAGGTTCGCCATCACTGTTTTAGGTAGATCCTCTATACCTCTCAATCTCTAGTGCAGGGCAGTGTTAAAGGCTGTTTCTGACTAATTGGATCAAGCTAAGACTCAAAGCCTCCAGAGACTGCCTCTGACTATAGACTAATAGGATTCTGACTTGAATCATCCCTAGGCAATCATCCTCGGGTGTGGTGAGAGTTTTTTCAACAGGGTGGGGCAGTTGCTTCTGCCTGGAGGCTAATTGTTACTTCTAACCTCTTAAGTGGCCTCAGGGCAAGGTGTTTTCCAATAGGGTGTGTCAACTGTCTGCCCCCCAGGCAAGACAGATGTCTATTTGGGAAGGATGTCCCAGGCAAGACAGATGTCTATTTGGGAAGGATGTCCTCCGCTGTGTAAGGGAATGACTCGGCCCAGGAAACTTGGGGTGTCTGCCTTCTGAGCTCTATCCCCCGAGTCCCCAGTCCTGGGATCTGCTCTCACAACTCCAGTCCACTTCACCTCCCCTCTGCAAGAGTACAAGGTGGGTAGCTCCACAGGGTATTTTTGTGCATTGGCCCTTTAAGAAGGTGCTTGAACTTTCAGCTACCACTCCCTGGCAGACAATACTCCACTGCTTTTCACAGCTAGATGTTATGTGGGTACCCTCCTCAGTTTGGGGAGCCCAGGTTCAGGATTAGATCCCAGAGTTCTCAGTAGCACCCCTCCACAGATGAGATGTCTCTCTGGGACTTCAGCTGCCATTTGTGGATGCCCAGCCAGCCCTTTTGTGCCTCCTACCAGTCTCTATGCGGTCACCACCTTCGGTCCTTGGGTATCAGGGTTCTCTCCTGTGAGTTTTCCACTGATTATTTAGGAAGCCTTTCCACATTTCAGTTGTAATTCCAGCTTGTTCCTGGGAGCATGTCCATGCAGCATCCTCCTACTCTGCTGCCATTTTTCTTAACATAGGTTTTTATGTGGATACTAGAGGCCCAGTACACGAGATTTGTGCACTTGGGGGGGGGGGTCCCTCAGCCTGGCCTGTGTCCTCTTGCAGTCCCGGAGCCCTCAGACATCCTTAGCACTGCAGCAGGTGAGGCTCCGTCACCGCCGCTGCACTCACCAGTGGTGAGCCATAAGCCAGGCTTCTGGCTGAGTGGCGCTCCCCCTGGTGGTCAGTGCACATCATAGCAACCAGTCGTTCCACCATTCAGTTGATTTGCATATTACCCTTTTATTACATAGACTTGTTTTTACCTCTTGTGGGTAAATACCAAGGAGTTTGATTGCTGTATCATATGGTAAGAGTATATCTATCTATATAAAAGCCTAAGCAACCATCGCAACCAAACGGATGACTGAACAGGCTGAGGGGGGCAACCCGGCCTGCAGGGGGGTTAGTGAGGGGCGACCAACCGACCGAGCAGCAGGCTGCGTAGGGCAACCCGGCGGCAGGGGGTTTAGTGAGGGGCGACCAAACAACTGAGCAACAGGCTGTGTAGGACGACCAGGCTGGTAGCAGGGGCAGTGAGGGGTGACCAAACGACCGAACAGCAGGCAGTTGACATCTCCACAGGGGTACTGGATTGGAGAGGGTGCAGGCTGGGCTGAGGGGACCCTCCCACCCCCCCCCCCCCGTGCACGAATTTTGTGCACCAGGCCTCTAGTTTAATTTATAAGAAACCACCAAACTATCTTCCAAAGTAGCTATATGATTTTACATTCCCACTGGCAGAGAATGAGAGTTACTGTTGCTACACATCCTTGTCAGCAATTGTTGTCAGTGTTTTGGATTTTGGCCATTCTAATAGGTGTATAGTAGTATCTCATTGTTTTAATTTATAGTTTTCATATGCTTAGTTACCATTTGTAATCTTCTTTGGTAAGGTGTCTGTTCAGGTCTTTGGTCCATTTTTTAATAGAATGGTTCATTTTCTTATTCCATTTTAATGATTCTTTGTATATTTTTGATAAGTCCTTATCTAATGTCTTTTGCATATATTTTTTCTCAGTCTATGCTTGTCTTCTCATCTTTTTATTGAAAACTAGAGGCCTAGTGCACGAATTCGGCGGGGGACTGGGACCACGGGTGGTTGGCCAGCTGGCCCTCCCCCTGGTCGAACTCCTGTTGAACTCTGGGTCAAGGGGACAATTTGCATATTAGCCTTTTATTATATAAGATATTTAATGTTGACATTTTTACAAGTATTTTCCTTT
The DNA here is from genome assembly GCF_027574615.1 of Eptesicus fuscus. Lineage (NCBI taxonomy): Eukaryota > Metazoa > Chordata > Mammalia > Chiroptera > Vespertilionidae > Eptesicus > Eptesicus fuscus. The sequence goes on from NC_072483.1 coordinate 37,762,108, forward strand.
TTTGTCCACCTCCATTTTCCCTCTTCTCTTCCCCTCCCTCTCCATTGGCCTTCACCAAACTATTGTCCATATCCATAGGATATGAATATATGTTATTTAGTTAATCCCTCCACCTTCTTTATCCAGTCACCCTCACTCCCATCCCCTCAGGCACCAGCCAGTCTGTTCCATGTATCCATGTTTCCTGTTCCATTTGTTCATTAGATAAATGAGTAATTTTGCTTATTCTTTTTGGTTCTATCATTAGTTTGTTTTTGTTTATTTTTAACTGAAATAACTCTGGGATGTATATCTTAAAATAGTCCAGTACATCACAACACAAAATACACCATATTAATCTATTTTTAGAATACAAATATTTTAGTATTATGACAAGTATGTAAAAGAAACAACCTTCTATATATGATATATAATAGATACTAACTTATCCAGATCTGCAACTTAGGGTAAGTGAAAGCCCAAACATATGTTACTAATATACTAACATTATTTTCTATTTTCACATTTCCTTGAGTGACTCTGTTTTTTTCTCTCTGCAAATGTTTATGATATCTTCTAAATTTACTCAATAAATATTAATGCCTTTGCTTTATTATAGAGATACAAAGACACAAAAGCCTAGAAATTTCCAGTTTTGCAGGAGAGCTCATTATGCATAACTAGCAAAATGACAAACACCTTAGTAGCACCATAAATATATGTCAGCATTTTATTATTTTTAATTTTGTGAAGAATGCTGGTTGATCAGATTACATTATCTGTCCTGACTGTCCCAGGAGGCCTTACCTTGGTGTCTTTGTTTCTCATATCCTTAGGTGAAATACTTTTTTATAATTATATTACAGGAGAAGAGAACAATTGCCATTGAGCACCTATTGCATAGCAGACACTTGTGCTAGATGTTTTGTACCCATTTTCTTTTGTTTATTAGGGTTTCCATTTTGGTGGGTTTTTTGTGTGTGTGTTTTAGTTTGCTTTGGTTTTGATTATTGCATACATGAATTTAACATGAGGACAATATTTTCCCCTAAAAATAGTCCTCTTCTATTGATTTCCCCCTGGAATGTCAGTAAGTATTTTAAGAAAATTTCACCTCACTTAACTCCACTCTACCACCCCAAATAGACACAGTCTGTATAAAACCATGCTAAACAAAGACCATTGTAAAACCCCTTGGCCCCAGCCCCATCTCCACTACCATTATTCTGTCTCTCCTTCATGTAGAGTCTGTAGTGGCTACTATTTCTGTTCTCGATCTACACAAACATGTTATAAGAAGTCAAGTAGATACTAATTCAGAGATTTTGGAAAACAGTCTTGAAAAACATATTTTCCAGCTCATTATTTTAAGGGGGAAGGTTTACCATTCCTTCATCTAATCACTGTAATCTCCATGGTGAAATAAAGGAAGGTTGATGTTAACTTCACATTCTCCTTAACCTTTCAGAGAACTACTACTTGTACAGCTCTAAGCCAGTGAGGTATGGAAAGGGAAATTTGAAATGTGATTGTCTGCCTAAAAGTGAGATCTGTCTATGAGTACATTTTCAGCAGTTAATCAGCTTGCTATAAAAATGAACATGGCATATCTGCCAAGGGGGATAAAAAACAACTGACAAATTTGCCAGGCTCTGTAGTGACTGAATTGTTATTATAGCTATCCTCCCTAAGGCTTCACAATCTATTTAATAACAAATCAATCTAATCTGTTTCTTGCATAGATTTTTCTACTCTGCTATTGTGTTATTCCACAATTAAATATGGGGAAAAGCACTCTAAAACCGGCAGGGGAAAAAGTCTGTAGGCTATAGATTTTCACAGCTTAAAAAAAAAAAAATCTTATATTAAACAACTGTACATTTTAACCACAGTCAGATAGTTTAGATACAACATTTGGTTTGCATTAATAAACTGCTTATAATCCAAGGAGGAATGTCTTTAGAGAATATGTGTGTGTTAATTTCTTTTAGACTTTTTTGTTTAATTGGAAAGGAACAAAAAACAGCCAATTATTCTAGGAGCCCATGATGTGTAGTCTCTGCTTCAGAACATGCCAATTAAAGGTTAATCTACCACAGTCCCTCTTTAGTTACATTTTCAGTAATGGTGCTATTTGAGCCCCAGAGAAAGTTCAAGTAATCTTCACAGTGATACAAGCACCAGTGCTTAGGCAGGAAAAAATTATTTGTAAATCGTTAAGTGCAACAGTATTTTATTATATTCCATATGAACATAAACACAAAGGTAGAAATTATATTATTGACTAGAGCAGTGGTCGGCAAACCACGGCTCGCGAGCCACATGCGGCTCTTTGGCCCCTTGAGTGTGGCTCTTCCACAAAATACCACGTGCGGGCACGCATGTACAATGCGATTGAAACTTCATGGCCCATGAGCAGAAAGTCGGTTTTTGGCCTGGGCGAGTCTGTTTTGAAGAAGTTCTAACGCCGAGCCACACTCAATGGGCCAAAGAGCCGCATGTGACTCGCAAGCCGCGGTTTGCCGACCACTGGACTAGAGTAAATATTAAAAGTCCAGAAGTTAAACTCTTGAGTGAATTTTGCAACTACTAACAAAGTAATGTATCTAGATCAGTGATTGCCATTTCTAAAATTATTAGCTGAAAAGATGATGGGAAACTTGACTCATAGCACCTGAACCCACTGGTCTCCCTGTGTTAGTGTCACCAAACAGGAGACAACCAGAAGTTAGGGCTTCCTGATATGATATGCTGGGAAGTATATTACATCACCTATGACACATTCTTTCCCCAAAATTGCCCAACCATCCTCCTTTTTTCTCACTTTTTTTTGAATGATTTTACTTGCCTATAGAATTCCTGATGGACTGGATCTAACTAATGTATCAGAACAATGATATGTAACATGTTCTTCTGTCTCTGTATTCCTGTGAGCTGACATTTATGAAACTGTACATTAAAACAGATTTTTAGAGACATAGCAACAAAAACAATGTATGAAGCTTTGTTTGATCTTGATTCAAACCAACTGTTTTTAAAAATTGAAACAAGGAATTTTAATACTGACTAGATATTTGTTAATATTAAGAATTTTGCGGTTGCCTAACCAGTTTGGCTCAGTGGATAGAGCGTCGGCCTGCAGACTCAAGGGTCCCAGGTTCGATTCCGGTCAAGGGCATGTACCTTGGTTGCAGGCACATCCCCAGTGGGGAGTATGCAGGAGGCAGCTGATCGATGTTTCTCTCTCATCGAAGTTTCTGACTATCCTTCTCCCTTCCTCTCTGTAAAAAATCAATAAAGTATATATATATTTTAAAAAGAATTTTACTGTTACTTATACATGTGATAATGTTATTTATTGATTAGATGTTATGAAGTGATGAGATGTCTGCAGTTTACTTCTAAATAATCTAATGCAGAGTACATAGTGGGTGAAGGTATAGTGAAATATGTGTGACCGTGTTTTCACTTTTTTTGTTAAAGCTGGATGTACTGAATACATAGGGGTTCCTTATACTGTTCTCTTTTCTATATGTGTGTGTTTCTGCACACTTAAGTGCTGTGTAACAAAAATAGTTTTAAATGCTAAGTGATTTGATTATTAGTTTTCTGGCTGAAACTACAGTTAAAATTTATTTCACTTTTATAAAATGAAGATTGTTATATTTCTTAATCTGAGTGATGTGTGTTCTTTTCAATAATTTAGATAAAAATTATTTAAATTGAATACATTGTGAAACTACACAGTATGCTCCATATACCCCAATAATGCCTTTTCCATCAATAATGTTAGCTCATGGTGGCAATGACTGGGAGAGGGAGCAACAGGGGGAAGAGAGGTAAAGTTGATCAACCACTTTTCTCAATTACAAACCATTGTTCCTCTTTTCATGTCTATCCAAAGAATACTGGACCTTAAATCTGGGAATTTAAAGCAATTTTCCAACCACTTCCCTTGTCTAGTTGCCATGGAGGGTGCCTATTCAACCACTGAATAGTGTTTACAGATCTTGTTATGCCTCAAAAATGTGGTTTTGAGAGACTACCTCGTTCCTCCATTATCCTTATTATCATTCTTTCTCATTTATTCTTTCAGTCTTTTTTCTTTTCATTCCCCTTAATATATAGAAACGTAGCAGCATTATGCTATGCCAAATGTTGACTGTATCCTTATGTATCCATTCTTTTTTTCAGGACAGTTATTGATGACCCTGGGTCTGTACTCTGTCCCACATGTGAATTCATTCTTCCTTCCTCACTAAAACAGCTATTTTATGATGCTTGTCCATGAATCAAGAGCTGAAAATGCTCTTACACCTTGAGAAAGATAATTTCCTTCAAAATCAAAGCAGAAATTTAAGAAATACATTATGTTCTTGGTTTTTACACTCAAAATGAGAATAAAATTTTTCTCAAATTGAAGAAACTATTGTTTATAAAAATAAGTTCTTATTCTGGGTAATACCATTTTTTGTATTTTTTTACTTTTTTAAATCCTCACCCGAAGATATACTTAATGATTTTAGAGAGTGGAAAGGAGAGAGAGAGAGGAAAAGAGAGAGAAAAACACCAGTGGGTTGCTTCCAGTACACACCCCAACCAGGGATCAAACCCGAAACTTGAGTATGTGCTCTGACTGGGAATCCAACACACAACCTTTTTGTGTATGGGACGACTCTCCAAACAACTGAGCCATCTGGCTGGGCTAGGTAATTTCAGTTTTAAACACACTAAATTTGATAGTGCCTTTACATGAATATCAAATAATTGAATGTCAATAAAGCATTTGCTTTTGAGTTTCTGAACAGGATAAATCAAAGGAGTACTAGTTTAGTAAAAAATTTAAACATATGATATCTTAAAATTTATTTTAAGTAAATATTTACTTAGACTTTCAAAGCACTTTAAATTCTAAATAATGTACAAAATGAAATTGCATGCATCATAAACCTATTCATAATGATGACATTTTAAGGGTTTGGATTCCAGCCCCAGGGTATCTCAACAGCTTAGTCCTGTGCTCCATCTCACATAAAGCAAATAGAAGAACAGGACCCCTGCTCGCCTCCTTCCCCGTGCTAGCTTTATTTAAAAGTGAAGATTTGAATTGTTTTATACATTTCTTTTAGAAAGAAAAAAAAAAAGCATGTTCGTGTGTCTTCTTTCTTGATTTTAAATTTTAAAAACATTTGTTTTTCTGTTTTCTTCACCTTTGGAAGAATACAAATGAGGGAAACAATAACATTTTGTAGACCATGGACACATATAATTTGCAGTAGTCTATATTCTAAGGCTGACCTTTGCATAAATAACGTCCTGAGTTATGCAGAATACTTAGGAAAGGGAGTCTGCTGTTGTGTTTAGCCATTTTACTATTTTCATCTCAGTTACTTTTCACTCTTTCAAATGTCAACTGAAATGTTAGAAAACACTTCTATTCTAATTTTACTTTGACTGGTTGGAAAACCTGTTGTGGGATGGGCTTAAACAGAAGTCATGCTTCCTGTATAATTTATGGAGACCCCACAGGGAACTATTTGTCTCATTTTTGTCTAGTACTATATCCTTTTTGATCTTCCCCTTCCCATATGGTCTTCTGGATCTTTTATTCATGGATTCAAAGCACTAACACAAAATGCTTTTGTCAAAGAATATTTAACATCATCTAAAATGTGTTCACCTCCAATCCCTATGAAAGTTACTTGAATTGTTGAAAGGGCTATTATGTAGAATTTCCTGTTCCTTTAATGTTTTTGCTGTGCTCAAATACATAATTTTCTCTTCAGGAGACTGCTCATAATAATATTTATTTATATCTTACCTTTTCCTGGAATTTATTTTCAATAGCTGGGTTTTTTTCTTCTTCAATTTTTTAATCTATTGATTGATTTTGAGAGAGAGAGAAAGAGATCAATTTGTTATTCCACTTATTTATGCATTCATTGGTGATTCTTGCATGTGCCCTGACCAGGGATTGAACCTGCAACCTTGGCGTATTGGGACGACGTTCTAAGGGTCCAAAAATATGGTAGAGTAGTCTAAGGGAAAAGTGAAATGAAGAAAGCAGGGTGAGAACAAAGTAGAGCCAGTAATGAGATCACAGTGTCCCCCGCAGTGTCTGGTTATACATTGTACTCTACACTTGCCAGCAGCCCATGGGACCAAGTCGACCTGCTAGACCACACTTTGCTGTCCCTGTTGCATGTGATTTTTGTTTAAGACTAAAAGTGTAAAAGCACATTTTGTGACCATAGCCAGTTTTTTTTAGGCGAAGTGTCATTGAGGGAATATATGGTTCAAACTGTTAGCTTTTGATCTTCCCTGTGTTCCATGCACTATCAGGCCTACCTCCCTACAGCTGTTTTGTTTGCTCCTTCTGTTGGCCACACAAGCTGGATTGGCACACATCCATCACCACTGTTAAAAGGAACCTTAGTCTCTTGTTCTGCTGCTGGTGGGTCAGGGGCAGCTGCATTCTATGAAAGACATTTTTAATTTAGGTGCCCTTTCATTTCTCTATCCTATATAATAAAAGCGTAGTATGCAAATTGTCCCCTCTACCAGGAGTTCATCTGGGAGTTCTACCAGGGGGTGGGGCTGGCTGGGGGAAGGGAGGGAGGCCCCTGCTGGCTGTGGCATGTGGCCGGGGGAAGGGAGAGAGTACCTTCCCTACATAGGGGTTCCTTATACTGTTCTCTTAAGGAACAGTATAGATTTTTAACTGTTAAAAAATTGAAACAAGGAATTTTAATACTGACTAGATATTTGTTGATATTAAGAATTTTGCGGTTGCCTAACCAGTTTGGCTCAGTGGATAGAGCGTCGGCCTGCAGACTTAAGGGTCCCAGGTTCGATTCCGGTCAAGGGCATCTAGCTGGCAGCTGCTAGAGACCCTACCAGTGCACGAATTTCATGCACTGGGCCTCTAGTTAATAAATATGAAAAAAATCTCTTTGCCCTCTCCTATTTATAATGCTTTGCTTAGTTCAAATTGTGGACATATTGTGTAGAATTTTCAGGACAATTTTAAACTATAACACATAGAAATAATAAACTTCAATTATGAGCATGTTGTCACGTCATGGTTTCACTTTTCCTGATTGCTGAGATCAAGTGGTCCTTTCTTAGGAAGAAGGAAACCAGTCTTCATCTAATAGAGAATTGTCCAGGGTCTGATTCCATGATAAAGAGAACGTAGAAAGGAGCCTTGGTCCTGGGATGATTGTGAATTTGGAGGAAGAGCTTTTGTTTTTGTTGCTATTGTGATTGATTGTGAATAGTCAATAACTAAATTTTGAAAAGGCTTTACTACATATTTTCATGTAATTCTGTGAATGCATGCATCTTCCTGAAAACTAACATTGTTTATATTAAAATGAGTAGCCTTGATTTATTAATTTGCTAATTAACTTGCTTTTAATTGTTGTTCACTGACTAGACAGTACCCAACTTCATTTATGAATGGATTTCATTCTAGAGGTTGTTGATAATTAAGTTATTGGAAAATGTAAATACATCTTCCCGCTGAAACTAAGTTATTATGTATGATTCCGTTTTTGTATTTGAAAATGTGTTTCACATTCCACTGGAAGCTCCTGAACACAAGCTACTTGGCATCTTCAGATGAGAAATGAAGGGAATGGGATGGAGTCATTGTGGGCACAGTGCCTATAGACACATTGTACACATTGAATAAAAGTTGAGGAAGTGTTTCTAGGAATAGATGGATAGAGGGTGACAGGGAAGAAGGAGGGAAGAAGCTTTTTTAACAGGGAGATGCCCCTAATTGTTCTAATAAAAGCAGGTTATATTCAGTGATTTAATGTTTCAGAGGGATTAAGCAGAAACAAAACAAAATGTGATAGATAGATAGATAGATAGATAGATAGATAGATAGATAGATAGATAGATAGATAGATGATAGATCACAGACAACAGTGTGGTGATAGCTAGAAGGAAAGGGGAGTGTGGGAGTAGGTGGAGGTGGGCAAAAGGGGAAAATGAGGATGGAAAGTGACTTTGCTTGGGGCGATAGGCACACAATACAGTGTGCAGATGATGTTTTGTTGAGTTGTACACTTCAAACTTGCATGGTTTCATGAACCAACATCACCCCAATAAATTCAATTTTTAAAAAAATTCAAAACTTTTTAAAAGCAAGTTACATTCCGTGACTTAATATTTCACAATTGCACATGTTTATTGTCTTATCTCTGAATTTCAGAATAGTGAACAATTGAGAATCATTTGACGTGAGTGATTCAAAAGGAAATAGTTTGTTCTGAATAATAAATATAATGACCAGTTTTATTTTTACTTTTTTTTAAATCCTCACCTGAGGATATTTTTCCATTGATTTTTAGAGAGTGGAAGAGAGGGAAAGACAGAGGGAAATATTGATGCGAGAGAAACACATCAGTTGGTTGCCTCCTGCATTAGCCCTGACCACAGCCAGGGCCAGGAAGAGTCTGCAACTGAAGTATGTGTCCTTGACTGGAATCGAACTCGAACCCGGGACCCTTTGGTCCACTGCTCTATCCACTTAGGCCAATGCTCTATCCACTGAGCCAAACTGGCTAGGGCAATGACTAGTTTTTTAACAGAACTGTAGGGTTAGTGTGAAGACAATTGGGCTGAATATAAGGGGTCGGCAAAAGAAGGTTTACAGTTGTGATTACATAAAACGGAGTTTATTCTTGTGTATATTAATACAAGATGAGAAATGAAGGGAATGGATGGAGTCATTGTGGGCACAGTGCCCATATTGTTTTATTTTCCATACAAACAACTAAACTTACTTTTATCCCCCTCGTATAGTCATCAGAATATACCATGGCACTTTTTTGCTTATTTTTAATCATAGTATTAGCTTAGTTTCCTAATGATTTTTCTCTTTTATCTAACTCAGAGTAGGGGAAGATAATATGAACTGAGGCTTTCCATTGCCTTCACTTAGGAATGCCTTATTGTATTGGTGACGAAAGAGGCCTTTCAGCAGAAAAATGCTGTTTGCCTGCTTGTGACACAATGAGGCTACTGGAATTTCCTGCCTTCAGTAGAGGAGAATAAGGTGACTTGCTTAAGCAAAGTAATAACTGATTTTTTTATACCTGATCTTTCAGAACAATGAAGTACTCAGTATTACTTTTATACAATTTGTGTTACAAGAACAATATATATCAAGCACCTGTGGTATACTAGATACTCGGCACGAGGACATGAGCAAAAGAGCAACAGCCCTTGCCCAGTTGGATCAGTTACCATGAGTTATATCCTATGATCGATAATTTCGAGAATAAAAAGTCTTGCAAAGGTATTTCATTAAAGTTTATGTAAGTTTTAAACTCGGAAGATAGTAAGTAGACTTCCATGATATTTCCAAGAAACTTGACATATTAATCATTTCTGGATGGCAGTTTGATTCATTGTGTATTTTAGTATTGGCAAGAAATGTGAACATCTTGATGGGAACACAGTTGAATAAATACCAACCTCAGTGCTTAGAAAACTAATTTAAATAATAGAACTAAAAGACAAAGATTCCAGAGAAGTTGAAATTAGGTGTAGAGAGCCACTGTTAGAATCAAAGAAAGATTAAGTACAAGTACCCTCAGGAGCAGGACAAATGTGCCCTTACTGATATTTGACCAAATTTTCACCTTTTTCCATCTCATCAGTCCTTTGGAATTCAGGAGTGCATCAGATAAGGGACATCACTGAAGTGCTGAAGATTAGCATTAACTGATTGACTCCATTCTTTGGGAGCGTGCTCCCTGCTTGCAGCTAATTTCAAGGTCCTGGAATGTGGCCTGCTGTGCCTCTGGTGAAGAAAAGGCAAATCACTCAGAGTTAAGTTCAGGGAGTTCTTACTCAACCTTCAGTTTTTAACCAGCAAGAGTTCTAGTAAGCACTTAGTGACATGGGGAGGGTAGCCAGGGGTTAAAAGAAATTAAAATCTTAGAACTATTGCATTGAAAGGATTGTTCTCTTCTTCTGTTTCAAGTCCTTTATTTTATAGTGTTTCCTTAAGCCCAAAGTCACACACCTTTTCCTTAAATTTAACGCCACAAAAATACTTCAATATGTATTTTATTCTGATTTCAAAAAAAAAGTGCAAATGTTTAAAAGAAAAATCCTTTTAATTGTGCCCCACAGAGATAACTGCTTACTAATTTGGTTTGTACTTTTCTAGACTTCTTTCTAGGCATATTGTATGTATGTATGTATGTATGTATGTATGTATGAATATATGTATGTATGTATGTATGTATGTGTGTGTATGTATATGTTAATGCAAAAATGGGGTCACAAGCTGTTTTACCATACAGCACAGTGATGAGAAGCCCTGACTTAGGGATCAGACCATCCTGGGTTTGAATCCCAGCTCTTCCTGTTATATAACATAAGTCTTTGTCCAGTTACTTTATCTGTAAAACACAGATAATCTACCTATCCATAAGGTTGTTCTGAGTAGTATAAGTAGATAATATATGTGAAGTACTAGTAATCAAGCATTTAGTAAATGCTTAATAATCCAGCCTCTTGTTTCTACCACGCTGTCCCCTTCTTACCATGCTTTCCTGTATTGATGCTAGGGGTGGGGGGAGCAGAGGGACACAGATATGTTTTTAAATGGGTATAAACCAAGAAAAATATATAGTTAAAAATTTCTCCTGGCTTGTAAAACCTTATATTTTTTATATAAAGTTTTATGATTTAAATTTCATAGGTGAACATTCAATTCAAACTGACCCCATTAACTTTTGAGTCTATTGTGTCTAGGGCTTCTTTGGAAAATATGTAAAACAAATAAACAGATTTTTTTGGTTCTTCTTAATATATGTGTAATTTGCATATTATCACAAAAAGCAGCATAGTAAATACCATGATTACCATATGTACTTTTGCTAGTTTATTTGTCTTATCCAAGGAGAATCTTATGTCACTTTATTTGCCTTACTTTCCAAGTAGACATACAATTTTGTCTGAAATTAATGGAGAAGGTTAAATATTTACCTTACTTGGAAGAGTAATTTTAATTTTAAATTTCGTTTCAGATTTTTTATGCTTTGTGGAATTAAATGTGAAATTTAAATGTGTATATGCAAAATGGGTCCACAGTTAAATTTCATGACAAAGGAAGTAAATGTTTTTTCCCCCTTCTTTTTCTCTAGCTCAACTGAAAAGTCATTTCCTTGGAGATCAACAGGTATGAGTTTTTATCATATAAAAAAAAAATCTTTATTATGTTTTGCACAAACACACAAATAGTTTCATAGCATGCTTTCTGATTTACCACCTCTTACTAAAAAAGCCAAGCAAGCAAATCCTTTAATTATAACAATATTGAGCTATTTTTCTTTGAAATAGTAATTTTTAATATGCTTAATTTTTAAAAAAAATAATTGAATAGATTTGAATATGTCAATGGTAAAGAAAGGTTACGGCATTGGACATCAACACTGTTAATATCAACCCAATAACCGAAATTTTTATATCATAAGGAAACACAGGAGATTCCTTCACAAAGGTTATTGTATAATCTGGGAAAGTTGGCTAACTATTTGTATACGTCAAGGTTTTTTCTTTCACAGTGTTTCTCATACTCAGAAGAGTTACCTGAAATGGTCATTTTCTTTATGTAGAATATCTAGTAGCTTCTCATGTAGTCTGGAAGCTTCTTTTTATTTTTCAGTTTTACCCTAAATTTACTTCATATAAAAGAAGAGCATCTGCCACTTCCAGAAATATTTGATGTCTTAGCCTTCATTCATTGAATGTTTATTGAGCAGCCACATCATGGACCCAGTACTGTACACATTGCTGGTCAGACAGTGATGGGCACAACAGACACATGTCCTCCTCACCTGCCAGGAGCTTATAACGTAAAGGATGTTGCCAACTATGTATACATCCTAGAATCAGCTTTGATATCTAAATACTTCGGCAGTTTTTAAACAAGGCTTGAATTGCATAAGACTCAGATCACCAAATGCCTGGTATCTGCATTTGCCTGACCCTGGTGCCAGCAGTCTTGTGTTACTTATAGTGCATACAGGGCACTCTGCTGTTTATCAAGGAGCTATTCCCAATAACTGTCGCGTTTACTCAAACCCTCGAGTAGGCAGAGTCATGTGAAAAGTTACCTACTGAGACTTACAAAGAGCAGTTTAATACAGGGCATGCCATGAAATGATATGTGGTTAATTGCCAAATAAGTATTATGTGGGAAATATAGTTATAAACATACAACCTGCTTCTGAGAGAGCTTTGCAGACAAGATGGGCCTGGAACCCAGGGCCTGACGTAGAGAGAGCATTGTCATTAGGCAGCAGAAGAGAGAGTAGAAGTGTCAAATGGGAACCTTTAAAACTGGTTTGGGAGATGATACGATGTGCAAAGACTAGACAGCCACAATGGGTCAAATTATAGATATCTGCAAATATCAGGGATGTTGAACTCTCCTCTTGCAAGTTTTGGGGGAGCAACTGGAATTCCTTTGAGCAGAAAGTCACCTGACCAACATTCTTCAGTAGAAATAGCAGATCTATGAACTGTTAAAAAGTGACTTGAAAAATTTAGTTTAAAGAAAAATGCTAGGCACACCATACTGCATTTGTTAATTGGCTTTGGCGAAACTTTACCATTTAATATAAATTTTTTCTGTTAGTTCATCTTTAATACTGCATCATTAATTTATTCCAGAACTGTTTCTTGAGAGCCTTTAATAGCTGTATTGCACATAGTGTCCATGTTTAAATCAAGTATCCTTGACCTCTTCAGTGAATGTATATACTGTGTACACCTACAATTTGGGGCTGGGGGGATACTTTAAAGAAAAACTATTAAGTATATACACTATCTTCAGGTTTCTCATTTTTCATCCTCATAACATTGTGGTAAACATCTCTATATAAAATTATATCTGCATCTTTGATTTACTTTAAGTTAGATTTTTTAAAATATATTTTATTGATTGTTTACAGAGAGGAAGGGGAGGTATAGAGAGTTAGAAACATCGATGAGAGAGGAACATCGATCAGCTGCCTCCTGCACAGCCCCTACTGGGGATGTGCCCACAACCAAGGTACATGCCCTTGACCAGAATCAAACCTGGGACCCTTCAGTCCGCAGGCCGACGCTCTATCCACTGAGCCAAACTGGTTAGGGCTTAAGCTAGATTTTTAAGAAGAAAATTATCTAATGTATATGGAAATTTTTCAAGGCTCTTAATAACTGTAACCAAGTTGCTTTCCTGAAAAGATTGTATTAATTCTCCCTCCCTTAAGGGATATGAGGTTGATCCTCTCATATTCTCTCATTAGTGTCATCATTTATATTTCTAACTACACAATATTAAAGTACCACTGTATTGCCCCTCTCTATTGAAGGGTTAGTGTTTGACAGGCGAGAGTTCTCTGTAGCCCAAGGATAAAAGCTGTATCTTCCAGGGCCACCAGGAAAACTGGGCTGGTGCCAGGTAGCTGAATATGAGGGATTTGATACAGGGAAGTTATAGTTAAGAAAGTGTGGTGGGTTGGAAGGTTTGGGAGAATTAAACAGCATGATGAAGCACCCAAGAGATTAATCATATTAATGGAAGCTGCCACCATTTCTAGGATTGCAAGGGCAAAGGGCTTTGCGGTTTGGAGGTGGGGCAGGGGGGGTTTTCCAGCATTAGCTGAAACCACGAAGGAGGTACAGCCTCACCAGCATGTTGGCTCAAGTAGAGCTGCAGAAACGCCCTGGCTTTTCCGTGTCATCCTCCCCCAAACCCACACCAGTCAGCCATGCTGAATTGGGCGGGAGTGACAGGCGTAGATTTTAACTACCAAAAAGCCAGGAGGCACAGTGCATAATTGTGTTGATTTACATATAGAGAAGGTTACATGGAGAAGTAAGTTACATAGAGAGAATGATCTTCAATTATGAAGACACATGATAGGCCATGAGATATCTGAGCACTGGTCACTCTTTCTACCCTTCAGTACATGTACTCAGCTTCAGTCATTTGACCAGCACCTTCACAATTTACTAATGCACTAAATATAGATCAATAAAATATGTTACATATGTAAATATTACACACACACACACACAGCTCCCCAAATACTTTAATGTTAGGGAAATACAGCTCCAATAATTCATCTGTCTCACCACAGCCACATTCCTAATTCACACCTAATAACTGTGCTTCATGCCTTTTGTCAGAGTGTACTCTTGCCCAAACTCATATTCAGTCCTGGGAGGTGTTATATTTACCTATGCTGTTTTCTCTTGGCACGGAGGGGGAAGTATATTAACTTTCAAACACAGCAATCACAACTGATATTTACTTCACTTTGTTATTTAAACTAGTTATTTGTTATTGTTATTACTTGTTATTATTTTGGAGGGTTTATTTTAGATTTGCCTGCTTTTCAGCCATGGTAATAAGCTATAATATGGTAGAAAACTGAAATTTGATTATATGGTTAAAAGAGTAAACTGATTTATTTCATGTTTTTTTTCTCTAAGTAGTTATAGATGCCCTTTAGAAGTTTGATTGTAAGTAAGGAATGGGCGAAAATGACAGTTTTGCTGCTACTTCTTTATAAAGTTTACCTGTTGTCTTCTCATTACCAGTTTGCACACAAAGATACTGAATGTAATATGAAAATCAACTTGTTTTTATATTTGGCAGTCCTACTCAGATTGAGGCAGGGTGGCTTAAATGTAAAGAAACAAAAGTCTTCAGTATACTTTGTCTTCAGCTAGGTCTTGACAAAAGAAATATCTTTCTTCAATTTTCTTGGTCTCCTAAATAAAAGATTACACAAAAGGACTAAAGATTGAATGTCTGTTATTGTTCCTCATATTTCTTTAATATTTTACACATACTTGCAAACAATTTTTCTACCTTTTTTATTATAAATTTGACTTGAAAAGCTTAGCACTTTGAAAGCTTTTCAGCAATAAGGTGAGCTGTTAGCCTAACAGTTTGATCTCTCACTACCTGGGAGAGCTCCCTGCCTACTCAGGTGTTGTCAGAATGTTACAGTCAGTGGAAGTGCCAGAAACAGAGACCAGCTGCTGAATTTTGTTTTTAAACAGCTAATTCCTGCAGAGTCATTTTCTAAGAGCTCAGGATGCCCTAGGCAGAAAAGATTTTCATTTCTTTTTTATTCAGTTCAACAGAACCAGAAATGCTTGTTTTTTTCTGGTTGGTTGGTTGCTTGCTTGGTTTTTAACCAGTACTAGGGATAGTAAGTTGTTTGAAAGTAAAAAAATAAAAATGAAAACAAGCCAAAGCTTTTTAAGTTTGGATGCTCAAAGAAGTAGCTTTCCAACTTCTGGGAAAGAATTGTCTATTTTACAAAACATTTTATTTTCCCAGGCCAGTTGGGAAGGAGACTGAAGGAGATGCTTCCCTAGAAATAATAAAGTTGGTCTGACCCATTTATGCTCTACTAGAGACCCGATGCATGAAATTTGTGCATGGGTAGGGTCCCTAGGTCTGGCCGGTGATCAGGGCTGATCTGTGGGGGCAACCGGCGGGGTGATCGGGGTGCCCCTGCTGGCACCCGCCTTGGCTGGCCTGGCACCACCCACTCAGCACCACCCCCCATCCCCCCTCCCCCCCCGCCACCGCTGCCAGTCACCTCCCTCTGTGGGGTGACTGGCGGGGTGATTGGGGGGTCCCCACTGGCACCCACCTTGTCTGGCCTGGGGGCAGCTCCTGTGTTGAGCATCTGCTCCCTGGTGGTCAGTGTGCATCATAGCGCCCAGTGGTTCCTCCGTTCAGTCAATTTGCATATTAGGCTTTTATTATATAGAATTGTTACCTTGCCTTCTGTGGCCTTCTCTCTTCATTATTCTGAATTTTCTAGCCTATCAGGACTGCTTATCTATTGTCTAAAAACATAAATGATTGTCCTTTTGTCTTTTATGAAGAAGAAGGCTTGTCACTTTTTGTTTTGGCTTTGTCTTTTTCTTAGCCTTTCATTTTTTATAACCATTAATTTTTGTGTTTTTTATGTATATTCTGCTAAAAAAGGGTGAAGAGGGCATGTTATCTCAGTGTTCCTTTATTCTCTTTTATTAAATGTGCATTTTTTCATGTTCATAGCTTCATATCTCTTAACAGTTTATGTGTTTGTACAGTCTCTTATGTCCCACCAAAGTTTGAAGTAGTTAAGAATAATATAATAAAAAATAAAATAAACACCAGAATCACAGAAAAATACATATTACAAAAATAGGTCTTGAAGAAAATGAGCATACAAATAGATGCACATGTAATTATACTTCTTCATGATGGAAAACATTGTGCAGAACAGCTTTTAAAGAAAAAAACCTTGGACTTCCCTCAAGAAAAAGCACACCAGTTCAGTCATTGAAATAACCATACACCGTGTGTGCTACCCACCAGGAAGAAGCTGTTGAAGCCATAAATTGAATTCTTTTTCAAAGTTATCATTGGTTGTTGCTTAAATCCGCCAGCCACATCCTGTAAAGTGAATTTTGTCACAAATCGCAACATCCCAGTTTCTCTGTTCCAAGGAAAAGAAAATTATGAGATCCTAGGCTAGGTGGTTGCTGGCTTTGAGGGAGGAGGAGCGCATCCGCCTGAAAACCCACCCTTTCTCCTGCCCTTCCCCCTCCTTGTAGATTTAGGAGTAGCAGCCTGCAGAGCTGATGCCACTGTCAGTTCCCACCAGGCCAGAGTCAGGCTTTCTTTCACTTGAAGAAAATGTTCAGGAAATAGTTGCAGGAGCAGAAATTATGTAACTCGAGTAAGTGATTGGGAATTCATACTCATAGATAAGATATTAAAGAGATCTAAAGATGGGAGTATCTAATAAAGCAACAAGTTATCAAAGGACACAGGATTGCAAAAATGGGGAGATTTCTGGTTGACCCAGAGGCATAAAGGACAAATAGACTTAGTTTTTTAATGCAATATGTAATGCATTGGAGAGAAAATATTAACAATTCCGTGCAGTTAGGATATTTGACAATAAATATGAAAGGGAAGGGAAATGTTTGTAGTAAAAGGAATTTTAAATTAATAAAATTATTTAATTTCACGGTGCCACATTCACTTATTATAGAATATGTATTGAAGTACCATAATTTTAAGATACTATCCATTTAAATCATGATTTTGTGGTACATACTGACATAGTTAATATATACTAGTACTATATTGGGGTTAGTTTTTATATTTTATTTATATATTTAAATTTTGTTTCTAAAATGTGTGGGCACAAGTTTCTTTCACTGGGGTGGGTTTAGAAAAGAATAATAATACTGAAGATAAATGATAAATGAAAGACTAGCCCTAAGTCAATTTTTCTTTTTTTCTTCATCTGGAACAAATAATTTACAACACAAAAAACCATCAGCACATCATAAGACTCAAACTTAAATGGGAACACTTTATGCCTCAGTAGGAATGTACTGAATTTATAAAGTAGCTACAATAGGAAGTTATATTACTTGTTTATAAATAGGCTATTAGAGTAGCAATCATGCAGAAAGGACTATTTTTTTAGGGTTTTGGATATTTTTTATTATGGCTATAAATTGTACAGATGACAAAATTGTATCATATAATCCTTGCTGTTTCTCTTCTAAACACCAGGAGGAATGCAAATTTCTGTTAAAATCCTTAGAGTCCCAAGTTTTTCCTCCCTTATATGCTGGCCTTTTTAGCCCCAGGGTTGTGATAGTCTTCTTATCACAACTGCAGTGCTATAGCTTCCTGACCATCACTCTAAGGGGTCTCTTAACTTTTTAATGTTTTGTTATAAAAGTAAGGCATGCTTCTTATTTAAAAAATAAATCTAGAAGAATTTAAAGGTAAAAATTTCCTTCATTCCTACATCTCCCCCATACCATGGTCATTGGCTCACCCAGTGGGCATGGGTCCTCTTTGTAGAAGTTTTATGACATGAAGAAAGAAAGAGGGGAGGGGGAGGGAGGGAGAGAGGAGAAAGGAGGGAGGTGGGGAGAGAGAGAGAAAGAAAGACCACCTGTATAAATAAACATTATCACAAACTTGCTTATCTCCTGTTTGTTCCCTAGAAACCAATTTGTTCTTCTTCCCATAGAAACCTTTTCTCCCCCTCCCTCTCCCTTATTATATCAGCTTCTCACTTTAGCCATTGGTGTGGAATGCTATTAAATGTAGACTGTGGTTTAAAAAAATAAAATTTAAAAAAATAAGAAAAGCTCCAGGAAGGCATCTGTTGAATTGCTGATGCTTTTGTTTGAAATAATCTTCATGCCAACACTCTCAAGGTCCAAATGGGTTCCTATAAATATATATTTCTACATATACCTATCTACCTATCTATGCCTACTATGTTAGCAGGGTGTAGGAATGTAAGTCTTTATG
Organism: Eptesicus fuscus; assembly: GCF_027574615.1. Classification (NCBI taxonomy): domain Eukaryota; kingdom Metazoa; phylum Chordata; class Mammalia; order Chiroptera; family Vespertilionidae; genus Eptesicus; species Eptesicus fuscus. The sequence goes on from NC_072483.1 coordinate 37,780,469, forward strand.
AACATTTTAAATTTTAATAAGTTATTAGGCTTTAAAGTATTTGTTTTAAGTTTCCTTACACATTTTATGGACAGATTAAACAGTATATTTAAGGAAATAATTATTAAATCAGAACAATCCTTGGAGACTTCAAGCATTACCAGTGATAACCTTATTTTTTACTAGAGGCCCAGTGCATGAAATCCCCTCGCAGTCCAGGAGCCCTCAGGGAATGTCTGACTGATGAGGAGTGTGCCTAAGCCGTCAGTCGGACATCATTAGCGACATCCTTAGCGCTGCCATGGAGGCAGGAAAGGCTCCTGCCACCACCACTGCGCTCACCGTCCGTGAGCCCGGCTTCTGGCTGAGCCGTGCTCCCTTGTGGGAGCACACTGACCACCAAGGGGCAGCTTCTGCGTTGAGCATCTGCCTCCTGGTGGTCAGTGCGCGTCATAGTGACGTTGTCCCGCCATTCGACTGATTTGCATATTAGCCTTTTTTTTTTTTATAGGATTAGTTCTTATGAAAATTAGAAATCAACCTGATCTTGGAATTTAATAAAATTGTCATATTTCCTTTCAATTTTTCTTCCTTTATATCTGGTTCAAAATGATCAGATGCATTTCCTGTCAACAAAAATGCAACAACCGCCCAGCTGGTGTGACTCAGTGGTTGAACATCGACCTATGAATCAGGACACGATTCGATTCCTGGTCAGGGCACATGCCCAGGTTTCAGTCTTAATCCCCAGTAGGGGGCATGCAGGAGGCAGCCAATTAATGATTCTCTCTCATCAATAAAAAATATATTTTTTTAAATGCAACAACCACTGCCAAAACAAGCAGAAACCAAACTTTTTCATCACTGTTGGAGGTAATTTGGGTACAAACATCTCATTCCAGAGATCCCTAAACGTTGCTGCACGTTAGAATTGCATGTGGAGCTGTTAAAATTTGATGCCCATGCCTCCCCCTACACAACTCAAAAATCTGGGGCCTGAACCAGCATCAGTAGACTTGAAAGAGCCCCAGGTGATTCCACTCTGTAGTTTGTGCACCACTGCCTTATTCATAATTAATTTAATTTAATTGCTGGTAATTAAAGAGAAGAATTAACAGTTTATCCTGCCTATCCTATACAGATTGTATTTCAGGATAACCAAATAACCCCAGATTTACTAACTCCATAAAGATTTCTAAAATATGACAAAAGAATTTCTCCTGATAAATGTAGAAAGAGCAGTAAACTTTGAAGAAAAAAAAATCACCAATTTGCATCCCCTAATGAAATAATTGATTCAAGCAAAGATTGTCAATGCATGCAAAAACCTCTATATTCTCACGCCTAGCTGCACATTAGAATCACCTTGGGAGCTTTTTAAATTTCTAATATTCAGATTACAACTCTGGTTGATGGAATTGGGATATCTGGGCATGGGTCTCAGTCAGCGGTGGTTTCTAAGCCCTGACCCAAGGTGATTGCAGTGTGCAGCAAGGGCTGGGAACCATTGTTCTGGGAGAAAGGTGAAGGGTGAACTTAAAAATAGAAGGGTCAGGCTGCCATCACTTGAATTGGCTGTCTTAGCAACTGTAAAAGTGGTGATATGACATGATGTGAAATACACAACATCGCCCATAAACCACAAAAGTTTGACCTGAGAGCTCTAACTTTCTGCTTATAGACGTATTGCAGACGTATTAAAGTTAGAGGATGTATAAATGCCACCCTGAGAAACCCAGGGCACAAATTCTGAATGTGGAGCATCCTGTGTGAGTCCACTATGGTCCCTTCAGTGAGCCAAGCAAATGAAAAGGGGGGAATCTTTTTAGATTTAAGGGACTTAAGTAGCAGTCACATTCAATACAATCATTGAACCTCATTTCAGGCTGACCTAGTATAAGCGAACTGAAGAAAGACATTTCTGAAACATCAGGAAAATTTGGTCTGAACTTATAATGTAGCATTATGGAATAACTGTAGTTTTGTAAAGTCCTTGTTTTATAGAGTTACATATAGAAGTATTTAGAGTTTAAATGATCTGATGTGAGGGATCTTTTTTTAAAATTCTGTAACAGGAAAAGACAAATGAAACAAAAATATGGCATTAATATTATAATCATTAAATCTGGGAAGAGGGTTAATTTTACCTTTCTACTTTTATATTTCTGAATACTTTAATTAAAAAGACTTAAATACAAATATTTTTAACAAAGGGTTCAAAAGTTGGGTGACGTGTTAAAGCCAGCAAACCGTACTCTGAAGTTTAGCCCTAACATAGAATGAGACCTGCTATGAGATATGACATGAGTTTCTCAGCTAATGGGTGCTATTTAATTTGTGTTTCTGCATAGCTGGGATTTTGTTAAATGAATCCTTATAGAGCAAAATTCCCGGCCGTGTGCTGGCCTCAGCCTTTCTGGTAGACTAGAACTCTACATTTATCACTGTGCCTGTGCATAGGTGGCAGCCCTGAGATACAAATACTAGCATTTTGCTTTCACCAACACCTATGTGAATGTTTCTAAGCCATCTATAATAATAAAAGCATAATATGCTAATTAGACCAGATGTCCGAGGGAAGCCTGGGTCCCGGGTGTCAGAGGGAAGCCGGTGCCGGCAGCCAGGGGAAGGAAGGCCTACTCTTGCACGAATTTCATGCATCGGGCCTCTAGTTTATATATGATACACCAACACATTCCCAAAATGCTTGCTATAAGTGAGTTAGTGCTTTGTAAAAATCAAATATCCAGTTTTAGCTTTTAACATTTTATGTTTAATACAAACATGTCAAATATTTAAAATTTCTCGTGTTTTAGTGATATATGAAGAAATACTCTGTTAACTATCTAAAATAAAATCGAAATTATCAAGTCAGAACGCTCTCCTTTTTCCATTACCACCTTCTCAACACAGAGAGCCACACTTCCTCAGTTTAAAATTATTGCTTTGGGGAGTATCAGAAAGCCTACCATCTATTATTCCACATTTTATTCTTATGCTAGAGTTAGTTTGCATTTAGCTTGATCTTAGTAATCTTTATTAAAAAAGATAATTCAGTAGAAAAGTATAGAGAAACCAGTTGCAGACAACCATTCATTTATTTTGATGGTAAATATATATGCAGTTTTTAAAAGGTTTTTATGTAACAGAAGAAATCTATCTTGTGTTTCTATCAAATATTCCCATTTCTATATTTATTAACATATTTTTTCTAAAAGGAATGAAATGTGTCTTTGAAAAAATATTTTTGTGTGACTTTTCAGCACTTATTTTCCATAGACCACCAACTTTTACATCATAGCGAATCCCTTATTCTTTTTCCAGCTGTCTCTATAGAAGCCAGAGCCCCGCGGCCTTTCATGAACCACTTCTTGCACTCAGTGTTGGACACTTTACATGTGTGATGCATTTTTTTTATCTTTATATTTTTAAATTCCTTGTTTTTTAAGTTTTCCTCTATACAGATGTGGAATATAAAATTTTTATGGTTGTGTGATACCGATATTTTAATTAGTACCCAGATAAACATACTTAATATGACTATTTGTGGGAATTATTTTTTTTCCTAAAAATTATTTTTAATTGTTTTGTATCTCTGAATATTTATGGCCAGATCTTCATGGTAACATATAAAACTAAAATACTGCTCAGATTTGTCATTGTTAGAAATCAAATCAAACACTTTATACCAGTTTTACATATACAAAGTTTGCTCAGTATGTGAAATTGAATTCAAATAGCTGAGCTTTTTCAGTGGCGGACTAATTGATGTTTAAGGCAAGATTTAAAGTGAACTTCACTATTGGTTTCTATTTTTGTAGGTTTCTCATACAACATTTTCTCCATGAGTGAAATATTTAGAGCCATGACTTCGTATTTAAATCATGACATAGACTGGTGTAAACCCAAGAACCTAGATATACTCAAGAGAACCAGACTAGGAATAGTTTCAGGAAACATGGTCTTCTGTCTGTTCTTGTACATCTTCACTTCCATAAAACCCAACTTTTCAGGGATATAAGGTGTTTGTAGTAGTTTATGTTTGAACCAATAAACTCCAGGTATCTGTAATTTTCTTTTTTAAAAATATGTTTTTATTGATTTTTAGAGAGAGAGGAAGGAAGAGAGAGATAGAAACATCAATTGGCTGCCTCCTGCTGGGGATCAAGCCTGCAACTCGGGCATGTGCCCTGACCGGGAATTGAACCAGCAACCTCTTGGTGCAGGGGTCATTGAACACACTGGCCAGGCATATCTGTAATACTCCTAAAGCATCAGTGCACATCCATCTGTATCTTGTATAGACCAAAGAATGTTCTTACGTTTTATGTTTCCATCAGCTTATTTACATTTTCACTCTGAAACAGTATTTTCCAATGATCTCATTTCCTCCAATGATAAGGTTACCTACTGTAGGTTACGTGAGTCTTATACGTCAGAGAAGTTACAGAAGAGGAGTTTTTTTCAGGTCCATGTTCCACATCCCCTTTCATAATTTGGCAGCAAATTTTATACTTCTTAGCCATGGAAGGCATGGGAATATTTCTGCAGCTCTGTGGAAAGTAGACTCCTTCCTGGACCTATTGTCCTACAGGAAGCAAGAGTTCCATGGCCATACAGGAAGTTCCCCATACCACAAAATGTTTTGCTTGTATGTTTTACAAAGTGCTTTCCCTCTGAGTATGATAGCTAGACTCAATTTAGGCCAGAATTCAAGAAGAGTATCATTTGCCTTAATATTGCATACTGTTACCATCCCAAGAGTCCTGCCATAACTCACACCACACTATCTTTTATGTAAGGGCACATTTATAAACACCAAGCAACTTGGGACAGGTACAAACAATGAGAATCTCAAATAAGGTCACAGTATCTGGACTGTGAAAGACTAGTTACAGGTTTGTATTTACAACAAATCTCCTTACTGATCTTTATCTTCCTTTTGCCATGGTGATTTTACACACAGTACATACCACCATCATTTTATGGAGCATGAACAGTAAGACATAGATTAACAAAACAGAGACATTTTAATAATTTCAAGTTCTTCAGAGAGACCTTGGGCTTTTTACTGAGCATATTTTTATTCAATTTTGGTATATATTTGGGAGGTACATCACAGAAAAGATAAAATAATTTGCTTTGTATTTCATCTCTTACTATGAACTTAATGGAGTAGATAATATACCAATTTTCATATACCTACAGCATTATTGTTCCTTATCCAGTAATATATTTTTAGCTGCAACCTTCTACTTTTTTCTTTTTTGTATAAAATTGGGGCACTCAGATGAAATGTAATAGGCAAGAAGGAACGTGCTTCCAATAATCTTCCAGTCTTAAACAGATGGAGATTATTTCATTCTACCTTGAAGCTTGTTCAAGTTCTGTATTTTTAGATATGCATTTTCTTGGAAGATGCTAATTTGATGTTTGAAAATGCCCCATAGTATATTTCTGGTATCCCAGAAAACATGTTTGTGATTTTCTTAAAAAGGGAACACATGTTCTTTAGTACACAGATTAAAGAAGTAGCATTCGTAGTCTGTTTGTCATTTTTACTCATAAAAATATCTCTTGATTTCATGTTCTGATTGTGCTATATAACAACATGCCAACTATTTAATTATAGTTTACAGCACCAATCTTAAAGTGATTAACCCCATCATATCTGCAGTCTCTCGGGTAAATTTGACTAGTGTCTTCTTCCATTCCATACAGCAGATGCTGTTAAAAGACATTCCTTTTAAAGTAAGATTGCACAAATAACGCATCATTAATAATTGTGAACCTTACCATACTACATAGAGCACTTTATTCAGTAATTAGTAAATGGGTTTTCTGTTTATCTGATTGAGGCTGACTGTGTACATACATTTAGATGTGTGTGTAGAATTTGTGAATTACAAGTTTTTAAAGAAGCAGTAAATAATAGTAAAACTATTTTGAAAACAATTTAACTTAGTTTTAATGATGGAGAAGATACGTCAGTATCTTTTTGTCTTTGCGGATACACATTATCATTGGGCTGGCTCCATTATAAAAGTAGAAAAATGACCAAAGACCATTCATGTATAGAATTTGGTGGTTTTATAGTTCATATTAAGTAAATCTCTTAAATCAACTTTTTAAAACTTTAACTTGTCCATTTACTCATAAAAGAAAAAACCTATGGCCTGTTCTGTAAGCACAGCTATTTAAATCTTCCAATTGGATTTAGGGAACATGGGAATCTATTAATTTAGTGTCCCTAAATTAGCTACCCGTGTCCTTTTCTATATTTTTTCTGAGGCATTTTTATTAGTGTAGAATCACGAATGTCACAATTTGTGCTTACTCTATGATTATTTTAAATGGCTTCTCTTAAAGATGTTTAAATGAGCACAATTGTTTGTCACGTGGTTTTTGAGAAAATTTCCCATTATATGAAGAAACACATTTTTAGTGTAACTCTTTCTCTTTCTGTTTTTAAATAACAACTTCCAATAGTTTAAAAATAAAAGGTGGAGGCATACACAAACTAATGATTTCTGGTTTCCATGGTGATAATTTTTAGATGCTGGCATGCATGCTACCTAGTGTTCCCAATCCAAAAGCTTTGATGTATTGGTTTCCCAGGTTTTATCTTTTACTAAAGATGAAGCTCAGGACTAACTAAACATTCTTTTCTTTTAAAAATGCAGTATATTTTATTCATGTATGAGAAGTCTTAAAGCCACCACAGTGGTACTTCCCTATCCATACTTAGTTGCTGTTTCATATTTTATTTTCCAGTGTCACACTCCTGGAAGAAACAAAGGTGAACTGCTCATAGCTCTGATTTTAGGCCATCTCTTCTGTAGCTCTTCCCAGGCACTCCAAGTCCCTGCAAAAGTTTTCTAGCCTAACAGACTGTGTATTTTACATAATCCTATATAATAAAACCCTAATATGCAAGTAAACTGAACAGCGGAATGACTGGTCACTATGACATGCACTGACCACCAGGGGCCAGACTCTCAATGCAGGAACTGCCCCTGACCTGGGGCAGCTCATGTGTTGAACATCTGCCCCCCAAGAGAGAGGCGACTGGTTGTGGTGGCAATTGGGGGCCGGGGCCGGCCGGCCAGCGCCCTGCCAGTCACCTACAGCAGAGGGATGCAACCAGCAGCAGTGATGGGGTGGGGTAGGGCCAGCCAGCGGGCAGCGCCACGTGGGTACCAGCGGGGGAGGGAGGGGCCTCCGATCGCCCCACTCCCCACTCACCCCACAGATGGCCCTGATAACTGGCCACGTCTAGGAACCCTACCCTATATATTGGGAACAGTCTCTTAGATTTAAAAATTAAAACCTGGGAAGGCTACTCTAACTGAAAAAAAAACAGAATGATGCAGCGATAACATGCATTGACTCTGGCTTGCACATTTTGTGGTCAGCCCTGATTCTGACACTTAAAACTGTGTGACAAAGACAATTACTTAACTTTTCTCTGCTTCAGTTTTCCCACCCATAAGATGGGGAAAATGGTACTGCTGCCTCAGAATGATCATGTTGTGTACTACTTTTTATAATCAGGGCAAAAAAATGTACCTGCCCATACAACAGCAAGATGCCTTTCCCCAGTATGAAAAGTATGGTCACTGGTGCATGCAGCGTCCCGGATTGTGAGAGGGATGTCCGACTGCTGGTTTAGGCCTGACATCCCCCAAGGGGTCCTGGATTGCGAGAGGACGCAGGTTGGCCTGAGGCACATCCCATTCCGTCTCGTCTCCCCCCCCCCCCCCCCCCCCCCCGCCTCCATGCATGAATTTTGTGCACTGGGCTTCTAGTCCTTAATAAAACTCTTTCAAGAATTGCTGAGTAAGAATGTTTAGAACTCTGGAATTTCACGCAGAAGACTTACAAATGAAGCAGTAACTCTTCAGCCTGATAGATACTTACATCATGTTTCAACATGTACCAGGGAAACCATATACACTGTAATTTTTATTGAAATACCATACTTCAGAACTGACACAATTCAGAACTGACACAATTCTACCACCTAAAAGTGTACTGTCAAATAATAAATCAAGAGGTAGGTAGTTAAAAACCTATATTAAGAACATCAGCAAATCTTTCCTGAGGCTAGGAAACAAAGCCTTGAATTGAATTTGACATCAAGTTGAAGGGTTAGAATGTAGTGGGATTTCCCAGTTTCCCCATAAACCTTGAACCTTCAAAACTAGCCTGATCAGCACTGCCTAAAAGTTTTACTTCCTTTCACATAGACAAACTTTATTGAGGACAGTAAAATAAAGCCATAGCATGATGCCAGGTATGAATGATCTCAGAACTGCTATTCTTGTTAGGAGTTTGTTCAATAAATATTCATTGGGCACTACCGAGTGTTACGCACCTATCCTAGGCACCGAGAAAACAATTAGGTAACAGTATACAAACCAAAGTTCCTGCCCACGATGAGTTTATATTCTAGTGGATTGGGGTAGAATGGACAAACTGACCTCCTGTGATAAGTGGATACTGCTTAGATCTTACTTCCTTTAGGAATTTTTCCCTAAGCGCCTTTCCCCCAGATATTGGCATTCATTCATTCATTTCCTCTCCCTCTCCCTGTTTCTTTCTCTCTTCCTCACACATACACGTGCCCTGTCTTCCCTCATAACTATATACCTAGGGCCTGGCATATAATAGCCTCTTAATAAGTAAAGGAAGAAAGTCAGAAAGGAAAGAGACATGAAGGCATTGAAATCCTCACGATTGTGTTTGGAGCTCAGTATGTGATACAAGATTTAATTTAAATCTTTGAAGTGAGAGTGAAGCAGTATTTCTGAAAAAAGAATGTTAGCAACATGAGGATGAAATTTGAGGAAAGAAAGACTTATGAAGATAATCACAACATGGGCAAGTGTATTTTGAAGGTACTGGGGAAAGGCAATATAATCTACATCACATAAATTTATAAAATAAAATAAAACAAATTGGAATAGAGGGAAAGGAGATAAATTGTTCTGTTTTTAAGTTCAAGATGGAAGAGTGGTACAGTTGACAATAAAACAAGATAATGGGAGGACTAGATTTGCCTAGAGGAGACAATATCAAGTTAGATTTGTCTATATTCATTTGGAAAAAGACTAAAAGAATAAGAAAGCAAATGGATAAGAAATTTAAGTTTTCTTTGCAACTCTAAAATAAGATATTAAAGTTTCCATAATTTTGTAACTGAAAACTGTACAGCTTTCCATTGATTTTAGATGATATGAAATATGATATGAAAAGCTAGCCTTGTCTTCAGAGGTTTTATTGCCAAGCAATAATATGAATACCATGTGAGTTTAAGTTCAGAAGTTTCCGTTATGGAAGGTCTTTTCAAGTTCTTAGCCACCACTATCACGCAGTCTGTGAATCCTCTTGGAGGAAGTCACCAGAGAGGTGAGTTTTCCAAGGGAGAACATTTATTTAATATAGGGTATATATTAATTTGAGGCTGGTAATCAAAATGAACATGACATTTAGCAAAATATATTAATAAAGTGAGTATATGAAACTTACAGAAAATAGGCAAATGATTGTACAGTTTAAGGTAGAAATAGTCTTGTATTAATGTAAAGGTTATAATACGTTACTGATAAATAACAACCTTTGTAGCAAGTTTTTATGTAAGATTGTCCTTAGATTTAGCTAATTAAACTTGTCTTCTTACAGATGTGCCAAATCCTGGTGTAAACAAGCCTAGAGCTTCTGACACTGTCCATCCCAACAACTATCTCATCAGGACAGAGCCAGAGCCAGGCGCCCTCTATTCACCAGAACAGACATCTCTCCATGAAAGTGAGGGTCTGTTGTGTTACCTTTTCACTATTAGATTTTCTTTTAATATCTTATTTCTGAACACGAACCTCAGAAGTGTAAAATAAAGGTATTTCCTGCTGGTTTCATTCCTACAGGATCATTGGGTAACTCAAGAAGTTCAACGCAGATGAATTCTTATTCTGACAGTGGATACCAGGAAACAGGAAGTTTCCACAACAGCCAGAACTTGAGTAAGGCAGACAATAGACCATCGCACTCATTCATAGCATCCACTAATAACCATTTGGTGAGGCATTCAAGAGCTGAAGGACAAACTCTGGTTCAGGTAAACCAAACACATCAAGATCTTTGTAAAGAAATACCCTCCTAATTGGAATATCTGTTACGAGTATTTTTAAAAAGTAAAACCAATATGTTCAATTTTGAATTTATAGAAAGGATAAAATAGTGAATACATTTTACATTTTGCAAGTCTATGGTGTTAAGGAATTTTTAGGCATGAGACCTAAAAATATTTTAATTGTTTAAATGAGCTCCTGTTAATGGATTCTGATAAATTCCAGACACAGAAGAGTAATTAGTTTAAAAGAAGCAATTTTTGCATGAGGGGAGTGAGAGAGAACTGTGTGGAAAAGACAAGAGCTAAAGTATGCTCCAGAGTACTAGAGGGTCGAGCAGTAGTTCCACACCTGCATGAAATGGGAGTGACCCATTCCAACCAAAGGTTTTTGCCTTCATCATTGAAATTACTCCCTGAGAACACATTTCTTTTCTTTGCTAGCATATAAATATTTCTGCCTACAGAAGCATAACCGTTCTGTTAAGTGAGGGTTTTCTAACTTGATAATCAAAAAAATAATAATATTGCTTATCTATACTAATAAAAGGGTAATATGCTAATTAGACTGGACATCTTCTGGACAAAGCCATGGTGGCAGGGGCCGAGGCAGAGGCGGTTAGGGGTCGATCAGGCCGGCAGGCAGAGGTGGTTAGGGGTGATCAGGCAGGCAGGCAGGCAGGCGAGTGGTTAGGAGCCAGCGGTCCCAGATTACGAGAGGGATGTCCCTCAAGGGGTCCTGAATTTGAGAGGGTGCAGGCCAGGATGAGGGACCCCCCCCTCCCATGCACGAATTTCGTGCACTGGGGCTCTAGTCTATATATATATAAAAGCCTAAGCAACTGTTATGACTGGCCGACCAAACCACCGGTCACCGTGATGCGCACTGACCACCTGGGGGCAGACGCTCAATGCAGAAGCATCTCCCTGGTGGTCAGTGTGCTCCCACAATCAACCTCCTGCGGCCGTCCAACCTCCCGCAGTCCTTCCCCTGGACCGGGCAAGATGGCCCTGATCAGCCCTGATTGCTGGCCAGGCCAAGGGATCCCCACCTTTGTACGAATTTGTGCACAGGGCCTCTAGTATGTTTATAAAACTTCTTAAGTCCTGACTTGTTGCCTCTTTATTCACTTCAGTCCACCAGCATATTCCAAAATTAATAGAAGCAGTAGGAGTTCTGAGTGTCAGTAATCAGTGAGGATAACCGTCTGTCCAAGTACCTTAGTGATTTCTCTGATTCTGAAACATGGTAAGATGATCAGACAAGTTAGGCAAACACTCATCTTCCCCTAATGCAGTACAGGAAGCCCTGAAAGTACCACAGAAGTCAGCCAGCGTTCCCAGTGCCAGAGGAGAAATAATAGGACTTGGGCTCAACAATCTAGGGGAAATTTTTAAGAAATGAGAAACATTTCTATATTAAAACAAATACAAATATAGTGCCTCAAATTTTAAGCTAAAACAAAAAATCTTGTATTGCCTGAAGCAATCTACTTCAAGCTGCACCCCCAGTCCTCAGATTATACATTTACTCCTTTGCTGTTAGGAATGCTTTGATGGAAAAGTTTGAGAAACTTTAGACTAAATGCTCCCAGGCATTCATGTCTGAGGTGAATTTCTGTCAGCAGGTCTGAAGTCACACTTTTTAATAATAATCTTAATTACAGAAATTATCTGTTTTTTCCCCTCTAAAAGTGGTCATGTTACCTCTTTTTTATTTTAATTATAAGTTTATTTTGTCTCTAGAGCTGATGAATTAAGTTGCAAGGGGTGTGAGAGGTGTCTCTAAAACTTAATTTACATATAGTCTGGACAATACATTTTTTAGCTATCTGGGCCAAGTATCATCCCATTTTGGTAGTAAAAAGTTCATATGTGGGATTTTCTTATTTTTAGCACTATTAAACCCAAAGCACAGATTTTAATTTTCCAACTATCTACTAATTTTTAACCCCCCTCTTTCTTGCCTGTTGCTTATTAACAATTCTCTTTCCTCCTCATATCCTCGACTTCCCTGAATTGAGCTTGAGCATGATGTCTCAGAGCAGGTGTTTCAGCCAGCCTAGTAGCTGTGACACCTGGAGACTTAGCATGCTTTCCCTTAGGACATCTAGGAGTGTACAAAGTCCTTGTCTTATCCCTGCCATTATTGCCCAAATAAAAGTGAGGAGGTAATGGCAATCACTAAGGAGATACAGAGCAAGTGCCGGGTCCTGGGCTTGTAACCAGTGTCCTAGTGTCTGTTTCCCCTGCCTGTTCCCCTTAGGCCCATTCTCCAGTCCACCCCATATTCTTCATTGTTGTACCACTTTGAGAAAGGGATCTGAGACCCAGTGTTTGCGGGAGTCTACGGATTCACAGAACGACCAGCCTTGGCAGAAATGTTTTTCATTTCTGATTCTGGTCTTTTCCAGCTGGCTAGGCCAGGAACCCAGCAGAGACTTTGGCATTCCTCTTGTGGGAACAGCTTTTTTAGGGGTACCTTTGTATCTCTTTAAAGCCACCCCCTAAAGATAAGAGCTAATAGATTAAAGGAGGTAAAAGAATTGGCTGAAATTGCTAGAGGCTACACTAGAGCTAAAAGAAGAGACAAATTTGGCTGCAGCACCTGTGCAAACAGGCTGTCCCTGGAGAGTTAATTCACGGGAGAGGGTGGACCCCAGGCGCCGTCCAAACATTCATTTATTCAGCATTGAGAGAGCACATTCCTTTTGTTAATGGGGCCAGTCCATAAAGACTAAACAGTTATAGATGTTCCTCTAGCTACATTACATGAATTAATTCAATTTTTTGTTGTTGTTGTACAGAAATACATTATATTGGCCAAAATTTGACTCTCGGGGAACAAAATAAGTACATTGCTCCAGTGACACGTCATACTTGCAACACAGTGTGTTATGTGTTATGAAAATGGATAGGCAAGAGGCAAAAATGTAAATACAGAAGAAAAGGGGATAGTAGATGTCTTGAGGTCTCTCTTTACTGGTTGAATTTAGTATTCTGAAGGGGAAAGTTAGAGATTATGCCACCAAAAAAAGGTAGAATAAGAAAAACGCAATAAGGAAATATTAAGATCCAGCTCTAAAGCATAAAAAGGAAAAGAAACTTGGATGCCTAAAATAATCATGTTATAGTGAGCTATATGCATTTGTTTCTGTGATGACAATGGACACAAAACCCTTGATAAACCCATTCTCTTTTTTCCCCTTTTATCAGCCATCAGTAGCCAATCGGGCCATGAGAAGAGTTAGTTCAGTTCCATCTAGAGCACAGTCTCCTTCTTATGTTATCAGCACAGGCGTGTCTCCTTCAAGGGGGTCACTGAGAACTTCTCTGGGTAGTGGATTTGGCTCTCCATCAGTGACCGACTCCCGACCACTGAACCCCAGTGCATATTCCTCCACCACATTACCTGCTCAGCGGGCAGCATCTCCGTACTCTGCGCAGAGACCCGCCTCCCCAGCAGCTGTGCGGAGGATTGGGTCAGTCACCTCCCGGCAGACTTCCAATCCCAACGGACCAACCCCTCAGTACCAAACCACCGTCAGAGTTGGGTCCCCACTGACCCTGACGGATGCACAGACTCGAGTAGCTTCCCCATCCCAAGGCCAGGTGGGGTCGTCGTCCCCCAAACGCTCAGGGATGACCGCCGTACCACAACATCTGGGACCTTCACTGCAAAGGACTGTTCACGACATGGAGCAATATGGACAGCAGCAGTATGACATTTATGAGAGGATGGTTCCACCCCGGCCAGACAGCCTGACAGGTGAGTACAGGTGACAGCACTCGATAAAGTCCCGTGAGAACATCTGTGTAACTTCCACTAAAATAGAGCGTGATAACATGGAAAGCTTGTGTGCTCTTCTCTAAATGTATACTGCGGACTTCAGGCTGACCGATCTTTCGGCCTCTGTAGTTCACATCACCTGACCTCTTCTGCAATGAATAAACTTTTTTCTTTCACAGTATTAGGATATAAAGGTAATATTGCATTTTAGAAGAATGGTTGGAATTCTATGCTATTTGTTAGTTTATTTGTTTAATGAAAGGTTTTTGTATCACCTAGGCCTACCCATATCCAAACCCAAGTTATGTTAAAAGGTAGTATCAAAATATCTGTTTAAATATTAATATTTTGAAAAAGTGCTTTCATAGTATAGGCTAGAATATGGATTTTTCTCACCAACTGCTTTGATTTTAGCATCCCAATGGGAAAAACACAAAGTTATGAATTGGCTTCAAATGCCACTTAGATTAAATCAGAAAGACAGCAGCCAGCTTCCTGATGTTACAGCCATCTCCTTCAGGCTGTCTTCATGGAGGGCTTCCCACACAATATGTCGGCATGGTTCTTTGTAAAATGAAATTTATCTTCAGCTAGTATTTTAAATTACATTTTTTAAATAACATATACACAATGGTAAAAAAAACATTGAAACTACAAAAGAAATATTAAGTGAAAAGGGAAAGTCCCAAGCTCCTCTTTGTCCCTATGCAGGCCCACTCACCACTTTATGCACCTTCCAGAATGTTTGCTTGTTATATAAGTATATTCATTACATACAAATGTGCATATATTGTGTTTTTATACTATGGGATTCTATAATATGTATCTTCTTTTTAAAATATATTTTTATTGATTTCAGAGAGGAAGGGAGAGAGAGAGAGAGAGAGACATCAATGATGAGAGAGAATCATTGATTGGCTGCCTCCTGCACGCCCCCTACTGCGGATTGAGCCTGCAACCTGGGCATGTGCCCTTGATTGGAATCGAACCCGGGACCCTTCAGTCCACAGGCCAGCACTCTATCCACTGAGCCTAACCGACTAGGGCTCTTCTTTTTTAATATGTCTGAGAGCTTACTTCATTCTCTCAGTGGATGCCTAGGACCTCATTTTTATAGATGCATTATAATTTATTTAATCACTTCCCTATTAATAGACATTTAGGTTTTTCATTTGGGGCTATTGGAGACAACAATGCTCAATACGCATACTGTTATTCCTGCATATTTACACATAGATGCTAAGATAGCTGTGGGATCCACTTCATGGCACAGAATTGCTAGATTGACTACATACTTGTTCTTAC
Source organism: Eptesicus fuscus (assembly GCF_027574615.1). Lineage (NCBI taxonomy): Eukaryota > Metazoa > Chordata > Mammalia > Chiroptera > Vespertilionidae > Eptesicus > Eptesicus fuscus. Next base: position 37,795,672 of record NC_072483.1, read on the forward strand.
TGATATATTGTCAGATTACACTCCAGGAAGGTGGCACAGATTTAAATGTCCATCACTAGTCTGAGTGTGGCTGTTTCCGCTGTACCTTTGCTAGCACAGAATGTTTCATTTTTGCCAATGTCGTAGGCAAAACTGTACTTTATTGTTGTGAATGGCCTACTGAGTTATGCCAAAGGAGGAAGATTTCATGTTTATCAGCCATCTTATTTCTTTTGTAAACCATGAGTTCAGGTCTCTTGCCTATTTTTATAAGGTGTAAAGCTTTTTATACTTGAAATAAATTAGTCCCTTATAAATTCTTCTTAAGTATTTCCCTATTTTCTAATCTGTCTTTTGACTTTTGTTTTTAGTATTTTTTATTTACAGAAGTTTCTTTTTAATCCTTACCCAAGGATGTGTTTTTATTGATTTTAGAGAGAGAGGAAGTGGGAGAGAGAGAGAGAAAAATTGATAGGTTGCCTCCTGTATACACCCCAACCTGGGACCGAACCCGCAATCTACTGTGCCGGGCTTGCCTCTGCCCGAGTGTGAGTGAGTGTTTGTGGCTCTACTGAGCAACCTGGCCAGGGCTTTATAGAATTTTTTAATATTTTTGTGTAGTAAAATTAATGTGTTTTCCTATGGCCTCTAGGAAAGGTAAATCCTTTTTGAGATTTTCTAATTGAATAATTTTTCATGAAGAATTAATATTGAACTTGATTTTGAGCTCGAATAAATTCCTAGTGGAAAAACCACCTCTCTTCACTCAGCCATCAGAGAGGTATACCTGGCTTAGATATTTCCTGGCATGCCTCTGAAAAGTATACAGCAACGTGAGGTGGGAATCATTTATGAAATCCTATCTCCCAAGGTAACCTTAAAAGATAGATAGTTCTGGAGATTTCTGTCTTCCTCCCTGTGTATGTCTAGAATGGCTGTGCAGTAATCTGTGAAGAGCGAAGTGGAAACCCAGGAAAGAAGCGAGCACATAAACACTGTCACCCTGTTAACCCTGTGGTTTACAGATGAAATAAGACTTTATGTTACAGTCGGGGGAAATTATACCTAGCCTAGCACAGAGGTTTTCCTAGAATGCTACCATCTTCAGAAGAAGCAAAGGGTTTCCTTGAAAATGTTTCCCATCATCTATCTGCCCACTTATTCTGAATGTGGATTCTATTTTGTGAATTCCCTTTTTTATTCTTACTTCAGAGAATGATGCCATTGTATTTGCTATGGTTCTTGATTTCAAAGAAGTAATAATTTGCTAATTAATAAGCCTGAAGCAATATTTTATAATGGACTCAGACACTTGGATATTTGCTGATCATAACTTAAATGATGATGTAATGTGTGTATAAGTTAATTCCTACAACAGAAAAATATGTCTGTCCTGAAATATGTCAATGTAATCATCGCATGCTAAGAAAAGTTGAAAGAATAATACAAAGAATCCATATGCGGGAGATAAATATGTGTTTATTTCCAATGTCTTAAATATAACAGTTTTAAATCACAGGTAATACATCATTGTAACAGGTAAAGTAATAGGTATTTGTGGAATTGCAAATAGAAACTATTGAAAAGAAAAGTATTGTTGTGGAAGATCAGTGTTTTCTGATACTTGGATGGGGAGATAAAAATTACTCTGGAAATACTTCTGGAAAAATTATTTCTAATTAACAATTATAGAACATAATTAGTTGTCTTTCATTTTAAAAGGTAGTGAATTATTGTGGGTTCCTAAACATAGTTATTTAACTTAATCTGTAGAGGCCATATAATTTTCTATTTTTAACATGTTAATCTATAGGACCCTGTGTTTTACTTTTTCTCATGAATGATCAGATAAACAAAATAGTTACAATTACTGTTATGTTACTCACGAAGATTTATAATATCAAGAAAGTACTATGTCTCACTATAATTCTGTCTTTTATTTCACATTATAGTCTGTCACATGGTAGTTTCATTTCACTAGTAGTCCTGTAAGTGAATATTCACTGGATACTTTTAATTGTTCTAAGTCAGCTCATTTTGTTACCTTTCCCATGAAATTATAGTAAATATTTACAGTATTTTCATGTTTTATGGATTCCAGCAGAGCATGCAGCCAGATCCTCCCACCATCTATAATAATCTATAATAATAAAAGCATAATATGCTATTTAGACCAGACATCCTTCCTTCCGGACAAATGGGCGGGGCTGCAGCAGAGGCGGCAGAGTCCCCAGGCTGGGGCTGGCGGTGGTGGCCGGCGAGGGCCCGGGCCAAGGCCCTTGCACGAGTTACGTGCATCGGGCCTCTAGTGAGAATATAATGTTCTAATACTGGCACAGAATGCTTTGTTCTTATCTCAAAGCACCATGGATGGTGGGGCCACCACCAGCGCCAGCCTTGCCTCTACCCAAGTGTGAGTGATGTTCTGAGTCTCGGTGAATCAAGAGTGTTTGTGGCTCTCCTGAGTGTTAACATTGCACCTCGTATTGATAAGGTTACCAAGGACTAGCTATATTGACCTGCCTGCTTTGTGTCATCATTAACAAAAAACAGAGCCTGCCCTTTTGTTCAAAACACTCATGAGCTCCATAAAGAAATGGAGCTTGTACTCTGCTGAAAGAATGAGCAATCTGCCAGTAATAAAAAGCTGAGATCCTCAAGTGAGAACTTTCAAGTAACAACCCTAATATCATCTCTAGAATTACATCGGCTTCTGTGGAGCCCTGGAGGGCTAACCTTGCTCTTGCTCTTTCATTTTGTGTTTTCAGAGGGCTTTGTGGAGTTCAGGGTTTCTCACACCACTTCTCATTGACCCTTGAGGGATAGCGTGTCCAGTGCTGAGTGTGCAGTGATAGACCACTGACCTGGGTTCCTCGCAGCCCTATTGGAAAGTACCTCTGGTGGAGATAAATCATATTTCCTTTGGGGCTCTCATTTTCCTTGGTTTTGAAATGAGAAGGTTTGGCTGAATAACCCCCAATTACAGGATTGTTTAAACCTTTGATCTTCTTTTAGCAAGTGAGGAGCCCATAGTTAAAACCCAGATTGATGCATTTGGTTTCTTCCCATGTCACTTTGCTATCCAGGGTAGGTAATAATCATTCATTTTAGAAGTTTTTTTGTATTAACTTTCTTGCTACTCCTCGGTAAGCAACGTATAATTACCACTCACACTCAAGCCCATTTGCTTTTATTTGTGCTATGGTTAACTGAGATGTTAACAGGATGGGAATGGTGCTATCTTTTTACAATTAGTTACTGTGTTAATTATTTGCAACCTTTTTAAAAGCAAATATATGACTGACTTCAGATATATTTGTGCTTTCCCTTGCTCATATTTGGATATAACTGTAGTTGGTATTCTTAGCAAGTGGCAGATTTTACTCACAAACTTCTGAGCAGGATAGTATAGAATATACTAATACACTTTTATTTAGAAAATAAAATGTTTGGGTTTGAAATCTACTTTTTTACCGTGAGTCCCATGTGTAAACATTAGTTATTAGCAATTTGAATGAAAGAATATTTCAAATGATTTAATATTCATGCACTAACTTTGTACTTTTTCTTTACACTGGAAAGACAGTAAACAAGAATCTGGGCCGAAACCGGTTTGGCTCAGTGGATAGAGCATCGGCCTGTGGACTGAAAGGTCCCAGGTTCAATTCCGGTCAAGGGCATGTACCTTGGTTGTAGGCGCATCCCCAGTGCGGGGTGTGCAGGAGGCAGCTGATCGATGTTTCTCTCTCATCGATGTTTCTGACTCTCTATCCCTCTCCCTTCCTCTCTGTAAAAAATCAATAAAATGTATTTTAAAAAAAAAACAAACAAGAATCTGGTATGTGGGTTTTTATGAAAACAACTGTTGATGTTTTTTAAGAAAATAAAAAATGCAGTGATAATAAATAATAAAGTAATACTTCACAATACTTAATAAGTGTTACTAATTCACTGGTAATATTCCAAATATTGTAAGGTAAAATTCTGTTTTCCTGTAAAAATCATGAGTGAATTACTTGAGAGACATATTTCAAAACAGTTCTTAACCATCAGCCTTCACTAAGCATTACTAGGTAGGTGTTGTCTTAGGAGTTGGGGTTTAAGGAGGCGTGGGACATGGTGGGCCCTGCCCCCAAGGAGCTGATTGCCCACTTGGTAAGACGGTAATTCTGAGGGCAGGAAAAGAGACAGACCACCGTTGGTATGTTTTTAACAATGGAAATTGTATAGTGATAGAAGAGGACATGCTCTTTTTGGTCATCATGATAAGATAGCTTACAATTGGGAGAATAAATTTCAGACTATCAAACAAATTAGTAATTCCTTATTATTTTTTCTTAGAAAATTTACTTTTATCTTGCTACTAAGAGAGAATTTTATTCTAAAAATTTATGAGATGTCCTTTTCATACCTGGAATCCTTCCTTTGTAAAACTCACTAGGTTTGGTGTTTTGACTTAACATTTGGTCCTTTTGCCTAGGAATTTAACATTTGGTACTATTGGCTAGGAGTTTCATTAGTGCTTTTAACCTCACCACAATTTTCTTGCTTTCTTAACAATGTCGTTTTCCTGCCTCTAGGCTTACGGAGTTCCTATGCTAGTCAGCACAGCCAGCTTGGACAAGACCTTCGTTCAGCCGTGTCTCCCGAATTGCACATCACTCCTATATATGAGGGCAGGACCTACTACAGCCCAGTGTACCGCAGTCCAAACCACGGAACTGTGGAGCTCCAAGGATCACAGACAGCATTGTACCGCACAGGCTCAGGTGGGCACCAGCTGAAATCACACCAATCTGGTTGTCAAGAAAGTGGCTGTGGCAGCAGATCAATAAACAGTAAAACATAAGATCATTTTTTAACCTATTTTAGGTGATATCTTTTTACCTTAGTTCAGTCTAATCAGTGAGTGGAGTGATTATGCTGTGAATTCACAAATAAGTTTATGGAGCTGTAAACGTGACTGTCCTTGGATTAGAACTATAGCAGATATAGAAAAAAAGACCTTTATTGGGATATTTTTTTGTTGCCTGGAATGTGTATTTGGAGGAAATCCCTGTATGAGTTACTTCGCTATCTCTAACTAGCATGTATATAGTCTCGAGTGATTTTGGTGTTATTCTTTTTTATATAATGGATTCCCTCCGAATGCTCAAGAGTGGAATGTGAAAAACATATTCTTTATGGTGGACTCAAATCGGGGACAGAATGCAGTAAAGACATTTTTAAAAATAGGGAGCTAGTGCATCACACCCTTGCACCCCACCCTCACATCTCTGCCACACCAGCCTGTAATGGCTGGTGGAGCAGAAGCTGCAGCCCATGGCCATGTAAGCTGCAGATTGTGCTGCCAGTTTGGCTCAAGGAATCTCCTGTGGCCCCTTCTTTAAAAAAAAAAAAAAAGGCAGTTCAAGTTTATTAACATGCTCACAAATGAACTCCAGGTAGCTATGATAACTCCCTAAAGGCACAACCCCAGGAGACATACCTCCCAGAACAAAGGAGGGTGAAGGCCGTGTTTGAATTTGTTTTTTGTCAAAACATAATTTGGTCCACTGCAGGATTTTTCTTCTAGTAGAATGTACCAATTTTTAATAATGTTAGTACAGAAATGTTTCACTTTATGTTCTGTATATTGAGTATTTTCTTTAATAGGATTAAGAAGTAATGTTATTAAACTCTTTTGATTGCAGGAATTTCAATCATTGGAGAAATGCCTACTGCAATGATTAGGAAAGAAATGTTAAATACAGTGTATAGCATCTTTTTAAAATATATATTGATTTCAGAGAGGGAGGGAGAGGGAGAAACATCAGTGATGAGAGAGCATAATTGATCAGCTGCCTCCTGTATGCCCCACACTGGGGATCGAGCCTGCAACCCAGGCATATGTCCTGGCCGTGACCTCCTCGTTCATAGGTCGACACTCAACCACTGATCCACACCGGCTGGGCCAGTGTACAGTATCTTTATACATAGGATCATGCAATAATTTCAGGGAGTAGCTATGGTAGAATTTGATATATCAGTCTTCTTTCTTGTGAAGTGAATTTTCCAAGTTACCAAAATCCACAGGTCTATAAATGAAATGTATGGCAAACTGAGTAACCTTTATACACTATTAAAAGTTTGATAGTTTTAATTTTTTACAAGTTTGACATACCTTGTTTTTTATTGCTAAAATGAAGTTTTGAAATTAGTAAATTTTTTCTTACATTTCTCTTGCCGTTACTGAATTTTAATAAACATATTAAGACCTATTATCAGATTTATAGTTTCATTTTTGCTCTTTTCTGCTAATAAAATGAGCATAATATTGTTAGTGTATATTGTTAGCATATACAAAAATCTGAAGTGCTATTTTTAGCACTAATGAGCTAGATTGGTAAAATCTAAAAGTAAGCAAGTTATACAGTTGTTAAAATTATAACCCTTCTTGAAATTGAAAACATTTGACTTTGATAAGTATCACCTCATGGAGAACATACTAACCTTTTTAAAATAAATGTTGAGCCGAGGCCGGTTTGGCTCAGTGGATAGAGCATCGGCCTGCGGACTGAAGGGTCCCAGGTTCGATTCCGGTCAGGGGCATGTGCATTGGTTGCGGGCACAACCCGGTGGGGGGTGTGCAGGAGGCAGCTGGTCGATGTTTCTCTCTCATTGATGTTTCTGGCTCTCTATTCCCTCTCCCTTCCTCTCTGTAAAAATATCAATAAAATATATTTATAAAAATAAATAAATAAAAATAAAATAAATGTTGACTTTCTGGTAGGTATTGGAAATCTGCAAAGGACGTCCAGCCAACGAAGTACCCTTACATACCAAAGAAATAACTATGCTCTAAACACAACAGCTACCTATGCGGAGCCCTACAGGCCAATACAATACCGAGTGCAAGAGTGCAATTATAACAGACTTCAGCACACAGCACCGGCCGATGATGGCACCACGAGATCCCCATCAATAGACAGCATTCAGAAAGACCCCAGGCAAGTACTGTTATGTGTCTTCCAAATGCTACAGAATTATAGAAGCCAACCAGTTCCTTTATTCTCACTTCTTTTCAAGTTGCCAAGACTCTTATAAGATCAGTAACTTATCTCTAATATTTCCAGTTGCATTCCAGTACTATAAGTCATTGTGGTTAATTTAATTTTAAATAATTCATTTAAAGAAGGAAGATGGATTCCTTCTTTCAATGCTTTAATAATAGGTTAGAGAATGCACTGTCTGTCTGAATATCTGCAGCATTCATCACTGAAATACTTCACCAAGACAGCTCTCTGGTCTGTCCTCTGAGTCTGAATCACACAAAAGACTTTTACAGGATCATTTTACCCCTTTTCCTTTTTTCCTGACTGACTTCATAGATGAGAACTTCAGGAAATGCATATGGTTGTTTTAAATGGGAAAGACCAGTGTTATACATTTTCAATCATATTGATCAATGTTATTTTGTGCTTTTATTAACTTGGTCCTTCAAAAAGCTCTTTGCCATTTAAGAGAAAATCATTTACAAAAAATGCTCATAAGCAAAAAATATTTGGCACATAATAAATGTTTCCTTTTGTAAGTTTTATTTGGACATGTAGAAAATGTGTTTTATTAAGATAAGTCTGAGTCATTTAGTACTTGCTTTTTACAGACTGGCCTCATCTTTAATGAAAGCCATTTAAAATATTCAGGAAATAAAGATGTTTAGAAACTAAAAGAGAACTCTAATTTCTGTAAAAGTGAAATTATTGCTAAATTTTAAGCAGCTTGAGTGCTATTTTAAGGCATATATTAGCAAGATTTCATTCACTCTTCGCCCACAGACAGTTGTTTCACTGGAAAATTGTTATAATTATCAATTCATTTTTACCAACCTACCAACTTATTCTAATGAATGTGAAATAAAAGCATCAGTGAGGTTTTGGTCATTAAAACAAAATAACTAAAGGTACTTTTGAGTTAAATGGGAAGCCCACTGCTTTCTTAAAGCCACTCCACTTAACTCTTTTTCTAAAATTCTTTATGGTTTATATATACATTTGATTCTGCTATTCTGCTTGCTACCTTTTTGTCATTTTAAGGATTTTGTAAAATAATTTGTCTAATAGCACCTCAATGTAATTCAGAAATACTTTTACATGATTTTGTTTTTAAAAACCTCAAAATGACAACGAGTATGGCACCCTAATACATGGAGAAATCCTAAAAAGGGCTTTGAGTCATGGGTAATTTAGACCATACCTTGGCTGAACCTACAGAGAAAAGAACAGCTACCCAGAGAGGCAGTGCTGTGATTAGAGCTTTGAGTTTAACATGTGTCCCTGAAGAATTCAGTTCTGACATCTGATGTGAGTTGATTGACTATAAACAAGGATTTCGTGTATGATAATATATTTCAGCTATTCATAGTATGATAATTTATAGTCTAATGCATAAAACAGTTATAGCTAGCTTTGATTATGTGAATGCTTACTGATAACGCATTTGTAAGTTGAATAAATGATTATCTTATAATAATAGGTGTACTTTTTCTACCTGAAACTGGAATCCAGGTGAATTTGAAGTTTGAATATTCAAAGCTAAATAAAAAGCTTATGTTAACTATTATTTAATTTTTAGTTTTGAAAATAGCAACTTTAAGTATTTACTCACTTCTAAACCTACTTACTTTATGATTAATGTTACATTATAATTAGCCTGAAAAAATCCTGTAAGACTGAAGAAATTACTCATGTTTGCTTTGTAAAAGGTATCTATGAGGGTTTTTTTTTTAAATAGTTTTCTAGTTTGGAAGCAAAATGATTAAAAGTACAAACAGTACATCTTAAAGGAATAAAAAAAGTACTTCCTATGGAAAATGACTTAAAGTGACAGCATCCTGGTGATGTTTTTTGAGCAGGACTTAATCTTTGATATTCTATGGGATAATTTCATTTATCATCTCCTTGACATTAATATATTGTCAAATGTTTTACTTCGACATATATTATAAAATCCATAATATACTGTTACTATTTTTACTATAAATAGTCAATTGTCTTTTAAAGAAATTAATATTAGTAAAAAAAAATATGGTTATTGTATTCACCTACATATCTACTATTTATAATTCTTCCTGTCTTCCTGTAAATTCAATTTTTTATCTCTTCTCATTTCCCTTCAAACTAATAATGTCCTTTAGCCTTTCTTGTACTGCCTATCTACTGGCAAGAAATTCTCTCAGCTTTAAACCTGAAAATATTTTTATTTCACTAGTTTTTAAAGGATAGTTTTGCTAGATATAAATTTTGGGATAGATAGGTATAATTCTCTTCCCCGCCCCCCACCCCCCCCCGACTCCCCTCCTCTGGTAGTTTAAAAAAAATGTTCATTTATTGTCATCAGATCTTCATTATTTTTTATGAGAAATCAGACATCATTTGTATCATTGTTCTCATTATGTAATGAATCTTCTCTCTGGCTGCCTTTCAGATTTTTCTCTTTATCTTTCACTTGTAACAGTTTACTGTGAGAGGCCTAAGTATAGTTTTCTTTACATTTAACTTGCTTGGGATTCACTAAGTTTCTTTAAATATTGGTTGATGATTTTTACGAAAATTGGGACATTTTCCACCATTATTTGTTTAAATATTTTTTGTGTGTCCCAAATTACTCTCCTCTTCTTCTGGGATAACTTGACATCTCACAGGTTACTGATGCCCTCTTCAGGTTTTTTAATCTGTTTTTCTATATATTTTCCAGATTGGATTTTTTAATTGATTTGTCTTCAAATGTATTGTCTTTTCTACAGTCTCTAATATGTTTAAAGGTCATCCAGTGAATTTTTTCTATTTCAGATACTTGAATTTGGTTCTTTTTTTTTTTTTTCCTTTCCTTCTTATACAGTTTTTGGTTCTTTTTTTTTTCTTTTCTTCTTATACAGTTTCCATGTCTCTGATAATATTCCCCATCTATTCAGTTCTTTAAGTCTTTGAGCTCATTTACAATATTTTACAGTCCTCTTCTTATAATTCCAACATCCAGGTTTTCTCTGAGTCTGTTTCTATTATTTGGGTTTTTTATACTTTTTTAAGTCATTTTTTAGTTTCTTCTGATGCCCACCAGTTAAATTATGTGTGAACTGTTATGGATGATACATTGTAGGGACTCGGGATTATGTTGTCTCCTGTTAGGGTTCTGAGGTTTTTTTGTGGCAGATAACTCAATTACTGGCAGACACTTTTGATTCTTTTGAGATTGGTTTTGTTCTTTGTTAGGATGGGTCTATTTCAGATTTGTTTAGCTCCTAGCACATGGCCCTTACTCTGTGGTATAGTTTGTGAGATTAGGTGCTGAGTAAGGTCTGCACTCCGACTGAGATGGAAGTCCACCATCAATTGGCATAAATTCAGCCCTAAATTTTAGCCAACGTGCTGTCAAAGCAGGCACATGCTTAGCTCTCAATCTTGGAGCAGCCACTTTCCAGCGGACCTGTATATGTGCCCTATACATGCACAGCCCAACACTCAACTCCGAACTTGTAAATAATCCCCCCACACACATGTAGAATCTGCTCTGCAGAGTTCCCTGCTCTCCATTACCCTGCCCCACAAGTTCTAACCACTTAGGCATCTCCAAATTCCAGTCTCTCTCTCAGCTCACTAAGCTCATCATTGATACTTTCCTTAAGGTCTGTGCTTCCTATGCCACAATCCCAAAAGTGCCCTCAGGCAGAAAGCCAGGTGAATATGAGGCTCCTGCGGTAATTCCCTTCTTTCAAAGATTACATTCTTGTGTTACCTGTTGTTCAGGCCCTGAAAACAGTTTTCTTATGCATTTAGAAGTCTGATGTACTACCCACTGCACTACAGAGTCCTCATACATTTAGTCCAATTTTGTAGGTGTTTGTCGTAGAAGGGTAAAGTTCATCATGGCTGAAAACAGAAGTCCGGGCTTAGGTTTTAATAAAGCAGATCCTGGCATTGATGCCATGCCATCCCACCAGCCCGTGAACTGATAGCCATTTCCACAGGGTAAATTTCTGCTGAAAATCAAGGTTGGAGTTGATGCCAACCAAGCCTAACTACCCATCTCTGTCTGGAGCCTTCTCTTTGTGTTGTCTGGCCCTCATGACACCCAACAATGCCAGGAAGTCTTGGCCACCCCTGTGCCGTTTAAAGGGGACAAAAATGTGTATTTGTAATAATTGTGAGTCATCAAGGAAAGATTAAATCCCACTCTTTGTACCCCGTTAATTACAGCATAGATTTACATAATGGGCATAGGTAGATTTTAATCAGAAATGGCTAGAATAGTTTCAGTGCATAAAAGGACATGTTTTTGCAGAGAATATGCCTGTTTATAATAGTTCTTATGTTAGGGATAATGAACATTAATAAAACACCCATATCATAATTTAAAGTATATAAAATATCTTAATATACATTATAACAACTTAATCATCACAGCCAACCTAAGAAGAAGGTAGAAATAATAGTTTTATTGTTCCTGTTTTATAGATGGTGAAACTGAAACTCCAATTAATTAACTGGTTTTCAAAATCACATAGTAAATGAAGGACCTGGAACTTTAACATAGGCAACCTAACTCTAAATTATGTGCTTTTTCTGCTGTGTTATCCTACCTCTTAGCATTGAGGGATATATATATATATATATATATATATATATATATATATATATATGTTTTTATTGATTTCAGAGAGGAAGGGAGAAGCAGAGAGAGAGAAACATCAGTGATGAGGGAGAATCATCAATCAGCTACCTCCTGCATGTCTCCTACTGGGGATTGAGCCCGCAACACGGGTATGTGCCCTGACCAGAAATTGAACCATGACCTCCTGGTTCAGGGGTCAATGTTCAACCACTGAACCACACTGGCTGGGCCATTTCTGGTGTTCTTAATGTCTATTCATGACATGGTCATCCAGGCTGTCCTCCAAGCCAGAAATCTCCACTGACTTCAGTTTTCAGAGGATCATATGGAAGCTGTGCAAAGAGTGGATGAGAGGAGGGGTGGCGTTTGAAGCAGAGAGAACATGTAGGAGGCTATTAGAGTGGTCCCAGCAAGACGGAGAGAATGGATGAGTGTCTTCCTTATAAATGTGACCATGTCCCATTCTGTCACTCTTCTGCTTCAAAACCTTCATTAGCTCTCTGTTGCTTATGTGGGGACAATGCAGGAGGGGACAAAAGTAAGTTTACAGTGATGAGTACACAAAACACAGTTTATTCTTATATTATTATTTATTAATTTTTGTATTTTTTATACAAACAGCTGTAAACCTACTTTTGCCTCACCATGTCTATAGATCACCTGGCTTTCACTAACCTTCACCACTTCATTGGTTCTTTGTCTATATCTAAAGTTATTTAATAGTGTTTACCTCATGGGGCAGCCATGGAGGTAAATGAGATAATGTATATAAAGCTCTTGACCCAATGCTTGATGCCAGTAAAATCAGTAACTAATAACTTGTTATTGGTATTAAGACTAAACTCTTCAGTTTGGCATCCATAAAATTAAATTCAGTGTTTGTACCTCTAGCCACCTGCAGCCTAGGAAGGAGTCACTAAATATTTGTTAATGCATGGAGCCTTCCAAGACCAAGAGAGACACTAGGCCTTTAAAAACTGGGCAATAGAAATATCACTGGGTTGTTAATTTAAATGTTTTTGTAGAAGCAAGCCAATTGTCCATAGAGAAATAAATGGGTAAAGAAAATGTGGTATATGTACACTATGGAATATTATTCCTCTATTAAAAGGGAAATCATGCCATTTGCAACAACATGGGTGGACCCTGAGGATTATGTTAAGTGAAATAAGTCAGACACAGTCTACCAGATCAAATACCATATGCCCTCACCTATATGTGGAATCTGGAAAAACAAAACAAAACTAAACTCATCAGTACAGAGAACAGATTGGTGGTTGCCAGAGGCAGGGGTTGGGGGTGAGAGAAATGAGTGAAGGTTGTCAAAAGCTATAAACTTCCATTTAAAATAAATAGTTCCTAGGGATATAATGTACAGCATGGTGACTATAGTTAACAACAATGTAGTGTATATTTGAAAATATGTTTGGAGAGTAAACCTTAAAAGTTCTCATAACAAGAAAATAATTTGTAATGGTGTAGTGATGGGAAAAAAGTTTATTCAATATTAATTCATTTTTGGATTAACATTTTATTTTGTCCTATAATCAAAGTCTGCGAATTTGTTGCTTTTTTAACTGTTTGTAAGAAATTGGTCTACATATGATATAAGCATAAATTCATATTTAAAAAGGATTCCAAATAGTGGGGCAATCAGCTGACATCTGAAAATTCTGTCAGTGTGATGTTACCTGAAAAAGCAAAATGTAAAAGTATATATGCTTGGTATAATTGTATACTTCTTTTACAAGAAGTAGGATAGATAACACAGGGTGTTAGGCTTCAGGCTCTGAATTCGGATTGCCAGAGTTCAAATGTTGCTCTACTCTTGGCTAGCTGGGTGACTTTAGACAAGTCGCTTCATCTTTCTGCTTTGGTCTCCAAATCCATAAGGCTGCTATAAGAATAAATTACTAGTAATGTGCGTAAAATGCCTAGAATAGTGCCTGGCACAGAATAGGTACTCATAAAATTTTAAGTGCTGTTCAATAACAATCCAGTTCTTTGAAAAAAAATCTGTACGCACACATGAGCACATTTGCACATATTTTGAAAAAAGACCAGCAGAAAATGCCAGCAGTTTTTCAATTTTCTGCACGTAGGATTGCTGATAAGAAAATATTTTTTAAAAATTTTCTGTGTTTCTTGCTTATAATTATAATCAAGAGCAGCCATAAACATGACACTTGTTGAAATTTATCAGGTCCACATTTGCAATCTGTATATTTCCACCAGCCCTTCTTCCTCTCCGCAAGCGTGACATCTCACCTAGCTAAAGTACACTTATTTACCTGAGCCTTGCACCTGCGAATTGCTTTATGGGCAGAAAGGCATAGAATTAGAATCAAGGCAAGGAAAATGAGAAAGTTACTCATGTTAAGAACTTGTTTGTCCCCTTGAATCTCTTTCTGTGCATCTTGACTGCTTTAGGATCCTAAGCAGCTGGGCCTCTGGTATGTCCATCAGGGGGAAAATTATTTACATATACATGTATTTTAGGACTTTTGTAACAATTTTGGTCTCAGCTGAGCTTTTTTCTTACGTCAAATGTTTTGTATTGTTAAAAACATGGGCCTTCTTTCTGAAGCCGTCTTTTTCTCATGCAGGGAGTTCGCCTGGCGTGATCCCGAGTTGCCTGAGGTCATTCACATGCTGCAGCACCAGTTCCCCTCTGTGCAGGCGAACGCAGCGGCCTACCTGCAGCACCTGTGCTTCGGCGACAACAAAGTCAAGATGGAGGTACAGGACCCAGTGCCTGGGCCGCAGGCAGAGGCAGTGCCTTTTCGTTTCGCAGTCTCATGCCTGTGTGCTTAAGAAATTACCAGGTGCCCTTTTAGAGGGATTCTGATACCAGGGACTCTTTCACTTCGTAACTGTGCATTTCAGTATTTCTCAGAAAAAACTGAGATGAGTATATTTCTTAGAGTGCTTTTAGCACTTTCAAATTGTGTGTCCACTCATTAGGTCATTTGTAAAAAATATAAAACATGAAGCAAAGGTCAATTTAAAATGCATTTATAAAGTATTTTTCATAAAAATTATAGTATGTCTGAAACAAGTGAGCCTCATGTATTTCATGAGATTCTGGTCAAGACTGTTGCCAACATACAGTTAAGTAAAATTACAGAAGATTTATAACCGTTACTAATACTGAACATATAGGAATATTTTAGTTCACATTTTACGTTTTTTGGCATTTGCAGAAACACGGTGAGTCATTGGTTATTGGCTGGTGTCCTATATCATACAGATTATTTCTTTTAACATTTTAAGCCATCCCCCAACCCACTGCAATTTCACATAGAACTTAAGTGTTTCTCCTTGATTTAATATGCAAAACAACATACCAGTTGCAGACCTAAAGGTGGATGCAATAAATAAAGTCTAGAAATGTTCAGATAATGTACTGATGAATTGACAAATGGAAGAAAATTTAGAGTATCTTAGAGGAACAGTTCTAAGAATCCATTGACTTTAGTCACAGATCCTTTTCTGTGTGATCTCCAACCCTGCATATAGCTTTCTTGTGTTTGTGTATTTGTTCTTTGCACTCGAGAGTGGAAGCACATCCCTGTGTGTGTTCAGAGGGTTGGAGTAGGACTGTGCTACCCACACCTGCCATTAATCCACCTTGGTCTCCCTTCCCTTTTTTAAGCCATGAACCCAGGAAATGAGCTGCATCTTGGATAGTGTCCTTAACATTTAGAAAAGATGGGTTATGTAGAATGAAAAGTAAAGTTTTGAAATTATCTGGAGTTGTCCATTTCCTGTGATCTTTTTATAAAAGACTTTTGTTTGATCACTGCTGAATCTCATGTCACTTAGGCCTGGTACCTAATATTTCTCATTCTAGGTGTGTAGGTTAGGGGGAATCAAGCATCTGGTTGACCTTTTGGACCACAGAGTTTTGGAAGTTCAGAAGAATGCTTGTGGTGCCCTCCGAAATCTTGTTTTTGGCAAGTCGACAGATGAAAATAAAATAGCAATGAAGAATGTTGGTGGGATACCTGCCTTGTTGAGACTGTTGAGAAAATCTGTTGATGCAGAAGTAAGGGAGCTTGTTACAGGTGGGTAAAGAATGTGATCTTGTCCTGGAGGAAATGCTGAAACGGTCTGGTCTGTGCCCTTGTATGGTGCCTGGTGAAGGAGTTGGAGGGTGTAGATAGGAGATGAAATAGTGCTCACAACTGTGACGTAGGCTGAGTGTAACTTAACGCAATGATTCAGAAGGCTCTCAGGTGATGCTAGGATAGTTATGCTTAGTGATGCAGAAGTGTCAGCTAACAGATGTCTTGTTCATAGAGGGCGGATGTCGTTTTTATTATGTATTCCATAGTAAATCTCCATTTAAAAAGACTATCTCTCCTTTATTTTGAAAATAAAATACTACACTTAATGGATCAGCTGCCTTCCACTTCAGCTCAGCCCAAGTCCTAATGCCTGTTAGTACCTCAGATGCTTTCCTGGGACCTGGGGATGAATAGAACTCAGTCCCTGCCCTCAGGTAGCACGCAGACTCGGGAGGAACACGAGGTCCTGCGGATGGCAGTGAAAAATGCAAGTTAAAGGGCTCATTAAAGAGGCTTTGGGTTCTAGCTGGTTTGGCTCAGTGGATACATCGGCCTGTGGACTGAAGGGTCCTGGGTTCAATTCCGGTCAAGGGGACATGCCTGGCTTGCAGGCTTGATCCCCAGTAGGGGGCGTGCAGGAGACAGCCAATCAGTGATTATCTTTCATCATTGATGTTTCTCTCTCGCTACCTCTCCCTTCCTTTCAATAAAAATATATATTAAAGAGAGAGAGAGACAGAGACAGACAGACAGACATTGGGAGCACAGAGCATGAATGGGTAGGGAAGTTCCGTTTGACATGAAACTGAAGTTGTCCTAAAGGATTAGGAGGCTTTGGCTGGGTAAACGTGGGAGATACTTCAAGTCATAAGCAGAGGTTCAGAGCCAGCATGGGAGGGATGTAAAGTCAAGAGGTACCAGCCAGAAGAGGATGCTGAAGGGAGACCAGGCCAGAGAGAGATGCAGGCCTTGTTTGGGGAACCCAAATGAGGGGTCTGTGTCCCGCATGCAGTGGGGATGAAGGCAGGGCAGGGCAGGTTTGGGCTTTTAACCACATTCTTCCTCAGGCAGAAGATGGAGGGTTGATTGGAAGGGAATGAGCCTAGCATCTGAGAGGCCTATGAGGACTTCAGGAGTCTAAAGATAACAGCTTGAGCTCTATCAATAATAGAAGAGGTAGGTGGTGAAGAAGAGGGAACAGTTAGAGAAATATTCATGGTCAAGGCATGACGGACTAGTGTGAAGAGTGAGAGACCAGGAGGAACTGAGCTATATGTCTCAAGAGACTGGACATTGCAACACCATCAGGTAGATGCAAGAGTGCTTGAGGTCAAGGTGAAAGAAAGATTCTGCCGGAGGGCAAATAAAACGGCAGCATTATTTATAATAGAGCATTAGTGGGAAATACTGAGTGTTCATTGGTAGGCAAATGATTAAATAAATGGCAGTATGCTCACCCAATGAAAGCATATACAAGGTTAAAATAAGTGTATTAAAGCGATCTATAGCAACATTGGTATATCTCCAGAAATATTATACTATTTTTATAAAGTTTTTAAATATGCAGGTTTAGGCTTTAAATTATTTTTGATATATGCAATAAAGTTAAAAGTTTTCATTGGAATGGTAATAGATTCATGATAGTGGTTACAGGATGGGGGGATTGGAGAAACTGAGATTGGGGGCTATAATCTAGCTTTGTGTCTTTAAAAAGGAAGTAATTTGAAACAAAACAATTCATATTTAACAAAGCTGGATGGTAGATACCTAGGTGTTTTATAATTGCTATGCTATTTGTCATGCTTGAAATATTTAAATATTTTTAACAACTTTTTTTTCTTCTTCAAAATTAATCCCATTGCCTACTGGCTTTCACTATGAAATCAGAGCTGCAGGTTCTGTCATCTACAATTCAGTAACACGTGGGAATGTAGCAAACCATCATGAATCTAATATTTCAAGGGAACTAATTTCCTCGTAAAATATTAGGTTCACCATACAGTACCCTGCACTCCAAATAAGATACGAAACTTATGTACTCGGATTGTGCTGCCTGCCTTAATATTGTTTGAATATTAATGTTTTAACACATTTACTGGTAAATTGCATATTGATTTATTAATATGTACTCTCTATTTCTAAAATACTTTGAGACATCTCATCCTTTCACGCCAAAAAGTAAATTATTTACACCTGCATATATATGTATGCGTGTATATATACAAAATGAAAATTAGAAGAAGCTAAATAGAATTAAGAATATTCATCCTAGAAGTCCACACAGTCACTGTGGTAACACCCAGAACGTTGCCCTGTGCTCCCTGTTGGGAGGCACAGCGGAGACAGTGGTATTGCAGTCAGTGAGTGCCTTCTCATTGTTTGATGTTTCGTTCCCGTCACTTCACACTTTGTGTGTGATGTCCAAGTATCTTCTCCCAGTAACACGCCTGTGCAGCCAACAAGGCTGCCAACTGATGCACGTGGCTCCCCAAGGGGTCAGCAGTGATCCAGGGACCACAGCTCACCCTCAGACGTATTCTCTTTTGATTAACTAGGCAGATTAATGGTGACTTGGTTCTTACATTCTTAATGTGCAGTTTTCTTCTCATTTTCTGTCATAGGAGGAATAGGTCTCTGCTGGAGTTCTGTTTCTGAGGTGTTTGTCTCTGGGAGGAACAGTGGCAGGGACTTTTTGAGCTGAGTTCTCGGAGCTTGTAAGATGTAGTGATAAACAGGAAGAAAAGTATATGAAGGTTTCGTGATTGTTTTTCATTTGAGAATAAATCAGATTTATTTGAAGTAGAGCCAGCCTTCACTACGAAGGGCTTTTATGTACTAATTTGCCTGATTTATACTCTGGATGTGAGTACTAATTTAGATCTTTCCTCTATATTTTTCCATTTCTGTGTGGCTACCGTACTCATTGCTGAGAACACGAACTGTTTTAAAACATGGACCCTGACCTTGAAAGGAGGATGTTAGTGTTTCCTAATTCCAAAAGAGCTATTTCCCTGAATAGATTATGTCGCTTCCAGTGTAACACCAGCACCAACCTCATATTTCTTTTCTGGAAACAGCTGCCAATAGCTTTTAGGCTTTAAGAAGTATTTTTTGGCCATACTTGTAGGGTAGGGGAAATTACGAATTCTTTATGACTCTATCATTTTACCCCTAACAATTTATTCTGATATGTGGACTGATTACTTATGACATGCTCTCTTCAAAAGTAGTCTTTACTTTGGAATAGGTGTGGTCAGTGTGTAAACACCCAATTGCCACATTTTAAGGAGCTGGCCCAGAGGACTTCAGAAGTGAGTTCCAGTTCCAAAGGCTAGATGTCAGCCAAGTTTAATGTCTTTATAAACATTATCTAGCTAACGTTAAACTACCAAGTCATAATATAAATCTAGCAGAGTTGCGTGTATATGACATCAAAAGATCTCTGAGCTCTTTCATTAACTCTTCCTCAAGCCAAGTACTCATAAGCTGTCTTTAAATTACAGAACCACAAGGTTGGAGGGGAGCCTCAGAATTCATTTTGCCCAGTTAGCCATGGCTCCCATGTACAGCTTTCACACAAAGTCACTGCCCATTATGTGCTTGAACCCACAGGGACAGGGAGCTCATTACTTCATGAAATTAAGGCTGAGCAGCAGGGTTATTCAAAAGCAACAAGGAGACATTAAGTGTGACTTGAGAAGGCGAGGAAGATGTGCCCTCAGGAGCTCGTTTTGCCAAGCAATGGCCCTGCAGGAGAAGACCTATTAGCCCCATCTATAGGTGGCTGACATCTAACCAGCCTCCCATCTATCTCCTAAGCAAGAAAGTGTATCCCCATCTGAACCATCCTCATTAAAATATGTGTGTTCCAAAATGGGTGGCAGGGTGCTTGTGACCCTGTTACCCCGTGTTCCATATCAGCTGCCCATCTCTATAAAATCCCCTTTGTAAATAGAACAATATCCTTCCAAATTTCAGTGTTCTGCCAGTGTCCTCTACAAATTACTGTGGCCTTGGCCAGCCTTGCATGATGCTCGGACTTTGTAGGTATAGCCTAAGAATTGTTTTTGTGGTTTTTTTAAATATATTTTTTATTGATTTCAGAGAGGAAGGGAGAGGGAGAGAAACATCAGTGATGAAAGAGAATCATTGATCGGCTGCCTCCTGCACACTCCCTACTAGGGTTTGAGCCCACAACCTGGGTATATGCCCTGACT
Organism: Eptesicus fuscus; assembly: GCF_027574615.1. Lineage (NCBI taxonomy): Eukaryota > Metazoa > Chordata > Mammalia > Chiroptera > Vespertilionidae > Eptesicus > Eptesicus fuscus. Next base: position 37,815,587 of record NC_072483.1, read on the forward strand.
GGGAATCAAACCGTGACCTCCTGGTTCATAGATTGACACTCATCCACTGAGCCACACCAGTTGGTGCCTAAGAGTTCTTTAGTGCAAATTACATTCAACTTAGGATCATGGAGTGATGAAGCACAATGAACTGATGTGTTCACAATATTGTACTATTTGAAGAAATTACTATCCCTTTGAAGCTAGGTGTTCTATTATCCTTAATATCAAGTAATTCTACCTAATTATTAATCCACAGCCTTTTTCCCTAGTCCCCTTTGTTTCAGTTTGACATTTTTATTGTACTTAAATGAAAAAAATTTAGCTATTTTCTTTGAAAGATGCCTCGCCTTTGCTTTAAATTTAATGACTGCCCAGGGCCTACATTTTTGGCCACATCTTTATGCAGGGAAATAAAAGGAAAAATGTTTTTTGCCAAGTGTATATTTGCAAAACAGTTGGGCTGTCACTGTTAATTAAAATAGTTCCCTAATATGTAACATGATATTTGTGTTTTCTTCATTGTGTTGAACATTTCCAGGTTGAAACCTAATGAACATGTTTTTTTTTTTTTTAGTAATTGTTAATATATGTGGGTGCTCAGGGTGAGGTTGCTTTTTTTAAAAAAAGAAAGCACAGGTACTTGAAAGCTGGATGAAGTATGGTTCCCCCCATTGGGTTATAAGATGGATGACTGCTAAGCCACAGACTGTGGATGGAAAGTAGGAACATCTTGTCGCTAGAAAAGAACTCATTTGTTTTTGATGGAACAAAGGAACTCATTTGTTCTTGTTGAACTCATTTGTTCAAGATAATTAAATATAGTGTTCCTAAGCTAGGAAATATGAGTTTCAAGTTTTTAAGCATCCTAAAAGCATCATTTTTAAGACTATAGAGATGGAAGATATTACACAGAATCTGGAGGCCTACCTTTTAATAAAACAAATGTCCCCAAACTATCACATGTCTCTTACCACCATTAAACTGGTGTCAGATACCAAAAAGTAGCCTTTGTTCTTAAGTAATAATAGACTTTTAACCAGTTAACTGCCACGATATTTTGAATTTAATTTAAAAAGGTCCACTGCTTGCATCTATAGACGTTTATGGCGTACAAATGGTTAAAGTGGCAGCTATATTCATATTACTTCCAATTTAGTAAGTGATTAGTCATCCATATGGCTAAGTAAAACATTTCTACACATTTATTTTAAATTTTTTGGATGCCAGCAGTGGATTCCAGATACTATGCAGAACATGAAATGAGGCATATTCCTTCCTGGTCATTAGCTCCTGTTTCTAATTAGACAGTAGATAAATAAGAAAATGAGTCATGCACTAAGGAAGGGCAGGTGGGCAGGCTAAAGTTCAGCAGACAGCAGAGCATCCTGTAAAGAGCCAGGGCTTAGTGGACATGCATTTAGCCTTTTGGACTGTTACCTGCCATTGGAGCATGAAACAATTTACTGAACATGACCCCTTGGCCTAATTAATGTACCACTAAAACAGTCATTTATTCTCTGATTCAGAGAGGAGTTGTTCTGTTAGTTTCTATCCTGCCTTTTCTGGGCCACTTGACTTTGAGGAGCTACATGGGTAGTTTTCACAAATTTAGCGATATCCCCTTCCAATTCCCAGCCCAAGTCAGTAGGATCTTTACCATTTGGCCCACTTTATAAAAAAGAGCAATAGAAATATGTGCTCTCTTCTTTACTGAGCATTTCAAACCATAAAAATTGGTGCTAAATAAAATGATAAAAAAAAAATGTAATAGCAACAAGAAAAAACGGTTTATTATAAATGGATAACTCCTAATTCAGAGTCACAGAACTTTGAGCTGGAAAGGACCCTAAATAAGTCCTCTGTTCTGCCCTGCACTCCCATACAAGAGAGGAGAAACAGGGTCCAGAGATTGAGTCCAGGCCGGGCTCCTGGCATGCAGGCGGAGCTCTTCCTTCCCTGCCTCTGTCGCTGCCCGCCCTGGCCATCCCCAGGCCACCGACACGTGCAGAGCAGGCACAGAATATGAGGTGCCCATTGTCAGGTGTCATTTCTCTTGTTCTTCTAAATTCCCACCAGAAAGGTACCGCATACCTCCTTTGAATTTTACCCAGGAATATAGAGAAGTATTGTTTAGCTTGGCCACTAGCACAGCCACATCAAACTAGTGATCAGGTGTAATCATAAAGCTTCATGTTGCTTAGAAAGCACGGGAATGTGACACGGAGTACAGCCTTCTGTCTGTGTGGGGGCTTCTAAATGTTAAGCAGAATGATGCCATCAAGCAGGGAGACTCGGAGGTCCCCTGTGAACTCAGGTGGTCAGCCATGGGTCAGAGTAGGTTTCTCAGCACAAGAACAGTCCCATAATGCCGCGCTCCCTTGGTAGACCAGAAAGCCAGTAAATGCACAATTTATCAGGGCACCTCATAAACATCTAAAAAGAAGATGCCCAAGAGACCCTGATTCGGGTCCTTCAAGTTCTTTGCAGCATTTAGTCTGTAATTTCCCAAGGCTTGGGACTGGAGGCACTGTCTCTAAGCTGTGAATACCAAACAACGAGGTTGAGGATTGAGTGCAATTACAGATGAATAAGCACATTTCTGGGAGAGGTAAAAGTCCGCACGGAACAGTGTAGTTGCCCTACTTCTGTGTCAGGAGCTGAAGTAACCTGAAGGACTACTGGGTGGCCTGGCTGCTGCCCTCTCGCTACCTCTGCATCAAAGCGATGCTCTCAGGGGGATTTCCGCTGCTGTGGCCTGTTCGTGTTAACAAACTGCCCTAACAGACAGACTGTCCTGTGCACCCCTTACAGGCAATCTCAGTCAGCATTTTGGGATCGTAAGCTGGTTTATTTTCCGTGGAAATGCCTTCCCAGGGTATGTGGGACTACACTATGTCATTAATGCTCTCAACCTACCCATGGAAAACCACCTAGAATGAAGATGTTCAAATGCAAATGTGAATTTATAAAGGGATCTCTAGAAATTGATAGATCTTTTCAAAGGTGCTGTGAATCACCTTTGTACCTGAAAAATCACAGGAACACAGGCTAGCCCTCATGTTCTTTAAAGACTAAAGATCTATCACTGGTGTCCATTAGCTGGGAAAAATCTAAACAGCAGGAGCAAGCCCCTTCAAATGGAGTATGTGGGCCGGGCCCCACAGCACAGCATTTGTGGCTCACACAGGTCTTCAGTACCACACAGCCAGCTCCTAGGAAGCCGCCTTCACTCAGATCACCTACGGACTCAACTCGCCACCTCTTCTGAAACCGGAGTGGTGACTGCTGTGACCCCAGCTGTGGTTAAGTTAGCTTTCCCTGCCTGACATGGATTGTGCATTAACTGTGCAGCAACCAGGTGATCAGGCAAGGCCCACGGGCCAGACTCTCCACCACCAAGGAGGCCAGCTATGCCAGACAGCAGGGGACTCAGCAGGCAGGCCCATCCTGGCAGCAGGGAGGACGAAGGAGCCACACGCCAGGCCTGCAAGCCAGGAGCAGGCCTGCACGTTCACTGCTCTGAGAGTCGCTGCTCGCATTGCAGGAACCTCTGCTGAGATGATAGCATCTTGGGAACCCCGGGAGTAATGCTACACCACTGTGGCTGGTTCTCCTCATAATTTATCCAGAGCGAAGTGTTTCTGTCACTGAACACAATACTTTTCCCCAGTCTCATAATAATTGCTTTCCCATTGTTTCAGTTCCATTTCAGTCTCATGATTTGTTCACAGCCTTCCAGTACTGGTGGAAAGCGTGAGTGGTGTGCCTGAAGCCACAAACGGCAGGCATTTTGTATTGCACTGCTCCCTTCCCACTCCCCCTTGGGTTGCCTCACTTCTGCTACAGCACATATTCCCACACTTGCCCAACTGCTGGCTCAGCTTTGACGCCACCCTCAGCTTGCATCAGGCTCCAGTTCTTATCACAACTGCTCCCCCTCCCTCTTTGCTTTCCCACAGCACCCCTCCAGAGCCTCATCACATCTCCTCTAAACTGCTGTCCTGGGACATAGGCTCTGCCCCTCCTGCTCCATCAGCCTCGCTGCCATCCCTGGAATGACACCTGTCCCTGTTCCACACTTCCCCACCTGCCAGTCAAACTGCTTCCCCATTCTCACCTGCGAGGCCAGCCCCAGCCTCGAGGCTCCCCACTCTTTCTCCTCCCCCTGGTCTGGTCCACCTGGAAGGTTCTCCCTGCCCCTCACGCCCCATCCCAAATGTGGTGGTCTCCAGTCTTGCCAGACAGGTTCCCGCACTCAGGAAAACCTGCGGGGAAAGGCAGCATGGTGTCGGGGAGTGAATAAGTGTGAGCTCAGGTCAGACCCACATGTTTCCTTCCAGCTCTGGCCCCAAGCAAACCACTTCTCCCAGTACCAGCTTCCCCGGTGCCTGGCACGAGCGACGAGAGAGCCGTGCTGTTGCTCATCCTGTGCTCGGGTGCTTTGCCCTGCTGCCTTGTGTTGTCACCATGGCAAGGCCTTCCGAGGATCAGCCTGCATGTCTCCCTTAGAGCCAGTGGCATAAAATGAACAGCGCCTCTACCAGCACTATCCACTAGAAGTATAACACAAGAGAAACAATTCTCAACTTTCTAGTAGCCACATTAAAAGGGAAGAACAGGTGTTACTTCTTTTAATAATGTAGCCTCTTTAACCTAATAGCTCTAAATCACTTCACCTTATAAGCAGTATAAAAATTATTAATGGATGTTCCATAATTTTTTTTTTGTACCAGGCCTTCATAATCCAGTGTGTATTTTATGTCTATAGCACACCTTTGGACTAGCCACATTTCAGGTGTTCAGTAGCCATCTGTGGCTGACAGCTACTATATTTACTGCACATGTGGGTCTGTGCTAGGCTGGGTAAAAGTAACTGCGTCTAAAAGGCATGAGGGACTTGGCTTTGATGGACAGCGATGCAGGTGGCCATAACTGTGACAGAGTGTAGTAGCCAAACTTAACATTATTCTCTTACCAACAAAACATCACCAAAGTTTATAAAAACCATACTGGGGTTAGGAGAGAGCTTCAGAGAGAAGAAACGGTGAAGTGTTTTTTACTAGATCCTAGTGTTTCGCCAGAGACTTGTAGGGAATGTCTTGGAGGCAGGTGCCAGGATCGAGGGTGGCTTATCGTCCTGATTCGTCATCCACAGACTGAGTTTACGAGATGCACACACTCTGACCCTCGGATGCAATCTGCAGTCTTGAATTACATTTTGAATATTAGTCTGATATTTCTACCCCCATTTATCAAGACTGCTTGCAGGGTGGGTACACACGGCACCAGCCTGTTCCGAGAAGTCCACAGATGCACACTTGCCAGGTGGGGACCAGTACATCTACCAGAGTGTCCTCAGCCCCAGGGGGGTGGGGCATGGTTAGGACAGTGACTTGTCATGACGTTCACTCTGCCAGGAACTGTGGGTGCAAGACCTATTGGTCTGTTTTCTGAGTAGATATTCCCCACACCCTAAGGCTTGGGGACTTGAGCTCGCCTCATGGACATCGTGGGAAAGAGCATGACCAAAACAAGAATGTCAAGAACAGACACTGAGAATGAGGGTAGCTTGTGAATTAAATTGTAGGGTCGTGTCTAGTGGTGATATTTGAAGTGCACTCGGACTTTCTTTTATTTTATTTTTCCTTTTGCGATGTCCAAGAACTCTTGTGGGTGTTTGTGGGTTTTTTCCATAATTAGGAAACTGGGAATAAACGTAATACCATGTAAAAGTTAATAGTTTTTTATTTCTTTCATATCAGAAAAAAATAATTGTTTAGGGCATTATGTATGTGTGCAACCAGAGAAATTGCATTTTCCAAATGTTCTTTGTTTGACTTTTAATGTTCTTTAAGAAATACATTTTTAAAAATAGTGCCATTATTTTAATTAATCAGTTAAACCAGTTTCTAATTTGACTATAAAATTATCAGTTGGCCGTTAGAATAAGCTATAAAGCTAGTTTTAAACATGAGCTCTTTGGAAATCCTGCAGCATGGGATTTGTGTAAAATGGTATTTTAATTACTTTTATTCATTCTTTGGGGGGAAAATGAACTTTCATCTCTCCTGGAAGTGTTTCATTACGGCTGTTGGCTATTTGTTGTGTGTACCTTTCCCTATGGTAGAGAATAAGCAGCATTTTCTAAAATAATTGGCATTAAATTCCCTAGGATCTTTTCTATTTTTTAATTATTATTTTTATTTTTTTTATTGTTGACAGCATTGCAGATGTCCCCCAATTTCTCCCCATTAGTCCCCCTGCCCCTTCACCACACTATTGTGTGTGTCCATTGGTTATGCATATCCTAATATATAAAAAGCCAGGGGCCATCACGACCAAAACAACTGGACGGACAACCGAACAGCAGGCTGTGTGGGGCGACAAGGCTGGCAGGAGGGTTAGTGAGGGACAACCAAATGACTGAACAGCAGGCTGCATGGGGCGACCAGGCCCACGGTTGGGGGCGGGGGGGGGGGGGCGACCAGGCCAGCGGGAGGGAGGCGGGGGGCAGTTTGGAATGACCTGGCCAGTTGGGCTGATCAGGCAGGCAGACAGGTGAGTAGTTAGGAGCCAGTGGTCCCAGATTGTGAGAGGGATCCCAGATTGAAGAGGGTGCAGGCTGGGCTGAGAGAACCCCCATCCCCACCCCCACTCCCCGTGCACGAATTTCATGTACCAGGCCTCTAGTATGTGTATAAGTTATTTGGTTAATCTCTTCCCATCCTCCTTCCCGCCCGCTCCCCCCCCCCCCCCCCCCACACACACACACACACCCCTGATATATGTCAGCCTGTTCCATGCATCGATGCCTCTGGGCCTGTTTTGTTCGTCAATTTATTATGTTTATTTGATTCCACAGCCTAGTATTTTCTAGATTAGTTTGTATATTTATATTCTTAGTCCTCACAACAAATAGCTAATTGCTTTAAATTAAATAAATACCTCAAGCTTTCTAAACTAAATTATAGTTTATTTTTAACTTTCTCTTTGGGAACCAGGAGATCATGGAGTGTGCTGCTAAATATTTTTAAAGCAAGTTTTACATTAGAATGTTGGAGCTAAAGGTTTATCATGATGATGGAAAGTGCTCATCCCACAGCTCTGTACTTGCTCATCAGCCTTTCTACCTCTGGGAGTTGGTGTATCTTCTATTCATTACGTACTTCTCTGGCAACATTCTTCCTGACCCTATACAGACTAAGTGAAGAGAATGAAGCCCTATACAGACTAAGCCCTATACAGACTAAGTGGAGAGAATGAAGCCCTATACAGACTAAGTGGAGAGAATACTGTTTTATTACTACCTATAAATGAAGCCCTATACAGACTAAGTGGAGAGAACACTGTTTTATTACTACCTTAGTGGAGTGGAGTGTACACAGGTGTTATTAGCTGGCCTTAAGAATGGTGCTTTTTACTTTTGAGTAGAAAAGCTAAATTAATCAACCCATAACCAAGGCTTTTACGTTTAATTGAACCTTCTACATTCAATATTGATTCATCAGAACAGGTTATTTTGGCTTTCCATAACCTTATTTTTGAAACAGAAAGTGAGGAAGGAAAGCCAGTGTCTTAAGATTTGCTTTGATATTTGAAATGGCCAATTAAATCCACACCAAATGTCCTAGCTCTTTGTGTTGCGCGGTGAGGTGCAGGAGGGGTGGGATCATATAACTTACAGTGCAGATGGCCAAGCTGTCTTTATGTGGGTCCCTTGAGTGCCACAGACTCAGCAAAAATTTAAACACACACACACACACGTTTTTTTCTGGTCAAGAATAATTTTGAATATTTTTTTGAAGTTGCAGAAATGAAAGCTTGACTTTCTACAATGTTACTGGTACACTGGTTTTATGATCCATAAATCAACTCAGTTGACCAAAAGGTAGCATAATCAGCTTGTCTACTGAAGGGTTACATATTTTTAGCAATTTAACTATTTATAATTGGACAACACTGATCCTTTCTTGTTAGAAGTTTAAGGAATGGGAAGTTTGGCATGTTGATTTGAAGAGATGGAGCAGCAATGGGATTCTTCTATACCCATAGCTAAAATAATAGTTTCAACAACCATCTGTTTGAGTCTTCATGTGAAAGGCAGGCAAAACTATGCTGGCAAATTACCTTAAAGATCCAGAATTTTGTTCTGACCTTCTCCACATAGACCTTAAAGATAGTCCTGAATGCAAGGGAGGTAACAATAGCTAAGTTTGACAGTCAAGGAAATAAAGGGGAAATCCAAAAACAAATAGAATATATTAAATTGGATCGATCAACAAATATTTTTGATTAACTGTTATATTCCTTGCATATGTGTAACAAGACATAAAAATAGGGTGATAGAGTTTTGTTCTTCAATATACTTGCCTAATAAAATGTAAATTAAATTTAGAAATACAAATGCTTATCATCCTTTAAAAAATCATGTAAAATTTCAAGCCTTGCCCATCCGCTGTGGCTCAATAATTGAGCGTTGGCCCATGCACCAAGAGGTTGCTGGTTCGATTCCAGTCCGGGCACATTCCCGTGTTGCAGGCTCAATCCCCAGTAGCGGGTGTGCGGGAGGCAGCCGATCCATGATTCTCTTTCATCGAAGTTTCTATCTCCCTTTCCCTTCCTCTAAAAATCAATAAAAACATATTTTAAAATTTCAAGCCTACAAAATAAATTGGAAGTTAATTTTGTGCAGTTTGACTCTTTAAGGTATTATATGTAAAGCACACAATTCCTGAGACAGAGTTAAAAAAAAATGAACAAACAGCAAATGGTCATTATTCTTGTTTACATTGATTTATGGACATTGATGCTCTTCAAGCCCATGAAGATGTAAAGGCTATTAGTAAACTGTAGGATGACATAAGAAAGCAGTACAGAATTCTTGTACCTACACAGAAAATCATGGAAAATTGCAAATCTGGGAAATAGCCTCTTACCAAAAGCAGGTCTTAGAAGCAGCCAGGAGTGGAGGCAGGACCCATGAAAAACAAGCTTTTCTGCAACTGCTCAGCCTCAACTCCAAGCTCCAACGTACTAAAGAACCACCCCCTTAGTCATGTTTTCACCTGAAGTTTGTGACTCACGCTGTTTAATTTTCTGCAGAGAGATCTAATTTTATACCCAGAGCCTATATTATGATAGGTTTTGCTTTCTACAAGCCTTACCTTGCTGTTAACTTTGCTGGGATGCACTTACTTTGTGAAGTATTAGAAACTGCAGCTCTCCCTACATGATGAATTTTGTGGAGTGAGGAATTTGAAAGCTTTGACAGAGATAACTTGCTCCGATGGCATTAGGAATCACATGCCATAAAACTGTCAGCAGGGACAGTTATGAAATGACCCTTGTCCACCAGAGCCTGGGCTCTGGCCCCTTGCTGGCCTGTGGCTGGCTCACGCCCCGGCGGCCCCATCAGTGCCCTGGGAAGAGTATGGTTGGCCTTGTTAGCAGGAAATGTTAGAGCTCCATTCACGGCACCCTTCATGCCTCGTCCCATTCCGTCTTCTGTCTTGCTTCCCATCTCTTGTTATTGGGGTCGGACAGACCTCCAGAGACTCATCTTTAGCTCCCAGGCCCCTTCCGTGGTCATCAGTCCTCTAATCCTTTTCCACTAAGACAGTGCTTTTCAAATGTCTTTGGGACACGAGACCCTTTTTAAAACAGAAACACCCAAAGAAACCCAATCTTGAGGAGAGATTAGTATGGAGCCGCTCTGGGTGAACTGGATGGGGATCATGAGCTCTACTCCCAGCACCCCCATTCCTCACAGGGCCAGCCCTGAGTCCGCAAACGCCCAGAAATAGCACAGTGTAAAACCATTTTATATAGAAACGTACAGCCCATTTTCTCAGAATCCCCGGAGGACTAGCTCTGCCTGTGGAATTTGAGTTTGGTCCATAAGCACCGGTAGGACCTCCCTGCTGTGTGCCACCACACAAGCAGTGATCTGTCGTGGTGGGAAGAACAAGGTTTCAGAGACCAAGCAAGGTCTTCCCTTCTCCTCATTTTGAACTCTTGCCCCTCTCCCCACCCACGTCCCTCTCCAGGCCTGACTAGATGGGCTCTGCTGAGGCAGAGATCCTAAAAGGCTGTGGTTCTGGTGGGCTCTCCAACTGCAAAAGGTAGGAGCAGAGGGAGCAAGGGAAGCCCAGGTACAGAAGGCGCAAGGGAAGCCCAGGTACAGAAGGCAAAGCCACGTGAAAGGGGAGAGGCGCAGGCACAGTGTGGAGTACAACACAGGACCCACATGTTTTCCCAGGGTGGAGCCGACCATTCCCTCCACCCCATCCCCACAGCCCCCATGTGGCCGGGTCAGGGCAAGCTTTCGGGCAAGGGGTGGTCCTCTCTTAGTGAATCGTCAAGAGTATTGCTGCACTACCTTCTTTCTAGCCCTTTGCTTTTACCTCTCCTTCCCCAAAAAAGAATAAAAGCTTTTGTCAGCTCTCTGGACCACCCTCCCTCATAAAGGGTCCTGTGCTGTTTTCAGGCTGGCTCCTGGGTCACTACACACTGTCCTTGTTGCTGGCTCATACTCTTGCTCAGTCACATTCACAAGCCTGACCTGCACCCGCGGACATGGCAGATTTTGCCGACTCCTTCCCCTCCACCGGCCGCGTGTTCTGAGAGCACTGTGCAGACTTGAGCAGCTCGCCAAGGATACATCAGGCATGCAGGGTTCTGAGGCCTCGGCCACAGAGGAACTGCAGCTTCTCTTCCACCTCCTTCCCTCTTACTTAGGAAAATGCATTGATGTGAAAATGACATTAGAGTAGATGTAATCTTGAATTTGCTCTTAGAGTAATTATTAGAAAATATGTGTGCTACAACAATAATTTAAGCCACCTCATAGTTGACACAGATATGAAGATAATCTAATGTGCTTACAATTTTGATAGCATTCTAATAAGCTACATTTTAGGTCTTTTGTCCTAGCAATCTTGTTGTCAGTTACAGTATGGTGACTTAATTTCTTGAGGTTCACCTGTATCCAAACGGAGTGGCAGTAACTTGCACTTCTAAAACACATGGTAATAAAACTCTTAAAGTGGAAATAGAAATATCCAAACCTTATCTAAATAAATATGAAGCAAATGTAGCCACCCTCTGTGCCATTAAAGCTACTGCATTAAGTGTGAGCGTCCCAGTACCAAAAGTAAGAAGAGAAAGCATGATGAGGAGAGACATGTCGTCTTTTGAGAAAAAGAAACTTATTCCAAGTTCTAAAAATGGTTTGTCTCACAGAACATTGAACGACAGGGAAAACGCAATGAATGGCAGTTTTACAACAATCATAGATGCGTTATATTATGACCTGTGATTGGATTGTGCCCCTCACCTCACAGAGCAACTAATTTGCTTTGCAAAAGCCATAGTTGTCTTGCCTGATTGATACATAGGCTCTAAAACTTGAGAGAAGGACTATCCCAGTTTTGTAATAGTGCCAGGAGCTCACATATGTTCATTCGACATTTATCAGGGATCCAGCCCAGCCTGGATGCAATAGATTAGGTTTAGAGCAGACTGGGTTCACATCAATTAGAGTAAGTGTGTTTATTTCATTGCTAAAACTGCAGCATCTTTCATTGATGATTTGATGTCTAAAATCTCATTTTTAGGAGTTCTTTGGAATTTATCCTCATGTGATGCTGTAAAGATGACAATCATTCGAGATGCTCTCTCAACCTTAACAAACACTGTGATCGTTCCACACTCCGGATGGAATAACTCTTCTTTTGATGATGATCATAAAATTAAATTTCAGACTTCACTCGTTCTGCGTAACACAACAGGTTGCCTGAGGTAAAGACTTTATCTTTTTTTTTTCCTAATGAATTCAGTGATTAAATCATAGGAGGGTTTAATTCATTTTGTTAACACCTACCTAAATTTTCAAGTTTGTTTCAAAATGTAGGCCACTAGACTTGGTTATCCTGTGAAGAAAACATCATGAGCTCAGACTAGGAGCCTGAAAGACATTATCTTATAAATGACTCTTCTGTGATTTAGTCAAAGGGCCTTTCAGCCTGAAATTCTGCCAGAATTCCTGCGTTTTCCACTTGACCAGCATTTTTCTGGTTATCACATCCTGATTGCTAATGTTGTAGCCTGGTTTTTAAGTTCAAAATGTGATGGTTAAAGCGTTTTTGTTTTTAAAAGAGTGCAAAGAGGTGTGTGGTTTAAACAGTCGTTGGGTTTGGTTTTTATAAGTAAATGAAAACATGCCCAAATAGTATTTTCCGTCATTATCTTTAGCATGTAGACTCCATAAAGCCTCCCTTAAGTGTACGCAGTATTGCTCATTAGTTGCCGTTCACACTCATGAGCTCAATTTCTGCCCAGTTTCCCTGGCTTAGAGTGCCCGGGACAGAGCAGCCTGGTGACGACGAGAGGGGGCTCTGGCCTCAGGCACCTGGTTTCCCATCCCACTCTGAGCCTCAGTATCCTCATCTTTAGGGAAAATAGTACCACCTCAGAGTTGTGAAGAATCGGCTTGTATAGAGTGCTTAGCGTTTCACTAGTATGTGACACACAGTGAGCGCTATTTAACACCTAAACAGCTCTGCAACGGAGAGCTTGGGAGAGGCAGAAGGAGGCCTGCCTGCTGCTCTGAAGCCTTTCACTGTTGTGACAGGTGACTCTCGGCCCCCTCGAGGGTGGGGGATGGCAAGAGGCAGGATCCTGGAAAACAGGCCAGCTCCCTAACTCAGATGCCTGTGTCTGAAGGCAGCTCCTATCACCTACTGGTCATTTGTGGAAGCAGCATCTCGTTCTCCCCGCACCTGGATCCAGGGAGGCTGCGATTACTCCTCAGCCAGCCAGCCTGCCAGACTTCCAGGAAGGCCCTGGGGCAGGACACACGCCCAGGGGCAGGACACACGCCCGGGCTCTCCAGTGGTTCATGGTTATAAACATTTGTGAATGCCTTCCTTGTGGAATCAGTGAACCAGATAGACTAGATCCCTGCTCATGTTCTATTGGGGAAGACAGACAAACAAAAAGTCACAGTAGGTGCCATTAAAAAAATAGGGTGGTGTCAGAGTTTTTAGGTGATTGTTTTGAATATCAGATGGTCTCTCCCAGGAGGTGAAATTTAAACCAAAGATCTGAAAACCCTAAGAGCTACCCATTTGAGGGTGAGGCATCAGGAGGACGTGAGTTTGAGGCAGCAGTGATGTGTAGCATAAGACTCAGGGGCAGGAATGGTCAAGGCGCAGAGTGGAATCAGATAATGTAGGATTTTTTAAATCAAAGACGGAGTTTGCACTTTATCCCAAGTGCCATGGGAAACCATCAGAAGTTTGACTCATGGGAGTGATGGACTGGTTTCTGGTTGTGATGTGGAGAACTGAGTGTGGGCAACATAGAGACAGAAGACGAGGCCGCTCAGTGAGTGACCCAGACAAGGTGACAGTGGCCTAGACCAGGCACTGGGGAGAGGTAGGCATATGGGGGGTGTTTCATGGAGAGAGAGCTGGCAGGGTTTGCTAGTGTACTGGATATCAGGGCAAGGGAAAGGGACGATAGACGGATAACGCCTAGCTCTTTGGCTGGAGCAACTAGGAGCACAGAAGTGCTGTAGGTGAAGTCAGGGAGGAGAAAGGGCGGAGGGAGAGCAGGTGAGAGTGTTGGCCACGTCCATTCTGAGATGTCTAATTAGGTACACGTGTGGTAATATCCTGGAAGCAATTGGATAAATGGGTCTAGAGATCGAGAGAGAGGCCAGGCTAAATATCCACGTTTGGGAGTTAAGGGTCCAAAGGCTATATTAAAGCCAAGGAGAGAAGGAAGGACCACCTGTGAGAGGGCAGAGATAAAGGCAAGAAGGGCTCAATGTAGCCCTGGACAGTCCAGAGGGACCCACTGGCAGAGAGGCTGAGAAGAAAAGGCAGCGAGATGAGAGGAGAACCAGCCACGAGGGGCCAGGAGCTCGTGGAGGAATGCAAGAGGCAGCTGCTGAGAGGTGACAGGAAGGACCACAGGTGACATTACCTTTCTGGCCCCAGAAAAATAAAGATGAAAAGAAAAATCTTAAAATTTGCAAAAATCTCAGAGTTAGCCTAGAATCTTGCAAATGGGACATAAAAAAATAGATCTTTCTGATTTGATATCAATTCATGAAGGCAAACATATCAAAAATTTCAAAATGGATGAGACCTAAAACAATTTTCAGGTTTTTTAAATAATTGAAGAAAAGATTATAAAAATTACAGCATAAGAAAATGTGCATATTGAACTTGAATGTTTATACAAAAAATGCTGCTTCCTGTGTTCGTCGAGAAGTGTTCATGGCCACCTGCTACATGCAAAACATAATAGTCGCAGGGACTGGAAGGACCTTCAGGCCTAACAAGGCGGGTAATGCGAGTCTAAAAGAACAAGCATGACTGACAAACACTGGGAATTTTATGTGGCAGGCACTTGACTAATTGCTTTATATGCATCAGATCATCGCTTCTTCACAACAACCCTATGAAATAGTTACTATTATTCTCCCCTTTTACCTATGAGGAAACTGAGGAGGATAAACCCCCAAAATCATTATCTTAGGAGGTTAGAAAGTGGCATGCCACATGTGCAAGAGAGAAGGCTCAGATGCGCCTGCTCCCTTCTTTTTGTGTGGATCATGGGGAGGTAGCTATTGTGAGCTCTCGGAATGTTAAAATGTAAGCCCCAGAATGCCTACTCAGACCAAACCCTCATGGCCACCGTCTTCTCTCAGGTCACTGAGGTAAGGCTCGTGGCTACCGGTGAGTCCATCTCAGCAGCTCCCTGTGTCTCTCTGTTTAGGAACCTCAGCTCTGCAGGGGAGGAAGCCCGGAAGCAGATGCGATCCTGTGAGGGGCTGGTGGACTCGCTGCTGTACGTGATCCACACGTGTGTGAACACATCCGATTACGACAGCAAGGTCAGTGCCTGCCTGTCCATGGAGGGGCACGATGACAGATGACAGCAGCTGCCTGACACCGCTAGTTGCATGCCATTGGTTCTTTCTGGAATTCCTGAGCCTCTCCTCTCATTGGGCTACTCTCCAGATTAAAGCGGGGAGAGGGGAAGGGGATGATCTCTAAAAATTACAAGTTCACAAGGGACATGACGACTTCAGAAAGTAGCACCATGACAGGGAAAACTGAGGGACTCCATGTGGTAAAGGACCTAGCACTTGTGGGGTCCTGACCTTCTCTGTGGCTCCCTGGGCCCTTTGTCGATTTTCCCTGCTGCTGTTCCCTCCAATTCTGTATTCCTCCTGCCAGAACCAGATCCACCTGTATTTGAGTATCTACTGGATAAAAGTTCCTAGCCAGGCACTGTAACCCCTCCGTACACCCACAGCCCGGCTCCAGCACCAACTTCAGGTGCCTCTCTTTACATCCCAGTCTTGGCCCTTCCCCTCCCTCCAGTGTCAGGATGGTCTGTTCCCAGCACGAGCTCCTTGTCCCCCTCTCCTGGTTTCTCCATCCTGGCCCTAGCACAGGCATTCTGCTCTTCAGGAGCAGGGACTGAGGAAGGTCGGGAGAAACAACAGGAGGGACTTAAAAGTGTCAGTTCAAGGCCGGCTGGGTACTTGGTGTTTACCGTGGGCGGAACCGGGAGAGCCCCTAAGAAGTCCTTGGGTTGTAAATATGGGTCTGAGAGAGAGAAGATGGTGATGGCCAGGTTTTTATTTGAGCCTTGTTGAACCAGGAGATCTGCAAATGAAAATGAAGGAGAGAGCAAGTGGGAAGGGAGCTTGCTGAGCAAAAGCTGAACTTGATTTGAGGCACTCTCAGTGAAGTGACTGTTGGCCTCCCAGTTAGAAATGTGATACAAGCTTTAGGAGCAAAAGACCAAGTACAGAAGGCAGCTTCTCCACAGAGAAAAGAGATCATGGAACTTTGCACAGAGAGTAGGGAGAGTATGGAGGTGGAAGGAGGAGACAAAGATGGGACTTGGGGGGAGGGCAGTCCCCAGAGAGGGTTGGTCACACCTGTTGTCATGACGAGGACTTGGTGAGGCGTAAGGTTCTGGCAGCTCAGCTGCATTTTGCCACTGCAGCTGCCCTGAAGCAGAAACACTGGGCACTTTCTCTCCCAGGGTCTTGCACATTTTAGTTGGCATGAAATCAGATCCTCAGATGTACTGGATGGCTCTGCATTCTGTCCTTTGGGTATTCCGTAGAAGTTCTAGAACCATAATTCTTCCCTTAGACTGTTTTAGGTTCCTGTAAGAAAAGGCAAATCTTTCATATTCTACATTTATTTAATATTATTGGCATTCAGTACAGAAGCATTGTGCACTGATGTGCTGGGATAGTTTTAATTATACGCTGTGTTGGGTTTCAGACCGTGGAGAACTGCGTGTGCACCCTGAGGAACCTGTCCTACCGGCTGGAACTGGAGGTCCCTCAGGCCCGACTGCTGGGGCTGAACGAATTGGATGACTTACTAGGCAAAGAGTCTCCCAGCAAAGACTCGGAGCCAAGCTGCTGGGGGAAGAAGAAGAAAAAGAAAAAGAGAACGCCACAAGAGGATCAAGTTAGTATTTTACTTGACATGAAACTAAAGTTTCATTCTTCTGGGAGTAAGAAATCACATATTGGCTGAGAAAAATAGTATTTTCATGATACCCTTGTTCTATATAGCTGGAGCTGAGCCCATCAGAGAAGGGTGTTTTCCGATGTTGGAGATTGTGTTCACTTTGCTTCATTTAACCTGTGCTCTCTGTCTTTCAGTGGGATGGAGTTGGTCCTATTCCAGGACTGTCAAAGTCCCCCAAAGGGGTTGAGATGCTGTGGCATCCGTCGGTGGTAAAACCATATCTGACTCTTCTAGCAGAAAGTTCCAACCCAGCCACCTTGGAGGGCTCTGCTGGATCTCTCCAGAACCTCTCTGCTGGAAACTGGAAGGTAGGGCCTCTTCTGCCTGTCCACACTTCCCATCTCTGCAGTCACGTCAGCAGCGGTGGTGAAAGGGATATGGTTGTCCAGAGTTTGGAAAGGGAGAGACAGCAGTTGGCTCTGGGGATCCAAAGATGAGTATGGCATGGCCCAGCAGACAGATCAAGTCAGGGCAGTGTAGATGTCATAGCTTGTGTGTGCTGCGGGGTCTTGGTGGGGAACATCTATTCCAGCCCAGCACGTGAGGGAAAGGCCAGGAAAGGGGAGACCCAGAGGCAAGCACAATTTCTTGGAGGGGTGGTACTCTCCAAAGGGACTCTTAGTTCTGCTGGCAGAACTAAGCCAGCAGAGTCTGAGGTTGGGGTGCAGAGGGAGTGACCCAGGTAAAGGGACAAGAGAAGGAAGGCCTCAGGTGAGAGTGTGAGTGGAGACTGCGGGCTGGTTGCTGGAGCATTTGCGGGCAGGGCATGGAGTGGCCCTTGGTGGAGCCAGGCATCGCGAGCAGGTGTGACTGCCAAGCTTCAAGAGCTGGGACCTGACCCACAGACCAGAGGCACCACCAAAAGGGGTTAAGCAGACAAGTGGCACAGGCCGACGTGGGCACTATCGGGTAGAGCTGTGCAGAAGGTGAATTCGCAGAAGAGGAAAGTAGAGGCTGGGATTTACTGGGGAGCAGGCAAGAGATGCTGAGGGCCTGCAGTAGAGCTGGGGTTGGGCAGCGATGCAGCGAAGGAGAGGGGCCACTACTCCTCTCTCAGGTGCTCACAGAACATGCACATGGTGAGTTTCCACATGCCTTTGTTTCCACATGTGACTTCTTTATGAGAATGAAGGTCGTGTCCTGCCATTACCACTTTAAGCGTGTCCTCAAAACTTTTAAATGTCATCTAGCAACTTTCCAGACAGTCCTTGTTGGAAACATTTTCATCCTCTAGGAATGTCCTGACAAGTGTATGTTAGTAGAGTTACTATAATGCTTGTTTTTGGCTACCTCCTCCACCACTACTTCGCAAATGAGAATCTTTTGGCCACTGTATTATCCATGAGAATAAAAAGCATGGCTAAGCCTGCAGCCAGCTGCTGTTATGAATATATACTGATAATTGTGGGCTACTGCTAAGCCAGTTTGGTTATTTTGTTATTGTTTTTAATTAAAGTGCTAATAGCTTAGCATCTAAGTATTGGCTCTGGAGTCAGAACCCTCAGCTTTGAATCCTAGACCCTCCACTTACTAGCTGGGGCCTCAGATAGCCCTGTCCTTAGTTTCCCCATCAGTAAATGGAGATAATACCTACCGCATGAGGTGGTTGTGAGGATTAAAGGAGATTATAAATGTGGAGGACCTACGACAGTGCTCAGCATATAATTTTGTATTCATAACATTTCTGTTGGTGACTCAGCAGTCACCTCCAGCTTGTGACTTAAGGATCATTTGATGATAATTTTAAGAAGATATAGTAATTAAAAGAGGTGTGATTTAAGTTCTATAGAATTTCATTTCTGGGATCATTTAGTAAATGAAAGTTAGATGGTAAACTCATTTAAAATATGAACAGCATCTAAAATAGTAAATCAAAATATTGGACCCTTGTTAAGAAAACCAGGTAATCATGGCCACAGAGGTTACCCAGTCAGAAGCTGTTTTGGGGAGCAGTGATGACCAGTGCTCTGAAGGGAGGCGCTCTGGGCTGGGCTGAGCCGTGGTCTCCAAGGGAGACAGGCGTTGGCTCTGTTGCAGGCGTCAGAGAGAGGCTGATAGAGCTGCCGGCCCTACGGCAGTCATGCACTCTGTTTCCCCCTGGAGATTTCATTTGGAAAATACGAGTATTTGTTTTATATGAAGAATGTTAATAGGATCTTTGAAATGCATTTTTCCTCTTATTTATATTATTGAGATAATCTATGCTATTGGTATTCAAGAGACTGAGTGGTCAATCACATATTTTAATCTTCAAAATAATACAAAGGGCTGGCGGAACTTTGTCCTCAGGTCTTGACCACAGCAGTAAAGTATTAGATGTTTAATGAGCAGCATTTTTCAATTACCCTGAATTTTGAAAGACAATTTGCCTTGGTAAAAATGTCAGTGAAAGCTCAAAACAAGATTAAAGGCCCATTTTCAAATGTTACCTTTTTCTGATTTTTTTGGTGTTTCCCTGATAACTTGGCGTTCATTTCCCATTCCTGTGGTGCACAGACTGACTCATCGTTCAGCCCTGCAAAAGACTTGGACTGTAGATTTTAAAAAGCAATAGCAGCTGACTAATCTTGAATGAGAAAACATTTTACACAGGAATATACTTACTTTTTACCAATGTACGTGAGTTGTATTGCTCAGTGTTTCTGGAAAATTCATTTTCTTCTGAGGCAGGGATTGTTCCAAGGAATCTCTTTGAAAGGTTTTGAACTCTAAATATTGTTACAGACACAAGAGAGAAAAAGCATGACTTGATGGAGACAGGCTCTCCTTTAATGCGTGCTGATCAGTTATGCCTCTGCCATCCTATTTATAGCCTCTGGACCTGGCTTGGGTCCAACTGCAGAGAAGATCGAGATTCTTCCTTAATCGTGTGTATGTAGCTGAGGCAGCCAGTAATCACTGCCTTCTCTTTTCTGCACAATATCTGGCAGATGGTGGTTTGAGATGTTCAGGCTTTGAGATTTCTTTTTAAATCAGTCATCCTAGCCTATCTTTATCCCAAACTATGATTTTTCTCTTTACTGACACCACAGATTTAATCTCCAATTGGAAAGAAAACATTTAATCTATTAGTTCATCATTTTTAGACAACAATAACATCTGAGAGCTGAACTCTGTTCTATTTTACTAATTGCCTTGTTTTTCTCACTAGTTTGCAGCGTATATCCGGGCAGCCGTCCGCAAAGAAAAAGGGCTCCCCATCCTTGTAGAGCTTCTGAGAATGGATAACGACAGAGTGGTTTCTTCTGTGGCAACTGCCTTGAGGAATATGGCACTAGATGTTCGAAACAAGGAGCTCATAGGTACGTACTGGTGACCAGGTGAGCTACAGAGAGGAAGAGTAACTATAGCGTTTATAAAACTCTTCTTTTGATTTATACAAATATGACATTTAAAATGATTAGCAACTGAGTCCTGGTCCTGTCCTGTTTTCTCGGCAGTTTTGGGTACCCCTGCTGGCTTTTCTTTGTGGCCATTCCTTTTCATCAAGAGGCGGGCTCATTAATTAAACCTTAATCAGAAAAGCTAGCATTTTCCATTATACTTTACAGCACTACTTAATGGAATTGATGTCTTTGTTTCCTAAGAAAGGTTCATTTCTTGAGCAACAAGAAAATGTTTAATTCTCTTTTCCTGACTTGAGGCTAATAGTACCAACACTACAATCTTCCTACTTTAAAGAAAAAGAAACCACATGAAAGGTTTGTAGCTTTTCCCTCTCGGATCTGGGTAAATGCTCACCCTAGGCGGAGCAGAGTCACTGTCCCAAGGCCATTTCCCCCCAGGGCAGGGTCAGGCGAGGGTAAGGCAAGTGAAGCACACGGTACATTTAGGAGGCATTTATCCTCACATCCACCCAAGCATAAGGTTGGCCCTTGCATGAACCTGAGAATGAGCAGCTCTTCAAGTTGTGCACCCTGGCCGGCTTAGCTCGCTTGCCTCCAGTGCGGTGCCATATCTCAAGCAGAGAGTGGGGTAAAGAGAAGACCAGAGACCCTCCCAGACTTAGGTGAAATCCTGGCTCTGCTGCTCACTGGCTGTGGAACCTGGAGGGTCCTGTATGGAGCCTACTAGGGCTCAGTGCCTTCATCCAAGTTGAAAACTCCCTCAGCCACTCTCTGAAAGGGAGCTGACGATGCCTGCTCCCCTCACCATGGATCTGCTGTGTAAATGAGATGAGAGGTGAGGCAGCTGCTTATAAACCGCCAAGCTCCATGCCAGTCCCGCAGCTGGTGACAGTTCAGGAGAGAGGCAAGGGAAATTTCACAAGACCTTGTGTGGATTCGTGAATATATATTGAAGTAATTAAAACACACCTGCCATTAGAGAGGGAGGGAGACCGAGGTGAAGATGGGAAGAGAGAGAAAGAACAAGGGCAGTAATGTTTGCCTTAAAGAGTTGCTGTGAGCATTCAGTGGCACACTTGCTATTCTAAATTATCGCCTAGATTACCCTACTCTCAACACCCCATTTCTTTGAGCCACATCATCCCCACAGAGAGGAAAGGAGCCTCTGTTCGTGCAGTCGAGTGTGAGCCTGGTTCCAGCAGATGTGTCATAACTTACTTCCCACACTTCCTTAAGAGAAATCCTGTCGGTCCCCAAAGAGATTTTTAAAGTTATTTTGTTACATCTGTATTTGCATTTCTTTTAAAAAGCACAAGTGGTTTGGGAGTTCTTAATGCTGAGAAATAAAGGGTTGACAACATAAACCCCATGGCCTGTCACTCACCACAGGGAGGAGGCGCGGGAGAGCAAAAGTTGCAGGGCCAGCAGCACTGGCCCGAGTCCTCCTGGAAAAGGAGCCTGTCCCTGTACTGAGTCCCCGCCTCTCCCACTGCGTCCTGTGCTGTCTGTGAATGTCCGCGTCCCTTTTAAACTTTGACGAGCATTTTCTCTCTCCACTGGTGAGCATTGTTTACCCACCCGGCACTCTTGGACCGGCTCATGAGCCACTTTTTCTTGTGTCCCTATAAAGATTCCTTCCTTCCTTTGAGGTCTGAGTCCCTCCCGGACTCTTAAGTTGCCCAGCACTTCTGTTCCTAAGAACCGTCCCCTTCTCTGACCCTGCCACTCTCCTCGCATCCATCACCAGCACTAGCAGCGGACTTTCTCTTCAGAGACATTTTTACAACTAACGTTCTGTCAGCTGCATACTCACCTGAGTCCAACCAACCCAGCTGTCTGGAGCTGCAGGCTCTAATGCAGGGGTGGGGAACCTTTTTCCTGTCAGGGGCCACCTGGATATTTATAACATCATTTGCGGGCCACACAAAATTATGAACTTAAAAATTAGCCTTCTATATTTGGTCAAACATTTAATTAACTCGCCCCTAATGCCTCGGCAGGGCCAGAAATGATTTTGCGGGCCGAACGTTCCCCACCCCTGCTCGCTTTATCCCAAGAGTCAGGAGTACAATTTGTTTAATGTGGTATCTTAGCAGAATGACAAATTACACGTCATGGACCTTTCGGTCGTTCATGAGTATTCAAAATCACTAGTGCTAACTTACCATCTGTTCTTAAAAACCACATCTATCTTCAGGCTTACGGTGTCATCACAGCTTATCCGCTCTGTGCAACAGTGTGCGCTGTGGCTCGCCCTGAGGCACGCAGTGTGTGCTCAGGGCCTGTCCGCTGCTCACCAGCGTATACAGATAGGTCCTTCACCAAAGCCCTTAATATCCACTCAATTATTAGCTGAGGGGAAAAACTAAGGAAATATTTACTTGGGCTTCAGTTAATTTCTTTTGTTTGTAGTGCAATTATTCCAGTTTGTCACTTGGTAATTGAAATTGGAAAAGCAAGAGATAATCTCTTTTTGGAGAGGAGTACGAGAAATTGAGTTTCTTAAATACCTCAGTAGCTAGTGGACTCCCCAACCTGTCTTATCAAGAACGTTATTATTGTTGAGTTGCTCCAGGGAGATAATAGACCCATAATTATCTTGTGTCTTCTTTAAAAGAAATGAACACATTGATATCACTACTGATGTCAACAGCTGGTATGTATTCTCAACTTGATAAAAATGCGGAACTGTACGTGGTTCAAGTGGTGAGATCCAGGAGAATGTAATGAAGACCCTTGTTTGGTGGTCCTACTTTGTCCAGCTAAACCTTATTCAAAGGGCAGCTTTTAGAGCTTTAAGAGGAAGCTGAGGTATTTTTGACACATGAGAATTGAGTCAAGAATAAAATTTACTATCATAATTCCTTTATTTCTTAACTGTTAACGAAAACGGTTGAACTAAAGCAACATGATTGGTGTATTCAGTTTGATCCACTGACTTACATTTTCTGTCAGCGATTTA
Source organism: Eptesicus fuscus (assembly GCF_027574615.1). Lineage (NCBI taxonomy): Eukaryota > Metazoa > Chordata > Mammalia > Chiroptera > Vespertilionidae > Eptesicus > Eptesicus fuscus. Next base: position 37,838,452 of record NC_072483.1, read on the forward strand.
CAGTAATGTTTTATTAAATCATTCATTTCTTCATGTGCCATTGCAATACATGTCAACTTCCCCTTGTGTCTGTCCTTTTACCTTTCACGGTGGTTCCCCTGTTATCTCCTCTCTCGGCATTTTGTTTTTATGAGGCTACCCAGCCGCCATCTTTAAAGAACAATAACAAAAACCTTGCACCTTCTGAAAGTAGAATGAAATCTTTTGCATTTGGCAGGTAAATACGCCATGCGAGACCTGGTCAACCGGCTCCCCGGCGGCTCGGGCCCCAGTGTGCTGTCTGATGAGACCATGGCGGCCATCTGCTGTGCTCTGCATGAGGTCACCAGCAAAAACATGGAGAATGCCAAAGCCCTGGCCGATTCTGGGGGCATTGAAAAGCTGGTGAACATAACCAAGGGCAGAGGAGACAGGCAAGTCTGCTGCAGGGAGATGAGGTCACAGCCTCACTCCTGGGATTGTCCTGTGATAAGGGCCTTTGTCCAGGATATGCTTCCTATTGGAAAGGATGTGTTTATTTCTGCATATTTTTAAATCCTCGCCTAAGGATGTTTTTTCCGTTGATTTTTAGGGAGAGCAGGAGAGGGGCGGGGGGGTCGGGGGGGGGGGGAGGTAAGACATACCAATTGGTTGCCTCCCACATGCATCCCAACCAAGACCGTGGATTGAACCTACAACCCAGGTATGTGCCCTTGACAGGAATCAAATCAAGAGTCTTTGGTGCACTGGCCAATACTTAATCACTGAGCCACACCAGCCAAGGCTATTTCTGCATTTTTTACAGCGGGTTTGCAGTCATGTGGTCCTTTTCCTGGTCTTTTTTATAACACCTCTACACTTGGTTGTGCCAACCCTGGAAGAAGAAGAATCAGAAATGCATGATGAGGAAGATCTGGGGCGCTGTTTCCCTTGCTCCTTCCTCTCTGCTTCAGGCCTGTTCTTCAAAAGCATCTTCTTCAATCCTCTGTTGAGGGTTGCCCAGAGTGTATTAAACTCACCACTCTGCACAGGGCCTGCTGTGTGGCCTCAGGCTGTGCCCTGGGCTTGTCTCCTACATTTCCCTTTGCTTTTGGGTGACACCTAATTGACAAAGCAACAAAAGCAGGGATTAGAGAACCAGTGGCAAAAATAGAAGGTTTTTGTTATGGAGCTATAGCAGAACTATGAATTGGGCTTAGTATCCAATCAGAGTCTCCTTCAAGGAAGTGGGAAGTGGGGCTGCTTTTGCAGCACAATAGCACAGCAGCCACTTGAAGTAAAACATCCCTGGTCTCCCTCTCTCTCCCTCCACCTGCTCTCTTCTCACAGCACTGACTCCCCCTGTGTTATTTATGGCTTTCTCTGGCTTCTCCCCCTGCAGCAGGGACTTGGTCTTTTTGTTCACTGCTGTATCCTCTGCATCAGCAAAGCCTGGCCTATAGCAGGTGCTCAGTAAATACTTATTAATTGACTGAATGGCAGTGTTAGAACTCATTCTGTCTTGTCTGGTCTTTTAGTTTATACTTTTGAAGGATTTTCTAAGATGTAAGAATTATGTTACAAAGTGTATTCTCATCCCTCAGAAACTACACCTATCAACATTAACCGTATTTCCTTTCAGTCCTTTTTTAATGAATCTTTATTCCATCCTATCTAATAAAGAGGGAATATGTTAATTGACCCTCACGCCATCACAAATATGGCAGCGCCCACAGCCAATAAGGGAATAGTCATTGACTGCCCCGCCCTCAAAGATGGCAGCGCCCACAGCCACAAGATGGCGGCACCCAGTCCCCTCAGCCCCGCCAGGGCAGGTACGTGGCAAGGCCAGGCCTGCCCCCAGGCGGACCCAGCTGCTCTGCATACCTGCCTCCAGAGTTCCCCACTTCTCTCAAACCCCAGCCGTGCAGGGCCGGCCTGAGGTGCAGGCAAGCCTCAGGTGGTGGCTGCCTGACCACCTGAGGCTCAGGTAACCAGGGCCGGCTGAGGCTTGCACTGCTGGCAGTGGCAGCAGCAGAGGTGTGATGGGGCATCACCTTCCCCTGATTGCCGGGTCGCCTCCCGCCCCTGAGGGCTCTCGGACTGTGAGAGGGGGCAGGCTGGACTGAGGGGACCCCCCCCTCTCCAGTGCATGAATTTTCATGCACCGAGCCTCTAGTTAGTAATAAAAGCACACAGTCATTTTTATTTTAAAGGAAATGAAATGTCATAGATAAAGCTAAGATCCATTCGTTAACTCCCAGTCCAGGTCCCTCCCCTCTCCCTGAGGTACGGTAATAACTTTTTGTGCTCTTAAGATGTTGTTAGCCCAGCCAGTGTGGCTCAGTAGTTGAGCATCAACCTATGAACCAGGAGGTCACAGTTCGACTCCTGGTCAGGGCAGATGCCCTGGTTGCAGGCTCGATCCCTGGCAGGGGTGGGGTTGGAGGAGCCGGGGGTGCTGGAGGCAGCTGATCAATGATTCTCTTTCATCATTGATGTTTCTGTCTCTCCCCCTCTCCCTTCTTCTCTGAAATTTAAAAAAAAAAAAATAAAAGAAAACAACTATGTTGTTAGCCTTCATTTGTGAAAGACATACAAAGAAGCTGGGGAAATCCTGAACCAGTACCAAAACCTGGTTATCTTTAAAAAAAATTATTACCCTATCTAATCTTTTTTCCCCAAAGTAAGATATTCAGAAAGTCCTAGATCAAATCAAGTTGTCTTCCAAACATATCATTACTTTCCTTCTTCATTCACCTGCCTTGTGCTGCATGTGGTGAGTGGATCACACAGCAGCCTCTGCCCTCGGGTAGCTTACGTCCCAGGGGTGAGCTAGAGCTAGACGAGGTATCAGTTGAGTGAGAAACACACTTGGATGGTGCTGAGTGGTCTGTGAGCAATAAAATCAGGGAAGGCGATGGGGATCGCAATTATAGACAGAGTGGCCAGGGCAGGCTTCAGGGAGACAGTGCCTGAGGGAAGAGGGTTGGGGCAGAGGGCGTACGTGGAAGGGCCCTGAGATGGAGGGAGGAGTGCCTCGTGTGTGATGAGCAGCGGGAAGCCAGTGGGACTGGCACAGAGCCGGTCAAGAGGAAAGAGGAGAAGAGAAAGGACCAGAAGTAAAGGACCTTGTGGGGAAGCTAAGGACTGAGACTTTTACGCTGAGTAAAACCGGAAGCTGTTGGAGAGTGTTCAGCAGAGGAAGGATACGATCTGACATCCCTAGAAGGAATCATAATGACAGACCCTTCCCCCAAGTGAAGACTCGTGGGGCAGCACTTGGGGTGGTGAAATAGTGGTCGGTTCTTCATGGGTGGAGGTAGCATCAGTGGGATTCACTGAAGGGCTGCGTGAGCGGCACGAGAGGAGGTGAATGTCAAAGGATGACTCCAAGGTCTTTGGCTAAAGATAGGATGGAATTGCCACTTAGCAGCATGGGGAAGCTTGCTGGAGGAGCGGGTTTTAGGGAAGGCAGGCAGTTTGTTTTGGACTCCACCTGAATGTCTGGTCAGCAGGAGAATATGCTTAAGTTGAGTTCATCTTAGAGGTCCAGGCTACAAATGTAAATTTGGGAGTCATCAGTGTATAAATAGCATGTTTAGAGAAGTGGCTGAAATCAATAAAGAAGTAAATGTAGATCGAGAAGAAAAAGAGGCTCAAGGGCTGATGTCCCTCTTAGTTAGAGGTCAAAGAGATGAGGAGCCAGCAAATGGGCTCATTCAGAAGAAAACCAGGGGCATGTGGTACCCCAGAAGCCAAGTGAAGGAGCTGCTTCAGAGGTGAGCACTTGTCAAGGAGCTGCTTCAGAGATGAGCACATGCTCCTGCTCCATCAGGTAGGACGAGGGTCGAGACTTGCCTGATTGAGAGAAGGTGGGAGGAGATAAATTAGAGATGAGAATACATAACTCTTTCTAGAAGTTGTGCTGCAAAGGGAAGCAGAGAAACTTACTTGCTTTTCTTGAGAGTCAAGTTTCTGCTCATAGAATTTTTCTCTAAAAATACCTAGCCTGGCCGGTTGTGTCAAGGTGTGTACCTGGCAGGCTCCTGCTTTGTCGAGTGTTGCGGGTATGAGCCAGCCATAGGTCGGCCTTCCTGCCTGTGTCCTGCTGCTAACACTTAGAGACAGGGAGGTGAATAACAGCAGGAATGTCAGGACCCACTGAGAGTGGGATTGTCGGGGTTGGAGGGGTAAAGACCTTGTGAGGCCATCGCGGTGTCTGAAATTTCATCTGTTCATTTCTTTGAAGTATCTCCTTGCTCTGTGGTCCATTTTGAAAACATAAAATATAGAAAGGCTTTGAGTGGATTGGTTTGACCTGGTTCTGCCCTTGACTTGTCAGGAACACCAAGCAGAGTGAGTCTTGGTGGGAGGAGTGATGGAGGAAGACAGGTGAAGGCCCTGAGTTTGCCTATACTCTGCCCTTGCTAAGGACCTCAGCCTCCATAGCAGCAACATATCCTGTTGTTGGGGGTGGAGACAGCTTGCAACCTGCTCGCCTCTCTTCTTCCTCCGCTTCGTGAGGGTATAATTGGGAAAATAAGGAGTGAAAGAGACCATCAGATTTTAGATCCGTGATATACATTCAAAGTCAGTTTTTAATGTTAAAATGAATTCTGAAGAATTCATCCTCACGCCTCAGCACGGCTCCACCCCCGGTGGGGGATCTGAAGACCTCCCCTGAGGCAGGAAGCTGCACTTGCCTCTTCACTTACTGGCGAGGCCACCGATTTACAGACACAGCCCCCGAGTGAAATGCGGCGCCTGGGAGCGGTGCTCACACAGTGCCTGGGTCAGCAGTGTGTCTCCAGAGAGGGGACGTGGTAACGGACCATATTTTCTGAATCAAACTTTGGAGCACATATGTACATGTAAACATTTGTGGGGTAAATGATAAGGCAGTGAAGGTGTTTTATCAAGGCCTAATAATGGAGGAGGAGAGACATTAAATTAACTTGAGAGGGTCCTCAGACACTCAGGGTGTGTGGTCGTGGTCACATTAATCCTAAAGCCCCAGCGAGGTCAGCCCCTTAGTAGATGTGGGGGACCCTGGGGGCCCCCCATGGGGAGGCTGAGACACGCCCTCAACTTAGAGGTCACAGGCTCCACCAACCCTAGTTTCTCACCACACAGCTGACTACCTGGGAGCCTCGCTTTGGTCCTTGCCACCCCTGAGCCTAACCGACTCCCAGGTGTGCCTGACTCTGGTGGTGGTTTCTAGCAGCATCTTCTGTGCCCTCTGTCTGGTCCTTGGAGAGAGGGCCTCCTGGCTCCTGGTTTATAGCCTGAATCTCTTCAGGTGCAGCCTGAGGCTGTGCCATCCACACCCATTAACATCCACACTCTCTCCCCAGATCATCTCTGAAAGTGGTGAAGGCAGCGGCCCAGGTCTTGAATACATTATGGCAATATCGGGACCTCCGGAGCATTTATAAAAAGGTAACTTACAGGAATAGCTCTGGCATAATTAGCATTCATCAGAGTGCACATTCGTAATCATTTATTGTAATGAAATGTCATTATTCATTTTGAGAGGTTTCTTTTTCCGCTTTGACTCCACAGGATGGGTGGAATCAGAACCATTTTATTACACCTGTGTCGACGTTAGAGCGAGACCGATTCAAATCACACCCTTCCTTGTCTACCACCAACCAACAGATGTCACCCATCATTCAGTCAGGTTAGTCGGTAAACTCCCTCCTTGGTGAGAGAACATTATTTCTCAACCAGAGAAGACTGTGCATAGCTGGTTAAGCCAGTCATATTCAAACACTCTGCTCTTCCAGCCTTCTTTGGGAATTACATGAGACTGTAAGCAACAAACCCACTTTCCAAGTCCTTTCATTTTAAAAGTTTATGCAAGTTTACTCCAACTACAATGCATAAAAGTATCCCAGGGTCCCAGTCCTTTCCCTCCCCCAAGCTTCACTGGTTTCATGAAGGGGCCCAGCAATCTGCATTTTACAAGCTGACCTGGGGGTGCAGGTTCAGGAAAGTGGAGGAGCACAGTTGAGAACCCCAAGTTGGTGCCTGACAATGGTTGCCCTGCCTACCCGCTGGTCGTCAATTTGGAATCTCTTCCAAAGTGATCTTGAGTTTTCTGAGTGAAAACTCTTAACAAACAGGGTCCTTTAGACAAGATCTTGACACCGACAGCCTGGGAGAGCTGTGGTCTCCTCTGCCTTCCTCACAGTTGACCCTCCATCCCCCACTGTGTTCAGTCCCCAGCGTCAGGACTAATGGGAACAGGCCCTCCAGGTGCGTTTACAGGAAGTCCCTTTGATTTGCTACATACTCATTGGTTGTGTTTGGGTAGAAAGAATGATTTGAGACTCAGACTAATGTTATTTTTACATGTAAGGACAGAATATTACTACCAAGCCAAGTCAGTCTTATAAATTTAATTCTTACCTATATGAAACAGAAAAAATAATATCTTATTTAACTATAAGTCTCTCACTCAGACATATCAATATGATTAGTTGTATTCTGCCACTATAGGCAGTATTCTCATCTGGACATACGTGTCCAAAAAGACTAATATATGACCAGTGGTTCTTGTCACATAAATGGACGTCCCTACTCACACTAGGAATTGTTTTAAATTATCTGTGCCTACTGTGTATGGTGTATATTTATATCTTAGTTTTTAAAATATGAGTTGTCTTCAGAGAGACCCATGCTTGGTTTTTTCCATCCATGCTGAGCTCCCAGGTGGGGCCCGAGGCTGTCTTCTTTATAAAAATGCTGAGAATTACTTCGGGGCTTAGAAAAGGGGGTGCCAGGGGAAGAGATTGGGCTGCTTAACAGAAGGCATATGTACAGGCAAAGGGTAATTTCAGATAGATGAAGACGAGTTACTAGCCAATGCACTTGTTTTGGGGGTCTCTGCAACACTGGACAGCGTTGGCGAGCCCCCATCCAGGTTCCTAGGTACCTTTCTGGGTTCTGTTCAGCTAAGGACACGTCACCCATCCCTCAGCTAGTGTGGTATCTGCTTGTGGGCACATCTGAAGCCTCGCTAATGTCATTGTGGAGGCAGGTGGGTGTGCTGTCTGTTCTAGCACCTTCTAGAAAGTGAGCATGGGGAGCAGCACATGGACACTGCCCAGGAGTGCTCACCTTTGTGTGACACGGAGCAACCCCGAAGTGAAGTGACTTTTAAAGGGACACTGTGAATGTCGGTCTTTCTCTGAAAGCATCAGCACAGCAGAACTGCTGGTGCCCGGTCCCGGCGCCATGCTTTCAGGTCCAGCAGGTTAATGGGTGACTCATCTATAATTAACTTCAGCGCAGGCAAGATGATTTCTTACTGAGAGAAAGGAAAAAGATAAGCAGTGCTGTCCTTTTGTGCAAAAATGTCCAAAAGGAGACCCGTGGATAGATATGCTATTAAACGTTTGGCCCACCGTGAGCCTCTTGATAGCTGGGCTTACTGAGTTGACATAGTTTCCCTGGCAGCCTATCACCATAAAAAGAATGATAAATTTTATGGTCTGGCACTCTTATTCAAACACATTTAGAGATGCAGATATTTTTTAAATAATTAGAAATCAAAATATTTACTTACTCAAGAGCTATACATAAAGGATAATAGACGGGTGTTTTACATGCAGCTGAGCTGGGCTTATACTTCGCAACTGTAACTCTTGCATGGCTGGCTGGTCAGTTGTTCTCACCCAGTTTCAAAGGCCCGATGGAGTCATCGCGGCCGCTGCTGGGGCCCTGCGTGATCTGCGCTGCGCGTCTGACTGGGCAGTCGCAGCTCAGCTCCTCGGGCGTTGACAGCACTGCGCAGGGGCCGGCCTGCAGGTCGCCTCCCGGTGGCTCAGGGCCGACTGCTGTGCACTCACAGCACCACTAAGAGCTCATATTTAGCGCCAGCTGCACGGCACTTCTAATTACTGACCTTTGTTTTTCCAGAGCCACTGACAGTCTGATTTCTTTCTCCTCCTCTTTCTCCCTCCCTCCTCCTTTTGCTTCTCTCTCCCTTCAGTCGGCAGCACCTCCTCCTCACCAGCACTGTTAGGAATCAGAGACCCTCGCTCTGAATACGATAGGACCCAGCCACCTATGCAGTATTACAATAGCCAAGGGGATGCCACACATAAAGGCCTGTACCCTGGTAAGATGCCAGTGGGGTGTGTGATAGAGTACCTCGAGAAGCTGTGTGTTTCCAGGCCCCCAGCCGGCGGCCTGGACAGATGCCTGCCCTGAGTCGGTCCCCCAGCAGCGAACCGTGTTCCAGTCTCTCCATTTCCTGCTTTGGGGGCTGTTGCCTTTTCTGCTTGTTTTCAGTTAAATAAGCTGAGGTAGTTGGTGACCACAGATAAAAAGCACATTGCACCCAGATGACACGTGAGTTCTGGCTCGCCCACCACGCAGTCCCTTTGTTCAGCCCCCTTCCTGCTCGCCAGCAGGTCAGAATCCTGAACTCCAGGCCACTGTGCTGGGCCACCTGTCCTAGACCGGCCTGAGAATGGAGAGCAGTCTCATTTACATTTTCATGGAAAAGAGTTTGAATAACAGTATATAATGTGATTCTCCTCCGAGTGATTTTTTTTTAAGAATAACAAAAATTAAAATTAAAATTATTAGTATTACTATTGTATGTCCTATTCCAAAAGCTGTGCTTACACTTGACTGAAAGGATGCCAGCCCCAAGGGTTACCAGAATTTCATATCGTCCCTGTGCCTGGCTATCTTGCATATTGTAACTACTTTAGATGTTTCAAAAAAGGCAGTGTGAGCTACCAAAAAAAAAAAAGTACTCTTTTCTCAAAAGACCAGTTTATTAAAAAGAAATAAATAAAAGCTGATGGCAACCTAACTGCTGGGGGAACAGTCTCTGTTGTGCTGTTGTCATTAAAATTGTGATTTCACAGGACTGTTTGCTAATCGACTATTGTTACTATGGCAATTAATAGCTCAGAAAATTGCAGATGCTACATTTCCAGCATCCAGCTCTTTGCAAAGGAAATGCACATACAAACTGAAGTGCGCTGCTACTTCAGATTTGCAGCAGCCAGCTTTATTATAAAGATTGCCTCCATAGCATGCGCACCCTTCTGTATCTTCTTTGCTTGCTTCAATAAACTAATTTACCGCAATTATGTTTCATTTTCCTCATTAAAAAAAAAAAAAACTTTGCTGGCCTTAGCAATAATAGAAGAGTAACCTGTGACATCATTGGCATCAGAGTCTACTGTGGACTCTTAAAAGACAACTATCTGATTGCCAGGTTTTTTTTTTTTATTTCAAAATGTGCTTAAATGTGGCAAACCCAAGAATATGCCTCCATGTAGTCAGACCGCTTAGAACATGCCTGTGCCTGCTCTTTCCAGGTCCTGGGGTTTCGAGTCAAAGCTGTTCTGAAGGCATGGAGCTTGTTCTAATGTTCCCCTTCCCCCGTCAGACCCACTGAGTTTGGTAAAGCGCACACAGCCTGCTCATGGGTCCCTAGCAGCCCTGGGGTAAGAGCAGCCAGGCCAGACCCAGGAGCCCACTGTCTCAGCGTGTGCTGGCCCCGGGGAGGCAGCCTTGTCAGGGACACACCAGCCCCACTGCAGGGAGCCCACGCAGCCTAATGACCAGAGTAATGAGCACTAGTTTTAATTTCATAAAATATTTTCTTACAGGCTCCAGCAAACCTTCACCAATTTACATCAGTTCCTATTCCTCACCAGCAAGAGAACAAAATAGACGGCTACAGGTGAATTTGCAATATCAATTTTACAGAAGGCCAATTAGCAGGCATCAACACAGTAAGGGGGCCGCGCCGTTGACTTACCAGAGCTGGGCCAGCACGGCAGGGCCCTGGGAGCTCTCTCTGGGGATCTCCACTCCTCGGAAGCTCATCATAGTTTAAGCAAACCACTTGCACAGTAGCCTCATGTCTTAAGTATCCGTATCGGTGCTGCTGAGACCACCGTGCCACTGATGGGAACCTGCTGGGAAGCCTTTGACTCCTGTTCTTTGCCCAACAATTTCCTTTCCCCCTTTTACTTTCCCTTTGATCTCTAAAAGCTCTCCCATCCTCTGGGTGGGGAAAGGTTGGTAAGCACACTTCATTCTCTCATCTCATTGTTCTCTTCTGTGCACCTCATTCTCCATCTCCATGACTCCCTCCCAACGAGGCTTCCAGGGTTTGAAAACACTCGGGTTCGTGGCCAGGGCTCTGTTAGTCTCAGAGGTGAAGGTGGACTCCGCCCTGCTGCAGGGAGCCCCACTCTCCATCACACTGGGTGCATGGTTGTCACGTTCAGTCTCTGCTTTCACGGGGAGCCTGATACTCGTTTGGGTTCTTCCTGATGCCGCCCACCTGGGTCATCTCTCTCCTCCTACCTTCCACTAGCACCTGAGCAGCTGGGGTTCCCCAAGCAGCCTGCACCCTGTTTGTCAGATGAGGGTTCTCTAAGACCTCCCTCCATTTCATTATCTTTTCTCTGGGGATGGAGGAAAAGGTACTTCCCAAGTTACTCAGAAGTTATGCTCTAGTTTTTTAGTCAAGAGAAATAGCCTCAGAATCAGAACTCTAACTTAAGTTAAAAAGAGAATTTAGCTCTGAATTCCATATAATGTTGGACTGCATTTAGTTGCAGAATATGAGTTGATAATCCGTGTGGTAAATTTGTTACATCTTATTAAAGGGGGGGATTTGGGCATGGTCAAGAGGAAAGACAGACATAGAAAGACATGACAAAAAAAAAAAAGAAAGACATGACAGTTTTTCTCCAAACGTCTTTGAAAAAAGTAACGTGAGATCAGTGATAAGACAACACAGGAAGAAATGGGAGATGCCCTGCGTGGATGCACATGTGTTCACCTTGCTTCTTCCTAGTCCTCTTCATTAGCCCTCGCCTAGGGAAGTCTTTCCTTTAGCATCGGATTTGTTCACGTAGCTCTTGTAATTTTACTGCTCTCCTGCCTGGAGATTGCTTATTCTTTTAACAGTATAGCAGGGGTTTTAAAGTGTAACTACACATTTCTCTAAAATTGAGGGATGGACTAAATTTTCATCTCTAAAGTACATGTTTTAAATTAAAAGAAGGTTCTACAATTGTACAACTATCTGAAGCCAAAAAATCCACCCTCCAACTAAATTCATCGTGTGTTAATGGTTCCCCTGTATCAGAGCAATAATCAGGCCATCCTTTGGCTGGGCAAGTCTAGGTAATAGGCCCTCCACAGCGGAGCACAAACTGGGCCTCTGCGGAGGGAGGTAGCCTGGGACTGTCTTGGGCTTTTCTGAGACATCAGCTTGTAGAGGCCTTGGGACAGGACTTGAGCAGACTGCAAGCCCAACTGTCAACGTAGTTCAAATCCTTCAAGTCCATTAGTAAACATACAGTGTGTACCAGAGACAACTTTGAACCTTAAGCTCACAAATACTGAATATTGCTTTCAAAATACGAAGCAGGAAGCACACATTAATTTTCCTTAAACATGTATTTCCAAATACTGCTTTGATTTATTTGCTTTTTCATTTTGTCAACAGCATCAACAGCTGTATTATAGTCAAGATGACTCCCACAGAAAGAACTTTGATGCATACAGATTGTATTTGCAGTCTCCTCATAGCTATGAAGATCCTTATTTTGATGATCGAGTTCACTTTCCAGCTTCTACTGATTATTCAACACAGTATGGACTGAAATCGACCACAAACTATGTAGACTTTTATTCCACTAAACGACCTTCTTATAGAGCAGAACAGTACCCAGGGTCCCCAGACTCGTGGGTGTAGCATCAAGATGCTCAGAGAGGAACTCTTTCTTTCTAGCCTTGTTTGGATTGAAACGAAAAGTCCGTTATGCTGATGTGCTGATGAAATGTGAAAGTGACATGGAAGGAACGAGTGAAGAGCATTTATTTTCTTTTTTGAGGAATTATCAGGGAAGTGAGGAAACCTTTGAGAGAGAGAGAACTTTCTAAGCTCTATTTAGGTGTTAGATCTAATTACTTGTAGATTCCGTAGTCTGGTGAAGGTGTGGGCGATGTGATGAGAGATTTGAGAAATGGGTGAAATGAGATGGGGATGTGTAGGTCAAATCAAATTAAAGATGATTTTTTTAATGTGAATAAAGTTATGTTCTGATAGTTTGTACAGAAAAAAAAATAAAATGGATGCCCTTCATGTTTTATTGCTATTACTAAACGTCGAGATTGTATGCTATTATGTCTTGTAAATTTCTTTGTTGGTGTAAATATGGAAATGCCACATTGGTTAAGTGCCATCATTTGTAATGCAGTGTGTCATTTGAAAAGAGATTTGAAGAAACTTGACAGCTTAAGAAACAAATGGGAAACCCAAGAAATTGTTAGCAATTAAAGACAAGCTACAGCGTTTGTTTTCAAAATGAATAGTGTACTTTTGAAGCACAAAGTCCAGTCTGGTATAGCAGCGCCACGGCCATTCCCTGCCTCTTTCCTAGGACACTTCACTGCCATTTTCTATGCACATGAAAGAAAATAAATGTGGAGATTTCATCCTTGGAAATTTGTTCCCTGTTCTTTTTTTTTCTTTTTTTTTTTTAAATTTTCTGTGTGTAATACAGAAAAGCAGATTTATACATGCAAATCTAATTACATGTTGGAAACAGCTTAGATATAGCCAACTATTTTGGACTTTTCCTAGTTTTGTGCAATTAGTAGACTTTGTGGGATAGACCCTACATCCAAGAATGAAGCTGTGAGTTTTCCTCCTCTTTATCTATCTTAGTATTTTTATTTCTTGGGATCTAATGTGCCTTCCTGTTTTATCATGCAGGTTTTTTTTCAGGCTGCCATATGTATTTAACACAACTTTTCACTTAAATCTGATAGCCTGGCCATAACTAAATTGTTAGACTTTTTTGCATCATTTTTAAGAATCAACAACATAAGAACGGTGGTTGGGCACTTACTGGTTGGCACCAATGTAGTAAACCTAAAATAATTATTTTGCTGAGTAATTCCATGAGACACAATAATTCCTGTGTTAGAGACAGGCTGGGGAAAGCCCACATACTTGATAGCAGGAGTCTCAAAAATACCCAAATAATGTTACTTGTAAACTTGCTTCCACCTGTGGAGACCCGCCCCAGGGGGCCCAAAGTTGGAGGCCTTCCCAAATCTTGCAGTTTTCACCCTGGATCTTCCTTGGAAAACAACCCATATGGCAAGTCAAATCCAGAGGTGTTGACTTATTTCGGTACATCCTGCAAAGGGGATACAAATCCTACATTAAAATGTGTGGCTTATATTTGTGAGGATATGGAAAAACAAAACAAAAGAAAAGTGCTTTCTGCTGAATGGACTACAGCCCAAGATCAGGAACCAAAGTGAAATGGAAATCGAGTACAGGCAAGTCTGCCAGCGGGGGGCTCTCTGATGTGCAGGTTTCTGAAATACCAGAGCCAGTTCCCACTGTCAGACTGTCCAGGCACCCCTGGCCTCATGCCTGGGACAGAGCTCAGAAAGCAGCGTCTAGAAGGCAGAGGCTGCCAGATTTCCCCAAGGAACCAGCATCGGGACTTGAGATGCCTGGTACCCATTTGAGCTTTGCATCACTGACTTTCCTAAACCTGATACTTTGTGGATGGGTTCCAGGCCCTGACTCGAGGACTCAGGAATACGAGGGAAGCTACAGCTGGCCTGAGCGGGTTGACAATAACGGACTTGCTTTTAGTGACCGCATGAGTCTGGGGTAGCTTAGTGGACCCAGGCCCTCCACTCTCACAGGCAGCATTTCAAAAACTGATCCAAATTTGAGTTGCAAAGAACTCACTTGGGCCTCCTGCCCGACCTAATGGGGCAGGGAAGAGGTCTGCGGGTGATGAATGAGCAAATCAAAGCCCTCGAGGGCTCCTCCCTTGTGACCAGAGAAAAGAAACTGCAGAAGGAGCCTGAAAGATTAAAAAACTGCCATTGATCAAAAAACTGAGGCCACTCTTCCCTCTAAGCCTGCTGAAACGAAGCTGACTTTTTATTGCTACTCACCAAGGAGCCTGCAGAATTCAGCCCTCAGGAAGAGGCCTGTGGTTCTACTCATCAGGAGTTAACACTTCCACCCTATCCTGGAGGTCAGGGCTGAACTGAGCCCATGCTAGTGAGCTAAACCAGGGTGTCTTCACCCTACCGCGCGTTTATGTCACCTGTGCAGTGAATACTTAAACGGAGGGGCCCATCCTGCCCAGTCAGAGCCACAGGCGGTAAGTCCAGGCTCAGGATTCTTGAGAAGCCCCCTGGGTGACTGCAATGCTGTCCAGGTAGAACCACCTGGCCTCACACCATTCCCTCACTGCCTGCCTGCTCTATGACCTGAAAACTTAGTGGTTGGGGTTTGGGGTGTGGAGTTTGCCTGGAAGGAAGTTATAGGGATTTGGAGTGTTACAATTGAGAACTTAGTCTTGGAATGTCAGAGGTGACTTTTAAATACGTTTTTATTGATTTTAAAGAGGAATGGAGAGGGCTATATAAAGAGAAACATCAATAAGAGAGAAACATTGACCGGCTACCTCCTGCACACCTTCCCCCCTACTGGGGATTGAGCCCACAACCCAGGCATGTACCCTGACCGGGAATGGAACCAGTGACCTGGTTCATGAATCGATGCTCAACCACTGAGCCACACTGGCTGGGCAGAGGTGATGTTTTCTTTCTTGCCAGGGTATATATCTTTTGCCTGTTCATGCCTTTTTAAAGTTGTGTCCTTTGAAGCTCACGGGTATTTCATGAGAGTCAGAAGTGATGACCTCACAGACCCATAACTTCAATCCCCGGTCGATGCTTGGTTGTCCACAGGATTGCTGATTCCTGCAGTGAAATACCAGTAGTTTATCAAGCACTCACTATGTGCTACAGGTATCACATACATTATCACTTAATCCTCATGTATAAAGTCTGTACTAATATCCCATTTGTTAGATTCTGAAGCAAACTTGGAGAGTAACTTGCTAAAGATGACCCAGGGAATAAATGGCCAAGGCAGGGTTAGTTAGCACTACAGTCTAAACTACAATACCAGTGTTTTTAAAATTCATTCATTTGAGTTTCAACTGAAATATTTCCTGAGAGTTTTTCATCATTGTCTTAAATTTGCCAAATGAACCTCTATCACTACTGTAAGGGGGAAATCTTTATTATTTGTCATAAATATAAGGTAACTATAAAAATGAACATTTATGTCCATCCATGCAACACCAAAATTCATCTTCTCTACCACCTCTGATGTTACATGAAACTCATGTTGGGCAGTAGGTCCAGATCCTTTTGAAATGTGTGATGATTAGGTTGGGCTGAGAACTGCCCTGGAAAGAACATTGTAAGCCATGTCTACAAACAAAATCTGCCTCCAGGCAGCCCTCCCTTTGGGGGCCTCGGCAGTATCTTTGGGGGAACACATCTAAATCCCCTAGTTCCACGCTCAACCAGATTATAGGGGGGAATTTGTAAACTAGGCGATTGCTTTTCACTTATTAGATTTTTTTTTTTTATTTTTGCTTTATAACTATTATTTATAGCCCAAAACTGGAAAACAACCCAGATTTCTAACAGAAGAACAGATAAATTGTGATATATTCATGTAATAATAGCAATAAAAAAGAATCAGTCATAAATGCAACATGGATAAAAACATTATCAAATAACATGGATCAAAAACATGTTGCTTAAAAGAAAACAGGCCCAAGAGAGTACATACTGGATGATTCAAGAACAGGCAAAACTCACAATGGTGATAGAAGTCAGAACCACTGTTGCCTGTGGGGGGTGGGCAGAGGACTTGGAGATGATGGTATATCTTGACTGGGGTGACTCTCACACAGATATATACATTTATCAAAATGTGCACCTAAGATTGGTGCATTTCAACATACCAAGTAGAATTTACTCCGATAAAAATTTTAACACTTCAAAAGTCACTATTTTTTTTGATGGTTTCATTGTCTGAGACCTAATTTTATGACCTAGAATCAAAGCTATGATTACAGTCTCCCCTGGGTTGAAAACAAATCCAATTTATATATTTCAAACCTTACAAAACATTCACTTAGAGTGGTTTCTCACACAGATTTTAGCACAAAATTCTTCATAGTTATATACACGTTTATTTAAAAGCTGGCAGCTTACCAAAGTTAAATTTAAACAATCTTAGAAAATACGTATTTGAAAAGCACATGGGAGTGTCCCTGAGCTATGATTGTACAGGTTTACATGTGTGTTGACAGGAAAGTAAGTTGAGAAGTAAAAACTGGGGCTCATGTTTAAACATGTTGCCAAGTGAGAGAAGTGTGGCGCTCCTTTTACCTAATGACCCAAAGAGGTGCGCAAACACACACCTCCGCAGGCGCAGGGGTAGGGGGTGGGGGGGGGGGGTGGGGGAAGGGCCCTTCCAGCCTGTGAGGTTAGCAGAAAAACAGTCAGTGAAATCAGGAAGCTAATGGGTCTTTAATTCTACAAATGCAGGGCAGACTGAATTCAAAGAGGATCTTTGCTGTAGGTCAAGGAAATCCTTGCAGGAGAGGAAGTGAACAGTCTGACTCTTAATGAGTGTCCAACTGGGGAGGGAGTTGGAGGAGAGAGCAAAGGTTGCAAACCATGTTGGCATATCGCAGGGCAGTTTCTCCATGACGGACAGCTGCCCTTTGCTGGCCTGGGCCAGAGGCTGGCCTGGGCCTCAGAGACGTTGTGCAGCCTGGGCTGCCACCCATAGAGAGGAACGCTTCTCAGCCGGTGCTTGTCAATCCTGCCTCCCAGATCACCCTGTTACCCGAGTGATGTTTGACTCGCTATCTTTATGAATCCACTTATTTAGGACAATCCTGCAGACACGAAAAAGGAAATTCTTGGCAGGCAAATTATCACTTGGACTTTATCTGTTTTAGTGCCACTCCCTGTTTTTATGCCAGCAGCTTCACTGGAAGCAGCTGGCATGTCGCCTAAGTGGCTATTTGTGCCTATTGCTGTTGCCTAATTCTAACTTGAAATCACTGAAAAGTATTTTGTGCTGTTATAATCGTTTGCATGGGCCATAACTAGCACTTTCATTATTAAAGCCCCATTCAGTGGTTGGGGGAATTTTGATAAAAGACTTCCTGATGTGTGTGATGAGCTATTTCACCCTCCACTCACATCCCATGATCACAGAGCTGACCAATGCATTGTCTTGTAACATAAAATTAGATACAACTTGTGCTGGGTCAAAGGTGTAATTCTGAGATCAAGTGGGAACATATTCAATTATTCCTTCAGAAATCCCTATAACTTTTTCTTTTTTTTTTTGTTTTTGTTTTTGTTAATCTTCACCCAAGAATATTTTTCCATTGATTTTTAGGGAGAGTGGGAGCGAGAGGGACAGACAGAGAGAAACATCAATGTGAGAGAGACACATCGATTGGTGGCCTCCTGCACATGCCCCAACCAGGGCCTGGGCCAGGGAGGAGCCTGCAACCAAGGTATGTGCCCTTGACTGTAATCAAACCCAGGACCCTTTGGTCCAAGGGTGATGCTCTATCCACTGAGCCAAACCAGTGAGGGCCCTTTAACTTTTCACTTACTCCCCAAAGACAACACCCCAGAAATTGGCCTTTATTTGCTGGTGAACAATTGTAACATATTTGGCACCAATGCCTTCATGAGCTGCCATCCACTGAGTGCTAATCTAATAAAATGACTCATGTCAGGGAGAGTGATACCCCTCTAGGGTCTCTCTTCAGAGTCAGGGGCCATTCCAGGCCAATCCTAGGGAGCTGACTTTCCTTTCCAGGTGTGAGAATGCGTGCAGGGAGGTGTGCCTGGCTTCCTGGGGACTAGAGGAAAGGGTTCAATGCTGATGGGCTCCAGGTTGGAAATTACCATCGGGGGGGAGAGGGGGGGGATCTGGCATTTATAGAAATGGTTGTACTATGAAGAATGCATTTCAGCCTCCACAAAACTAGTTCATAAAGACAAACCAGGAAGCACATTCTATAGCTGTATTATTTAAATATTTACATGTCCACCAACATCACTACAATTATGGATGGCCTCAGTGACCAGAACTCTCCTCTCCTTTTCTCTAAATTGTGGTCAAAAGATAATGGTGTGTTTATTTAGTTTGCAAATAATTGGGTGCCTCTTTTTCATTTTTATTGCCTATATCCTATTGTTTAGTGAATTTTTTGATAACACTTCTATGGAGAAAAGATATCAGAGGAAAGGTGAAGTGCTATTGAAACTCATCAAGCCAGTCACCATATAACATCTTGATTGGAGAAAAGCAGTTCTAATTAGTACCTATAACTACTAATATTGTCCTCCAAGGCCACATCACTGGGTTCTAGCAGTGATGTATCATTACTGAGGAATTATATTTGACTGATAAAATTCCTCAATGATGTAGCTTCAACAAGATGAGTTATAGAGATTTTGTTTTCTCCCTCACATTTTAAAATGAACTGAAAAAGACAGACCAATGCTAGTTTGATGGTTCCACAATATCCTCATGGACCCAGGCTCCACCCTAATCTTTGGGCATGGACCTCGTCCCCATGGCTTCCCAGATGGCTACTGGAGCTCCAGCCATCACATCCTCATTCCTCAACAAAGAGAAAGGAGTTGGGAAAGTGGAACCTGCCAACTGAATCAGCTTTTTAAAAGAGTTCTTTTGGAATCCTTGCCCATAATTCTTTTTGAAAAGTAGTTTTTATCTGGGACCAGTGACACCTCTGCTCAGGTAGAGGTTCTGTTAAAAAGGCAAATGAGGGGATGGGTAAGGGGAAGGCACATCGGTCTCTGCCCAGGATACAGATGATGCTATGAGGTATTCCCTACAATTCCACTACTTGGGTTTCTATTAATGCAGGCTCCAAGCCAGAGAGTTGTGTTGTATTAATTCCATGCCTGGGCAGAAGCCACAGTAGCCATCCCTCCCTATGAAAGATAACCAGAGCTGAATGGAATGTCTTAAACTCAGGTTGTCCCAGGGGCTGGACTCCCCTGCAGATCAGGTTCAATGTACTGCTGTCTCGATAGGATAACCATGGGTATCCAGTTACCATCAGTAATGTGGGGTCAGAACCCCCACCCTCCTGGTGGCTTCCAATCTCCAAGGGAGTCCAAAAATGCTCCTCAGGAGTCAAGGAGAGGGGGTCCAAGCCCTTTACCAACTGCACCAAGAACAGCCCACCATGAACAGCTTTCTATATGTCCATGTGAGATTATTTTAGCAAATTTTCTACAACTAAAAACAAACGTAATACTAGCCATTTTGTGGCCAAGGACTGCTCCTGGTTGGCAAGCCTGCTGGAGTCACAGTAGCCGCAGGATCCTTCAGCCACCCAAGCGGGAGTCGCTTCCACTCACTGTGCATCTGGGCCTGTGGGGAATCCGGAAAACTGCTGGAGCTGCCGCTCCAAGCACTCACAGCCCCCCTGAGCTCATCAGAGCAGGCAGCAGCCCTCGAGTCTGGGTTCAGCTGTCAAGAAAAGCCTCTTAGAGCGAGAAGGACTCAGGTTAATTCTAAGCAAAGGCACCAGGAAATAAATGAGAAGGGCAGGGGGCTAACGAGAAGACCAGTTCAACCCAAGTACAGGAAGAGGTCAGGAGGGAGAGGCAGGAGGAAGCAACAGTGAGTTTCTCTGACTGGTTTTGGGTGAGGACGAACCTCCTTGCGCTGACTAACCCTTTGCTGAGTGTTTACTAGGATATTAGGTGCCAAGGACTGTGCCGAGTGCTCTACTCACATTACCCCACTGAATTTTCATCACGGTCCTAACTCTGTACAAGAGACGAGAAAACTGTCCTGAGAAACACGGAGAGTAAGCGGCCCAAGGTCACATCGATCAGAGGTTGTGACCACATCTGTTGGATTCCAGAGCCCCCCTCAGCCCTTGGTCTCCCTGAGGAAGCCGTCGCCTCCAGCCTTCACATAACCTATGTTCGTGCCAAGTAAGCCCATGTGACAACCCCTCTCCCAGCCAGGAATCTCCCTCCAGCATCCTACCCGCTTCCTGCCAAACAAATTAGGCTCCAACAATGCTAACTAGTTTTAATGTTTGCCTTTGCAAAGGTACCTAGGAAAATACCTTGTTGGCTTACGTCAAAGTTAATTTTTTTTTAAGGAAGCTGTAAAGTGTCCTGCTGGAAAACTATGCTGAGTCCTAGCACATCTGCAAGAGCTCAGGCAATCAAATGAACCCGAGAGAGCACTTTCCCAGCTGGGGCCAGCCCACTGCCGCCAGCTCAGCCAGGGGGCCGGTTGGAGGCCTGGGCAGGAGGAGGGCAGGGCAGTGCAGTCTGGGAAGGGGCTGGAAGCCCCAAAGGAGGGAAGGGCCCAACCCCTGCCCTAGCTTTGGTGGAGAAAGACCACTCCCCAAACAATGCGTGGCTCCCCGCTGCCCTGCAAGTCTATCAAAAGGGAACTATAGACACTCAGAAGGTGCTGAGACCCTTTTATCTCTCTCTGTGCTCTGCACTCCCTCTTTACTCCTCACGCTCTTTGGAGGGCTGAGGAGGGACCATCTGGTGAGACAAGGGGAAAGAAGGTGTAAGCTCAGCTGCCTGGCCTCTGCTCTGGCGGGCTCTGAGCTCGGGGCCCTCGGGGCCTGGTTACATGGGTTCAGTTCATCCACGTTCAAGCCACAGGCCTCACTTCACAATCGAGAAGGGCATCCGGGTATTTTAATACTCACAGCCCCTGCGTATTGCTCATTGGTCTGGCCTCAGGGAGGAGAGGAGGGCGCGGGCACATCGGGCTGCCCTCTTAACAAGGGGAGACGAAACTGAGCCTCAAGATGAAAGGCAGGCCCTGCCTGGAAATGGGGGAGAAGAGGGCTTGTGTTCAGGGCCTGGGTTAACAGAGCCCTTCAGCCTGTGTCCCGCCCGCTGACCTGGGCGCAGTAACCCGGGAGCAGAGCTTGCGGTGAGCTCTGCAGAGCGGGCTGAGCCTGAGCTAGAAGCCGCACTTCCCACTCCTCCCTCCCTCCCGCCACCACGTGCAGAGTAAGCCAGTCGCGTCCACCGTGCAGGTCCCAGCTACCTGCCTCTCCCAGTTCCAGGCGGAGGGGACACTAGAGAAGGCGCGAGTGGAGGGCTCCCCCGGGTGAAACGTGGCAGGAGAAAGAATGACGCCACAACATTCAATCTGTGTTGCAGGCACGGAGCAAGGCCGTTCACGTGGATTATCTCACTGGGAGGCTGTGAGGAAGGCTCCCTCCATTTCACAGGTGAGGAAGCCCGGGACGGAGGTTAAACTCACCCCAGTGACAGTGGCTGTGTCAGCCTCCACCTCCCCTAATGAAGAGCAGGTCTCACCCCTGGGTTAGCAACTGCCCCTCTGCCGGGGAGGGCGGGGGAGGAGGGCGAGAGCTCCGCCCAGCAGCCAGGTGCCCAGGGGAGTGAGCATGGGCATCCCTTTATGGGCCAAGGTGGACATTCCGTTCCAGCTTCCTGCCCTCTGACTGGGTGGGTGAGCAGGTAGGACCTGCCCTGACTTCCCACCTCTCACTGATCACTGTGCCCTTCCAGGGGGCTCTGGTCTCCTGTCCCCAGTACCCCATGTTCCCCACTAACTCTGGGAAGCCTCCATTTCTGCTTCCCCTGACCCTCCCCGTCGCCCCCAGGCCTGCCCTGGGCTTCCAAATCACCTCTGTCCCCGTCCGCCCACTCCAAGTCATTCACTTTGGTTGGGCTGAATGTTCCCCAGCCTACAGCACCCCCAGCCAAACCCACAGCTGCACACCTGGGGTGAGCATGCAGCCAGCCCTAGCTCTCCTCGCTGGTGCAGGCAGGTGGCCGTCAGGATACTGGGCAGCTCTCCGCACTCAGGGGACCACTTCATCTTTCACTGCGGGAAGCAGTGTGTCATGCTCCGTGGAAGCTTAGTGCCACTGGTTCTCCCTAAGAAGAGTTTCGTGGTCAGGTAAATCTGTGTCTTTCGTAGAGGCTCACAATACCTTCAATGCTAGTTGAAAGGCTAAAGTTGGTGCTACGTGGGCAGGCTAAATAGCCATCTTAGATGGTGATTAAAGAAAATTGAATTTATTTAAGGAGAAGGGGATTGGGGGATGGGGATATCCAAAGGGAAGGGCTACACAGAGGAAAGGGGGCTTTGGAGACAGGTTCAGGGGGTTAGCCCAGACGAGCTGCTGCTGCCCACTGCTCCCCTGGTTGCCGTCTCATGGGATCCCTTAGAGCAGAGGTTCTCAACCTTCCTAATGCCGTGACCCTTTAATACAGTTCCTCATGTTGTGGTGACCCCCAACCATGAAATTATTTTCGTTGCTACTTCATAACTGTAATTTTGCTACTGTTAATGAATCGAAATGTAAATATCTGTGTTTTCCGGTGATCTTAGGCTCTACAGCAGCGGTTCTCAACCTGTGTGGGTCTAGACAGGTTGAGAACCGCTAGCAGGGTCACCTAAGACCACCGGAAAACACAGATATTTACATTACGATTCATAACAGTAGCAAAATTACAGTTATGAAGTAGCAACGAAAATAATTTTATGGTTGGGGGTGACCACAACATGAGGAACTGTATTAAAGGGTCGCGGCATTAGGAAGGTTGAGAACCTCTGCCTTAGAGGATAGGGGATACGTGCCTGGGGGGGAAGGAGAAGGGGAAGGAATGGCACAGGCATGCTCCTTGGAGGGAGAGCATGCACTGGTTCCTTTGTCCTGAGTGTACTGATCTCTTTCTTGCAGGTGGAACTCTTAGGGGAGGTCTCAGGAGAGGGTCTTATTAATAAAATAGTCATCAGCTTTCCAGGTATTCTCTTTCAGGGTCATGGTCTCCCCTGATTGGCCGCTGCCAGGGGGTCTTTGGTCAGTGTAGCTGGTCCTGAGGCAGCCACTGCATCACTTGCCTGGTTTTGATGTTTTTCTGGGCCTGGAGCTGAAATATAACTGAGCCTAGATGTTATCTTTAGGGAGGAAAAGGTCAGGAGGTCTAAACTGCATGACCAGCGATATGAAAGATCCAGGATCCAAACCGCATGACCAGTGATATGCTAGAGGAGGATATGTTGCCCTAGGAGTGAGATTCTTGTGTTCCCAGTTTTGCCCCTTGCTAGGCATCCAGGGCTTTCTGCCCTGGTGAGTTTCTATACCTGCCCACCATCCTGGCTCTGGTCTAACAGTCATGTTGAAGGCTCTGAGACCTGAAGTAAATACTGGATTCAGAAGTCCAGTATTTCTCAAGTTTATTTGGCCCAAGATCCCTTTCTGGGAGGGAGGGAGAGGGTGCACTTCTTTTAGAAACTGTTCAGCAGAACTTGCTTTGTTTAATACAGTGGTTCCCAACACGGGACACGTGTCCCATAGGGGGGCAATTTGATTTTTAAGGGGGCCAATTCAAGAATGAGTTATTAACAGTGATTTTTTTTTTGCATTTCTTATGGTTCTAGGGGCCTCATATACAGCATATAAATATATATTGTGACATATTTATGTATTTCAGTCCTCTAGTATATGTTTTGAAACTTTATTTGCTATTTTTTCATATCACTTCATATTATTATTTTTTAACCATTTCTTAGTGATTTCTTCCTCAGTACTTCAAATGTCCTTTTGTTCTTTTATTTTTGTCTTTCATGGATGCCATGTTCTTTGGAAGCTTGTTTAGACCAAGTTAATGGCCTTTTAGGCTTCCTCCATGTGAATAGTTCACTTTCTGAATAATAAGAATTATATGTCGGCGGAGGGGTGGGTGGGCATTAGAGATGCTTAGGTGGGGTGTGGCCAAAAAAAGGTTGGGAACCACTGGTTTAATATAAGAGTAGATAAAAGTGTTTTTCTTCACTTGTAGATAAAGATTCCGTTTTCCTTTCAGTCTATACTTTTATAATTAAAATATATCTTCTTAGATTTTAAGATCTCCTTAAATTCAAGATAGCCTAATTAAAACCTGGACTCATTTATTTATTCTGAAGAGGTAGGGAGCAGGCATATAATGTGGCCCAGAGGCACTGATGCTAAATGATGTTGGGGCGTTCTGTTCCCTCAGTATCTTCAGTGGTTCCCAAACGTTTTGGTCTCGGGACCCCTTTGTATTCTTAAAGAATATTGAGAACCCCAGAGAACTTTTGTTTGTGTGGGTTATAGTTGTTGATATTATGAAACTAAAATTAAAACTCAGACATTTTAAAAACATTTTAATAATTAATTTAAAAATACCAGTAAACCCATTACATGCTAATTATATACATTTTAGGAAAAATAACTAACATTTTTCCAAAACAAAACAAAAAATCAGTAAGAACAATGGTATTGTTTTACATTTTTACAAATCTCTTTAATGCCTGGCTTAATAGAAGCCCGCTGGATTCTCATACCTGCTTCTAATCCAGTCTGTTCCGATAGCACGTCATGTGGTCGGCATAATGTGCCACTCTACACTGGTGAGAGAACAAGAATGAGAAGAGAAATTATGTATCACCATTGTTATAACAGTCCTTGCGGACCCACTGAAAATGTTCCCAGGCTCCAGGGTGCCCATGCCACACTTGGAGAACCACCAATTCAGATGACCAGTCCAGTCCCTTCTTACTCGGTACGCACCTGAGCGGGGTGGAAGGATGGGTGGGTCTCCCTGCTCCTGGGGTTAACACACTCTGTTAGGGAGCCCTGGTTTTCTTGGGGGGGGTGGGGTGGGGGCAGGGCTACCTCAAGGTCAGCTTCAGCCATCAACCAGTATTGCCCTGCCTGGCAGGTGCTGATTTCTCCTCTCAGCCCTCCATTTCTCACCGTGGTTACTGGAGCCCAGTGGAGCAGGGGGTCAGTTTGCATGTTCTTAATTCAGAGGTTTTTAAAGAGCTTTGATGTATAGAATTTCATTAAAGCCATATCGGCCCCAAGGTAGCCATTGTCTAAACACAGATATTGCCTTCATTTATAAGCTGCCTAATTCCTGCCAAAATTGACTTAATCTTTATCTACAGTCCATGCCCTGTTCTCCTGCAGGGTTTGAGTGGGCCCATGGTGTGACTGAGCCAAGAAGAGCAATCTTTTATTCGTCTTCACACATGGAGCATGAAACGGTGTTTCATCTTGGCCCCGGGGAGCTTTGAAGCCCAGACACAAAGAGAACAGAGGGGAAAGAAAGACACCAGTCTGGTAGATCTGAGCACAGAGATGACATGCTGCCCTGCAGGAGTCCCTCCCTTGAGCTAAGCCTCGAAGACCATGTGAGAGATGGATCTAGATGAGTAGGACCTGATTGGGTCCCTGTTCTATAGCATCCCCAGGTGAACAATCAGACGCAGCTAGCAACTTTTCTGTCTTTGGCCAAAATGAGACAAAATGAAATCCTGAGAATCCTGCTTTGTACTAGGGCAGTAGCTACACCCCTGTTCCTTCTGTAAGAACCTGTGTTATGAGACTCAAGAAGTTTTGGTTTTGGAGTTGGGTGGATAGGACATAGTCCTGGGTCACCCATGAATTAACTAGCAGGGTGACCTTGGGCAAAGCACATGGCCCATCTGAGTCTTATTTTCGTCATCCATAAAATGGGTTGTTTGGGGATTTGCTGAAATTGTGCGTGTAAGCACATAGCACAATGCCTGGCCTACAGTTAGCACTCAATAAATGCTGGTCATTAATTTCACTGTAGCTCACCTTCTAACATGATTAGAAACACAAAAGTGTCTTTAACACCTTTAACACCTGCAGAGCACAGAGAAATATAAATGGGAGCCTGCATATCATGTAGATACATGTAAAAGATATAAATTTCCTAATAAAATGTTTCATATATTTATCTTGACAAGTATTTCTTCATAAAAACAAAAAAATTAAAACATGCCTTAAGGTATGGTTTTTATATGACTAAAAGTTTGCAAAAATGTCAAATCTGACTGAATTTAAATATATTCATACATCTGGGGACCAGATGATTTGAATAAGTAATAAATATAAACATAATTTCTTATTATAAATAATTTTTTCATATAATACTTTCTTGTCTTCATTTTAGAAAAATAAAAAAATGATGCAGTCAATATTTACATATTTTGTATTCCATTGATATTTAAAAATTTTTAATGAAATGTAATTGTATTTAAAGTACAGCATACTCAAAGTGCAGTAATATATTTTTATCAAAATGTAAACTAAAGCACATGTAAAAATAAAAAAATAAAATTTTTGTTTCAAAATATAATTTTTATCTAATATACTCAAATGATAAAAAGCAAAATATAAGTTCTCATTCACGAATATAAAATTTTAAGTTTAAGAATTTAAATAAAATTGACATTAATTTACTTTTGAAATTTGATTAAATCTTACCTATTTTGATAAAAATGAAACTTTTCACAATTCCAGGATGCATGTCCACCCAGTTAGCAGAATAATGATTTTCATGCTTTATGCATGTTATCTATAGACCATCATATATATAAATTTAAAGTAACATGAATTATTACTGCAGAAGTTCCTCAGTTACCATGTATCATTAATTGTTGTGAATACACGGCTCCTTATTGACTACTGTTCCCATACATCAGAACTTGAAAAGACAACAATAACAATCTAGTAACCCAGTTAGAAAGTGGGCCGAGGACTTAAATAGACATTCCTCCAAAGATGATATACAAATGGCCAGCCAGCATATGAAAGATGCTCAACATCACTAATCATCAGAGAAATACAATGAGATCATAGAAATCGCCATGAGGTATCAACTCACACCCATTAGGATGGCTACTATGAAAAAAACAACAACAGAAAATAACAAATGTTGGTAGGGGTGTGGAGAAATTAGAACCCTTGTGCACTGTTTGTGGGATTGTAAAATGGTGTAGTTGCTGTAGAAAACAGTATGGGGGTTTCTCAAAAAAATTAATGATAGAATTGCCAGATGATCCAGCAATCCCACCTCTGAGTATATATCCAAGAGGGTTGAAAGCAAGGTCTTGAAGAGAGATTTATTTGCACACTCATATTCATAGCAAAACTATTCACAATAGCCAAGAGATAGAAACAACCCAAATGCCGATTGATGGATGAATGGATAAACAAAAAGTGGTATACACATACAATGGAATAGTATTGAGCCTTTGAAAAAAGGAATTCTGTGTATGTGGGCTTAACCTCTACACTTTTTTTAAAATTGATTTCAGAGAGGAAGGGAGAGGGAGAAAGAAACATCAATGATGAGAGAGAATTATTGATCAGCTGCCTCCTGCATGCTCCCCACTGGGGATCAAGCCTGCAACCCAGGAATATGCCCTGACCTGGAATTGAACTGTGACCTCCTGGTTCATAGATCAACGCTCAACCGCTGAGCCACACTGGGTAGGTGTAAATCTCTATACTTAACCTTGCTCCTAACCTCTACACTCTCTTGCTCTGGAGTGGTTACCTATATACTCATCAGCCAACTTAAATTTTCTTAAGTTTATGTTCTTGAGAAAACTAAACTAGGGCGCTGTTGAAACAGCATCTCAGGAAGGATTTATTGAATCAAAACATCTGGGTCATGTTTGGCCTCAAGATGGCACAACCAGTGATTATTTGGCTCCCTTGTGTGGATGTTCTGCTTTAAGCTCACGGAAAATGTTCTTCTTGACTGTGAGAGACCTTGCCTGGGACCGAGTCCTTTTCCTGGTTTTTCTCCTCATAGCCCCTGAGATCAGTTTCTCCAAAAGGAGAATAAAAGTAGCTTGTTTACCATGTGACTTGTAAAATTGAAAGTTGAAGAAACAATTTTATATTAATTTATATTAAACTTTAGAGTTCCAGTTTCTGGTCCGACATGTAAGGAGCTTGGAAATCATCACTCCATCCTAATCGTCAGCAAAAGCTGAACAAACTGAAAAGTGACAACCCTTCATACTTCTGCCAGAGAATTGAGGTAAGAGGCCAGCAGAGCAGAAACCATAATTGACAAATTGGTAGAGGCTCAGTAATTCATCAATCTCAACTCTGCCTTAAACACTCCAGGGTGCCCCACTCTTGGCGGTGGGGGTTGGGGTGGGGCTCACACTTGTGTGAGTTCAACCCCTAGAACCCGATCCAGGTTCTCACCTTGACATCCCCTTATACTTCCTGCAGGAGGAGAGGAAAGACAGTCATTTTTAAATAAGCCACAGCATTCTATTCTTAACAAGGCCTGCCCTCAAGGGAAACTATTTTAGCCTTACCCACTGGGGTTTTAAAGGGAGTATAACCAGCCTGGGGAAGAAAAATACCCCCCCCCACCCTGACTTCCTGTCCCTCCTAAGGTGGGGGAAAAACTGAGAAGCGCTTGTGAAGGTCACAGCCAGAGGCACTGGGTCACTGAAAGACTGAGGCCTAATCATAGGATTACAGAATGCCCCCTCCCCTTATACCTTACCACTACCACACTGAAGGCCTAGCTACCTTAGTTCCTTGTACCCAGTACATCATTCCTGGCATTCAACAAAAAATTACAAGGCAAGCTAAAGGGCAATACATACATACATGCATACATGCATACACATATCCTACCTAATAATAGACAAATATGCAAATTGACCATACCTCTGACACCCACAAGCCACGCCCACAAGCCATGCCCACCATCCAATAAGAGCGAGTATGCAAATTAACCCAAACCAAGATGGCTACAGCCACAGAGAGCAAGGTTTCCTAGGTAACAGAGGAAGCCAAGCTTTCAGCCTGCCCTTGCCAGGCCTAAGCCTCCACTCAAGCTACAAAGTTTCAATTATAGAAGGTAAACAAATTCAAACAAATGGCAGCAGAATGAAGCTTGAGAGACCAGGCCAGGGTTGCCGCCAGCAACGGGGGAAGCAAAGCTTTCCACACACCCTGGCCGGGCCCACCCACTTAAGGCAACAAAGTTTCAATTATAACCCCAACAGAAATGGCTGCCAGCCTCGGAGGGAGCCCCAGGCTTGGCTCTGCTCCAGGCTACAAAGTTTCAATTGTAGAAGGAAAATAAATTCCAGATACCAGGGCCTCCACTTGGGTTGCCAGGGGGCGTGGCCGGCCTGCAAACCACCACAGGCCCCTTGCTCAGGCCGCCCCACACCCCAAGGGAAACCCCGCCTGATCAGGGACACCCTTCAGGGCAAACCAGCTGGCCCCCACCCCTGTACCAGGCCTCTATCCTATCTAATAAAAGAGTAATATGCAGATTGATCATCACTGCAACACACAATATAACTGCCCCCATGTGGTAAAGATCCTGCCCCCATGTGGACACAAGATGGCCACCACAAGATGGCCAGCAGGAGAGGGCAATTGGGAGGCACCCGGCCTGCATGGGAGGGCAGTTGAGAAGGACCAGGCCTGCAAGGGAGGGCAGTTGGAGGTGATCAACCCTGCAGGAGAGGGCAGTTAGGGGTGACCAGGCCGGCAGAGGAGGGAAGTTTGGGGCAAACAGGCTGGCAGCAGAGTGGTTAGGGGGTGATTAGGCTGGCAGGCAGAAGCGGTTAGGGGCAATCAGGAAGGCAGGCAGGCGAGCAGTTGGGAGCCAGCAGTCCTGGATTGTGAAAGGGATGTCCGACTGCCCGTTTAGGCCCGATCCCTGGGATCGGGCCTAAACGGGCAGTCGGACATCCCTCAAGGGGTCCCATATTGGAGAGGTACAGGCTGGGCTGAGGGACAACCCCGCTCCGTGCACGAATTTTCGTGCACCGGGCCTCTAGTACATACATATAATTTAAAGAGACAGAGCAAGTATCAGACAGAACCAGACTCAGATATGGCAGGATGTTGTTTATATCAAATGTTGAAAGAGGGGTGTTGAGGTCTCCAGCTATAATTGTGGATTTGTTTATTTCTCCTTTCTATTCCATTTGTTTCTGCTTTACATCGTTTGCAGCTCTGTTGTTTGGTGGATAAATATTGAGTGTTGCTATATTATTAGTAAATTGATCCTTTTATCATGATATAATGCCCTGCTCTGTCTCTGGTAATTTCCTTTGCTCTGATGTGTACTTTAACATTAATTTGGCCACTCATGCTTTCCTTTGAATAATATTTACATGATCTATCCTTTTCTATCCTTTTACTTTTTTCACCATTTTAACAATTTTTAAGTGTATAGTTCAGTGGCACTAAGTGTATTCACACTGTTGTATTCACCACTCTTCATAGCAAGAACTTTTTCATGTTCCTGAACTGAAACTCTATACCTATTAAACCATAACTCCATTTCTCTCTCCCTGCCAGCCCCTGGGAACCACCATTCTACTTCTGCCTCTATGAATCTGACTACGCTAGGTACCTCACATAAGTGGAATCATACAGTTATATAGGTCTTCTTGTGACTGACTTAATCCACTTAGCATACTGTCTTCAAGGTTCATCCATGCCTTTGCATGTGGCAGAATTCCTTCCTTTTTAAGACTGAATAATATTAAATTGTATGTATATACCACATTTTGTTTATTCATTCATCCATCAGTGGGCACTTGGTCTACTTTCACCTTTTGGCTATTGTGAATAATGCTGCTATATACATAGATGTACAAGTATCTATTCAAGTATCCACTTTCTTTCTTTTGGGTATACTGTATACCTAGAAGTGGAATTGCTAGATCATATAGTAATTAATTCTATGTTAAATTTTTCAAGGAACCACCATCCTGTTTTCCATAGTTGCTGCACCATTTTACATTCCTTCCAGCAAGGCACCAGAGTTTTACTTTCTCCACATAATTACCAATATTTGTTTTATTTTTTTAATTATAGCTATACTAATGGATGTGAAGTTCTATCCCTTTACTTTTTATCTGCTTTTATAATTATACTAGAGGCCCAATGCATGAAATTCGTGCAAGAGTAGGCCTTCCTTCCCCCAGCTGTCAGCACTGGCTTCCCTCTGGCACCTGGGACCCAGGCTTCCCTCACAGCCCCGGCTTCATCCAGAAGGACGTCCTGAAGGACATCTGGTCTAATTAGCATATTATGCTTTTATTATTATAGATTTGAAGTGAGTTTCTTATAAACAGCATGTTTTTAGATCCACTTTGCCAAACTCTGTCTTCTAATTGGTGTTTTTAAACCACTTACATTAGAGTAATTATTATGTTAAGGCCTAAGTCTGCCATTTTATTTTTATGTTTGTTTTCTCTTTTCTCTTTTTTTTCCTGCCTTGCAGTGGATTACTTGAACATTTTGTAGAATTCCATTTGGATCTATCTATAATTTTTTAATATATCTCTTTGTATAGTTTTTTAGTTGCTCTAGGCATAACATTATACATATATAATTTTTCCAGTCTAATGGTATTGTCATTTTACCAGTTTGAGTGAATATAGAAACTTTACTTCTCTTTTTAGCTCTTGGCCCTCCTGTGTTTATAATATCACTACCTTAAATATTTTCTCTACATATGTTTAGAACAACATAACATAGTGTTGTAAATTTTTTCTTTAAACATTAAAAACAATTTAGAAAACTTACGAGGAGATATAAAGCCTATTGTAGTTACCTATATTTTTACTTACCATGTTCTTCCTTCCATACTGATATTCCAAAGTTCCTTCATTTTTCATTTTCTTTCTATTTAGAGAACTTTCCTTAGCCATTTAAAAAAAATATGTTTTTATTTATTTTAGAGCAAGAGGAAGGGAGAGGCAGAGAGAAACAGAAACATCGATGAGAGAGAAACATTGATCGGCTGCCTCCTGCACACTCCCTACTGGGGCTCGAGCCTGCAACCAGGGCATGTGCCCCGACTAGGAATTGAACTGGGGACCTCTCAGTGCATGGAACAATGATCAACCAACTGAGCCAAACCGGCCAGGGCTCTGTAGACATTTTTTTTTTTAAATATATTTTATTGATTTTTAACAGAGAGGAAGGGAGAAGGGATAGAGAGCTAGAAACATTGATGAGAGAGAAACATCGACCAGCTGCCTCCTGCACACCCCCCACCGGGGATGTGCCCGCAACCAATGTACATGCCCTTGACCGGAATCGAACCTGGGACCCTTCAGTCCGCAGACCAACGCTCTATCCACTGAGCCAAACCGGTTTCGGCTCTGTAGCCATTTTTTTTTTTTTTTTTTTTTTGAGGATGCTTGCAACAAATTCTCTTAGTTTTCCTACATCTCAGAATGCCTTGATTTGCCCTTTATTTCTGTAGAATATTTTGACAATAGGTAATAGGATGCTAACCATTCTTTTCTTTCAGCACTTTAATTTTTATTTTTTAAGTGTATTTCCACTCCACTGTTTTATTTTATTTATTTAATTTTTTTAGAGAGAGGAAGGAAAAGAGAGAGAGAGAGAGAAATAGAGACATCAATGTGTTGTTCCATTTATTTATGCATTTATTGGCTGATTCTTTTTTTTTTTTTTTTTTTTTTTTAGACCAATGGATTTTAATGTAACAGAATACAAAAAGTGTTCTTTATATATTCTAGATACTAATAGTTGTTTAATTTTGGTGTGCTTTTATTTATTTATTTATTTATTTATTTTTTTTTACTTCTTTTTTTTTTTTTTTCTTTTATTTTATTTATTTATTTATTTTTTTAATTTCTTTATTGATTAAGGTGTCACATATTTGTCCTCATCCCCCCATTCCCATCCCACCCCTCTCCCCACACATGCCCCAATCCCCTGTTGAACTTAACCGTTGGATAGGCTTATATGCATGCATACAGGTCCTTTGGTTGAACTCTCCCCCTCCCCCCACCCTCCCCTACCCTCCCCTATCCTCCCTCTGAGGCCCGATAGTCCGATCGATGCCTCCTTGCTTCTGGTTCTGTTCTTGTTCCTCAGTCTATGTATTGGCTGATTCTTGTATGTGCCCTGATGGGGGATAGAGCCCACAACCTTGGTGTATCAGGGCGATGCTCTAACCAACTAAGTTACTGGGCCTGGGCTCTTTCAGCCCTTTAATGTAATTATACTGGTAACTTCCAGCCTCCATGGTTTCTCATGAGAAATACACTGTCATTCAAATTAGTTTTTAACCTGCAGATAGCATGGTGTTTTTCTCTGGTTGCTTTCCAGGTTTTTTATTTGTCTTTAGTGTTTAAATATATAATTGTTGTGTGTCTTGATGTAGATTTATTTGAGATCCTATTTGCATTCCAGTCAGCTTCTAGAATCTCTTGCTAAATTGGGGAAGTTGTCAGTTATTGTTTCTTCAAATATTTTTTCATTCTTTCCCTCTTTCTCTCTCTTTCTGGGACTCCAATGATACAAATATTAGATCTTTGTTATAGTCCCTCAGGTACATGTAGCTCTGTTTATTTGTCTCAGTCTAATTTCTCTCTGTTGTTCAGATTGGGTAATCTCTGTCTTTCTATCTTCCAGCTCACTGAATCTTTTCTGTTACCTGTGTTCTGCTGTTGAGCCCATCTATTGAGGATTTAAAAAAAAATTATTTTTGTTATTGTGATTTTTAGTTCTAAAATTTCATTTGGTTCTTCTTTATATTGTCTATTACATTGCTGATGTTTTCTATTTCTATTTTTTCATTTGTTTCATATGTGTTAATAATGGGTTGTTGAAGCGTTTTTAATTGAATTTATTGGGGTGACATTTGTTAATAAAAATATGTAGGTTTCAAGTGTACAATTCGATAATATATCACCTGTATATTGTATTGTGTGTTCACCACCCAAAGTCAAGTCTCCTTCCATCACCTCTTATCTTCCCTTTATCCTCTTCTACCTCCCCCTGCCCCCCTTTCCCTCTGATAATCACCATACTGTTGTCTGTGTCTATGAGTTTTGTTTTGCTTTATTCTTAATCCCTTCATTTTTTTCACCCAACCCCCAAGCCCCCTCCCCTCTGACAGCTGTCAGTCTGTTTTGATTGTTTCAAAATCATCCTATATAATAAAAGGGTAATATGCAAATTGAGTCTAATGGCAGAACGACCAGAATGACCGCCCGACCAGTCACTATGAGGCGCACTGACCACCTCTCTGTCCCTTTCCCTGGCCAGCAGGCTCCGATTGCCCGATGGCGAATGGGGAACTGGGGGTGGGTGGCGGGGGGCATGGGTGGCGCCAGGCCAAGGCTCCCGCCCCACCAGTCACCCACAGAGGGCAACCCGCAGTGGGGGCGGAGCTGGTGAGCAGGTGGGAACGGCCTACCTCTCGGTCCCTTCCCCTAGCCATCAGGCTCCAATGGTCCGATGGCGAATGGAGAACCGGAGTGGGTGGCAGTGGGGGTGGGGGGTGGCAGGGCCAGCAAGCGGGCAGAACAGCTGACCTCTCAGTTCCTCCCCTCGGCCAGCAGGCTCCAATCACCCAATGGCGAATGGGGAACCAGGGGTGGGTGGCAGCGGGGGACAGGGCCAGCTGCAGATAGCCAGGGAAGATGGCCCTGATCACAGGCCAGGCCTAGGGACTATACCCGTGCACGAATTTCGTGCACGAATTTCGTGCACCAGACCTCTAGTCATCAGATAACTCCAATAGCTCTGTCATTTCAGTAATGGTGTTTATCAATTGTCAAGTTGCCATCAGTTTGAGATTTTCTTGGTTTTGGGTGTAATGAGTGAATTCCAATTGGAACTTGGAAATTTTCATATTATTTTCCATTTTAGCCCGTGTTCTTCGGCACTGCACAAGCAGGAGAAGGGGGACATGCTGCCTCGTTTTTGTCATGTGAAGGTAGAATTCCAGGTTCCCCACTCATCTCCATTAATACCCATGGCCGAGGGGGTTCCTGGTTACTTCCATGGGGGAGTTCTGGCTTCCAACATGATATTCACTGACACTACCCTGGGGATGGCCTTGTTACCTCTGGGAAATGGTGAAGCTCCTCAGACTCCATTAGGGCTTCCATGACCCCAGCCAGGATGGAGCGGGAGGAGATATATCATTATTCTTGGATGGGGGTGGAAGTCCAAGCTCCCATTATCAGCCAGCAGGGGTGAAAGTCTGGGCTTCCTGCTTGGCTTCTGAAACCACTTTGGTGGCACTGTTGGGGCTCCTCAGTGTAGCCTCATGAGGGTGGAAGTCTGGACTCCCTAATTGGCCTTTGCTAGTGGCGGTGGAAGTAGGGGCCACAGTTTTTCTGTGGTGTCTGGTGGGAGTGGAGTTTTTATTGTCCCAACATTTTCTATCTGGTTAGCCCCTTTCCTGGTCCTTTGGCTAAAGGAAATGCACTTTTGTGGGAGATTGTTTTGGTGTGTGTGTGTGTTTTTTTTTGTCTTCTGTGCTTGTTGCTATTTCCAGCTTCTTCATTTCTGAACCTCGGATATATGAAGCAAAAAGAAAACCAGGAGAGTATGTTATTCCTCAGGTTCAGGTTCCCTAGCCAGTTGGCCTTCTTTTCTTCACCTTTCAAATTCTTCTTATGTTTGCTTTACACGTCACGTCCATGGTTTTCAGTTGTGCGCAGGAAGAATGGAGAAAAGTATGCCCACTCCATCTTCCCAGGATACAGTTTGAGAGAATTGTTTTTAGCAGTGGATTGTTTTTAATGAAGCTAATATCAAGAACAGCATAACCTTCTGAAAGGTTTGTGACGCAGGAAACAAGACACAGAGTCCAGGCGATGAAAAGCGGGGGAGGTTTTAATCTTGCGCTCCCGGGCGAAACTCACCGGTCCGAGAGTGGGCCAGGGAAGTTCGCGCCAAAAAGGGGGCTTCGGTACTTCCTTTATACAGCTGTTTAGTGAGGGGAGGGTGGAGGGCATGAGAGGTGCAGAATTCCTGCCTCGGGCCAGGGTCTGGGAAGGGGCCAGTTATCTTTGTCACCATCTACCTTGCGGATGCTTGCATCTGCTCTGGACTTCCCCCCTGCCTCGACCTAACACCTTCTTTAGTAAAAATTCCAGATATTTTTGTATAGCCAAAGGCATAAGATTGAATATCAGCATTTACCACCCTGTTCTGAGACACAGGAACATTATGCCATTAAAAAAAAATATTCCCCTTTGATCAAAATCATTGGGTAAAGGCTGCATTTTGTATCCCTCCCTTTGGGACTGGCAATGCAATTTGCATATTAAAGGCTCCTAGAATATCTGCAATAAAGAATGTGATTACTTTTTTTAATCCAGTGATGGCCAAATTAACTTGAGCATGAAACATGTTTTCCCAGAACATTTAATAATATCCCGTAATAGTGTCCGCTTTGGAAATATTGAGCCACACCTATAATCCAGGGGAGTTATCTCAGGACACAGGCTCTTCAAGGGAGGGGACTGGCATCTTACTGTGTGAACTCTCCTCCCAGGTCTCGGGAGGGGCAGACAATCTGTCTTTTTTTTTTTTTTTTAAATATGTTTTATTGTTTTTTTTACAGAGAGAAAGGGAGAGGGATAGAGAGTTAGAAACATCGATCAGAGGGAAATATCAATCAGCTGCCTTCTGCACACCCCCTACTGGGGGATGTGCCCGCAACCAAGGTACATGCCCTTGACAGGAATTGAACTTGGGACCCTATAGTCTGCAGGCCGATGCTCTATCCACTGAGCCAAACCGGTTAGGACCAGACAATCTGTCTTGATGGAATATACACAGGAGGGGGAGGAGGCATAGTAATTCTTTGCATTTTCCTAACTCTAGTCACTTCTGTGCTTTTACTTCCTTTTGCTTATTTTTATCTATACACTACCTCTACAAGGTAAGAGGGGAAAGTATGACTACCCCCATTTTGCAGGTGACAAACAGAGGCCCAAACAAATGACGGTATGTTCCTAGAAGAGCCAGATCTAGATCTGTAGCCTGTGGACTACAAAGGTCCTTCATAATTACTGAGTCTTTGCACAGGAGCCCTGTCCTGCCAGACAGAGGTGTGGTCTGGCCTCCTGGGCCTGCCCTCCAGAATTCTGTGCCCTGAATCCTAGCTGGGCTCAGAACCTCATTCCCTGCTCATTGCCCCCGCACTCAGAATTCTGCTCAGAATTCTGTGCCCTAAATCCATCCATGGGCTCTAGAACCTCATTCCCTGCTCATTGCCCCCACACAGGGCGCTGCCAGGATGGCCTTCCTGCTTTCCAGAAATGTTTGTTCCATGGAAAACAAGTGCTGTTTTCCAGAACAAACCCTCTGGGGAGGGAAGGGGAAGCTAGAATCCTAAATACAGGATGAGGATCAAAATTGCTCCCTGACCCGAATTTCCCCTTTAGCCACCACAGCCCACTGTGTGACTGGAGACAGGAAGTGGCCAGGACTCCAGAAAGCATTGTTACCGTGAAGAAATGTTCCCAGTAAACATAACATCCAAGGGGCATCACAATAGTGACTTGTCTGCCACATTGCCTTCAGGGAATCAGGAGGAAATGACCCCTCTCTTACTTTAAAGATGGTTCAGCGTGAGGACAAAATCACCTAATAAAGTGAAACACTGGATGATGCTGTAAAACTCAATTTGTGTCCCAGGGAAGAGCACCTGTCTGAAGCCTCCTGGTGATGTCACAGTCCCCCTTTTCTCTGCAAATGGTCGAAAAGGGGGGCAGTTCTTTAGTGGGAGAAGCGATGAGAGAGAGCAAGGGATTTTGTGGTTGACATCACTTGTCTGACTGGCGTGGCCAGAGAATGGAATTTACTGTTGCCTGCAATTAGTTCTTCCTTCCTACTTAGCGATGTTTGCTACTACGGAGATTAACTAAGGCATTAAATTTTTAAATAGTTCCCCTACTGATCAGAGCCAGCTGCTGCAATAGCTACAGGCTTCCTATGCCTTAGGTCCGTGGTCGGCAAACTTAGGCTCACGAGCCACATGCGGCTTTTTAGCCCCTTGAGTGTGGCTCTTCCACAAAATACCACGGCCTGGGCAAGTCTATTTTGAAGAAGTGGCGTTAGAAGAAGCTTAAGTTTAAAAAATTTGGCTCTTGAAATTTCAATCGTTGTACTGTTGATATTTGGCTCTGTTGACTAATGAGTTTGCCGACCACTGCCTTAGGTCATTGATGGCTGCTATTAAAATCCAGCTATAACCTGTCAGGGGGGAAATAGTGTCTGGTGTTTATTCTTTAGATTGGATGAGTTTTTCTAGCGTGACCAGATAGTCCTCAGGAATCAAATGGGGACACAAAGCAGATTTAACTGGGAGGGAGCTCAGAAAAACATGGAACGTGTTCAA
This sequence comes from Eptesicus fuscus, assembly GCF_027574615.1. Classification (NCBI taxonomy): domain Eukaryota; kingdom Metazoa; phylum Chordata; class Mammalia; order Chiroptera; family Vespertilionidae; genus Eptesicus; species Eptesicus fuscus. The sequence continues at coordinate 37,876,369 of NC_072483.1, forward strand.
ATGGTAGGCCCAAGAGGCCCAGAAAAGCCACTGTGGTCAGTCTGGGGCCAGCATGAGCCCCAGACACTTGAAGCGGTCACCACAGCGGTGAGGGGGAGGGAGGGATGTAAAAAGTCAGGTGAAAGAGCACCGCAAACGTGCTTCAAACCCCACAGCTCAAGGGGCCCTGGCATACGGCCCTGAAGGTGGAGCTGAGGAAGGAGCAAGGACAGTCAAGACAGCTGCGGGGTGGAGTAGGGGGGGGGGGGCGGCGGGGGGAGGGTCCCCCCCATCCCTCACCACCACCTGACTGTGTGGCCTGGGGCAGTTGCTTCACCTTCAAGACAAATTCCTGCTTGGGCTAGATCATCTCTGAAGCCACATTTAGCATGAACAGTCCATGATTTTTTAAAAATATTTTGGGATATTTTTATTTTCCTCTTTTTCTCCAGATTTGCATTTTTATTACTACATATTCACCAAAACAAATTACCCAAGTGTATAAAGTAAAAAGCGCAAGACCTCTCCCCCAACACACACACACACACACACACACACACACACACACACCCCTCCCCTGTCCCACTTCCCCGAGGTCCTTGCCCCTGGGATTACATTTCGACAGGATTAGTTAGAGCAGGGAGTTTAAGACCATGGGCTCCAGAACCACATGGCCTGATGCAAATCCATTCCCTGTTCCTTCTCGCCTCTGGGGCTTGAACACAGCTGTCCTCTCCAGCTTTCTTCCCTCATCTGTAAAACTAGGACAGTAATAGTATACATGTTACTATGAATTAACACGTATAAACACACCAATGCCTGGTACATGGTGTTCAATATGGGCGAGCTGTTGTACTGCAGCACACCTCCACTTATAATAGGGGAGCATTAATACAGCAGGCCTGGGTGCTGCTTGCAAGGAGTCAGCCCAGGCAAATGCCAGGGCCCACTCTGTCTGTTCCATGCCCCCTGTGTGTGCGTTTTACAGAGAGAAAGAGATGCTGGGTAGAGAAGTTACTGGTACAGCACACCATGTGACATCACAGTATGCAATCCCTTTAGCCCAAGGAGTCCTCAAAAGGAAAGTGGACAAGCCAGTTAAAAAGAAGCCTCTGAAAATGGCATTGCAGAAAAAGCAGCAGAGGGAAAAACTAAATTTCTTATTAATAATGTGGGGGTTTTTGCATGTGCTTGTCATTCACTCATTTATTGAGCAAGCATTTATTAAATGCTTTCTTTTTTATAGTTTAAAAATTTTATTGAAAAGCACAAATGACATTGTATTGTATTATTCATTATATATATTATATATATGGTCAAGCCACTTGCTTTTTTTTTTTCACTTATGTTCTATAGCAATTCACAGAAGACTGTTTTGTGTGTGTGTGTGTGTTTTTTTAAACAGATACAAGGGAACCCCATGTGTGGAAATTCAAGTTATTTAACCAGGCCCCTGCTAATGAACTTTACCTTGTGCAGTATTTCTGTATATAAAATACAGATAATATTATAGAATTAGATAATAAAATATCCTAGAATTAGAATTGCTTGGCCAAAGGGTATGTACATTTTAATATTTGAAATATTACCAAATCGCCCTCCAGCAAGATTATCCCAGAGAAGACTCAACTAGCTTATGAATATTTTCAATTATTTTTTACTTTTCAATTACAATTGACATATAAAATTATATTAGTTTCATGTGTATAACCCAATGATTATACATTATATAACTTACTAAGTAATCATCCTGATATATCTTGTACCCATCTGACACCATACATGGTTATTACAATACTAGAGGCCTGGTGCATGGATTTGTGTGCCAGTGGGGTCCCTCGGCCTGGCCTGTGCCCTCTCTCAATCCGGGACCCCTTGGGGGATGTCAGACTGCTGGTTTTGGCTCGGTCCCCACAGGCCAGGCTGAGGGACCCCACCAGTGCATGAATCCGTGCACCAGGCCTCTAGTATGCATATAAGATATTTGGTTAATCTCTTCCCGCCTTTCCCCCTCCTTCCTCCCCACTTTCCTCTGAGATTCATCAGTCTGTTCCATGTTTCCATGCCCGTGTATTGAGTGTCTGCCCCCTGGTGGTCAGTGCATATCATAGCTAATAGTCGAATGGTCGCTTAGGCTTTTATATATAGAGATTATTGACTATATTCCATATGCTATACTTTACATCTCTGTAACTATTCTGTAACTAACAATTTGTACTTCTTAATCCCTTCACCTTTTTCACCCATCCCCCCAACTCTTCTCCAGTCTAGCAACCATCAAAATGTTCTCTGTATCTATGAGTCTGTTTTTGTTCTGTTTGTTTATTTTATATTCAATTGTTGATAGATATGTATTTGTCATTTTAAAAAATTATGATGTGTCTTGGTGTGGGCCTCTTTGGGTTTATCTTGTTTGGGACTCTCTGAGTTTCCTGAACTTGTATTTCTACTTCTTTCACAGGGTTAGGGAAGTTTTCTGTCTTTTTTCACTTAGGTTTTCAATTCCTTGCACTCTTTCTTCTAATTCTGGCACCCCCATAATGCAAATGTTAGTACACTTGAAGTTGTCCCAGAAGCTCCTAATACTATCCTCATTTTCTTGGATTCTTTTTTCTTTTTGGTGTTCTGTTTGGGTGTTTTCTGCTTCCTTATCTTCCAAATATCCATTTTGATCCTCTGCTTCATCTACTCCACTATTGATTCCCTGTAATGTATTCTTCACTTCAGTTAATGTATTCTTCATTTCTGACAGGTTCTTTTTTGTTTTCTAGTTCTGTATTTTATGTTTTCTGTCTCTTTGTGAAGTCCTCACCAACTTCATCTACTCTTCCCCTAAGTTCACTGAACATCCTTATAACCAGTGTTTTGAACTCTGCATCTAGTAGATTGCTTCTCTCCATTTTTAGTTATTTTTCTGGAGTTTTGTTCTGTTTTTTCATTTGGGACATGTTTCTGTGTCTCCTCACTTTGGCAGCCTTCCTGTGTTTGTTTTTATGTAATAGGTAGAGATGCTACATCTCCCAAGCTTAGTAGAGTGTCCTTATATAGTAGCTGTCCTATAGAGTACCTATGAGGCTGTTCACCTGAGCTGGGCACTCTAGGTAAGCCTCACACCACCCTGTATGGTCTGTGTACACCCTCCTACTGTAGTTGAGCTTTGATTGCTGTTGGCACCTCAATGGGATGGATTTACTCCCAGGCCAACCAGTTACAAGGATTGGGTGCTACGACTGTGGATAATCAGCTATGCAGGGGCCCACCCCACAGAGCAGGACTTACTTTGGTGTGACTCAGATGCCTGCTGAGTTCACCCCTTGAGCATGTCAATTGTGAAGGTGATTGGGTGGTGCATCGACATGGTCTGAAGCTGTTCACCATGTGTCTGCCTTTGGGGCCTCACAGGAGGTACAGGCCAATGTCAGCTGCCACTTGTGTTCTGCCCGGGGCCACCCAGCATGAGCTACAAAGCAATCTGCATATGGTCACTACTTGTGCTTAGCTTGGAGGTGCCCAGAAGAGGCCAAGTGGTGAACTAAGGCTGTTGCTGCTATTGCTTGGCCTGGGGCCATTTAGTGAGAGGTATAGGGCAGGTGGAGACCTGATGTTGCTTGTTTGAGGGATTTTAGGAAAGTCTGAAGAATGAACCAAAACACCATTTGTATGGAAAAGCCACTGGAAACAGATTAGGTGGGCCCACAAGTTGGGTGGGGTTTCAGGGAATCTCCAGGGCATGGCAAACAGTGATAGCCAGGTTGATGGAGACTCAGATACAGCACTCACCTCCCAGTTCTGTGGAGAGAGGGCTCATCAAAGGACCAATGGCATGTGCCAGCTCTTCTGTATGTCCCTCCTGTTCTTCCCTGTATGTCCCTGGTGCCTTTTGAGCTTCTGCCCCAGTGCTGGAGCTCACAGCAAGTGAGTCTGAGTAAGTCCATGTGTGGGTCCTTTAAAAGGAACGCCTGGGACTCCAGCAGCCTCTGTCTCACTCAGCCACACTCCCTGCTGGTTTTTACAGCCAGAAGTTATGGGGACTTCTCTTCCTGGCACTGGAACCCTGGACTGTGGGGCTGGGATCCCTTGCTCCTCAGGGGGGACCTCTGCAGCCGAGATATCCCTCCTGATTTTTATCCACCACACACGGGTGTGGGACTAGCCTGGTCCATGTTTCCACCCTCCTACCAGTCTCAATGCGGCTTCTTCTTTATATCCTTAGTTGTAGGACTTCTGTTGAGTTAGTTTCAAGTAGTTCTGAATGATAGTTGTTCTGTAGTTTAGTTGTAATTTTTATGTGAAATAATGTGTGTGTTTTTAAAAGTCCATTCCATGCAGAAATTCCCAACCAGGCATTGCCTGGAGTTGAATACTCTACAGCAGAGAAATGCAGACCTGCTTCTTGATGCAGAGAGCAAACAAACCCCCCCCCCCCCCCCCCCCCCGCCCCGCTCTGGCCCCATGCATCCCTGCCTCTCCAGGGTTATGTCCTGCTTTCTTCAGCCTCCCTGCAAAATGAGCTTAAGACTTTTCCAGGCTCTGCAGCAGGTCCCTAGTCTGAATGAAGCTGTCTGGCTTCTCCACCTCATCATCATGACAGCTCCTCCCTGGGCTGATTTGGTGGCCTGTGACCTCAGGCCCCCAGTCTCCCCCATCAGCCAGGCCCCACTGAGGCTTTCCCTCCTGCCCCTGAGTGCCAGCTGTCCCTTCCTCTGATTCTTTAAGACTTATACATGTTATAAAGGGGCATCAGAACTGGCATTTTTCACAGTAACTGTTACATAAGAACTCACTATCCTTATCTCTAAAATGGGCTAATAGTGTAATCCTTCTAGGCCGAAGCAAGACTAAATGAGGTGATAATGCAAATAAAATGTTCATTATTATGCCTGGTATATAGATGATGCTCAATAAAAATGTGTCCCCTTGTCACTTCCTATTGCAATTTTATGTCTGTCAACCCCAATAGAGTGTGAGCTCCTTACAACTAAGAACTATGTCTTATTCTTTATATTTCTCATTCTCTGTGGCTCCAGACTCCAGAACAGTGGTAGTATATAGTAGGTATCCAGTGGATAGGTTATTTATTGCCATAATAATGTCACATAGCAAACCAAACTTAAAACAATTATTATTTCGCATATGACTCAGCAATTAGGCTGTTTAAGCCTGGTTCAGCTGGATGGTTCTTCTGGTTTGGGCTGCAGGTCATGTAGGCTCTGACATGAGGGCAGGGGAGTCTGGGGCAAGGTGATGGACCACGTGGCTCTCATCCAGCTGCGGCAGAACCTGGGCCTGATCACATGGTGGCTGGCAGAGTTCTCAGAGTGGACGATGAAAGGCCTCTTCAGGGCCAGACTTGAAACTGGCAAGTTGTCACTTCCACAACTTTTTATTGGCCAAAGCACGTCCTAAGGCCAGCTCATGCTCAAAGGATAGCAAAATAGACTCCATCCTTCCATTGCTTAATAAGAAAAAAATATATAATTTTAAAGGGCATGCATTCAGAGAGAAGTGTGGCATTACCACCATTTTTGCAATTTACCACACCCCAATTTTTTTTTAAAGGACTCCTGCTTTTCTCTTTTTTTCTTTTTTTAAAATATATTTTATTGATTTTTTACAGAGAGGAAGGGAGAGGGATAGAGAGTTAGAAACATTGATGAGAGAGAAACATCAATCAGCTGCCTCCTGCACACCCCATTACTGGGGATGTGCCCGCAACCAAGGTTCATGCCCTTGACAGGAATCGAATCTGGGACCCTTCAGCCCGCAGGCTGACGCTCTATCCACTGAGCCAAACCGGTTAGGGCACACGCCCAGATTTTTTAATGAAAAAAGGTTAGGCAGGAAAAAGTGAATCAAAAAGGCAATAAGAAGAAAAGTCCAATTTATGTCTTCACAGTCATGGGCAAGGACACCAATTCTAGGTTGCTCAATACCAGCAAGATGAAAATGACCTCTCAAACCATTAAGAAGTTGAGCGTTCTCTAAGGTACAGTAAAGAGACATGTGCCAATTGGGGGATAAATCAAGACACTCCTCTCCTTGGTGTCTTGGGAAGGCAGATGAGTCTGGATTTATTGAGGACACTCAGCCCCTGGACAGCAGTATGATTACAGACTCCGGCGTCATTAATCAGCAATCACTGACGACCGAGGGGGTCTATAAACCTCCACGTCTCTCTGTTCCAAAATTGATTAGACTTAAAAATAATTATTTAAATTCCACATACTTGAGCACTTGGCTTAGGAGGAAAAAGACAAAATATCTAAAAGAGAAGTTGGTGTTTTCTTAATTAATATCCACCTATCAAACATCTTTTATTAGCCTTTCAGTGATTTGATGAAATGTCTGTTACACACACACCCACACACTCACAAAGCTTCTCTCAGAGAAACTTTCTGTAATGTCAGAGACAATGGGTCAGGAAGTCCCCGTTCCACCTCCAGCAGGAAGCCTGGCATCCCCAGTACATCTCCGCAGGTCCAGGGGCAGGGCTCACAGTCTTCTGGTCAGTTCTTGCTACCAGCTGCTTCCTCACTGTCCCCTCAATCCCTACGGTGCTCACCTCTCTCCTTCCTTAGGGGGTCCTGGCACGGCTCATTCCTCCTTTCCAGCTTCTAAAATAACAGGGGCTTTCTGTCGTCTGTCCACTCTGTCTGGCAATGTGAGTCGAAAGCTCAGAGTGCTGTGTCTCACCTCCATGCCTGACACCCTCCACCCCCAAAAAAGGTCATTCCTTCAGGTGAAGGGATTAGATCCAGAAGACACATGTAATCAACATCTTATTTGGGAGAAGTAACCCATTGAGCTAGAAGTTCTCAGATTTTAGTGTATATGAAAATCTTTTGGTGCACAGGTTAAAAATATAGTTTTCCTGGTCCTACCCTATCTGGGTCTGATACTAAAGATCTGTGTAAAACCTAGGAATCTGCATGTTTAGAAAGTGCCCCACCTCAGGTGCTTCTGCTGCAGAATCACACCTTGAAACACACTGCCTTTCTGTTTGACCTCTGGAGATAAAGTGGGGCGCCAAGGATCAAATCACTGTCTGTGTTAGTTTCCTGTGGCTGCTCTTACAAATTTCCTCAAAGGTGGTGGCTTAAAACAACAGAAATTTGCAGTAGTATTCACAGTAGTCAAAAGGCGGGAACAAAACAAAATGTGGTAATACATAAAACGCAGTATTAGTCAGCCTTAAAAAGGAAATTCTGATGCATGCTATGACATGGATAAACCTTGAAGACATTATACTAAGTGAAATAAACCAGACACAAACACAAAATAAATATCGGATGGTTTCTTGAAGTATTTAGAGTGGTAAATGTCACAGAGGCAGAAAGTAGAAGGTTATTTGGCAAGGGGCTGTGGGAAGTGGGGCATGGAAGTGAGTGTTTAATGGGTACCGAGCTTCCGTTTGGGATGATGAAATAATCTGGAGATGGATGTTGGTGATGGTTGCACAATAATGTGAATGTACTTAATGCTACAGAACTGTACACTTAAAAGTAGTTAAGATTAAAAAAATTTATATTACTAGTATGTATATTTTAATAGAATTTCAACAAACAAAAATAAAATAAAAAATAAAGCCCAGATATGCATTCCCTGACACATCTGAAGGCCAGAAGTTGAAACTCGGGATCACTGGGTCGCCACACTTTCCTGCGGCTCCAGAGGAGAATCTGTCCCTCGGTTTGTCTGGTGGCTGCCAACACTCTCAGCCACATCACCTCAGCCTCTGCCTCCATCTTCATATCACCTTCCCCTCCTCTCTCTGTTTGAAATCTCCCTCCCCCTCTCTCCTATAAGTAAGGACTCTGTGATTATATTTAGGGCCCACTCAGATAATCTTCTTACCTTCAGATCCTTAACTTAATCCTATTTGTAAAGTCCTTTTTTCCCCCCAAATATACTTTTATTGATTTTAGAGAGGAAGGGAGAGGGAGAGAGAGAGACAGAAACATCAATGATAAGAGAGAAACATTGATTGGCTGTCTCCTGCATGCCCTCCCCCCCCCCCAAATTGGGAATCTAGCCCGCAACCTGGGCATGTGCCCTGACCAGGACTCAAACTATGACCTCCTGGTAGGTCGATGCTCAACCACTGAGCCATGCTGGCAGAGCTGTAAAGTCCTTTTTTTGCCATACAAGAGGACATTTACAACTTCTAGGGATTAAGATGTGGATATCTTGTGCGCCATTTTCAGCCTATCATACTGTCAAAATTCTAGGGAGCCTGGCTGGTTTGGCTCAGTGGTTAGAATGTTGGCCTTCGAACTGAAGGGTCTTGGGTTTGATTCCCCAGTTAAGGGTCCTGTTGAGTGAAGGGCTCCAGTTCAGGTCGGACAAAAATAAAATAAAAAATAAAGCCCAGATATGCATTCCCTGACACATTTGAAGGCCAGAAGTTGAAACTCAGGGTCACTGGGTCGCCACACTTTCCTGGCCCTGCACTTACTGGCCATGTGACCTTGGACACACCCTCTCTTCCCCTGCTTCCTCATGTCTCAACGAGGGGAACTGCTACAGGAAGCATGTGCCCCGTGGATTCAGTTGTTAAGAAGGTAAGCATAGGTTGAGTGCAGTGCCCAGATAACCAATGGTAAGATTCGCAGCCCTGCCCAGGTGCAGAGGGCAGGTCCGCCCTGCCCCGCCGGCTCCTCCCTCCCTGGCTGGTGGGAGGGCCCGGGGCAAGCACGCAGTCCTGAGCTGGGCTGGTTGGGAAGGGCTTTCAGTACAGAATAGCACCTGAGTTCGCAGCAACTGGCTTCTTCCAGCTCTGCCCTCTGCCTCCTCGGCGAGTCCACCATTAACCCTCAGCAAAGCAGAGGGAAGGGAAGCCTGGTAATTCCTCAGGTTCTACACCACTACGCCAACAAGGTCTCCGTGGGCTTCGAGGACTGTGTTGTTCAGCTCAGTCAGGGACCTCAGCAGGCCCAGCCTCACCCCCAGGCCAGCTGTAGCCACAGGGCTGGCAGCCAGACCGGGGGAAGCAGGAGCTGACCCCATCCCCTGCCCTGGGCCTGTAATTGCACAGGTTGTTTTAAAGCAATAACAAGTTATTTTAGCAAACACAACCCACCTAACAATAGCCTAACATTGACTCTGAGGTCACCAAGCCCGGGTGCCCCAAGGGAAACCACTGTGGTTTCGACTGCGAGGCACTGAAGGCCTAGCTCTGTGTGTGTGTTTGCGGGGTGTGGGGGGGTGGGGGGGGGAAGGCAGGCAGGGGACAGTGGGATAGCCTTGACTCCCATGAGCCACAGTCTAGGCACACCTGACACCCAGTCAGGAGAGACTCTGCCCTTCATTGAGCGCCATTGTATGCTAAACCCTGTCTATCCCATCCCGGGTGAGGGGCTGGGGCCTTCTAATGCCCCATGGTCCTGCCCCAAGGTCTCAGTGAGTTTTTCCCAAATGAACCTCACCTCCCTGCTCCTACCTGGTATCTCTAGCTTCTGCGCTGAATCCCCATAACTGGCCTCTCCCTCCAGCTCCTCCGAGAGCACGGTGTGACAAGTCCACACTCACTCAGCGCCTTGTTGGCTCACTGCCAAGCACGTTTCTATTTGTCACAGGCCTTGCACAATGTGGACTGCCCGTGCGTGCTGGCACCCGGGCTCATGCCCAGCCCTCAGGGCAGCATACTGTCTCTCTTCCTGGAATCCTCCTTTAAAATTGAAAGTGCTGCAGGCCTAACAACATGACCCATGTGGACTGGCTGTCATTATCTATGACATCAGTAACAAAACAAACAAACAAAAAAAGCACTCCTAACACATAAGTGAGTTTCCTTCGTTTTTATTACAACTGTATTAGCATCTGCAGACTGTGGAGCTGCCTTCAAAACTGTGAAGTCCAGCTCTTTCTGGAACCTGGAGCAAGGATGACCTCCAAGCCACACAGCTGGGTCTGGACTTTTGAACCGTGTGGCCCCAGTACATTATTATTCCTGCTTGCCGATGACAGCCTGGTGACAAGGTTCACAACTGGAGTCATACCAGGACTGTCCTCAAAGCAGGATCTGAGCCTCCATCCGGGTTGAAGACTAACAGCTGACCTAACCATTCCTTGTGGGACTGAGTCAGGGGCCGGGTTGGGCAAGGGCGATCCACAGGAGAGGGTCAGGAGGCGAAACTGGTCACAAGCAGGCACAGGCTGATCCAGGCGTCCTCAGAGAAGTGAGGCAGGCAGAGGGAATCCAGGCAAGAGGCTCTGCTGGCTTCCAGGCCGGGAGGAGGGGCCTGAGAAAGGGCCTCTGCCCTGCAGCGCTGCAGCAGTGGGGTGGCTGAGTGGAATGAGGACTCTGGCTTCCTGTTCTTATAAAACTGGATAGCTGTCTCAATTGCCCAACCCCAAGTTTAGAACCTGCTTTTTTCCCTATTAATGTGGAGTAGAAGCTTGTTAACTGACTCAGGATTAATCAGTTTCAAAATCAGCACACACATGTCAGTTTTGTAGGTGCTTACGTAATAGTCTGAACAAGATCCCACAGAACTACACCTCCCACCTCCCGTCCCAAGGCTCTTCCCAGCAGACCAAGGAGCTCACTGCTCACGCAAAGCCCAAATTCATTGGGAAAAAAAATGTTTATTTTTCACCTGTGTTTACCCTTCTGGTTTGGAACTGAGGATTTAGCTAATTTAAAAAAAGGTTAGCCCTAGCTGATTTGGCTCAATGGATAGAGCATTGGCCTGCAGACTGAAGGGCCCCAGGTTCAATTCCAGCCAAGGGCACCTGCCTGGGTTGCAGGCTCAATCCCCAGCAGGGGGCATGCAGGAGGCAGCAATCAATGATTCTCTCACATTGACGTTTCTATCTCTCCCTCTCCCTTCCTCTCTGAAATCAATAAAAATATATTAAAAAAAAAAAAGTTTAGCTCCATAATGAGCAGCAGGTCCTGCAGGAGGAATGGTTAGGTCAGCTGTTAGTCTTCAGGCCAACTCAGAGATGGACCTATTACTCTGGGCCTCTTGCTCCAATCATAAAAATTAAGATAAAGGTGGAGAACTGACTTACCTAGTGGTGGTTGATTTTCAGGGACCCCCAACTTGCACAAGGACTTTTCAAGGCTTATATAGTACATTTATAATTTTGTATTCTTTTACTTTAAAAAGCTCCCCAAATTACATATTCCTAAGACTCTATAAAACATCATTCATCACCAGATATGTAGTGTCCTGTAGCTAGTTCAGAGTCAGTGAATTCAGATTTAATTCACATTCACAACATCTTGAAGAAGGAACCCAGCCTTCCTGAGAGAAAGACTGGGAACAATACAATCTTATCTCTACTTTTGCCAACTCCTTCACCCCACTCCCACCACTAAAGTGTTGGAGATGTCGGTAGCAACAGCAAGCTAACACCAGATATGCATTAACATGATTCTATTTGAAAAGCCACAAAGCTTTGGGTTATAGTGGTGTCTCTTACTAATGGGGAGATGGGGAGCTTCCACTGTAAAAAATAAAACTAAGCTCATACAAAACTGGGCTAATTTGACTTGAGGTTTGCAGCGCAGGAGGAAGCCAGGAAGAGGGAAAAAAAGAAGCTGAAAGCTATGAAGCAGAGAAAGATTGGCAGACTGGTCAATAGGACAGGAAAGAGCCATCCCCTGACATGGACATCTTGTAGCATGGAGGAAAAACATCTCTGAGCCCCTGCCAACGTTCTAGTAGCAACTGAGGTCACAATCCGGAAAAGATCTTCTGTGCTGAAAGGTTGGTCACATGTGCTGTGAAGGGGTTCAGTCATTCGTTGTTCATTCAACAAATGTTTTAAGTATTTGTTGCTAGATGTTGGGGACAATGATGAGCAAAACATCGTTTCGGTCTGGAGAGGAATACAGACAACCAAAGAGATGGTTGCAAACCGGTGAGATATGTGCTCTGATAGGACAGGTACAGGATATCAGGGGACCACCAGAGGCCATCTAATCCAGATGTAGGGAGTCGGAGAGTTCTCCAGGGAAGTGAGGAACCAGCTGGGATGTGCCAGATGAGTCGGCATCCACCAGAAGAAGGCACGAGAGGCGTGTTTTAGGCAAATGAAGAGAAAAGCAGTACAGTGTTCTTGAGGGGCTGTGGACCAGGTGTGTGTTGGGTTGTGGGAGGAGGGTGGAGAAGGCACGGCTTAAGCAGGTGCTGGGTCACATAGGTTTTGAAAGCCTTAGTAAGGACTGTGGACTTTGCCTTAAAGGCAATGAGAATGATTATATAGCCCTAGCTGGTTTGGCTCAGTGGATAGAGCATCGGCCTGAGGACTGAAAGGTCCTAGATTCTATTCTGGTCAAAGGCACATACCTCAGTTACGGGCTCCTCCCTGATGCAGGCCCTGGTTGGGGCACGTGCAGGAGGCAACCGATCGATGTGTTTCTCTCACATCAATACTTCTCTCTGTCTTTCTCTCTCTCTTCCAACTCTCTCTATACATCAATGGAAAAATATCCTCATGGTTGCAAACGTTCTAGTAGCAACTGATGATTAAAAAATAAAGAAAGAGAGAGAATGACTTTATGAAGTCACCCAGATGGTGTGGGGCGTGGACTAGAGAGAAGCAATGGTATAAGGAGGCCAATTAGGAGGCAAAGATAACAGTAGGCTCAATGGAAGGAAGTTGGGATGGAGAGATGTGTACAGATTCAAAAAATGTTAAGAGGCACAGTGGATGTGCTCTGATAATCAGTGAGAAACGAGGTGAGCTGTCTGAGGAATCTAGAATGACCTCAGGTGTGTCTGGCTTGAGCAGTTGGGAAGCCAGATGGTAGAGCCATGTGGAGAGAAGTGACTCCTGAGTGCACTTGTTTACTGCTTCTGCACTGAATCGCCATTAGGGTAAAAGGAGGCTTTGGCATTTGCTGCAGGAGGCCAGGTTGAAAAGCCCAAGAAAGACCGACCTATTAGAGTTGTGGAGGTCAGGACAGAGAGGGGAAAGGCAAGAGGTGGGGAAGTTCAAGTAAAAAGATGCTCCGATGAGCAGAGCAGGCTACAAACCGTATGTACCATAGAATACACACACATGCACACACTACATGGAAGGAAAAGACGCGGCTGTATCTACACAGGCACGTTAGCAGCAGTTATTGCTTCGTGGTGAAATTACGAGCGATTTATATTTCCTTCTTTTCGTTTGGCTGCATTTTCAAAAGTAAGACTTGTGCCATACGTATCATTTGTTTGTAATAAAAACAAAGTTATTTTTGAAAAGTGGCTGGGTAGGTGAGGGGAGACTGTTAGAGGGCTTTTAACGGAAAGTGGAGAACTTAATGGGGGAGGTAGAAACAGCTGTAGGAGATGGACAGCAACGGGATTTGCTTCCTCGCGCACGTGGTTGAGTATAGGGATCACCCGCAAAGCTTATAAGCTACTGATCCAGGATCCCACCTCTAGAGATTCTGATTTAATTGGCAGGAAGAGTGGCTTGAGCGCTGAGAAGTTTTAATTGCCCCTCTCCCCCAGGTGATTTTAATGTCAGCAAAGATGGAGAACCACTGATGTAAAGTAAGAGGGGTGGCTTTCAGAATAGGGTTTTGACTTGTTTAGAACAGAGTGAGCATCTTGGGAGACTATCACAGTGAGCCATGAGGCAGGGTCAAAGGTTAACAATGAGATGGCGTCCCGGGTCATGCCTGGGTCATTCGCACAGTAGGCTCTTAAATGATAGTTGAGTGAAGTGAGCTGAACTCAATCTTAAAAAAAAAAAAGGAGCCCCAAGAAACTTTGCAAGAAATGGGGGCATCTCACACGGGAAGAAAATCTCTACCATCAAGAGCAGGTGGCAGCCGGTTCCATGCTCAAAGGCAAGGGCTCTGGCATCCCCAGGTGTTTAACAAAGGGCCCTGGAGTCATGGGCACAGTGTGCGGATTACTCACTAACCCTGAGGAGTAGTTTTCAGACCGTTCGCCGTGGGCTGCGGGCTGCAGGGCACAGAGGCTGGCTCCGTGGGCTGCGTGGATGCCTCCTTTGAATCCTGGCCTCTCCACTGACAGTCCGTTGTTCTTCTTGGGTGAGTGATTTTCTCCCTCAGGTCTCACTCTCTTCACTTGTGGGAGAGAGGATAGTAATACCTGTGTGACAGGTTTCTTGGGATTAAATCCAACAACACTGCATAAGCAGCTAATCGTTTTTTAATTTTTTTATTGCCTTTGAAATAGGAAAAGGGGACAAAATAGCTGTTAGAATCAGTTTGTAGCAATGCCTCTCTGCCTCATTTCCATCTCTTGCCTGATATTTTCTTTTATTCTTATTTAACTTTCTAAAATATAGTGGGTAGAACAGACAAACTGTTTTGTTGTTTTTTCTTACGCGGACATTAAAGGCATGGAATTGTTGGACCTAAAAATGTGTAAAACTTAAAAAGCAGGATCAACACACTCAAAACTGGTATTTTAAGTAAAATATCTTGGTGTTAGGAATCATCAGAGTGAAATGATGATTATTGAAATTTAAACTCTAATAGAAAAGTGAAGTGTGTGGGATTTTATATTCATCAAATCTGAGGTGCCTTTGGTTGTAAGATGTACCATCATTTTATGTATCATTAAGGAAAAAGAATGTTCCTAGTTAAACTATGACTCAATGCCTTCTTCCCTCATATAATTTTTTCCTAATTGAAAGAGCCCTCATAGATTAATCTAAACGTCTCTCGTTACCATGTATCACTCTTACACATACCTCAAAAGGAAAACGGTGCAGTAAGTTGGTCAAGGTGATCTGCAAAACTTGTTCACATTCAGTCTAACCCTTCTGACTCACTTCCAGTCATTGATGCCCGGTTATTCCACACAATAATGTCCTTGGGCTTTCGAGGGAATTGGTGATACGCTTTTATTATCTCCCAGATTCTATGTCACTGACATCTTTTCGGAAGCTTTTTTTGCCTAGGGTGTGATAGACAATCCTTTTGTGAATAACTTGTGTGTAATGGCAGAGAGTGCTAGCCACCTAACGGAGCTCTGTCTTCTTGTGGATATCTTCCTTCCTAAGTCCCATAAAGCTATGCTTCTCAAACTTCCATGTGCATAAAATCACCTGGGGATGTTGCTAAAAAGCAGATATACACAGGTCTGGGCTGGAGCCTGAGACTGCAGTTCTCACATGCCCCCAGGTGAGGCCAATACCACTGGTCTCAGTACTACAGTCTGAGTAGCAACACTATAAAGCAGTTGGTTTGTTTAGTTGCTTCTCTGCAAGAAAATGTGGAAGTATTGTTATGTGAGGAAATGCTTGTCTCGCTAATATAAATGTATGCTCTGCTGCTGTTTTCATGCTGTTCTGTGTACACAACAATTTTTCATTTCGATACCAAATTAGAGGATAATCCTTTTGAAGTCACTTAACTGGCAAAGCAGCTCAACAGGTATAGCCCTGCCATGCACATAATTCGTTGTGTGATGGCTGAGTGAAGAGGTAGGACACATTGCTGATTGTAATGCACCATCAATTATAAGCTGCACCCCAATGTCAGAGGTGCTAGAAAGTGCAAAAAGGCACAGCTTCCGCTCAAAGAAATTGGAAGAATCTGTTGCAAACCTCTGTCCTATTTCAACCTGCACTCTTTTTGGCTTTTTGTACTTAAGAAAATGTTGCAGTCCGCATTGGAAAGTATGAGAGATAACGGTAATAAGCCCAGTGTGTTTCTCGGTGTCTCTCTCTCTCTCTTTTGTTTTTTATTCTTTATTATTTAAAGTATTACATAAGTCTCCTTTTTCCCCCATTGACCTCTCCCCGGCCGCCCCTAGCCCCCAGCACATGCCCTCACTGCCCCCCCCACCCCATCTGTGTCCATTGGTTATGCTCATATGCATGCATACAAGTCCTTTGGTTGATCTCTTACCCCCTCACCCCCCACCTTCCCTCATAGGTTGGGCAGGCTGTTCGATGTTTCTATGACTCTGGTTCTATTTTTGTTCATCAGTTTATGTTGTTCATTATATTCCAAATGAGTGAGATTATGTGATATTTATCTTTCTCTGACTGGCTTATTTCGCTTAGCATAATGTTCTCCAATTCCATCCAGGTTGCTGCAAATGATGAGAATTCCTTCTTTTTTATGGCAGCATAGTATTCCATTGTGTAGATGTACCACAGTTTTCTAATCCACTCATTTGCTGATGGGCACTTAGGCTGTTTCCAAATCTTAGCTATGGTGAATTGTGCTGCTATGAACATAGGGGTGCATATATCCTTTCTGATTGATGTTTCTGTTTTCTTGGGATATATTCTTAGAAGTGGGATTACTGGGTCAAATGGGAGTTCCATTTTTAATTTTTTGAGGAAACGCCATACCGTTTTCCAGAGTGGCTGTACCAGTCTGCATTCCCACCAGCAGTGCAAGAGGGTTCCTTTTTCTCCGCATCCTCTCCAGCACTTGTTGTTTGTTGATTTGTTGATGATAGCCAGTCTGACAGGTGTGAGATGGTACCTCATTGTCGTTTTGATTTGCATCTCTCTGATGATTAGTGACTTTGAGCATCTATAATAATAAAAGAATGATATGCTAATTAAACCGGACAGTCGAACGACCTTCCAGTCATCCTTCTGGATGACCTTCCAGACAAAGCCAGGGCTGCGAGGGCCAAGGTAAGCTGCTGCGGCTGCAAGAGCTGAGCCCCTTGCACAAGTTCCATGCATCGGGCCTCTAGTGTTTTCATGTCTCTCGGCCTTCTGTATGTCCTCTTTCGAAAAGTGTCTATTTAGGTCCTTTGCCCGTTTTTTGATTGGGTTGTTTATCTTCCTTTTGTTAAGTTGTATGAGTTCCCTGTAAATTTTGGAGATTAAGCCCTTATAGGAGATAACATTGGCAAATATGTTCTCCCATGCAGTGGGCTTTCTTGTTGTTTTATTGATGATTTCTTTTGCTGTGCAGAAGCTTTTTATTTTGATGCAGTCCCATTTGTTTATTTTCTCCTTAGTTTCTATTGCCCTAGGAGCTGTATTGGTAAAGATATTGCTATGACATATGTCTGCTATTTTGTGCCTATGGCTTCTTCTAAGATTTTTACGGTTTCCCGTCTTATGTTTAAGTCCTTTATCCATTTTGAGTTTATTTTTGTGTATGGTGTAAGTTGGTGGTCTAGTTTCATTTTTTTTTGCATGTATCTGTCCAATTTCCCCAACACCATTTATTGAAGAGACTGTTTTGAGTGTCTCTGTTTTTTAACACGTTAAGCACCCAGCCTGTTCTGTCTTCCGGATGGAAAGTATAGTGTCAGTCACCGGTGACTGGGCGCTTAACGTGTTAACCATTTGGCTTCACCTGGGTGAAGGGAACACAGGATGGAAGTTTTTCAGTGTGTGAGCGCTGCTGATATGCATGTTGACAGCTGACTTCTCAGTGATCAGAATCACCTGAGCACTTGTAGAAACTGAGTAACTCTGAGTTCACCCAACCCACTGAAGGAGCATCTGGGTGGTGGGGTGGGGGGAGGGGGAAGAGGTCCTGGGAAACGTTCACCAAGTCCCCAATACCACTCCAGGGTGAAGTGTCTTCACACCTTCCGGCAGGATATAGTCCATCAGTTTCCAGGTAGGGGTCCCTGCCATGTATCTAAACCACTGTGCCAGGTGTTCCAGGGAACGCCAGACGGTCTGACACAGCATCTTCCCCGTCCTCAGAGCTTACACTCCTCATAGGTCCAGAGAGAATACTCTGCGGTGGGCACTCAGAAGGTGAGTGTAAGAGAGGAAGAAGGTTGCTGTCCACGGTTATGATAAGAAAAGGCTTTGTGGAAATGTGCTGGGTCTGACAGGTGGATGAAGTTGGGATAGAACAGGAGAGGATGGGGTATCTCAGGCAGGTGGTGCCGCATAAGCAAAGGCAAGGAGGCAGAGAGCGCCACTCCCATTTCATAAACAGAGAGAAGCTCAGGTGTTCGAAGGAGGTGGTCCCGAATCATATACCAGATGCTTGGAAAGCTTGCTGGGAGAGAGGTGACGCTTGTATCTGGTCTCTCCATTTAGCGTTTTCATATTTGTTTCTTTTTCTTCTTCTCTTTTTCCCTCCGCCTCTATTCTACTCTCTCTTCAAGTTAGAAGAGAGGCGGCCAGAGCCTTTGATTTGCCATCAGTACTTTAGGCCACACCCCTCCTTCCTTGTGTGTGTGGCTTCCCCTGCCACTCAGCTTGCTTCTGAGCAGACTCCTCAGTCTTAGCCCCTCTGCTATCTACTTGTGCATGGGGGGAAAGGCAAGTTCACGGCAATATTAATCTGAGCAAACACAACTCGAGGGGAAATTTTGCTGCTCTGTTGCAAATAGCATATGGTATCTTCCAAAAGCCAAAAGAAATGATTTTTTTAATCATCTGCTGTTCAGGATTATGCACGCTCCCTTTCCGCAGCGTGAATAATGGAGGGTTAGCTGTATTTGGATTTCAAAGCAGTGTGGACTTTATTGGAATCCAAGGCTCCCCGTTTGCACCCCACCCCTCAGTGGGCATTCGTGCCTGTAATTAAATGGATCTGCGAGGGGATGGCCCAGAGGTGCCGCTGCTGTGAGTGGTTACCAGAGAGAGACAGTCGGAGTTTTTCTGTTGCTCACAGGGAGCCAAACCCATATGCCCTCTGCGCTCTGGCACTGGGTCCCGCCACCCCTAGGCATTTCAGCCTGCCCTCCGATACATCCTCGGGGAACTTAGCGTCCTTCAGAGTAAGGCTT